>NC_139347.1:136151005-136751005 GCF_055883805.1 Amblyomma maculatum
TGAATCGATCAATAAAGCTCAGTTGTCTGCCAGCTTTTCGTACGAGGCTTTTTCTACCTTATTGCCATTAAGGTTTAGAAGTCCGCCGAAACGAGTGCCAGATTTGAGCCTTATCATTACTTTAAAGCAATTTATAATTTATACATTTTGCTGCTCTTAGGAGCCAGACCACAGTACTGATTCTGTGGGCCCGTATACGTAATCTTTTAGTTCGGGAATCAAAACTTATATAAGAGGGCTATGTGCTCCTTCACCTGATTTCAGCATACAGTATGAAAACGATATAACTACAGCAAAGTTTATCTGAGCAGGGCTATATTACGTTACCCCGTGCACCTTTTGTCTACCGACGCAAACATGTCTATACTCTTGAATAGATATTGGCATAAGTTCTTCGAATTGGCAAGCTTTGCAAACGCTTAGAATGAGATGCGAGCTCTTTTAAAATTTACCCATAAAGTACATCTCTTCCGGTGATAAGAAAGGTCCTGCTGAAGCAAAATATTCCGTGCCTCAGCTCAGCCTTCCCCTGGTTGCCATGGAAGTTAACCAGCAGCTCCTGGTTGGTGAACAACGCCGCTACCTGGACCGTGCACCATGAAACTAGCAGGTGCATGAGCTCATCCGGTGTCTGGGCCCAGGTGAACAGAAAGTGGCGAACAAACGTCACGGCATTGGAGCTGAATACCAGGGTATCCTCAGGTTTGATCTGGACGCCACAGTCTCTGAGAGCGTCCCTCCAGCGTTGTTCTGTCAGGTTAGCGACGGTACCGTCCGCCAAGTAATCTTCTATCGTCGCCCAGGGCTGCTTTTGGACGCTTTCAAATAAGTTGTCGAATACGTTCACGTCTAAGTCAAGCGTCTCTTCAAAAGAAACGAAGTTCTCATCTTTGGAATTGAGATTTGTAGCATTCCCGAACTGGTCCTTCAAAACTTGAAAGTACCGCTCGCGTAGTGCTTCAGATACACTGAGATGCTCATCCATTTTCTGTTTTAGCAAGAAGAGCTCATTGGCTATGTGCAGAAATAAATGTTTTTCCCGTGGGTGTGACGTCATTTTGATGCTGAAAAGGCCACCCCAGCGGAGTCGGAGAGATGAAAAGAGTAGAGTTCGGAGAACATCCGGACTAGGCGCTGGGCGGGGCCAGACTATGCCCGATTCTAGTAGAGCCGATGAGACTTCTGGTAATTGGTCGCACTTTCCCCTTCCGACGCACAGACAGCTTCGGTAGAAAATCGCCGCACGCTCGAAGGGAGTTTGTGCACTGTCTGCAACTTTCAGGTCGATAACAAAACGGTACAGGCGGTCAAGCGCTGCTTGCATCGTGTCCTCGTTTACGCTCAGCTCGTTACCCCTGCTCCAGCCGTCGCACACGTAGTGCGTGAAGCTCTCGCACGGGTTGACAGAGACGTTCATGGAATTCAGGAGGCGTTTAGAGTAGGCTTCGCAGGCTTGTGTCGAGCAGATGTCGTATCGTATCTTCTGGTGTCTACCGTGACTCAGAAAGAAGGCCAGTACGACAGCAAAGGCCAACAAAACGAATACGACTGCAGCGGAAACCATATGTGGAGCAGAGGGACTGGTGGCGGCAGCCCACTGGAAAATCAGAATGGGGGCACTGAGTATAAACACGATACTCTTAAAAACTGCTAAAGCGTATCCAAAAAACTTAGTCCGATGACTATCACTGGGCAACAGAAATTTGAATGCTTACCAGTAAAGCGTAATCACAAGATGATTTAATTAAAGTATTCTTCCTAATTCGAACTTCGGTTACTTCGTAAAATATTCGTGCGGGGTAGTTGGTTACCCAGAGCTGACTATTACAGGCGCTGCACTGTCTAATACACAAGAAAGAACACTGAACGTCGTTTGCACCAGTGATGTGCACGCTATCAAACTACGTTTTTTTTATAATACGAAGAAAAAAAAACTTTCCGGGACTAAAGAAAAAAAGCCGGAGTAATGGCGACGCCCAAAGTAATCAGGTGATACCTCACTTCCGGTCTCATGGTACCTCACTTCCACTCTCGTCATAGAGCTTCTTACTCTTACCTCTTACTCTTACACCCTTAAGAGTGTAAGAAGCTCTATGACTTACGCTACTTATGAGGACGTTGGAATAGCGACGTAGTTATGTTGACGTCGGGATGTGACGTCATAGCGGACGTTTGTGTGACGTCATAAAACCAGAAGTGGACATGTTTCGACGTGAATTAGCTGAATAAACTAGTGATAGTGATCAAAAATTTGTAAAGTGTCGTTTGATCGAAGAATAAAGAAAAACGTTCCGATAGTACTGCAGGACCTGCAGTGAAGAAATACAAAAGCCAGAGCGTTAATGCTGCGCACAGTACATCGCGCTCTTTGTCTAACACAACCAGAGCTACGTTGAGCGCATTAAAATTCACCGGCGTTCTATAATTGGTTTACAGGAAAAGACAGAAGTAGAAACATTTGCACGATATAAATGGTACAGTTGATTACTCTGTATACTCCATCAGCTAATCAAGCCATGCGACAACCGTCGCAAATCTTCGGTCAGCTGGATGCCTTCACCGCACGACATACGACGCATTGAACTCTGACTTACACGTATGACAGCAGTGTCACTTTGAAGAAAAACGCGTTACCGAATGCCAGTTCACCTCGATGTTCACCTTATCAAGCTGATATTTTCTAGCGCTTCTTTAACACACAAGGGACATTAGATGAAGGAGGAACACATAAGAACAGGACTAGCGTCCGTCCTGTTCTTATGTGTTCCTCCTTCATCTAATGTCCCTTGTGTGTTAAAGAAGCGCTAGAAAAGATGAGTTCAAATGCTTTCCAACTCGCCCAAGTTTCCGCCTTATTAAGTATCATTTCTAGTACAATGGGCCCTGTCTTGTATCCTGTGTTACCTCATAATTTCCCAAGTGTTATCATCAACCACATCGCCTAGCGTCCGTCCTGTTCTTATGTGTTCCTCCTTCATCTAATGTCCCTTGTGTGTTAAAGAAGCGCTAGAAAAGATGAGTTCAAATGCTTTCCAACTCGCCCAAGTTTCCGCCTTATTACTTATCAAGCTGTTTCAAAATGTTTCACAAAGTTGTTTCACAAGTGCTGTCACGAGGTGCCCAACATTGCGCAGCCGATCCGGAATTGATCGCGGAAATCGATTGTAGAAGCGACATTTAGAGAAGCAGATCTTGCAGGGGAGTGGCGTGTAGTTCGATATGCCGAATGTTCATATGAGTCATATGAGCAAGAGTTAAAAAACGAGGTCACGACTCCTATACCTTTGCATGGGATTTTTAAGGGCATATTCTGTATTTTCGATATGAGCATTAATTCGATATATCAGGGTTAAATGAATATGGGATCGACTGTGCGGCAAATTCTAGTCCATGAAAATTCAGCAAATGGTTGCTTCATTGCTACTGAGTCTGAGAGCAAACTGTAAGATTACAACTGATAACATTTATTTCATAACCTACATTTTTTCTTTTAGTAGCTGCCATATTTATTTGCCTTCTCCTCAGGTGAACTGCCTGAACTGACGCTGCTTCAAACTATTTCTTTCTTTATTTGCGATATATCAGTTAGAAACAAGGTAATCACAGCTAGTTGGTGCATACACTGAGACCGCGAGGTATTCAGCATGATCATACACCTTTAACGCTCTCATGAGCCAGCTACACTGGACAGCACCTAGCAAGTGGCAATCCTTCGGATGCTTCGATGTAGCGCGCTTGCGTTCTCCTGTCGTTGACACTGGGTGTAGTGTACGGTCGGTGAGGTCCGCTTGGGTTGCCTCAGTAACAGCACTGCTGCATGAGGTCAGCGCTTGAGCAGGTCCGCGCCACCCGACTGCAATTTTAGTGATAGGAGGCGGTAGCGGACTGTCGTGGCGCGGGCTTCGTGGCCAGCTGTGGCTTTATTAAATATTGTCTCCAAGGTCAGGCTAAGATGTCCAATAGTGGCGCAGTTGCACTTGTGTGTTTGAGCACATAAATATGTCCTACTGTTTTGTTTCTTTCTGTACCGGACTCAAAAGGGGTTCTGAGTGTGCGGGATCCCACGAGACAGGGAAAGCAAAAAGAAAGAAATGGGGCACCAGATAAAACTGAATCGCTGGAATGCGGACGGCAGATATAAAAATTTTGAATCAAGAAATGAAGGCAGGGTTTCATTGTCTCAGTGCTGCCTGTTAGAAAAGTAGTAAAGTATTGCTTAGTAATAACGCGGGTAGTATTGATTGCCCTTGAAATGTATATCGCTAAGATGCTTGCTCCTGAGCAGTCGTTGAATGTTGAACGCTTTGTGTACCTTTTATAATTATTGCGTCTTCTCACGTCACCCATTAGCGTGAATTAGACTACTATCTGAAGGCTCTCGTTAGTAATGCATGCGAAAGATACACAAAATATTTCCGCCAGTATTATTGGTTACTGTTTCGGTAGCCACTCGCTTTCACATTTACAAGTGTTACGTTGCGACTTCATTACGATTATTTCCTGAATCGCAAAAGTTTAGAAGAGAATAAAAAAACGACGAATAAAGCGCCCCGCTGAATCAACTAATTACGGGGGGAAGATATCCGGCTGCAAGAAAGCACGAGAAGCGTTTCTTTCAGTGTGCAGGCCACTAACGTTACCAACGAGATTACATTGCGTTTTTACAGATCGCATATATGCCGGATGGGGTCCTGTATTACCGACCGACTAAGTATCGGCGCAAAAACTAGCTAATAATGAAAACCCACGTCTTAAGCAGCATTGCTAGGCATTCATTAATTATAGGTCACGTTTCCGTGATGTGATAATCCTGCGATTAAGTAAGCAAAAAGCAGCTCTTGAATATCACAAGAACGTTCGAGGTCAGACCGCCACATTGAATTTCAGTTGTTCTTTATAGAACACTGATAAGATGCCTTGCAGCTCCTCCGATAGTCCAACTCACATATCTGTGGTTGTCTAGCATGGTTGCACATTACTGAGCCATTTAGTGTGCCTCCAACGACCACAGATAGTTGCGACTAACGCTCGTGTTCGTCTCCTCGTGTACTGTCATTTCGAGCTTAATGAAATTGCTGCAATGGCACGCAACGAACTATTCGAACAGTTAACCCTTTTGAAACGTGATAGCTTCAGTCTGTGGATATAGTATGCTTGAGCACCCAAGAAAAGTGTGTCGTTAACGTTTTTTGTTTGTTTTTTTTTTCAGGACGGTGTTTTTATCTGCTTCAGTTTATCAAGCAAGCTGGTATTTCTGTGCGGCTTGCTAAACTGGAATAACTGGGTAATAAATGCATCCAATTTGCACAAAATCAACGTTCCTGCTTTTCCAGTGTAGTCATCGCATATGCATGAATGAAACCGCGCCGAAACCAAATGGTCAGTTGAAATCTCCAGGCTACGTGAACGCTTGCTTTCCCATCATTGTTGATGCATTAGTTTTCGATTAACCGTAAAGTATATAGCCACAAACGACCACACACCGCGAATTTTTAACGCATGCGCAAAAACATTGCCGTGCAAAAGCGCAGTTAGCAAAAAATACGCGCGTCCACAACAACTGATTACGAAGGCAATCCTTTGTAGCAGATGTATTAAACTGGCAGCGACGCCACTACCCTGACCTGAGAAACGTGGAGTTGTTGAGGTACCCTAGGTCCGCTCAATCCCAGATCACGGCTGACCTCCGAGCTTAATATGGTGTTCTGAAGGTTATGCTGATACTAACCGCTGATATAGTCGGCACATCACCGACTTTTAGTTTAGCGCGCTAAACAACGTTAGCCGATATCACTCAAAAAAAAAAAAGGATCGACTTACCAGGTGGATCTTTCCTAGACACCTGCGCATGACCTGGGAAGGTGTAGCTACGGTCGGAGTTTTTACCTCTGACTGCGTTGTACCCAAATTGCGATCACGAGTCGTCGCCTCGGTTGGTCTCTCACTTTTGGCGCTTTCCAAATCGGAAGTCACATTGCGAAGTATGTGCACTTTGGTTTTATACTGACCGATGACACGTTCTGGCTCCTTCTGACTTGTGCCTATGATACGGCCTGGGTTTGTCTGACTGCTGCCAATGATACGGCCTTCTTTCTTCAAACTGGTGTCTATGGTACGGCCTGAGTCCTTCTGGCTTATCTCCAAAATATTGCAGCTGGTTTCAGCAGCAGTAATACTAGCATGTGGCATCACCAAAGTTTGCATCTGACAGGAAACCGGTATATCCGTATCTTCTGTTCTCTGACCGCCAGGGCATTGTCTTTCGTTTGGAAGAGCTTCGCCCAACACATTGTCTTGGATAGCCATGATTCTCAGGCCACTTTCCAAGCTACCGCCTGGAAGAACGACCGGTGCTAGCGCCCTGTTAAAATCTGGTGCTTCTTTAGTTTCCATTGCAGGGATGACAGACGGCGGATGGTCCTGGTTTCGTTGAACAGGAACTGGGACACTCTGTGCTAGAGAAGAGTCCGATGTCTTGCCTTCGATGCCTGGCCCGCTGCTTACTCCGGAAGCCAAGTTATCGCATGACGTCGAAAGGAGAGTTGTGCTCTCCTTTCGGGGTGGTGGTTTTGTGGCTTCCGTTTCTTGATCATGTGTCACTGACAAAAGAGTGTGGCTCGAACCAATGGCGTCCGCCTGACTCGCAGCAAGCACGTACTCTGGGTCCTTATCATGCCTTCCAGTGCTGCCGGGAATACCAGGGGAAGTTGGAGCCGCCACATCTGTGTGCGCAACTTCTAGAGACAGCTGGTTGACATCGCCATCTTGAAGTTTCGGGGAGCTCGGCTGGGGTCGGCTTTGGGGTGTGCTCCTCTTTCCTCTCTCGCTCTTTTGGCTGGGACACTTAGAAGGCTTCCTGGAGGCTTTGGTGGAGCGGCGAGTATTCGGGGTTTCACCTCCGCGATCCTTAGAAAGCGGCCTCTGAGTTGAAGGAATGGCGTCCGGCTGATCCACTGCAGGCTGGCATTCTGGCAGCTTCTCTTGGCTGCCGGGAACATCGGCTAAAGGTTGAGTCGGCTCCTTTGAGGGCACGGCTTGAAACGCCGTCTGGTTGGTTGCTTCATCTTGATGTTTCGGTGAGCTGGGTGTCGGTGGAAGACTCGGAATGCTGCTCCTTTCCTTCTGGCTGAGTTTGGTAGATGTCTTAGACGGCCTTCTGGGCGTTTTTGTAGAGCGGCGAATCTTCGAGCCAGTCTTGGAGCTTACGGGCTTCTCAGGTGTCTTGGAGGCTCCCTTGTCTTCAGGGGTGGCTTCCATGGCGGTGCTAAGAGGCGTACTGCCGCTTCTTCTCTTTCAGATATCGGGCTCGAGCGCACGAACATTCAGAAGCTGATGATGACTACTGGTTAATGCACACGCACTTCGGCAGTAGAGAAAGAGACAATGCGCATTAAAAGAGCCTAGACTATACCTTTAGAATGTCACGTGAGAAATCAGTGTCGAATAGACGTTCTTTTTCCGTCCAATATTTCGATGAACTCAATTCTGTATCCCCGTTCTCAACTCTAAGAGTGCTTATATTGTGCAGCGCGGAAGAAACAATAAATTCGACAGCTAAAAATGCCGAACTAGCATTGAAGGAACATCATTAGCCGGAGTATACCTTTTCAGGGCAATGAACTCTCCGATATTCATTTATGCTTTTATTCCCTTGAAATCAACTAGACACTTTTAAATAAATGACTGGTTCACAGGAAGGGAAAGGCGCAGTATCTGTCACGTTTGTTCGTGTGGACACCTCAACCGCGCCGCGAGGGAAGGGAGGGAAGTAAAGTGAATGCTGAAAGAGAGAAAGAGGAGCCGTAGTGGAGGGCTGCGGGGAATTTCGACCACCTTGGAGGGGATGTGGTGAAGGGTGGTGGGGATGGTGAAGGGTGGCAGACCTGGTCCTACGGGACAGGGACGGTAGGTCAACGCCGCTTGCGGCGGGCGCTAGCCAGCCACCGAATTTTGTCTGTTGTAGGCCGTCATTGCACCCGCCACTGCTTCGGTGGTGGACGACGGCTGTTGTGGCGGCGCGCGTCTTTTTCTCCCTCTTCTTTTTCCTTTCTTCTCTATTTTATCTTCTGTCCGCACGAGGCAGCGGAGGTCATTATTATGCCCCGCCGGGGTGGTGCAGTGGTAAGACGCCCGACTACTGTGCCGGAGTACCCGGGTTCGAACCCGACCTCGGCGGCTGCGTTTCGATGGAGGCGAAACGAAGAGGCGTCCGTGTGCTGTGCGATGTCAGCGCACGTTAAAGATCCCCAGGTGGTGGAAATTACTCTGTAGCCCTCCACTACGGCTCCTCTTTCTCTCTTTCCACTTTCACTCCCACCTTCCTCCCTTCCCTTACGGCGCGGTTGCGGTGTCCACAGAAAACAAGTGAGAC
This sequence comes from Amblyomma maculatum, assembly GCF_055883805.1. Lineage (NCBI taxonomy): Eukaryota > Metazoa > Arthropoda > Arachnida > Ixodida > Ixodidae > Amblyomma > Amblyomma maculatum. The sequence goes on from NC_139347.1 coordinate 136,159,377, forward strand.
AGTTACCGCGCCTTTCCCTTCCTATAAATAAATCAGTGAAGGTGGCAGTTCCTGGCCCTACGGGGCTTGGACGATAGGCCAACGCCGTTTGCGGTGGAGGCTAGCCAGCCACCAAATTTTATCTGTTGTAGGCCGTCATTGCACCCGCCACTGCTTCGGTAGTGGACGACGGCTGTTGTGGCGGCGCGCGTCTTTCTCTCCCTCTTCTGTCCGTACGAGGCAGCGGAGGGCCCCGCCGGGGTGGTGCAGTGGTAAGACCCCCGGCTACTGTGCCGGAGTACCCGGGTTCGAACCCGACCTCGGCGGCTGCGTTTCGATGGAGGCGAAACGAAGAGGCGTCCGTGTGTTGTGCGATGTCAGCGCACGTTAAAGATCCCCAGGTGGTCGAAATTACTCCGTAGCCCTCCACTATGTCTCCTCTTTCTTTCTTTCCACTTTCACTCTCCCCCCCTCCGCTCTTCCCTTACGGCGCGGTTGAGGTGTCCACAGAAAACAAGTGTGAGAATTACCGCGCCTTTCCCTTCCTATAAATAAATCAGTTTTTTTTTTTTTGCTCAGCTACAGAGCCAGTATCAGGCCCGTGCATTTTCTTTTCTTTCTTCCTACAGCCACAACAACAGGCAGCGGAGGTGGCTCAGCTACAGAGTCAATAGCAAGCCCGTGCATTTTCTTTTCCTTCTTTCTACAGCCACAACAACTACAACATTTCGACCATCCGGGGATCTTTAACGTGCGACCACCTGGGGATCTTTAACGTGTGCTTGACACTTTTAATGGAACACTGGAGGGAAATATCGAACTTATTCGATGTTCCCAACCTAAATGAGTAAACCGAATTCGCAGCTTCTGCCAAATTTATATGGTCTCGCTTAGTAGCACAATCCATCGAAGAATCAGTGCTCGGTCATGCCAGCCACCACCTATCAGCGCTATTGATTTTTCGCTTCCAACGCCGGCGTCGACTAAGGAGTTTCTTAGTAACAGGACCTTTACAGCTGTTGTGTTTAAATGTCCACAGGGATAAATGAGATTCGCGCTGAATATATTTCAAAGCGCTTGTTTTGTACAGCATGCTACACATGAGTACTTTGTCGCGTAAATAAAGGAATGATCGATACATTTATGCCAGTTTCTGAATCATTTATCGTCATGTGGCAGTCTCCTTGTAGGTAGAATAGGTAGATTTCCTGTAGCCGTCAGCACTTCCTTTAGGTGAAGATCTCAAGCTTGAAGGTTCCGCCTTCTAGAATACGGGTCCGCGAGCCATGGTCTCGCCCGACGGCTGAAAAACCAAGTCTTACTTAAAAGCACCGGTTTATTTTGGATCAACAGCAAAACATTAAATAAAAAGAAACAACATTCGACGAAACTGCACTGAAGAATTGCCGTCGAGGTGCGCGATAAGGGACTACCAAGAATAAAACAAAACGAGGGTCAGGGCTTTACTGCGGCCACACAAAACAAACTGCGGCCCAAATAGCCAAAACGTTAACGGCCGTACGAAAACATTGCTCCTCGCGTGGAAGCAACTTACGCAAATACTCCTAAACCATTCTTGCCGGAACTGCTTTCGTCTTCGTCTGGCAGGACCTCGCTGCGTCGTCCGTGTACATCCCGCTGGCGCATGACGCTCGCTGGCCGCCCTTCGCTGTCCTCCCGCCGGGCCAAAAAGCCCCGAGACTTGCTTCGGACGCGCTTATCTACCCTCGTTTTCGCGCCGATAATATGCCGACCCCCCGCCTGGCAGCTCGCTCATGCCAGGGAGAGAGGGCGCGAGCGCGCTCTCCCTCGAGGCCGGCCGTGCTCGTGCGTACTCGCCTTGCCCTGGCGAACACCAACACAAACAGGAAAAAGGTACGCGCGGTTTGAAACACTGAAAGGGGTTGTGGGTACCCACACCCTAATAGTGTCCCCCATAACCTTGTAGAACGAGAACTCTACTTTCTGTGCCATCATCCGGAGGCGTGATAGGCAGTGAGGCTCCAAACATGCGGTGGAAATGTCCTGTATGTTCAATTTCTCTATCAACCCTCCTCTGAAAGTAGTTCGCCGAGTTTGCAGCGCTTTCTAACTCGACCATGCCGTCTGGTCTCATGACGTTAAACAGCCCACCATTATTCACATGTTCGGCGATTTCCAATTACCATCTGCCAGGGGAATGCTCATGATACTACGTGTCTAGTATGCTTCAAACGGGAAGTGCAAGAATCCCGGTATTTCTCACCTGACAACTAGCAACCACTTTCTAGAGTCATGCCCGTTTTGTTTTGTTTTTTGAGGTCACAAACCTTCAAATGGTCGATGCTTATGCCGCCGGAAAATTTCTTCCCAAATGGAATTACTAACGCTCTACGCTTGGAAGCCTGCCGAAGGCATGTCGAAGATTTTTCAAGACTGGGAGGCTTCAAGCGGTCGAAGCCACCATCGGCGACATACTACTGTTTGACAAGGTTGTATTAACGCTCTCATGTTAGAAAAGAAGCCCGGTTTATCTTGCCCTAGTTCACCGAGGTGGATAGCTATTTTGGTCTGATGCAGAACGCGTATCTATAGAAAGAGAGTAATTAAATGGCAGGAAAGGTGGAGTGTTGGGTGGTCATAGGGTGACAGCGACCTACTACTCTAAGCTGGGGAAAGGGGAATTAAAAAGAAATAGTGCAAATGGAGAGACATATAGTTTTATAGTTAAATCAATTGCTTGGGGAGATCCCGATAATAGAGGAAAACACGGACATGCCGTATGGAAGCATCTTCAGTAGCGATTTCCTCATCTGCGTACCATCCCCTGGCACCGCACCTATGACAAAAAAAAATTCAGGACGAGGTTGGCTCTTAAATGGTACTTATCATTTTCGATTTCCAAACATTCTAGAGAGCACTTGAAAACACTAAAGTACGATGAGGCGAAAGCCATCCTAGCGCGGTAGATTGTAGCCCTCCACTCTAAATCCCTGCCGTCCAATCAGCTCTCAGCAATCAGGTGCAGTAATATTGCTGTCATCGCATAAATCTGATTTATCGCGATGTTGGTGGAGTCAGAACATCGCATGGCCTATTTCTACCAGCCAGCACTCGGATCCTAATAGGTGCATATATGACGTGGATTTTTCTCGGAGTGTGGTCCCCAACTGTCGCAATAATGACTGTACTGAAGTTCGGGTGGGATATTTAAAAAAAAATAAAAATGATGTTGCCAAGCCTGCACCACCAAAATGACAACAGGTCTAAAGCATATTAATATAAAAGATGGGCCAAAGAGGATAATGATTAACCAGCAGGAAAAAAGAAAAACAACAAAGAATAGGGTGCGAGTGTGCATGAAAGCTATGGAGATGTTTGAAGACAGTAAATTTTCTTTCAACTTTCACTGTACCAACTTTACCCTCTCTTTTTTTTACATATTTTTCTCTTGCGTGGAACCTCGCAAAGTGGGACTCTTCTCGCGGACGCACGCGTATGGACGGAGACGCTAGCGAGTCATGAACCATTAAAGACTTTCGCCTTAGTTATCGACAGGTTCCGCGGACGCACGGACGGACACGTTAGCGAGTCATGAGCCTTAAAAGGCTGTGGACTTAAAATTTTGGGGGTTAAAACATGACCTTTATTTAGGGAAATAGCGAAGGCTGTGTGTGTTGCAGCGATAGAACCTGTAAAGACGCTTTTTAAATCAGCGATTTTTTTTATAATTTAATAAAAAAGTTTTAGAGGAAATAAAAACGCAATACCTGTCATACATCTTCCCAGTGGATACCTGAACCGCGCTGAACGAAGAAAAGTGGGAGGGGGTGAAAGCGGAAAGAGAGAAATAGGTGTCGTAGTGGCGGCTTAAGGGTAAATTTTTTACCACCTGGGGATCGTAGCTTGCACTAACGTCACATAGCAGGCAGATGCCTCTCCGTTCCGCCTCCATCGAAGCGCAGCGCCGGCGGTCGGAATCGAACGCGAGTACGCCGTGGTCGGGCATCTTAACCACTATACCACCGCGGTGTTGGTGGGAAAAGATTTATTGAGGGAAGCGGGATTTATTAAAAGGTTTGGGATGGGGCTCCTGATCCCGGTTTGTGTCTGTCAGTCCGTACCTGGAAGCGACTGGTTTAGCCTAGCCAACCAGCATCTGATGCGAGGCTGGGTCCGAGCTGGAGACCGCGACCTCCAAACCCTCTTGGTGCGTGAGGCCCCAATGGGGCGGTGGCTGGAAATATTTGCATCAAAAAACTTTTATGATCGAATTTCACCCTATCACACAAGTGAGCGCTGTTTGGGCGGAAACATTGTATGGCTCACAAGACACCAAAGCACCGTGCTAGTTCTCCCCAAAATATACAAACAAGATATTCCAGACTATAAAGCATATAAAAAAAAACTTTCTCCAATGCTTATCACCGGAGAACAGAGATTCGAATGCTGGCCAGTATAGCGCAATTCCTAGCCGAATTTTATAAACCCATTTCCTAATTGCACATCGATGACTTCATAAAACGTGGGTGCGAGCAAGTTGCTTACCGAAAGCTTACAACTGCTGGCTCCGCATATTCTATTAGATACGCTGAAAGACGTCAGCACCGGCTATACGCGTACTGCAAAGGGCCTTTTATTTCTGGTATTAAGAAAAAGAAAGACGACAACGTTCGGAGACAAAAGAGAAAGAGAACGTTCTGGGAATTAAAAAAAAAGGGGGGGGGGGGGGAACGCGAAGAATTTTTCTATGGATAAGATCCTTAAGGACAACAAAAAAACTTTGAGATCAGAATAATTGAGTAAAAGCAAAAAAAAAGCTATTTTTAACATGCCTCTGCTTTCCTTTAATGTTCTGTGCTATATCAGTTGCAGCTAGTGGCAACTATATTTGTTTCCGGCTTAGGAACACCACTGTCTTGACTAGATCGAAGGACGCTGTAAAGTGACTGGAGAGATCATCGAAGCTTATGGAATGATTCGCATCAAGGCGGAAAATGCGTGAGTGAGCCTAGTATAGCTTCAGCAAAGATATGCAGACAATACTTCAGGGCTGTAGAAGATAATAGACGCGTTTTCCCGTACTTAAATCTTTGCATTCGTCCTTTTTCCCTTCACTCTTTGGTTATCTCCTAGTTTTCTTATTATTAATGCTGTTTTTCCTCAACGAAGTTTTCACCTCTCGCTCTTTTCATTAGTCCTGGAGCGTTTCCTTCTTTGTCGTCATACGGAAGTAAATCGTCACATAATACTCTGCGCATCACCGTAGCGGACCTATTCCGGTGTTCCCTCTTGTTGTATGCGATAAACTATTCAGCGACAATAGTAGTAGTCATAGCTAACTGCGTAATTCATTAGTGTTCCCCCAATGCGTTAACTTCTCAGATCGAGGTCAGTTTCTCAATCCCATTGCCGTCTTTTTTCTCTGGCGATTGCAGCAAAGGCTTGAAAGAATAGCCTATGCCCCATGTATGCGAAGCGGGCGTTTTTACACCATGACATTGCCTCGTGTTGGGCTCAAATGACCTGCCACTCCGGTGTCACTCGCCTCAGTGCACCCACATGCCACGCTCCCACTCTCCTGCTTCGGAAGCACGACTATGAGTGGCATGCTTACCGATCTTTATTCTTATTTACCCATCCACTTACGATCCGTGTAGTCAGCCAGGCAAATAGATAGATAAGATAGATAATGTTTATTTGAGTGCGCCTCAACAGCCAAGTGGCCTAAAGGAGCGCACACTAGGTCAGATACATCAGAACACTTAACATTTAAAACCAGGCATGAAAACAACAATTAGGCAAATATGTCCATGTCAATAAACGTTTTGTTATACAAGATTTGTATACGAGTCATTGGACAGTTGGTGTGCAAATCTGGTTAAAATGTGTCAAAACATTTTGCAGCCTTTGCATGCGGCACACGAAAATTCAGTGACATCAGTAAGGTCTCACAGTTAATGAAACCACGCACAATTTTTTGCAGAAACTGCATGTCACGTATGAGTCACCTGTCGCCAAGAGTACACATATTGAGGTCTGCCAAGAGAGAATCGTAGTCGTAGAAACGGCGGCGTCCGATATATCTATCATAAAAGATGCGTATGAACTTACGCTGGACATGATGTGGCTATTTATATAACCAAATTAAGTTACCTCAATATTAAGCAGTTTTGGTACATCTTAGTTGTGTCACTAGCAGTCGTCTTCTGTCCCCCAATGTTAACTTACCGAAGTGACATATATGGGCTATAGGGGTACCGTAGTTTAAGCCTCAGGCCTAATTCAGTTCAAATGGAATTTTTTTAAAGCCCGCTCTCATCGCATTACACGTATACGCCTTTGGAGCGTTGACTCCATTAAAGCGCGGCCGCCGCGGCAGACACCCAGCTTGAGTCCACCGTCCGAGGAAGCCGCACACAACCATTAAAGGGCAACTGACCGTGTAGACTTAAACCATATGCTGTGTGGTTGTGCATCGAGCGGCGCCTACGCCAAGAACAAGGAACATTGGGACAAAGTTTTAAAAAGTGATTCACTACATGATCAGCTTCGGGCTGTCCAGGAGGCCCGCGCGGCGGCGGAGAGCTTTGGGCTCTCTGTTCCGATGTGGGAGCTGCCCTCTACACCTGGCGCCTAGCCGAGTGTCCTCCAGGACCCCTACTGTGGGAAATAAAGTTTTGCCAAACCAAACTCCGGGGGTTTTTTGACATTCGAATATTCTAATAAAAATTTTACTGTAGATTCTCCTCTCCGTCCTGATGCATTCTACAAAATTTGGGCGCCGTGCGATAATCCGTTCGCGCGCAACACGACTTTAAAAAATGCTGTTTTCATGGCTTAAGTTGAGACTATTTCTGCCGGCAACACTGAGTTTCTGACGTGACAAACAGTATACGGGCGTTACTGTCCACTTCCTGCATGATTATGAAATTGTGAGGCTTATATTGAACTACCTCAGACATTTTATGCAATGCTTCATGATTTCCATACTTTATTTTCACCATCCAGCGCATGTACGAGTGTTTCTCTATGTTGTTGTTGTTATGAACTTTATTTTTCCACCGATGTAGGAGGCCCCCTACTCCCCGCCCCCGGCACGCAGGCCTATGGGACGGAGGCCGGGGCCTCCGCGACTAAAGACAGGCGAAGTGACAGTGTTTCTTCGCGGCTTCAGCCGCCAGGCGGACAGCTTGCTGCTGGTTGGCGGGGGACTCGCTCCGCAGTAGCAGTTCCCAGGCTTCTCTACTGTTTATGTTTTCCTTGGCGCCAGGGGAATCAAGGCATTGCCAGATTATGTGATCCAGAGTACCCCTTTCTCCGCAGGTTTCGCATTTATCGTCCGCCTTTTCCTCCACTTGCGTGTGGAAAAGCCAGACGGGACTTGGGAAATTCCCAGCTTGCAGGCGCCGCGAAGCGACGGCCTCCTTGTTAGTTAGCGTTCGGTCCGGTGGTGGCAGGGACCTTCTGCTAAGTCTGTAGTGTTCTAAAATTTCCTTATAAGTTTGCAGCCTCTCGTCCATCCCATCGCAATCAGGCGGCTCTACGGCTGCCCTGAAGTAGAGAGCTCGGGCTAGCTCGTGCGCCGCCTCGTTGCCGGGGACGGACTCGTGCGCAGGGGGGTCTAAATAATTCGAATCTTTCTTTCAAGTTTTCCTTTCTCTAAAATTTTGGCTGCCTCCGTCGAGACCCTCCCTTTTCCAAAGTTCCAGACAGCTGTTTTGCTGTCACTAATAACTATGCTGGCTTCCGTTCCAACGCAAGCGAGCGCTATTGCAACTTCTTCAGCCGTGTCTACATTTCGGCTTCTAACGGACGCGGCGGCTGCGGGCACGCCGCGGCCGTTGACGACCACAGCCACCGCCGCCCCCGACTTACCGCTAGCCGCATCCACGTAGGCGACCTCCCCCGGCTTCATTTTCCCCGCTTTCTTTGCGAGCGTCTCGGCCCTCTTTTGTCTCCTCTCCATGTTGTACGTAGGGTGCATGTTTTTAGGTAGGGGGGGCACTATTATATATTCGCGACATTCTCGTGGAATGTCTACTTTGTGGCTTGTTCCTCTATCTGACTGCCGTCCCACCCAGCCGAGGATGGTTCTGCCCGTGGTGGTTCTGCTTAATCTTTCTAGTTGCGCCATGCGCACAGCCTCCGCTAGTTCCGTCCAATTGTTGTGCACCCCCATTTCGAGGAGGCGTTCAGTCGAGGTCGAGATGGGTAGTCCCAGAGCCCTCTTCGCGCATCGTCTGATGAGTGCGTCTATTCTCTGCTTTTCGTCTGATCTAATGTTTAGGAATGGTGTGGCGTAACATATGCGGCTAGTGATGTAAGCCTGCATTAGTTTCAGGAGGCTTCGTTCCTTAAGGCCCCGACCCTTTAGTGCGATTCTCCTGAACAGACCCGTGACTTGCGTGGCGTACGCGTTCAGTTTCTTTACCGTTGTATCGTTGTACCCATCTGCTTGTAGAAACAGCCCCAAGATCCTAATTTGTTCGACTTTTGGCACTATTTGGCCGTCTACTGTTACGCTGATGTTTATCTGGCGTTTACACCTGAGCGCCTTCGGGTTGTAGATAAACAGTTCCGATTTTTGTGGAGAGCACGAGAGGCCCCTTTCGGCCGCGTAGGACACCACGGTGTCCGCCGCCGCTTTCAAGCGCTCCTCGATGCTCGCGTCACTCCCCTGGGTAACCCACAGGTTGACGTCGTCCGCGTACATGCTGAATTTCAAGTTTTCCACTTTCCTCAGTTCTGCCGGGAGGTTTCGCATGGCAACATTAAAGAGGAACGGGGACAGCACCGAACCCTGTGGCGTACCCCTGCTTCCTAGTTTGACGGTGCAGGATTCAATGTCCTGAAACTTTATCTTTATCGTTCTACCCGACAGGAAGTATTTTACGTAGTCGTACGTTTTCTTTCCGACCCCCAATTCTTGGAGGCCAGAAAGAATTGCCGCGTGTTTTACGTTATCGAACGCCTTTGTCAGGTCTAGACCTAGTAGTACCCTCGCGTCCCTGGTTTCGCTTTCTATGATATCGTGTCTCAAGCGGAGCATTACGTCCTGTGTGCACAGGCCGGGCCGGAACCCAACCATTTCGTGCGGCCACAGGTCGTTAAGCTCCATGAAACGCGTTAGTCGCGTTTGGACTACCCGCTCCATCAATTTCCCTATACATGATGTTAGAGAGATTGGTCGTAAGTTCTCTAGTTTAGGGGGTTTGCCTGGCTTCGGTATCAAAATTACGTTTGCCGTCTTCCACTGTTGTGGGAGGCGGCCTCTGTCCCATACGATTCTCATGTATTTGGTGAGCGCGCGGATGGAATTATCGTCCAAATTTCGGAGAACCTTGTTTGTGATTCCGTCTGGGCCGGGAGCCGATTTTGTTTTTAGGCCTAATATTTCGGCGCGAACCTCCGCCTCCGTGATCGGCGCGTCTAGGGCCTCGTTTAAGGGTCCTTCGTAATCCGGCAGGGGTAAGGTTTGTGTGTCGCCTACGTACATGCTAATTAGTTTCGCCATGAGTTCCCCGTCCGTGCCCTCGAACGCGTGTCTGGCTTTCGTCAGTCTTATGCCCGATTGAGTTTTCGAATTGTCTGGATCAAGTAGGTGTCTGAGTAGGCTCCACGTATTAGAAAGGCTCATGTTCCCTTCCATCTCGTCACACCTACTACACCAGTTTTGTTCGCAAAGTTTTACTGCGTAATCTTCAATCTCTTTGTTATATCTTGCTATCCTTCGCCTAAGGTTCCTGTTCCATCTTTGTGACCGGAGACGCCTCTCCATGCCGCATTTTGCTTCCCACATATGAAGGAGTTTGCTGTCAACCGTCACCGGCGCATCGTCCTCCCGTAGGGTCGTGGTTGCTTTCTCTACTTGTTTCTTAAGCGTCTCTGCCCATTGCTCTATGTTTTGGATTTCATCTCCCGATTCGCAGTTTTCTCTGATTTGCCTAAACCTGTCCCAATCAGTGATTTTGGGTTTTTTGAGGCGACGCGTTTTGACGCCCTTGCTGAGGGTGAGAGCCAGAACAAAGTGGTCACTGCCAAAATTTTCAGCTGTGTTTTTCCAGACTGCGTCTCCCGTGTTTTTTCCTAAGGTAAGGTCCGGGGTGGTGTCTGCACAGACGCTGTTTCCCATCCTGGACGGACAGCTAGGGTCCGTCAGCAGGGTGAGGCCGAGCTCATGTATGTCCTCCCACAGTTGCCTACCCTTGGGGTCGTGTCTATTGTAGCCCCATTCTTGGTGGGCGGCATTGAAGTCTCCTAGAATTATAAGAGTATTGCTTCCTGCTGTTTTGATCGCTTTGCGGAAGAGGGCGCGGAAACGTACCTTTCTCTGCTGGGGGGTGCTGTACACATTTAAGATGAAGAGACTAGCCTCTTCCTTGCGACCAGTGATAATTTCTATTAATACAGCTTCGATGTCTCGCGAGTTGACCTCATGCTCGACTACCGCTATGTGTCTTTTAACTAGAGTGGAGACGCGGGATTTTTCTCCCCGGTCACCGTGGAACGCCTGATATCCCGATAATTTTGGTAGACCTCTTCCTGTTTCCTGAAGGGCTATAGCTAAAGGTTTTTCTGCGCTCTGCTCTAAGTGCTGTTGTAAGAGCGCTCGCTTTCGTTGGAAGCCGCGGCAGTTCCACTGCCACACCAGAGAGTCTTCATTTTTACTGCGCCTGTCCATTTTGTTGAATTGGGGTCACAGTCTTTTCTAATGTAGTTAGCCTCTCGGTGAAGGCGTTCTGCATCACGGTGAATTGCGTCTACATTTGATTTACCGCACCCATTATTTGGGTGAGGAGGGTCTCGATTCTTTCAAATCTTGCTTCGTATTTAGCGTCCAGTCTCCTTTCTAATGCCACCAGCGGATCCGTCTCGTCCCCTTTACGTTTTTGCGGGGGTGGCCTGATTGTTTCAGTAATCATTTTCTCCTCTTCATTATCCCTCTGCTCAGGGCGCGCGACTACGACCTTTGTAGGCGGGGAAGAGGGCATCTGTTTCTGTACCTGTTTTTGGGGTACCAGTTGGTTCCTCGGTGGAGGAGGGGGGTACTCTTTTCCATTCTTAAATTTTGAATCTCTGTAGTGAGCGTGCTGAGCATGCTCTTGAGCTCTCGATTCTCTTTTTCTAGTTTTTTAGTTCTCTCGTCTGCCTCCCTATTTACCTGGGAACTGCTAACCGTGAAGCTTACCGTTTTTCGATCTTCGCTCGGACTGCGTCTGCGTGCTGGTGGTCCCCACGACGTCTTGGGGTCCCGTGTAAAGCACCCGGAGCTGCTGGCAGTGGATGAGTCGGCCAAGGTCCTCGAACTGAGTGTTTCTCTAATACTGAGTGTGACGTCACCATTTCGTCACCTGGGACGTCGTTTCTGGCCGTGAAAGCAGCTTCGGTTTCGATTTGCTGTTTTTCCTTTTTAAAAATACTTCTAATTGGAATTTCGAAAAACGGTTTTTGTATTCGAGTCAGGACGTGCCGAGGAATGTAATTCAACCAAAAACACAAAATGATGGGAAAACCACCGGAGTTGACCTTTAAGCCTTCGCTAAAAATGGACATCGCGAAAGACGAGATCTAGAAGGTGACCCTCCCATATCGCGTGTATTCGTGTGCTTGTCGTAATATTGCTGTGTAGCCTCCTAAGCACGCCATTCTGAACATGTTAATATTGAGTCATTTTTTGCTATGCACCAACCGGCAACAAAAGAATCACGCCTTACAGCTTGTTTTGTACACTGTGGTCACTTTCGAAGCCATATACGGTCCTGTAAGCCTCACCCTAATTCTGTACATGCCTGCCTGGTCCTGCTTGTCGATACCGTTTCTAGTGTTAAAGTCTTCGCAGCTAACGTTCGCAGTAAACACGTTCGCATGACCTGGTATACATCAGTTCTCAGAGATAACCAGTCTACTTGTACTTTTTTAGTAGGTAGCGCATAAAAGTTGTCTTTATTATCAGCCATTACAGCTTTCTCTGGGCATATAAAGAGGTTCTTGTACAATCGCAGCTGCGAAAAAAAGATAACCTCAATAAATATTATTGCCTGGGGTAAGCTTATGGTTCAGCGCAGTTTTCAAGGACACTCGCAAAATTAAAATTGACCTGCGTCAATAAGCGTCCGCTTTCAAATCAATAAAAATTAAAAAGCACTGCAGAATCTGCATTGGAGTAATGCGAAAGCACGGATGCTGCTGTTGGTTGCTTCTGGTTACTTCTAAGTTGCTTAATTCACTACTTGTTTGTCCATTTTAGCGTTTGGTATTTTCAAATTGCGCGCCCATCCCTTCCTATGCCATTTTCGGCTCTATTTCCGATTGTGTGACGTCACATCATCTACCTCACTATAATTTACTCTAGCCACCATAAATTTACTTTTTGTTTACCCATTTTAGGCTTTGGTACTTTCAAATTGCGCGCCAATCCCTTCCTACATCCTTTTTTTCGGCTCTACTTCCGGTTGCGTGACGTCACCTGCTCCTGGCGGAGAGAGCGGGAGTTAGGCCGCCGTTCACACGGCCGGTCTCGAGGGAGAGAGCGCGCGGTCTTTCTTACGGCCTTCTCAATCGCCGCGTGAACAAAGGGAACTTTTCTCCTTGAGTCACGCTCTCCGCCGCCGCAAGGGGCGCGACCTGCTCACTGTTTGCTCCGCATCTGCTTCAGTGGCGGCGGGTGGCTTTTGCCTGGTTTCGCGCTGTCGCCCGCGTGTTTCGTGGTGAGTGCAGCCCCTAAATGAAATATTACACAAGGTAGACGCTGCAGCGGCATCCTGTCAGCGTACTACACACGTGAATGGAGTCTTTATATTAAAAAACACTGTCGCTCAGCAAACGCTCGACAAGCATATGACATGTATTGCGGCATGGTATCTACTTTTGTTCATTTTAATCTGAATTTTTGCCCATGCCTGTACAAGAAGATGAATAAAAAAAGTAAATGAGCAGTGATCACATCGAAGCTTCTTCAAGGCAAACATAACAGCAACAATGGCAAAACCGTCTTTCAGCGCTAGATGAGAAACCATCGAGGTAACACCGAAGATGAAAATAATTTTATAAAAATGTAATGTAAGTTGCACAATGCTTACATGACATAAAGTATTAGCAGTATAACGTCAGAGTAAACGCTTTTAAGTTTTGTTTTCAGTTTTGCTATAATTTATAGACCAGCTAATGTTTTATGTTGTATTATAAACATTATTTTAATTTTGCAAATAAACGTTGGTTTAATGAAATGTTTACATGATATCATGATTATTTCATGAAAAAACAGGAAATCTATTTCAAGCACTAATTCTTAGCAATATTTTCTTTCTTTTTCTAGTATGTTTTTGAACTAATAGTTCCTTGTAACTATCTGTGCAGTAATGCCTGCCTTAGAGAGCAATCGCTGCCCCATTATTTTGATAGAATGCTTTGCTTATTACACATTCGCCACTGTTACTCAAGGGATACTCCTCAATAATGGATATAAAAGCTTTTCTTTGTGCTATTTATTCAGAGGTGACTATAGGATTTGTATGTCGCGCTGTATTGCGCGCCTAGGCACCTAGTGTCGACACCGACGAAATCATTTCAGCTCTGCCGCAATCAGTAACCGAGGAACTGAAAGAAGTGATGGTATCTCATGTCATCCCATTTTAGCTTACCTCGCTGGATACATTGTTAAGGTAATCAGTGACTTCGGGTATGACGCTTGTGCTATCCTTCTTGAAAACAGCGAAAGAAGCAGCCCCATGTACACTATTCTGCGAGGACAAGATTCTAGCGGACTGCATTATCTAAAACCAGAGTTTGTTGCTCTCTTGGACAAGGTTGTGTCTTTTTCTGAAAAAGCTGTCGTGCACCTACCACACACAAATGTCCTTGAAGTCTTCAAATCCTAATCCAGCCAGCACTTGAGAACTCACCTTTGCTGAGTTGCCCGGAAGGCATTGACAATAGCCAAGGTCCGCTTCTTTAATATGTGAGAAATTTCTCAGACTCCTTGTCAATTATGCTAAGAAGGTGACAGACAGGAACGAAAGGCCAGCTTCTTATGTGCACAAACCGTCCAGAAAGATTTTGAGACTTTAATTTTCTAGCCGCATGTACCGTTTTGATGAATGAGTGCAATGTGTTAACTTTGAAGGACATTTTTTTATTGCTTGCTGCTCTTTTCAATTATGCATATTTGTGTATGTCCATTTCCTTGATTAAATGTTTTTTTTATCACTGGTATTAAACTGACTACGACTGTCTACGTGTGCGTCAGTCGCGAGACTACGTATACATCTGCTGTCTTTCAACCTACTGATTTGTTTTAAACGAAGCTAGAATAGCCCACTTCCCTAGAGAACTGAAATTTTAACTGTATGCGTAAAGTTTTGTTCCTTACTCTGAATCTGAGACGTGCTATGAATTTTCGTCAGTGCCTCTTTTGCTCTAAACGAAAACGGCAGCGGTTGACAGAATACTTGGAATATCCACCGGCCAGTTTGCCATGCACTAGCGTCAGGTCGCGCTATACCTGCTTACAGCTTTCAAAGGCACACTGCATAAAATGGTACATATAGTTTTGTGAAAAATTTAGGGGCAAAAAGTGTTGATGTAAGTGCACCCGAAACTTCATTCGACCGTGCGCGACAGCACTGACGAAGGCGCCCGCGCTCTCGCGCGCACGCGCATAATTTTATTGCTCATACACGATAAATCAGACGCTGATTACGGCTTCTTCCTATAAGCTATAAGGGGTGAAATATCAGGACCTGCCGGTTACAACCGATGCGGGCGGAGCGAAGAGCGAGCGCGCGTTTCCCTTGCGCGTGAACGGCTGTAGCGGAGGAGCAGCAGTGGGGCGGTGGCGACCCCACCGAGGCGCGGCGGGCGGTGGAAACAGGTGGTGGTGGTGGTGGTGACTATGGTTTATTTTTGGGGAGGGGGTACTGGTCACGTCTTATGTTAGCCATCTTTGTGGCATCACTCTTGGTGACCAGGGGGAAGGGGAAGTTGGGATTAGGGGAAGGTTGGGGAGGGGAAGGTTGCTGGCGCCGCCTATGTCGCCGCCATTTCCGCACGAAGCACTATGGGCCCATGCAGGCCTACAGAACAGAGCTGAGGCCAGACTCCTCCAGAAAAATCAGGAGGAGCCGGTGAGCAGAAAGTTGGTTCCGAGCTGGGAAGAGCAATTGCCCTTCCGTATCAGCAGGGAGACCAAGATTCCGATAGGCATTCAGAAGTTTCTGGCGATGGCCAGCGGAGGCTGGACACACGAGGAGCAAGTGTCCCAGTGTGCCAGTATTGCCGCAAGAGGGACAGGCTGGGCTGGGAGCTCGGCCATAGGCATACATGCGGGACGGAGTCCACGTGCAGCCTATTCGAAGTCGTAGGAGGAGGGATTTGTCCTTCCGTGAAAGTTTGTCAGAAAGCCGTTGGAGATGCTCACCAGCGGCAATACGACGGTCAGGATGGAAAGACCTTATCGACCTTCTCAAGAGGGGTCGTGAAAAGTCAAAAGGTGTGACAGCCTCAGTGACTGGGGCGCCGTTGTCGTGCGCCGCTTTGGCCAAGGCATCCGCCTCTTCATTGCCCTGGACTCCAGTATGTCCTGGAACTCAATGTAGGGCCAGTTGATACCCCGAGTCCTGAAGGGCTAGGAGACGGGCTCGGAGAATGTTCACCGAGAGGTTGGTGCCGTGGTAGATAGTCAGAAGCTGCAGAGCAGATCTGGAGTCGCACAGAACATTCACAGGTCCAGGAGGGACACTGGAAGCGATGAACTGTGCGGCTAGGTGTAGACCGGCCAGCTCAGCAGCTGTTGAACTGGCAGGGAATGACAGGCGGCAGGACCTAGACTGGTCTAGCTGCGGTGCTGTCATGGCAGCAGCTGCTTGGAAGGTAGCGGGTCGAACCGAGCCATCCGTGAAGAGGAGTGTAGATTCTCTACACTCCTCAAGGAGGGCTGCAGTTGTCTGCTGGAAGGCAGCTACAGGGGTGTGACGCTTGGTGTGACCATCCGTATCCAAAAAGACAGGAATTGGGGGTCGATTGGGTGGAGGGGGTAGGACTGAGAAACCTGGGACAGGACCGATGATTTCTCTGTACACTGTATACAGCTTACCCATACGAGAATGGGATTTGCTGTGCAGCCGTGCTAGGAGTGAGGCACCATCTGGAGCATGGCTGAGACGATCAATGTGAGTCAGTCCCCTCTGGGCGAGGAGAAGATCCAGAGGGTAGATACCAGCTTCCGCAAGGGTAGCGGGAATCTGTGATGATTGAGGGACTCCGAGGAATCTTCTAATCCAACGCCTTCGAATCGTGTCGAGACGAATGACTCGAGTCGACCGAAGGGAGACGAAGGGAAGGGCATATAGGATGACCGATGCCGCCGCTGCCTCGAAGAGCTTGATTGCCCAAGTGGAGGAGCAACCATTGCCATTTGCAAGGAGACGCTGGACTGCTCTTCCCACACGATCAAGATGGGGAATGAGGGCTTTGTCAGCTGGGATCCAGGTGAGACGGTCGTCAATTGTGAGACCTAGGTATTTCACCTGGCGTTTCCATGGAAGAGGGGTTCCTTCGATATGCAAAGTTGCAAGACGGCGGGAACTCCGTGCTCCTCTGGGATGGTAGACGAGGGCCTCAGACTTAGTAGCCGAGAGGGTCAATCCCTTAGATGATAGGAAGTACTGGACACCGTCCAGTGCCTGTTGCATAGCCTTCCTAGCGGAGACAATACGTCTCTTTGGAGCTCGGATCCAGAGGGCTATGTCATCTGCATAGATGGAGCAGGAAACTTTGTGGATTCTGATCTGCTGAACGAACTTTGGCAGGCCAGCTAGGACGAGGTTGAACAGCCAAGGACTGAGAACTGATCCTTGGGGAACCCCAGATGTGACAGGACGAGGAGAGCTAAGTGTTTGCCCAACTCGAACTTGGAAGGTGCGATTGGAGAGGAATGCCGAGACAAAGCCACGCAGTTTCCCAGTCACTCCAAGGGCATCCAGAGCCTGCTCAATGATGGTATGGGGCAGGTTGTCAAAAGCGGACTGGACATCCAGAAGGACCAGGAAGACAACATCGCCCGCATATTTGGCTTCCTCAAGGGTGGAGACCACATCTGCTATAGAGTCTGCAGTACAGCGGTGCTTCCGAAATCCTGTCTGCATCTCTGGAAGGAAGTTGGTTGCTCTGGCGATCCATGTGAGTCGTTCCAGGGCAATGAACTCCATGGTCTTGCAGGCAGCAGATGTGAGAGATACAGGACGGTAGGAGGATAGTTGTTTAGCCGGCTTACGGGGCTTAAGGATGGGAACAACGATGGCATTTCTCCAGTTGTCCGGTAGTATGCTGCTGTCCCATGTGTCGTTGAAGACTGCGAGGAGACCCCATTGGGGAGGCCGTAAGAGAAGAGAGAAACGCGCTCTCCCTCGAGACCGGCCATGCCGTTCATGAGCACCGCCGTCTCTCACGGACGGCGCGAGTTGGTCGCCCATGATGATGATCATTAAACTTTAATTTTCACCGATTTAGGAGGCCCCCTACTCCCCGCTCCTGGCACGCAGGCCTGAGGAACGGGGGCTGGAACCTCCGCGACTAAGTACTGGCGAATATACATTGGTTATTCGCGGCCTCAGCCGCCAGGCGGACGGTTTTTTGCTCGTCAGCGGGGACGTCGCTTCGCAGCAGGGTTACCCAGGCTTCTCTACTTTTAATGTTGTCCCTAGCGCCCGGAGGCTTAGGGCATTCCCAAAGTATATGGTCGAGGGTCCCCCTCGCTTCGCAGGCTTTACATTTATCATTTTTTCTCTCATCTATCTGGGTGTGAAACAACCAGACAGGGTTCGAGAAATTTCCGGCTTGTAATCGCCGCCAGGCTATATGGCCTCTTAATTATTTAAGCTAGGATCCGATGGCGGCATCAGACGTCTTCCTAATCTATAATTTTCGATTATTTCTTTATAGGTTTGCAAACGTTCGTCCATCGCCGGGCAGTCGGGCGGCTCCGCGTTTGCGCGGAAGTAGAGATCTCGGGCTTAATCATGGGCCGCCTCGTTGCAGGGAACGAACGTGTGTGCTGGGACCCAAATTACGGTGATTTTGCGATCGATTTCAGCTGCAGCTGTTAGAATTCGGGCGGCTTCTTGCGAGACCCTGCCTTTTCCGATATTTCAGAGAGCAGTTTTACTGTCGCTAAAGATCAATCTAGTCTTTGTTCCGACGCAAGCGAGCGCTATTGCGACCTCTTCAGCCGTGTCTATGTTTCTGCTTCGAATGGTGGCGGAGACGACTGGTGCGCCGCTACCATCGACTACCGCGGCGACTGCCGCCCCTGATCGGCCGCTTGCAGCGTCTACATAGGCAATTTCTTTTACTCTGAATTCTTTTGCTCTTTTAACCAGTGTTTCTGCTCTCTTCTCCCGCCTCTCCTTGTGGTATTCTGGGAACATGTTGCGGGGGAGAGGACGGACAATGATGTTCTCGCGACATTGTGGCGGTAGGGCAACCCTGTCGGCTGTGCCCCTATCTAATTTTCGACCCACCCATTCTAAGATGGTTCGACCCGTGCTCGACCTACTTAATATGTCATGTTGGGCGATTCTCACCGCTTCAGCAAGTTCCTTCCAGCAATTATGCACTCCCATTTCTATCAAGCGTTCCGTAGAAGAGGAGATGGGTAGAGCCAGCGCCCTCTTGACGCAACGCCTGATGGCGCTGGGTCACCCAGCTTTGAGGCGTGACGTCATAACACCTGTGGTGCTCCTGGCGGAGAGAGCGGGAGTTAGGTCGCCGTTCATGCGCACCGCCGTCTCTCACGGACGGCGCGAGTTGGTCGCCCAGCTTTGAGGTATGACGTCATAACACCTGTGGCGCTCCTGGCGGAGAGAGCGGGAGTTAGGCCGCCGTTCATGCGCACCGCCGTCTCTCACGGACGGCGCGAGTTAGTGTTCCTGTACAGGAACACTAGCGCGAGTTGGTTGCCCAGCTTTGAGGCGTGACGTCACACAGAGGTCATGCGAAATATCATTTCATGTGCACCGCCGTCGCACCGCAAAGGCTTGAATTAAAAAATGAAAGTAGTACGATAAAAATACTGTCATGGGAACCTAATCTTTCTTTCCACATACACATATGCCTATATCGTTCTTTTTTGTGAATTTAGCTACCAAGACATAAAATGGCAGAACTTAACTAGCTCCGCAATAACATGTCATACAGACTCAAGTTTATTGAAACATGTTTAAATTTCATACTTGCCTAGCTAGTCTAGCAACCGATCTGTTTCTCACGACGATTAGCAAACACACCCAACTTGATATAAACCAAAGCCTCTTCCTAAACCAAAGTTATCTTCCTGAAATCAGTGATCACTAAGTCAAACATTTTCTATTTACATTCTACTGTACTAAAAAACAGACATATTAAAAAAATAGGTGTATACAATAAAGGCAGCTAAAAGCAATACCTGGAGATTTTAACACCTTTTTTTCAGAATCTTTTTTTTTTTCAATCCACATTTTGCACTCACGCAATTTATGAAAACTGGTTAATTTCAAAATCAAATTAAACCATCTCACTGATAAGTTTGTCCCGACGACTACCTGTCAAACTAACCTCAATAAACCCTGGTTTACCCGGCACCTAAAATGCCTAGAACATGAAAAGAAACTATTTTTTCGCTTCTCGGGGCCAGGGGAATCCTGGCCCCGACCAACAAAAACTGTCGAAGTAAATTCTGATTGGCTTTACGGATATCTTCAATGCCTCAACACCCTGACACAAGGGCAGAATGATTTACTGAGCGTTGTTAACCATGTGGAGGCTTCTCAGCAATCCCTTGAATAAACAAATTGATCACATTAACACACGCCTGTCACAAGTGCAGGCCAGGACTGCTGATTTTCATGCTTTTGAGCACCGTATACAAACTACTGAAGAAACAAAGCGGCGTTGTTCAGCAGAGTAATAACCTGCACTCCCTCCCGTCTCGATGATCTGGTTTGGTTTGGTTTGGTTTGTAGGGTCTTGATGATCTGGACAGCCGAGCTCTTCGCAACAATCCTGTGTTCCATGTGCGTTGCGGACAGCTCAGAATCCTGGGTACAGTCTGAAGAAAGAATAATTATACAGAGGACACTGGTATGTGCATATATAGCTCTAATGCAATTAAGCGCGCCCATCGACTGGGTGGACGCTATGACGAAAATAAATTTTAAGCTCAAAGAGAACGTGTTTTTGCTACGATCGAAGTTGAAGAAACAGGACATATTCGTCGTCGAAGACTTTTCGCCAGTTATTAGGCATATGCGGAAGAGGTTAATCGATTTTGCCAAACCTTTACCTGAATCACCGCTTTTGCACCTTCGATACGATAAATTACGCGTAAATAAGCCATCTTACGTCTACGACAAATAAACTGTTCGAGAACTAAATCGATGAATTCTGCTCGTCGGACAATGAAAATAGCAAAAGCAGTGGACCTGCCTTAACTACTCGGTCGCATGAAACCAGGCCACGTAATCTGGCGTGCAGTTCCGCCGGCCCTTATCGTAACAACCAACGCAAAACTGTGGCAAAGACCACGCTGTTTACTAACATCAGAAGTGTTATGTATAGGCAACCTGCAGTGGCCAGGCGGCGCTAGTGGAGCGTAAAGTCCCTTGATAATTTGAAAGTAGCGACACTCTCCTCCGCGCCGCGCTTTCCTCCTCGATTCTCCTCGCGCGGCGGCGGCGAGCGCTGCGCACGACACGCTTTTTCCCCCTGACGCCCGCCGGCCGGCCGCAGCAGTGAGTGAAGCGCGAGCTTTTGGGCCAGGTCTGCGCTCCAGGAGTGCACAAAATTTTTGAAAAATTGCGAGAAAAGCATTGAGAATGCCTATAGTAAAGTTCATGAATTGATTGCTTTCTTCTTAGAACTGTTTGAATGGGGAATGCTGATAAACAAAGCTTTCAGGCGAGTTCTGTGCTACAGACACTTTTTAAGTCTCATGATAAGGTTCTTTGTGCACTTAATCTAGTACTGCCTCTGACTTTATGTTTGTTTTTTTAGAGCGTGAAATCTGTCACCGCGGTACAACTTCAGAAAACGATCCGGGCTGGTGCTTTGAGCTTCAAGATTAGAGAAGGTTAAAGCAGGACTTAGTCTATTTCGCTACTGTCAAGCTATCTCTCTAAGCATAGTATATGTCACGTGATCAACCATGAGATTGGATTATTGGTTAATTGTACATGTATTTCAATCAATTACTGGGCCAAATTAATTGATAGTTAGTAAATTGCAATTAAAATCTAAATTTTAGCTGCAACACCGAACCGTATACCGTTGGAAAGCTTAGGCCAAGTGTAATGGCACTGTGCTAGTTAGCGATCCGCGATAATCTGCGTTCATTAGTTAATTTTGTATAAAATCAAATTTTGAGCTGTTCCTTGCTGCTTCGAGGCAAGGAACAGTTTTGCCACGGCAGTCTTGATATGATGCTGATGGAGGAATTAAATAATTTTATGAGTACGTGGCCCCTCACTGACTTCGCGTGTGGTTAAAAGACAGCAGGGTACACTGGGAGAAGTAGTGGGCCCTATTGCCGATACACTGAAGTTCTGGGGCAAGCATGCTGTGGTCTCATGCGCTGTGTAAAAGAGCTTGATTTCATTGAACGCAACAATCAAATAAAAAAAATTACAAGGTGCACATAGGTCTTCAACGTGCGGAAATGAGAAAGCATATAACTGCCAATTCATTAACTATCGCTATCCTATCTATCACTATATCTACTAATGCCAGAGACCTATCGTAACTGTCACTATCCGCAACGAACACTATCACCTCACTATCCGGGCCTATTACTATAATTTACTATTATTATCCGTAACAGTCACCATCATTACCTATCACTATTCATAACCATCACTATTTAATCTGATGCCGTCCCATGACCCATTGATATACTTCAATTTTCATTGACTTACGTTGTCAGTCATATCTCTATTATCTCATAATATCTGACGAGACAACTATACATTGACTTTTAATTCTTATACTTTCTTGTTTTCTCATAAATGGAGGTGAGAAAAGAGCAAACCACAGAAATAACTGACTCAGCGCGAGGTTCATGTCTCTGTCGAGGAGGCTTCCTTTACTTCAGGACAGGTCGGTGAGAGAAAATTGATGGAACTGCGTTTGGTCTGTTTTTTTTTTTTCGAGTTCGTGTAATATTGGCGGCTCAAACTGGTCTTCAGTGAAATGTAGCTAGAACATAGAGCGATGAGATAATTACTCAGGCTAGGTGAAAAAGAAAAATCTTGCATACAATTGAAATGAGTAATGTGTTACAGTGTTAGGAATTGTTGCTCGCAAAATGTTCCCCTATTTTTACATAATAACTATAATCATCATTGATTGTGTAAGTTTCGTAAATACAGAAAATTGATGCAATGATTCTGGCTGATTTGACATCGATGGGATAACTTTTCTCGCAATAAATGAATACGCGGAATCGCGCTTTTAGAGCTCCAGCTTTCAAAGCGAAGGTAACCTGCCAACGCCTTGTAGTCATGGTCAAAGTGAAGCGTGTGTGATCATATGAACACCTCCTGCACATTGGCCGTATCCCTGATAAAACGAACGCATATTTTTTAACCCACGCGTGCGTCGAAGCAAGGCAAGACACATTCAAGAATTGAAAAAAAAATAAAAAATAAATGCCATACGACCTAACTAGTGCAGATTACCCGCAATACCTCGGGTTTACTTGCCAAAGAGTTTTTCAGGGCCAGCATTCAATGCTCCCGAGTAAGCGACGCACACTACAAGTAAAAGCTGGAAAGGCTAGCTCCTCTACAAGCCCGAATTTTGATTTTTAGTGAAGGAGGCCAGGGATCCTAGCATAGTCGCGACAAATGCAATCGAGAGACTGTAATTTTCCAGTTATTTCTGACAGCAAAAAGCAGATTATAGCGCCCTGTTTCTCACTGTACAGAAGTCGAAGCGTGTTAAATGATGGAGCCTTGGAGCCTCGTAGAATATTCAGCATGCTGCAGAGGACAACCTTATTTTTATACAATGAACATGCTGCCGCCGCAAAAATATTGAGCAGCAAGCAGGAATAAAAAACGCAGCGTCAGGTGACGCGTTATTACGGGGAGTGAGAAAGGCACTCGACGTCGTAAACAACTCTGTTGTTTCTAGGAATAAACGTCTTTCGACTAATCTTGTGAATCCATTGACTCGTGCGCAAGCCGTCACGCTTGCCTTGAGATATCATGAATACCGCATAACCATCTTCAGGTCGCTTGCTGCAGTTGTACGCGCAACAGCACGGCATAGAGCTTGCACGCTGCAATAAAAGCACAGCGCGCAATATTCGCTCGCAGAGACTGGGGGAAAAATGGCGCGAAGGAAAAAGAAAACACAAGGAAAACGCCGGACGCGCGTCGGTTTCCAATGGCAACGGCAGGGAGACCAATCGTCGCTCAGGAAATCGGGCGGAGAACCGGCCTTCAGCGAAGGGGCGCGCAAGGGGCGAGGAGGAGGCGAGGAGGTAGCGTGGCGGCGGCAAAGTTCAATCGTTGGCGTAACTTTCAAAGTATCAAGGGGCTTTAGTGGAGCGCAGCGTTCAGCGCCGCCAACGGCGGCGCCGAGTAATCTGAGTAGGCCGGCGCGGTCGGGTTGCGTTCGCGTTGTACGGCTGGAAGCATCTCGGCTCTCATTTTCTGCGGTTTTAAGGCAATCGAATGTCTTCAGAGCTACTTCCGAAAGCTATAATACTGACGAAAGGACACCGCCTGTTCGAGAATGCTCATGTTTAAAACGTAAACTGTGTCGACGTCACCGCGAAGTGCGCGCCGCTCGCGACGGAACACCCGCGCGCACAGCTTTGAATTTCGCGTGTGTAGACTGAATTTTTTTAACGAACTTTATTCCCTCAGGGCACCAGTCGGATATGTGATGATGAATTAAGAAATAATTAAATGAATGAAAAATGTAGTAAACGTAGCTTTTCATTTACCTATTGCGTTCACACCTCATGCCCACCCAAACATTGAAAGTGCAGAGAGAACCTGAGAAGAGATTTATCGCCGTTTCTTCTTTTTTTTTTGTTCTTGCTGTTTGATTACAGTAGCATAATAATTTCCTCGCGGTTTTGCTTTACAGTTTAATACCATGACAAACACTTTTGTTCGTGGTGCACCTTTCGACAGTGCCGCGGAAGTTACAGGAGGCATGGTGCAGTACGTACCCGCTACGGATGTCGTGGCGATTGCAAGCACTGTGCGGTTGTAGCGTGCGTCATCACCGAAAACTGTGCGTGCCGGGGGCGGGGATTAGGGGGCCTCCTACACCGTTGAGAAAATAAAGCTCTTAACAACAACTGGCATGCATTTGTACCTCCGTACCTCAATCTTGGGGAAAGCCGGCGGGTAATGCTGGCACTCAACGGCAAAGCTTTCGTAAAGGAAGTCGTTAAGAGTTCGAAGTTTTTACTGTTGCTACTAATGATGAAATAGTCTATCGTCTGGGACAAGAGACTCGAGTAGCTTGAGCAATCGGTGAAATAAATATTTGGCGCGGAACGATAGAACGAAGTTCCTTCCTCAGCATACACAGTATTACGGGGCTCTACACTCCGCCACTTCAACTTTTTCAGCACCTTAAGAAATAATTTACAGATAAATATGCTTATTGAAATCTGTAATTGGAAGTTTTTAAGATATTTTGGCTTTGTGGTTCCGAATAGACACCGCATTAGAAATCCGGTTCACAGATCCACGAACATTTTTTTTTTTTCGCCTCCGTTGAAATGCGGCTGGAATACAATGCTGCGGCTGCGCGCCTTTGCTTTTCTGGACGTATGCCACTCGATCTTGCACAGCATATACCAGTACACGCCACATTTTACAGCGCGGAGCACGTACTGAGTAGTGTGCCCCAACCAGCGTGCGACTCCCCGAGTCAGAAGTTTATACCGTTTCCTCCGCTCACGGGCAATCGTCGTATTTTAGCTTCTTGGCGTCTGTACGCCAATGGCCCCATAACAAAACGAATTTCAGCTACATTACTCTCTCGCAGCCAATATCTCCTTCTCTCATCATTCTCCCCAGGTTCTCCCAGCAAGCGGTACGCTTAGGTTTCTTTCGTGATTGTGGCAGTCTTTCTCGCCGCCCTTGCGCTTATTTTTATTCTTGTTCATATCCGTAGTAGTCGAAGCATCGCGCGAGACCACTGAAGTCACTAAATGAGTAAATCATACTCACTGGGATAACAAAACGCGAACGCAGAAGGAACACAGCGGCCGCAACATATACGGCGTCTGCTTCTGCGCCGCCTCAGTATTAGCTCCCGTCGGTCGCCAGGTGGCGCCACATGTCTCAGCAAACTCCATTGCAGCCACATGTCTCAGCAAACTCCATTGCAGGTTGCCTATAAACGTGGCGAATCTCATGCCGTTATACGTTCTACCAACGCAGACCTAATTATTTTTACCCAGATCTGGTAAAGCGAAAACATGCAAATCATTGAACTTTTGCAAGGCTCGAAGACTTACGATATCTAACGTGGTGACAGAATGAACAGACGTGGTGGTGGTACGCCGATTGCAATACAGAAAGAATCGACTCTTTCCAAATAGTTCATGCCTTCCGAATTTGAAGTAGTGTGGGTCTGCATCACACTGGGCCATACAAGAATGGTTCTAGTTGTTTGCTATCGTCCTCCCGATTTCTACGCCTGCATTCCTCGACTGTTTGCATGATTCCTAGAATAACGTTGTTTCCGTTCATGTCCGATTGTTCTGGTAGACGATTTTAATCTCCCGAATATTACGTTGACACCCGAAAGATGGTGAACTATGCCAGGGCAGGACGAGGCCAGAGAAAACTCTGGTGGAGGTCCGAAGCGATTCTGAGTCTGAGGTGCAAATCGATCGTCTGATCCGGGTATAGGGACGAAAGACCAATCGAACCATCTAGTAGCTGGTTCCCTCCGATGTTTCCCTCGAGATAGCTGGCGCTCGATGGGAGAGCAGTCACACCTGATAAAGCGAATGATTAGAGGCATTGGAGTCGAAACGTCCTCAACCTATTCTCAAACTTTCAATGGGTGCTCGGGAGACCTTCTGGGTTGAGGCCTCCCGCTGCGATGAGAGGGCCAAGTGGGCCACTTTTGGTAAGCAGAACTGGCGCTGTGCGATGAACCAAACTCTGTTGCAAACCCACCGTCGGCATATTCTCTGCAATTTTTAGACGTGTGCGCATGCTCTAATTTAACGCAACTTGTCACTTCTCAAACAGAACATAAGTTTCAGCTAGAAAACTAGGTTTAATTTTAACAACTTATCCGGAGCTTGTATCGCCAATTGCACATCTTCCATGTTTAAGTGATCAGTCCTTGTTGCACTTTGAACCATACATTTTCGTCCACACGTGTCCTTTCACGCAAGAAAGTCATTCGCGAATATGGTAAAGCAGACTTCAGTGCAATTAACGAAAAATTAGGCAGCTATGTAGACACATTTCTCGAAGGTTTCGAGCTACGAATCGTACAAGAGAACTGGGAACTGTTTAAAACAAAAGTGAAGGAACTTACTGAGGCTGATGTATGTACCTGTTAGAAGGATTGCATCTAATACAAATACTCCGTGGTATAATACCACTCTTAAGCGTCTCATGAATAAAAAGAAACGCTTTTTCCATTCTGCAAAGGCAAGTATCGAAGTGACCGTTGGGAAGCGTGTTTTGCAGCTGAAGCCGGTTACTCGAAAGCGGTACAAAACAATAATCCGTTTCGCCTCCGTCAAAACGCAGCCGCTGGTGGTCCGGTTCGAACCCAGGTTCTCCAGTACAGTAGTCGGCCGTCTTGACCAATGCGCCACCGCAGCTGGGTGCTTCACTAACGAAATGCCATCTGTAGTCATTGACGATAACACCGGGAGCACTATAGCGTAGAAAATAGCATGCAGTATATAAAGGACAAAACATCACTTTACTGATACGAGCGCCCCAGTCTCCACATACCTCGCCAGATAGTCGACACGGACTATAAACCAGCTGTGGCCTTTCGAAGACTTGAAAAAATGTCTAAAAAGTTGAGGTCAACTATTTTAAAAGGCGCAAAATGATATATGACCTTGTGATGATCTAGCGGCGACGCTCTTCCTACAACTACATTCTGACTACAATGGTAGCAATTACATCCATTTTAAATTCTCACGGTGACATATTTTGCCTATTTACAAATAGATGCAGACTTTATATTTAGCTTTAGAGATAAGGCGCTGCACGGGTGGGCGCTGATGTTATGAATATAGCGTGATACTGGTCTCTGTATTCCTCGCACTTTCAGTTTTACTATTTATTCACACATTAGAGAGCTTTAGTTTACACATGGAGTTCCACAGACGGTGTCTGATGCACTTCGATCACCGTGTCCTGTACTGCCGCGTATTGATGCGTGGAAAGCAGAAATAGCGAGAAAAAATTGTGGGGACATGAGCATGGCTCCAATTTAGTGACAGAGCCAAAGCTATCAGTGTGACACCGATAACCTTTTTATCACCCACTTTTCAATCCGCGTTTTTTTTTCATATTTCCTATTTAAATTTTGTTTTGGAGAAAATAAGGAGCCTTATATGTTTGAGTGAACGCCACACGATCTCTTTGTGGAATTTTGGCCAGTTTGCGAACTGCCGCTTAAAATCCCTGGACCCTAACCTGAAGCTCCGGCTTCCACCTGGCCTACTCCGACGCGAAGAAACTTTGCTGTACCGCCTGTGGGTTGGTGTAGCATTCACAAACTCGCATTCTTTTATGATAGGCATGGCAAACAGCCCTGCATGTACAAACTGTTGGTGCGACGAGTCTATTGGCCACATTCTTTGTGAGCGCCCCATATAGAGTGAGGAAAGACAGTGTCTTGTGCCGTTCGCTGGAGCATCTAGATGGACGCCCAATGACTGAAATTAAGATTTTAGGTCCCTGGCCACGGCGATCGTCTGCGGTGAAGGCCTAGCTCCCAGGCACTGCTCCGCTTTATGAAAAACACAGGCCTAATCGAAAGACTATGACTTTGCTGTTATGTTACGTGATATGACTGTGATGTGATGTGATGTGGCTTGTCTGTGATGTGACTGTACTAACTTCATCCATCCCTCTCTCACAACTTTTATATCCACTCACCCCTTCCCCCAGTGCAGGGTAGCAAACCAGTTTCTTTTACAGGTTAACCTCGCTGCTAACCTCCTCATCTTCCTCGTCCTCCTACACCTAACCAGGCCAAGATCATGTTTTCATACTTTGTTGCGGAAACAACACTACGCTAGTCGGCAAACATGGCAAAATTACTTTCCAAAAAGAATTAAATTACATTACAAATTACTTTGCTAAAAATTGCAGAAAAGTAATTAAATTAGTTATCCATTACTGCTCCCAAAAAGTAAAGAAATTACATTATAATTACTTCTACTGAGTAATTCAATTACTTTTAAATTACTTTCTAGTTTCCATCCATGCAAAAACTTAGTAAAGCTAGTGAGCAAAACAACAACTTTTTCTCCAGACGCGAAGCACACACATTCTCTCGCCTTCCGGCCAAATTCCGTCCCAGAGACCTATTCCTTCCCTCTTTCCTGCAATACTTGCCATTACAAGAACAAGACAACCGCAAAAAAAAAAAACGGCAGAAGCAGGGTGGGTCGAACAGTCGTAAAATGACCCGCAAACTCAACGTCTTGCTGGCCAGGAGCTGTCTCCACCATTTGAAGGGCCCAAAGAAGCTAGCTTATTTATTGCTTCCGCAGTCCCAAGAATCGATGTCGGCACCTTGTACCACTAACCAGGCACCGCTGTGCTGTGCTCTAGCCGACGCAACAGGGAGTGCCACTGAGCCGCGCTCCCAGCTAGTTTTTAACCCCAGCCTTCTTGCACCATCTCTCCCTCCGACATTCCCGCGACGCCTTGTATCCTGCTGCTTTTGGAATGGTTGTCATGTGATCCTGCTACACACGGTCTCAGGCGCACTGTTCTGCTCGATTCTGTCTCCTTTTGCTGATCCGTTACGCTGGCTTCGGCTTGCTGTATATCGTTCCTGCATTCGTGGCACTCTACTTTATGCCCTGCAAAATGATGTCGGCCAGATTGCCGTAAAACAGACAACACTTACAGATTACGGGTTTCTCCCCGCTACAAAATAAAGTGTAAGCTACCTCGTCCTCATTAAATGTGTCATTTATAATTTTTTTTTTTTGACCTACAATTATCCGTTATAACAATGACATTTCCATTGCACTTCAACATTGTTATAAGTGGACTTGACTGTGTACCAATTCAAGGTCATGCCATTTGGCCTCTGTAACGCTCTTGCGACCTTCAAGTGCATGATTGACTCGCTTCATCCGTGACTTCAAGTGGAATTGTGTTTATATGCTACTTTAGATGACGTCGTTTTCTCTCCCACGTTCCCAAGCCACCTTCGACTTTTTTACATCATAGCCGTTTTCCGCCACACCGGATATTCAACTGAATAAAAAAAAAATGCAGCTTCGGCCGCTGTCAGATTAAACTCTTGGGCCAAGCTGATGCAACTGGTGTGCAGCCTGCCCCTGATGAATAAAGTTTGTGCAGTGCGCGAGTTCCCTTCCACGTAGCACAAGTGATATGCTAAGTTTTCTCGGACTCTAATCCCACTTATGCCACTTCATTCTGAACTTCGCAGACATAGCACGTCCCCTTACTTCCCTTCTGCAGAAAACCGTGAATTTCTTGTGGAGCCGTGAGCAAACTCATGCCTTCACAGCGCTCGATCATTTCAGCCTTGCACCGCTCCCTCTGTCCTGGTGCACTTCGACCTGCCCCAGTACCAGCCCCTGGCCACACTCGTGTAATTGCCTATATGCCAGCCGCCTGCAACCTCCGCTCCAGTATAACAAATCAATGGGTCCAATTAGGACGACCAGTCAGATTGAATTGGTGTTGTTAATCTCAAATGATTTGTCCAATAGGTCCTGTCCAACCCAAATGGTTTCGTCACTCCCAATCGAGAATCCCAATAGGTTTCTTCAATCCCAATTTGGATGCCCAGTTGAGAGTGAAAACCAATTGTACTTCCAACTGGGTTTCCCATTGGTTCTAATTGGTCCAAAGGGAACATTCCCAAGTGGGAATGTTCGTGATTTCCTTGAATGAGATATGCACCTATATACAAATACCTCTATAAAGAAACAATGAAAAATTTAGGTTCTTATATAAAGTATATGCCGCTTGATCTTATTAATTGATTTTATCATGTCCACTAGTAAGTGCAGGCATAATCAAATAAGTTAACTCTGAATTACAGATGTGCCACTGGCCCAGCAGCACTGTTCAATGAATGGAGTATATAAGTCTCTGCAAAGTATCCTGTGGATATATACAATGAATCTGTGTTAGTTCTGTGTGTGTGATACATGCTTGTCTTTCATGATTTCTTTAAAAACTTGTAATTTCAATCCACTTGTACAAAAAGTCAGCTCCCCTGTAACTCCTCGACAGAAAACATTGAAATTTCATCTCCATTATTTTTTCAGCTGTGCGAGTTCAAACTGTTTGGGCTCAAATGAGTATGCCATTTGAGTTCAATTGGCGAACCATTTGGTTTTTATAGGTGACCAATTATTCCCAATTGGGAGCACAAATTCATAACAAATGGTCAGGCCCAATGGGTGGAAAAAACACAATTGGTTTTTGACCAGTTAATTTCAGTTGGAAAATTCCCAATTGGACCACTGATTTTTTTTTACTGGAATCCGAGAAAAACTACTCCATTACGGAGTGCAAATTCCTCGCACTTGTTAGGGCATTGATCTAATTCCGCCCTTATTTGTTTGGGAGGCCCTTCAGTGTAGTGACAGACCATCATGCCTTGTATTGGCTTAGATTGCTTGCCTTGAGATTACAAGAATATGTGTTTACTGCTTTGTACAAGTCTGGCCACTTACATCAAGACGCAGACTGCTTGTCCCGCCAGCCCTTTGATCCTCGCACTGCCTGACCATTCTGCCGATAAATGTGTTTTGTCCATATCGGTCTTTCTCCACATCGGCATCGAACAGTCGTGATTCTTCTTTGCGTCCTATTATTAATCACCTGCACAACGACAGCTCCAAACCAACCGTATGGCGTAATGACACATTATACCGACGCAACATGTGCCCAGATGGTGCAGACGTTTTGCTTATCGTCCCGACACAACTGCGCTCTACTGTTCTTGTGCACCTTCATTACATCTCTACAGCAGAGCATCTGGGAGTGTCACGCACATACGACAATGTTCGACAGCGATTCTACTATTCTGGCCTTTGCTGCTGTGTTCGTCGTGACGTCGCAGCTTGTGAACTGTGCCAGCGCAGAGAGACACCCTCCCTTCAGCCTAGTGGGCCCCTGCAATCACTCGCAGTTCCCACTGAGCCCTTCTCGAGTTAGCCTCGACCTGCTTGGGCCACTTCCCGCGTCGAATTCAGGGAAAAAAATGGATTACTGTAGCGACCGATTATGCCACCCTGTCACAACCATTCACCACCAGGTGTGCCTACGACATTGCAGACTTTTTTCTGCATTATGTCACCTTACTTCATGGAGCTCCTCGTCAACTGCTCACCGATCGCGGTTGCTGCTTTCTTTCTCAAGTTGTTCGTGACTTCTCCACTCATGCGCTAAGCATCGCAAGTTCATGACCTACCATCCACAAAAGAATGGTCTTACTGAGCGCCTTAATTGCACACTAACCAACATGATGTCAATGCATGTCTCTGACCATCATTGTGACTGAGACGTATCTTTACCTTTCATTACATTTCCCTACAACTCCTCCCACTATGATACCGCCGCATACTCTCCCTTTTATCTACTTTTCGGTCGTGACCCTTTCTCTTGGACACCTTACTGCCCCTTGACGATCCCTCCTGCAGTTACGCTTCTGATGCTGCCTGTCATATTGCTCGAGACCGACTTGATGCATCTCAGCGCTCTCAAAAGCACCGCTACAATCTTCAGCACCGTGATGCATACTACCCTCCTGACTCCCTCGTACTCCTCTGGCTCCTGGCCCAACATGTGGGCATATGCGAGAAACTTCTGCCTAGCTACGTGGGCCCTTACCACGTCTTGCAGCACCTCACCGTCACCTACCAAATTATGCCTCTACACTCCAAATCTGCTACCATAACCCGTCACCCAGAAGTCATGCATGTTGCCCGTTTTAAACCTTACAATTTGCGCTCACTTGTGTAGTATCACACCGGGACTGTGCTTCTTCCGCGGGGTGGTTTTGTTATGGTACGCAGTCGTAGAGAAGACGGAGATGTGCTAGAGTAGTGAACAACGACGACGCTGAAGCTACACTCTGTTGGTCCTGCGAGTGTGTTCCCGACGGCAAACTGTTGCAGCTATGTTGAAGTGTGCATCATAGCAATATTATGCAATTTCTTTTGTTATGTGCATCAACCATTGAAGAATCATTGCTCGGCCATGTGGTCTGCCAGCTACTTGCCAATGCCAAGGAAGTGATCTTTAGCTCACAACGGCAACACAGGATTTTCTATATATGAGTAACAAAGCCTTTAATGCTATCGCGTTAAAATCCATCGAGCTTGAGGTCACACATGTGCCCTAGATCGAGTGGCAATAAGGAAATGCCAAATGTGCGAAGTCGCACATGGTCATTTTAAATACAAGATCCATGACGTCCCCCTTCCCCGTCCCAGAGCCACAATACTTAAAACAGTAAGCTCATTGGAAAAACAGGAAAAAATGAACTGCTCCTGTGAGATCATGCAAACAGCGGCACCGCAGTAACCCACATTCAGCGAACTCGCTAAAGGGTCGGATAATGGTGCATATGTGAGGTCACACACATGGGGATACTTAGTTGGCATCACTATAATACCATCTGCTAATTATTGCACAAAAAGCAAGCGGCCCCCCTTCACCATCGTCGAGCTGACAGAGAGAAGATGGAGAGGTCACTAGACAAGCGTATATGCCGACCGAGGAGGTCATGGCAACGAGGATATCCTCATTAAACAGTTTGGCCTGCTGACTATTCCTCGGTGTTATTCTTCGCGGCACCATATGTAGTCTGAGCTAGTGGTATCGTCCCAGCACTAAAAGCACCATGACCTTCATGGAAGTTGACCATCAGGTGTCGGAACACACAGCCAGCGCTTGATGCAAGCACTCAGAAGTACACTGCACCACTGTCAGCACCAGTTCATTACTAGAGCTGTGAAGAACACCAGACCAGCATAGTTTTAGGTTGAAAGATAAACTTTTATTTCACAGAAAGCATATACAAAGCACATACATTTGCACTGAAGAAGCAGATGCATGTCCAATCCGCTCAGCTCTGCCACTGGATCTTCTTTTCTGGCTTTTTCTGTGAAAAATAAAGAACTCAAACACATGCACAACCCGACATATCACTGGCAATGCAGTGACAGCGTATGAAATGCACCCCGCCCTTCGTACCAATCAAATGCACTGTCATACATTGGAGGAAAGTTTTTTCGAATGCAAGCCGAATGCTAAACTTCTTTTTCTGTGACCTGACTTTCATTGCTTCACAAAAGAAGCCCCAGCCCTTTCCTGCCTATTGCAAGTGAAGCTGAAGCTGGAAAGTACAGCTAGTCATTGTGAATCTGTCTCAACAAACCATGCGGAAGTATGCAGGCACAAAGAAAGAAAACCTGCTATTCAAGCTTAATTAAGAAAACTTGCCAAATGTAAATGGGAGCCATAAGATGGTACACACATGTGCATGAAGTAGAAAAAAAAGTGAAGGGAAAGAAAGAAAAAGAGATATCAAACCATGAGTTTAGTCCCTAACAGTGTTGTGTTCTACACACACCAGCAGAGCTAGAATTTCAGCATAATGCAGGGACTATTTCTTTTCAGGTCTGAGAAAGCTTAATGGGTTTCAAGAGGTCCTCGGGAAGCCTGCTCATCTTGGTTGGTTCTGTCTACCTCGCACAAATGTGAAAAGGAGCATGCACATGCAGCATGGCCCTGCTGAGAGAGCCCAAATACAATTAATAATGCAGAGTGCAAAGATCTGCTATAATCATGCACAAAATTATTAGTTCCAAAATAAAATGGGCATAAGAGGAAAGGTGGGGTCCAAGTGTTGGTCAATTTAAGTGCCAGGGAAACCTTCGGTTTTGTGTACACTGACTATCACTCAGTTATTGCACCGCGAGCTCCCCATAAGCATCTGCAGAAGGCCTACATCTATGCCCCTCCGCAACACCATGACTCTGAGTACATCTATTATGAAACCCATCTCACAACACAAATGGCACACGTTGGTGACAGCCATTCCCTGTGTCCCTCATAACATCAGCCATCCTGGGCCCTTTTCCTAGAGGTGACTCCTTATACTGCTTGTTATAACATCCTAAAAAATGCCGCAAATGTTTCCTCTGCCACTGAAGCTAAGAATACTAGCCATTTCGTGTCAAACATACTGCGTAGGTGTACTTAAAACAGTTGAGCTAAACTGTGTTTTGGCACTGCCAACAACGAAAAAAAAGTTCCATACCTTTGCTGACGCCTTCACCTTCTTTTTCAGCGCCTCAATGTCCACAGGTTTTGCTGCACCAGAGATAAAGACACGTCAGATCACTGATCCTTTTCTATGGCATCACAAGTGAAGCATGCAGAAGCAAGAAAAAAGCCCTTGAAAATGGTGCAACAGGCAGTACTGGATACATGCACTCGAAGGCTTCTGAAAGCAGCAGCACGATTAACTGCAATAACACCAACAGTAAGAAATCCCGGCCCAACCAATGTTAAGTATATGAAGTTAGCACCAGCAGACTATTCTCTGTTTCCTATTGGGCTCCCATACAACTAAGTGTTTCCAGGTTCCCTTAGAAGTGAACCCATTCAATTAATCCCCATTGAAAACAAGGAAGGTACAAGAACACCTATTTCACATTACGGGCACAGGTATCATTGACAATATCACAGAGTTCATATCTACATTCTCTCTGATCAGTATATTAAACTGCTCAAGTTGCAGGACAAGAAAATAAGATAGGGAGTACACAGGCTAAAAAAATTATAGGGAAAAACAGAAATGAGATGGATTCAGGCACCTTTGAATGCATACCTGAAAGGAGACCTGGCAGCCATACACAGTGCTCTGACAACAGAGTATAATTAAAGTATGTAACCCTTAGAGCCATCAAGAAAATTTAACACAAGTATTACTGCGAGTTCTAACGGCATGTAAAAAATTTAACAATGCTTCCCTAGCCATAACAAAGCTGTGCCAGTATTGAAAGAATACAAATAAAAAATGTCTCTAACCGTCGATTCCACATAGTATCAAACATAGCTGGTATTAACAGTTCGATATAGCAGCTTCGATACATAAATCACGGCAATGAAAAGGTTACCTGCAACCTAGAAGTAAAAGTATGGTATACCAAGGCGGCTCATTCTGAAACAATGTGCGATCAACTGGCGCGCTGCTGGCCGAGTCTTATTAGGCCTAGCCCACTTCACATCTAAGCTGCAACTAGCCACCCCAAGCAGGAGAAGCCCAATCGTGATACAGCAGAATCCCGCTATAGTAAACTCGGATATAGTAAAGTGAAACTGAAGTCCCAGTTTATCTTCCATAGACAACTGTACATTTTCCCCCCTTTATAGTAAAGATATTTTGGTTAAAATCGGTCATAGTAAAGTGCGCCTGGCCGCGGCGACGACTCCCACGATATGACATCGTGCCCGCACACTACCTTGAATTTTTGTATTTCAAAACAGAAATAACATCAAGTGGCCTTTTAAGTGGCTTTACCACCACCAGGCTTAGCAGCAATCAGGAGAAGCCTACTTTACGAAGGCCTTGGAGCCGTGAGAAAAAGCAAGCAGCGCATAGGGGAAAAAAAAAACTAAAGTAAAGCTGTCTACAAACATGGAAAGGAGGCAGCGCGGTCCATTCAGAGTATAAGTGCACCAAGAAATAGGCAAGGGGAAGAAACGGCGAACTTTCCCAGCGTTGTGCAGCACAAAGCATGAGGCAACGGAGGCAAGAAGTGGAGGTGCAGTGTGTGCGGTCTTGCAGCACTTCACTACTACGCGAATTTATCATTCATTGCCTTTTAAAAGACAGAAGGAGCAAAAAGTGACACCATGTTGATGCAAGGCTTTGATTTTCACATGAAATCAAACTTGGTTGTATTCGTAGCCATGTCCTCATGCTTAAGAGGTACTTAAACTAGATGTAAAAAATTTTTGTAACAGAAAAAAATTTGCATGAAGAGATAAGAGAGAGATGGAAGCTATTTAAGAGTTTTTTCTTCATTAAGCAACAAGGCGGTGTTCAGTAAGCAGCCATTTAACTATCAGACAGCATCTTCAGGACTATGTCATCATCAACAACTAATATAGTAAAGACCTTGATATAGTAAAGATTTTTGCTGGTCCCAGTGACTTTACTATAAAGGGGTTCTACTACTATTGTACTATATAAGCACAATAACCTTTTCCCATGATTAAGGCACAGCTTTTGCAATGCCTTCGGTGAAGGATGATTTGAGTTTCTGGCAGCTTTCGATCAGCTAGGTTAGCCTTGTTGCTGCACGACCAGCATTGCACCAAGTGCCACCTTCCCCACATGGGAGCAGTGTCGCGTGGTGAAATGGTGCTGCCAAACCGAAGGATACTCCCAATTAAAAGCTATGTTCCTCTCATCCCGCAGTTTCACGGTATCTTCATATGGCTAGCGTGAAGAGTCGGTGACCAAGGCTGTGCCTGAAACTTTCAAGCGTGAGAAGCCACTGTGGCAGTGCCATTAGGAGTAGTGCTGTTAGCAGGGGCGCAATGCCCTGATAGATATATTGAACATTTCGTACATAGGAGTTTCATAAACGCATCAAGTAGCACTAAACTTTTGTATTAGACGGCAAGAGGCAAAGAGTCAGTTTCCTAGGCGGAAAGGTGGCGGGCAAGTGAGAAAATGTGTAAAGACGCATGTGCCTCCTCGCCCGGTAGCGGAGCGACCACGCGCACTCTCCTTTAGCCTGGCCATGGTATCTCCAGCAAACTCTTGATACCTCTACCACCCCTGTCTAACGGGGATTCACTGCAAACACTTTCTAGGTGGTTTCAATTATAATCTGTTCATAATCTGGCTTTCGTTCTGCACTATGATTTTGAGTCTCCACGGGAATGCTACATATAATGAAAACCTGAATGTGAAATCGTGGACATTGTACAATTTTATTAGAACCAGGTATAACTATCATAAGTTCCAGTTATGGGAGTTCGATAAGCGCGTTTAGTAGTACTAAACTGCTGCATGGGATTTCAAATTAGATTATTTTTGGTGGTTCATATAACCAATCGTTCGATATGTCTGGGATCGACTGTGCTTGGACCATCTGAAGGAATAAACAAAGTCATTGAATTATTGAAAATTATTGAGTGCAGGCCTAGTGTAGAAACCCAAAAATCCCAGAACACACTTTAAGTGTATACGCAATACAATCTACAATCTACTACCAGTGATTTTCAATGCAAAAAGGTTCTATATTTGCCCCTCGAATCACAGAAACAAAAACAGAGGGCAAAGTGACATCTGGGCTAACACCATCACTCAGGTAGGCCCATTTTGCCAGCTACATTATTCTTCACTTTGCCCCTCATGAATAAATAGACCCCTCACTATGGCAGCTGTTAAAAGCTGCGCCAAAAAAGCCGCTAAGGACTCCGTTTCCTGCTCAACTCCTGTTATTACTGCGACAGTCCTACTGAACCTTGCTCCACACCTGCCAATGACATGCATGTCACTCAAAACAAAGTAAAGGCAATGTCCCCAAGAGTACCAGAGAGCACACGCACCTTTTTCAACCCCTGGCTGTTGCTTCTTGGGCACAAACTTGGGCTCTTGTGGGGGCTGGAAGGACTTGTTCCGGCGCTCCTGCCTCTTCACTTCGGCCTCAGCCTTTGCCTGCTGCTTCTCCTGGGCCTTCTTGGCCTTGCGCTCATGCTCCTTGAGGAAGTACTCGCCAGATGCCAGCTCCTTGTCCATCTGCACAAGCATTGGCAGATACTCAACAGCAATGGAAGCACAGATCTCTGCATCACAGCATCTCGCAGTGCTCCACCACCAACTTCCTAACAAGTACTACTAGATTACTCACACACTACTATATGTTCAGTATACCATACAGTGCCATTTAACAAGGCCACTACCAAGGTGCTGAAAATTTGGTAAGCCTAGGACAGTAGGCTAATTTGTGCGAACGGACATTAATAACCATAGAAGTGAGGTGATACCAACCACAGCAAAAACTACAAAGTGTCTTCAGCTTATCTGCACAGCATGATAACATACAGATGGCATATGAAGCAGATGTGACCTCAAATGTAACCTGAAAAGTGGTCATGCACAGCAATATGCACTGCTCTTTGGCACAAGAAAATTTTAAAGAATTGCATTAAATTGATTTGAGAATAGCTGGAAAAGCAAGAAAATTGTGCAAGCATGTCTGCCCTAAACCAAACTATACTTGGCAAAGTTTCCAAAGTCCAAATGTTCTGATCATTTTCTGTCAAAACAAAGTCACTTAACAAGCCATTTTCTCTAGGGTTTTCAGTCATGCCAGACTATCGAAGCCATTACCAAACTTGGAAGTCGGCTAAGTGGCTAAGAGTAGAGGCAAAGTGGTCTCGATAGCAAGGATGGAGGAACACGATGAGAGGTAAGCCAGGATTAGGCCACAAGGCTTCAATGGAACAGGCCATCTAATTACACCGAGTGTCTAAGATCCTGGGAGGCTGCGACAAGCTGCTGCTACTTGTCATACTGACAGTGCTGTCTTTAGTACAGCATTCTGATGACATCTGATCCTGCTGAGGCTATTTGATGTTTTTCTAACAAGCATGAAAACACTAAGTATTTCACGTCTTTCCGTAACATTTTGTAACAGTACATTATTTGTGCAACAGAGGCAATCAAGGATAAGAAATGACTACCCTATTGCAAAAACCAGTGTCTCCAGTGCGAAACCAGTAAGATTTTCGCACTGATTTTGCACTGAATCTGCTGGGCACGCTGGAGGTCTGCGATATTCACTGGAACAGTAACGGGAAGACACTGGCTTCACTGGTGCGATGGGAGAAAAACGCTGGGATTAGCCTTTTGACGCTGGGTGTGTCGCTGGCATCCGCGATGCACTGGGAGAAGCGCTGTATGTGCGCTGGGGCCGCACTGGTCCCAGTGCCCCAGTATAGCCAGTGTGGCCTGCGGCGTCAGCCGGAGTAGCATCCCTCAGGGGCCAACAGGGCAACAGCGTACTCGCAATCGACCATCGGGGCGCATATGAAAAATATGGTTCAAGTAAGCGCTTTTTGCTGCGAAGTCGTTGCGCATTTGTAAGAAAACAAAGGCAGTATCTTTTTTTCTAGAGTTTCCATGTTTCGATAGGTCATTTCGAGCGTTTCGAGAGAGACCACGACCGCCGTGCCTCTATCTCATGACACACTGACGATTAACGCACAACTAAAGCTGGAATTGAATAATGTGGGCTATCATGCATAACCAACTTCACAGCTGATCTTAAGGGCACTCAAACACAATTATTACTGCCAAAATGTTCAATGCGGGCTCAATCGCAGGCGAGCGTAGCCTGCACCACGGCCCAGTATAAACAGCAGAAAGAAAAACTAAAACGAGGAAGAGAGTAGTTTACCGAGCGATGGGCCCATGAGAGAAAAAACAACAACATACAGCGCTTGTAATGCATAATATTTGGCGTGTTTCTCAAGCTTTCGCGCTCCTACTTACTCTGCTTATGAAGCAGCCGAGCCCTCGGCCATCGCAACGCTTCACGAAATGTTTACATACAAATAAGGTTTAGTTACACGCAATATAAGGTCATCGCTGCGGCGCTTGCCGGTATTGAAGCTTGGTCGCACTTTTTTCCTTGAAGGTTTGTACTAAAGCTCCGTGTTCAGCGAAAATTACGCCCAAGGTAGCAGAGCACCACCGAAGAGCCGGCGTTGGTAAATTTGCCAGTGATGTCAAACTCCACATGGGAAAATGATTCCAGTGCACAAAATAGCGCGCATAGGCTCCCAGAACATTAGTTGCAAGTCGTGAGAGCAGACAGCTAGCTCCAATGATCAAGAAGTTGTAAATGTTACAGCGGTAGCAATGGCCTGTAGACTGCGAAACATGAAGTCCCAACCTTATAAATACGGGTCAGGACATAAAATACAACAATATTTCGAAAAATCCTAGTTCTCGGCGTGGCCGAGTGGTTAGCGTGCCGAGCTAGTGATTGAAATGTAACTAGGGACAGAGTTCGAAGCGCGCTTGGTGCAGTCATTTTTTTTTTTACTTTTTTTAGGTTTTTTTTTATGTACTTAACTTGTTTTGTTACTTTTTAATTTTTATCCCACGCCTTTTTTTTTCTCCGGGCGAACAGTGCCGCCAGTGCGAAGCGGCCCAGTATGCCGCGTCCCAGTGCGCCCAGTTTCCAGTGTCATACTGGGACCATAATCAGGTATGGCGCTGGCGCGCTGGGCCCAGTGGCACTGGTTTTTGCAATAGGGTACAGGGTATTAACACCTTACAATACTGAAAAATTTCACAGCTACAATTCTGCTTAACAAGCTCTTCGACATAACGCATTTTTTTTTTTTCCTGGCAAAACCCTACAGAGGTAATACATTCTCCTACGGTCAATATGCTCATATATCATGTAGGTTTGAATAATACAATTGTGAAAATGCATAAAGAATTCGTGCAATTTCGAATTGCGCCCAAAGAGGCAGTGAAGAGGTCCCAACTAGAAGCGAAAGTACCTGCAGTAATGATAATGCACATGAACAACGTTTGAAGAGATCTTCAATATTCATTTACGTTATGAACCCACCACCCCACACACACCCTTCTGTTGTTTAGAATTTCCTTTTTTATTTTCTTAGCATGTCCCTCAGTTTCACACTGTCACTGCCGCAGTTCGAAGCGCTGACTTTGGCAGCATGTTAAGCCGCTGGATGACATCTTGGTGTATTTACCTGTTGACAAGATCTGCTAGGGGGTGGGGGGTGACGCTGTGCACGAGGTTTGCAGTTTTAGATGCTTTTTGCAGCTTTGTCACAGGTGTGGAGCTAAGCTACAAAACTGCAACTCTTTAAACTTCCTTAGTATATTGGCAAACAAATGGGCGAAAGTGACAGAGCACAGAGCATTTCAAAATGGTGTAATACAAGTAAGTTCTGAGCAGAGTCTGTTTGAGATAACACGATCCTTATATAACATGTTCTAATTTTCAATGCTCGCGAGAGTCATATCAACGAGATTCTGCTGCAGATATTTTCTTAGAATCCAAAGCCCTATTAACATTCTTGTCGTGGTACTGTTCCCAGCTTAGATCATAAAAGTAAGTTTTTCAAGTAACAGACAATGGGTAACACCTAGTTAAGCACTATATAAACACTCTTGTGATGTGCACGTTTCATAAATATACAAGTTTCAGTGGCCCGTTTAAGCCCACCTCAAGTCGAGTGAAGTTGGTTCAGGCTGGTTTTGTCGCACTTTAAAAAGGGCACTAAAGGAGCATATCAAGCTAAACAAGATGGACAGGTTATTTTACTGGGGCAACGTCGCCATGGTTCATGCACAGAAAAGCAAAATGGAAGTGCCAAAACCATCCCACGTCCAAACCACCCATGAAAAATTGCACACTGATGTCATTTCTGTGACGCATTGGCAATGAAGCTGCCCAGAGGCAAGGTACAAGTGCAGGCTGCCTCTGCCACTATATCTCACCACACTATACTCATCACTCTCATATTCGCTGCACATTCCACTATGCCCACACTAAACTACAGATCGTTTCATGCGGCTGTGACCCGTTGCAGCATGTAGAAAGAGGTTATGCGGATGCCATACAAAATACGCAAAGTTATTTACACTGCAGAACAAACTAGTCATGCTCACATAAGTACACAGCAACATCAATGAAGCAAGCACATGGTCTTCAGCGCATAATGTGCTGCTGTGGAGTGCACGCGTGAGCTTCGACGGATCTTCAAGAGCATGTAAGTAGCAGTGCACTCTAATGATCATCTCCATTAGTCGGTTCTAGCTGGGCGCCCGAGTCGGAACAGAGCGACCTAAACTCCTACACAGCAAATCGGCCTTGGTCGACTAGTGGAACATGCAGAGCGCATGGCGGAAGTAATGCTTAGCCGTTTCTGGAAGTTGAAGTCATGTTCTAGCCCAAAATGAGTTGAGATTGATAAATAGGCAGGAGAATGGCACTCTGCCACCTGCTTTCACAAGATTTTAATGTTGTGGATATTTTTACATAAATACACTTGACACACGCACGCAAAAAAAAACAGTGATGCCCAGTGCTCTTTGCCAATAATGCTGAAACCGCTAAACGTACGCAAAAAAATCCTGCAGCCTCCGGAAGTAACAACATCGCTGGCTAGAACGTTTGGCACCCTCCGACTCTGGTCAACAGATCGAGCTAGAGTGCCCTGAGCTGCTCCAAATGGCCAGTGGAGTATGCGCAACCTATCTTGGTAGACCAGTGGAATTCGAAATCGTCATCCCAGAGCGAGAAAAAAAACCTGCTCTGGAGTGACTAGTGAAAATCACCATAACATGTTCCATTCAACATCACATCCTAGTGAAGAATTGCATGCCCAATGCTCATAAAATGGCATTTTGTGCTGTCAATTACATGCCCACTGATTACCTATGCAGTATGATCACAGAAAACCCTCGTGGTTGAATCTGATGTAGCTGTTGCAATTTCTACAGTCATGAATTGCTTCCCGCTGGTTGTAAGTGGGAGGGAATCAGGGTACTAATGTACCAAAACGCACGTGTCATTTCAATGAGTATACAACAGCTGGTTAAATGTTTTTTTTTTCTTACGGAAGTACATGTGCTCTTAACACTAATTTAGCTCAACATATCATCTGCATGCTGCAGCTTCATTGTAGAGAATGGGCACCTGAATAAAAGGCACTAATATCCAGCCTTGTGCACCGGTGCTCCATTCACTCACTAAAAAGAAAAACAAACAATCTTCGATTTCATGGTGCCCGCAGCCACCTCACAATGTAGCAGATTCCTAAATGGGAACGAAATCATTTCAACAGCCACCTAGCAAACGCAATGGAATGCGAATTTTGTTAGCGGCTTTTGGTTCTGAATTTTCTGAGTACAGCAGCCACATGCAACTTTTGTGCATAGAATGCAGAGTGAAAGATCCAGCGCTCATTTTTGCTTCCAGCCTTTCTGTCTCTCATCTGTTTTGCACTGTTTTAATTATGAGACTCTCTGCATTCTTGACTGAACTTGCTGCGCTGCACTCCTTGTATCTTTGTGGTAACTGCCCAGTAACACAAAAACTGTATTCATCAAGTGCTTTGGCACCAGACACAGCTGCACAAATCCACGAGTGGTGTTTCCAAATGTACTCGACTTTCAGACAATTTCCTCTCTCAAAGAAGCTTTGCTTTTGGTAAAAGCAACATACTATTTGCTATAAATTGATGCTTACATATCAGTCTAGCCAGGTTTAATAGTATGTTATTGTCCCTTTATTGACTGTAGAAAAACAAGGATACACCGTGTAATTATGCCCACAAGCAGTCTTCCTCAAGGCACGCCACTATGCAGAGCAGTCCGCTGCTAGACAAGTGCACTTGCAGCCTTTTGCTGTATGCCGAGATGTTAAAAGTGTGCCACTTTTCTTATTTCATTTCACATTTACTATGTTTATGAGGTCACTAGGGTTGGAGAGCGAACCGAAGATCTCACATTCAGCAG
This sequence comes from Amblyomma maculatum, assembly GCF_055883805.1. Lineage (NCBI taxonomy): Eukaryota > Metazoa > Arthropoda > Arachnida > Ixodida > Ixodidae > Amblyomma > Amblyomma maculatum. The sequence goes on from NC_139347.1 coordinate 136,203,147, forward strand.
TAGCAGCGACAGAATGCCAGAGTTATGCCTGAGCTACCATCCAACTAAACTTTGGAGACAGCCTCTGGAGATCTCCCGAAAGTATACAGTGGGGGGGTGTACTTGCCTTGCTCTCGGGCTGTGGTGGTGGGAAGGGCGTGTACTCGCCCTTGGTGCGTTGCTTCTTTGGCTTTTTACGTTTGGACAGAGTCTGGGCCTTGAAGTGAGGAAGGAAGCGGTCCCAGTTCTCGTTGCGCAGGTTTGGGTCCTTTGCCAGCTCACGCTTGATCATCAGTGCCTGGCAGAAAATGCAACGGTGCAGAGCAAATTGCTGCGCTCTTGCACAAGGAATGAGTGCCCCTCTGCTATATCCCAGGCTCACCTCTACACAAATCTACTTTTCTGATGTAAACCAACCAGGCAAACTGTGCCACGAAAACTGCCAAAACTTGATACAAACAGCCACGTGCTTTAGTGATGACTGCAATAGCTGGTCACAGTGCAGAAAAAAATTAAAACTTGACCAGTACGATTGATGCCCGCTTTTTGGGGCTTTTATATCAAGCTCTGGGACCAGCACCGCTGTGCAGACTTGCGCTGTGAATCAAGAGCAGTCAAACCTGAGGCACAACGAACAAGCACATTAATCCCGATTTTGTTTCTGGGCTCCACATAGGCATTCATAACCATAAGCTATCTACAAAGCACTCATTCCTTGCAAGATTCACGTATTCAAATATGGGGTTTAACGGTCAATAACAGAGCTACTTTTTTCGTCCCATACACACACACACCTTGATGTTGTAAACCGGGTGGATGTTCTTCATGGTATCCTCCACTATCTTGCGTACCTGCGAGAGACACCAGCACAGGCCAAGGGATCACGATACGCATGCATACATACAGCTGTACCCAACACCTTCTCCCACCTCCACCTCTTAACAGCAGCCACACCCACCTCAATAAAATTCTCATGGGGCGGCTGGTGGAGCATTTGGTTATGACGCACCATGGTGATGCTGACAGAGCTGCTGTTGCCAGTCACCTCAAGAAAATTGGCTACTGAGCGACTGCTCTTAAACTTGAGCAAGCTGTGCCGCTTATCGACACAGCAGGAAGGAAACAGAGCTCAGCAAAAACCATACATATCAGTCCCCCCTCATGCATTTAAATTCAGAAGTTCGAAAGAAGAAGGGGTGTTGAACCTACAACTAGATCAAATTGCAACACTATAAAATAAGGCAGCCATGAATATATTGTTAAAAGAATATAGACGACCAATTCTTAGCTGCATGTTTCATTCTTTGCAATACATAATGCGTAAGACACTACTAGACACAAATCATCATGTTCTACTCGCGAATCACCGCTAAGATATTTGAAATAGAATTTTTTTCTTCTTACCTGTTTCGCTGTTGGTTTCAACAGTCAAGCAGTGGCTATGATATCTAAGTTAGGTCTGAGACATGTGAGAGACAAATAACTGTGATTATAATTGCTCCTTCCCCATTTTAATTCATTATGATGCTATAAGCAGCCAGCCTCAAGAACAGCAATCACAACAAGTGAAAAAGCAGTGATTATATCACTGTTATTTTTCATTCCTCATGTGGCCTAGACTTAACCCTTATGTCAGCCATCGTATGGCCGTTGAAACTGAAACCATCATAATGTGAGAAAAAAAAAGCAATTATATTTATTTACTGGTTGCAGGCGAAAACTATGTGGTCACTGATATACAATAGTGCCTTAGGTACAATCAGCAACAATAAAAATGGAACCAAAATTTGGCGTCTATGCTTCTTTAAAATCAGAACAAAACATAGAATAATATCTCTGAGTGAGTGTGATGAGGATCATCACATCATGTCTGTTTCATTTCGATGAAATGAGTGAGCATTGTCACACTGTGTATGTTTCAAACGATCTAATCTAAATAATTTCAGCCGCATTACAGCTATGCTCATCCTCTGCAAGCAGCTTTCAAAAGTAAAAGATTACAACTACAATTAACAGCAAAAGGCACCAGCCCTGCTTCAAACAAGAGAATGATACCCATGGTAACCAGAAGAATGATACCCATGGTAACCCAGCCAACATTCACAATGCTCTAGCAACCGACAAAAGTTCACATGAAAACTCAGTTTGGCATGCCCAACCAGAAATGCTGCAGTCACTCTCCACCACAGACAGGCCAGGCAGAGAAAGAGCAGCACGCTTTCCATACTGCCTGTTGACCACTGCTAAGAAAAGCGCCAAGTATCAAAACGCCATCCCAGTCTCCACACAACAAGGGCCACAAACCATGTTCCAGAAGGAAGTATGTAACGTTTATTCCTCACAGTATCTCAGTTTTGTTGTGTTGTGAGACCCATGGTGAACACATGCATTCATGTTTCAATCAGGATCAGCATGGCAATTTCAAATCGAATTCATTACTCTGTAGCCCTCCCCTACAGCTCCCCTTTCTCTCTTTCCACTTTCACTCCCACCTTCCTTCCTTCCTTCCTTCCCTCCCTTATGACGCGGTTCAGGTGTCCACAGGAAAAAGTGTGACAGATACTACGCCTTTCCCATTCTGTTAAGCAATTATTAATTTCACACATGCCTAAAGGTAAGTGAACTGCATCCTATCAAGTGCGTGGCCATATAAAAAAAGTGCAGATGCACATGAAATTATGCTGACAGGGGGAGCAACACCACTGAATGCTTCCTGAGCCCTTTTGAGAAGCCATCAGTTAGCACGAACCAGCACACTCCACAGGACACAAGAGTAGGGCAGTAGTGCTACCACTCTTCTTGAGAGGGACACGGCAAATGAAATAGACAAGTCAAAATATGGGGGACACTTAAACTCTGCCTTAAGAACATGGCACGATAGCGTAGGCTACCAGCTCGCATATAAAGGCCCGGTTTAACTAAGTTGTATGAGTGCGCCTGCGAGGCCTAGGGGTAATGTGAATGCACTGCTCACTCTGCACATCATGCACAATCATGCAAAGACAAACAATGTAACATTAAAGTTCAGGCATTGCTCTTTAACACTTTCCTGTCCACGGGAAAAGCGGTAGTGTTTGTACGATATAGCTAATATTTCTTAAATTTAACAAAGAATACTTGACACCAGAGTCTACAGCATGACGTTTTAGAAGGGGAGCATTCTCTTTCCAATTGTATTAGTTTCAATCACCACAACTGATCAAGGGGAAATGATAAAAATAAATCACATAAAAACTTGTAACCATAACGAAAAAATTTAAAAATTGTTTTTTTTTTCAAGAGGGCAAATTATATCAGTAAATATTGTCAGGCATTTTCTGAAAAAAATATTTTAAGTTATGTAAAAAAATGCGATTTCCAATGAATATCACGTCAGTAAGCAATGTAATGCCGGGGTCAACATCCGGTAGCCTCGTAGCGAAAAATGCAACTCCCTATGCAGCTGACGCAAGTGATCCCCCTGAGAAATATTGACACCTTTCACATATGAACTATGACCTATAGAACACATAAGATATCCTTACGTCAGCGTGCGGCAGGTGCGAAACGATCTGGAAAAGCTAAATTTATTGGTGGCAGCCTGTTGGTGCTCCGGGTTAGCGTGACGCAGTTTCGCTGTCCATGCTAAAATTTGACAAGTTGTCTTCTGTGTTATTTCCACTGTCTTAATCCAAAAACCTGCCCGAAATGTATCATACTCAGAGAAAGATGCCATTTCCATGAGGCAGCGGTACATGTCACCGCCACGATATAAACAATGCATGTGTCGCCTAATCTGACCCCGGAGGGCCTTGATATCCTACTGCATGGTGAAAAAAACGAAACACGAAACTGAAATTGAGAGAATAGTTCCTCTACTACCCATTGGGAAACTTCAGCTGGCCAGCAGCACTTGGAAGGTGAGGAAATACCTACATCTTTTGGAAAACGGGGAACCCACCTTTTGGAAAGGGGAGAAATATACCTTTGAAACCAATACTAGCGAGCTATTGATAGGAATAAACGTGGGCAGGATGCTGTGTGCCTAGCATCACTAAGTCCAGCACTATTTCAGAGCATCTACATCGATACATAAAAGAGAGTAATACAGCTAGCTTTCCATTCCAGTTCACACCGACGAAAAGCTTACCAATGCTCCCCTTTTTTGCAGAAACAGGGAGTATTCCATACACAGACACTGCACAATTGAAGGCACACCTATTCTTGCAATACTAAAAATGTCAATCAGTTACCTCTGCTTTTTGTTTATGCTGGTCAACTTTGGCACGTCAAATTTCACCTTCAAGCGCACAGGAGAGATAGAAGGAGCCACTCACATGTTGCAGCCCCTTGTAGGGGCCGAGAGCAGAGACTGTGTTCCCTTGCACCAGGACGTAGCAGTTGGTGAGCAGCTCAATGGCCTGCACAGGCGGAACATTGAGAGCATGCCACATGACGCTTCCGAACTAGCCACCATTTGCCAAGAAGCACTGGGGCACACGTGCGACACACTACACAGCCATCTCCTGTTTGAAGGCATCCTGTGATCCCACAACTACAACACTGTGGCAATGATCATCTCGGTCCCAGTTTTGTACAGTGCTCTCGCACGCATGCACCAGCTCAAAAACTAGCGAGTAAATTAATATATAAAAGCACTAACACTAGCATGAGTGTTGCAACAACTGAAGGGAGGAGTTTATAGCCGTCATTATTATTATTATTATTATTCTTCGTCCTTCAACACTACTGGGGGTTCTGTAACCACACGAGGTAGACTTCACAGGGTGCAGGAGTGTGAGCAAGCATAAAGCTCTATTGATGAAGACAAATTTTCCCCACACTGTACGTCTACACACACACCTGGCAATGACAGGTCTGTGTGTGTAGGCAGGGAACCAAAGGGCAAGAGTGCGAGTGCAAAAGAATTAAAACTCCAGTCCTCGGCATGACACCATGGTTTCACAAGCACCCAAAGAAGCTTAAACCAGTAGAGATGCATGAACATTCAAAATTTCGCCTAGTTTTTGCATAATTTCTATTCAATTCAATTTGTGCCACACTTCCACTATTCCAAAAATTTGTTCCAACCATTAGCGAATAATGGGGACAGTGAAAAAGCGTGGCGTGGCCATAGCGTGGCGTGACATGGTCCATAGGGTCACAAAGAGTCGGACACGACTGAACGACTGAACTGAACTGAAAAAGCATCAGAAATTACAAAGTTCTAGTTAATCAAAACTGGTAGCAGAGCATCGCAACATTTCCAAATAGCAGTAGCTTTCACCAGTCACATAACTTAACTTGCTGTTCTCTAACAGAAGGGACTACAAGCACTCGGCAAAAAACCTGCGCAGTAATGTGATGAGGGCCACTGAAAACCACCACCGTGCTGATGCTGCACAATCACAGTCAGGAAACGAAGTGCAGCATCACAGTGTCAGCGTGTCTATCACGATGCAGTCAAAAGCTGACTGCAAGTCTGATTGAGATGCTGTGAGCCATTTACGATTGGCATATGCATGCACATCGAAACAACATATCAAAGCAACAAGTGAAGTTCTAGTCTGCACGTCCCCTGTAGTTGTTTCACGGCAACCACTAAATTTTCATCAGCATCTAAAATCTATGCACCTTAGGCCACAGTGGTCAAGAAAACAACGTACGACAGAAGTATCAGGCTTAAGTCAGCCCGCGCAACTGTGCCATGTACAGCACAGTGTGCATGTGCAGGGTTATTATAATGGCGTGGTTTCATTTTCATGGCTCTGTGGATCGCAACAGCATTCTGAAGCCCACCAAGGGGCTTGAAGTTCACTGAAACTTGTATTCAAAGGTTAACCATGCTACATGTTGCGAACCCTGTGTTTCGGGCGGCATTCCACAACCAACACTTTGCCTTCAAGCGTTGCGAGGGAGCACGGAAGGAATGGTGCTGCTAGTGTCGCTGCTCAGGCTGCTGCTCATTTCGCGAACAGTCTCATTGCATTCTACCACTGCTTTGCTTCCCCATTAACCGACCAATGACATCACTCCTCACAAATGAGATATCTACCTCAGAAAGCACCATGAAAGCATTTAGTAAGCTCCCTTTTTGCATGTAAACTTGTTTCCAATATCAGCAAGCAAAACATTTTACGAGAATGCAGTGTAGGTAACCCCCATCCTGTCCCATCGTCACACCTTGTGTTGGCAGTTTCCTGACGCACGCATACAAATTAAAGCAATAAATTATAATCATGTTATGATGCCAGTGGAGATAAAAAAGTAAATGGCACTCCATCCTGCATTCCACACCATAGCAGAGCTGCCTGCCGGCACGAGTACAAATTAAAACAATAAATTATAAACATGTTGTGATGCCAGTGCAGATAAAAAAGAAGTGGCACTCCATCCTGCATTCCACACCGTAGCAGAGCTACCTGCCTGCACGGCCGTGTTGTTTTGACTTCCGCGGGCACACACCCTCCAGACTGAGTCACCGGCAGCGTGAACGAGCTCGGCAAACAGCATGCAATTTGGCTTTTGTATACAGCATGTTCAACTCACTTAGAATTTAGTACTCTTTTCGATGCATGAAGTCCAAAGCATTTTGCCGTGAGTGCTCCCGTCATGGTGTGTGTGCGTAAAAAGCCATTTTACACACCACAATTAAATAAGTCAGCTAAATATCATAGGGTAGTTTCCCTGAAGAAAGGGTGGCTTTAAGTGAGAATTAGTTAATATAATATCATTAAAACAAATGGCGCAGTTGCTGTCATCCTGTAAACAGCACGGCCGAAGCAAGGGTGGTCATGTTGTGGGACATGCACTGCCATTGCCACTGCAGGAGATCCTTTGATACCAGCGCGCCTCCATTATATGTTTGCTTTGCCAACGCCCGGGTTAGAGAGAAACGACGAGTGCATGCACTGTTGCCTTCAGTCTGGCCATGCTTTGACGAAGTGCCAAGAACTTCCATGACTGTGATGCAGTAAAGCATGTCTTCTCTTTTGCAGGGCTGTACTTCGGCAGTTTGCAATTCATATCGTGCAGTGTCTTTTGAAGTGAAAAGCTTCACTGCTAGTCAACTCGTGCTTCACGTGTGCTTCAGGTTAGAAACACATATAAAGCCCCGCTTTAACGAATCCGTATGAATGTGCCTTAGAGGCCTATAGGAGTAATGTGAATGCCAGGGTCCCAGCAGGCTGATCCTGACATAACCGTCCCATGTGAAACGAGAGACCCAAGTTGGCAACTCCTGCCAGAGGACCACTGACATGGGCACGGACGTGACACACAGCGACGAGTGTACTATTGCTTTCGCAATAAAAGCCACAGCTACACATACGCAAACCACGTGACATCACAGGAGAGGCGCAGGTGGTTGGAGCTGCCGCTGCCACTGCGACTCTGCCGGTTGATCTTTAGCCGGTGCCGCGCGCTTTCACCGGACTGTGTTTATGTCTATACAGAAGTGTAACGGTGATGATGATGTGGAATCAGAATAAAGTTTAATCTTATGTGATATACGGCAGTAACCAATGTTTCACCGTGATGATAAGCCATGGAATATAAGGTGCAACCGTGAACAACAAGGTAAGCCACAACTATGCCAAGGAACCACGAGCTAAGCGACGGCATCTCCGAAGCTTTTCGCTTCTGATATCCAGGCTTAACCAAGCTAAGCCACCACCAATTTTTTGTACCAAGGGACTGCGGCATATCAAGCATCAGCATCGCTTTGCGGTGGCACTTTGTCGCTTTGAGGGGGGTCATCACTTCATTGGTCTGCGACAAAATTATGAACGGGCATCCATGCATAGCTCCCAAAACCTTCAAATTACTAGAACTGGTGCAGGTCGCCACTTCGAACTGACCGGTCAAATTTACATTAAAAATTAAGGAACAGCAAAAATTCCTTGAATTATCTGGGATTTCAAGTTAACCGAGTAGGAATTATTGATGTTTTACTGTACACGATTCCTGCTTTCTTATTTAATGACTTGTAGGCTGTACAGGTAACCAAATTATGTTGCTGATGAGTCAGGCCGCATGAGCGCTCTGCTTCATTGTGCGTCAATGGAAATCTTTTGTAATATTCTTTGCTTTGGTCAAGCATGTGTGCCATGATTAGAGCCACCAATTTTTTGCGATTCCCTGAAACTTGTGAATAATTTTTTTTGCAATACCTTTGTATAATAAAGCTGTGCTTGTGGTAAAAATATTCCTTTTATTTTCAACTATATGTACTAGTTATCAAAATTCAAAAATATTCCATGTGACCCATTTTTATTCACAGCAGTTTCTTTACACACAAACATTTGTTTTTCGCACATCTTTAATAAACTTGCTTTCTTTCTGGACATGATATGCAGCACAAAGCAAACTACTTTGTGCTGGAGCAGCTAATGCTTGTTGTAAATGCTTGTGAAAACGCTTTCGTGCACAGTGAGCTGGGCCCTTGGAAGAACTTTGTGAGCAGCAATGGCAAGAAAACCCTGCCAAACTGAGGTCTGTAAAATGCTTCACATTCAGGCATGACACGCTCCATTCGCAAAAAGCATCGATTGATTCACGCCCCTGTTATCTATCTTCAGTATTACACATACACCAAAAGATAAACATGTGCGTGGCGTCGCTGCAAAAGAACTGAGTTGTGGTGACTGATGGTTGGCATCGTCTGCTAAGGGCACCTGAGCAAACGATGGAGGGAGCTTGCGTGGTCATATGACCCTCACACTGTTTCCTGTCAGAGTAGAAGCCAAGACCTGTCAGCAAGTAGTCTGAGACTGGAAAATGGAAAGTACACACTAAGAACGTGCACCTGGCAGTCAGGCCATTTCACTACCGCTCTCACAGCAACGGGCAACACTACAAGTTAGAATTAAATGCCACCATGTAACACTACTGCATAGGCCCATATGAGCCACAGACATGGCCTCTACTACCGCTTCGTCTTCTAAGAAATTCTCCCCGTGTGCCCAAATGGGGCACAGTGGCACGCACCTTGAGGGTGGTCCCGTTTGGGCCAATGAGCCGCTGCCGTCGTTTGACAAAGCGTTCCCGGTTGCGCACCAGCCGACCAATCTTCACTATGTCACAGCCCACATCATCTTCCAGCACCCGGATGGCCTGTCACACAGGAGAAACATGAGGGAAGCAAGAAATCGTAGTGAACTGTAAATTGCACAGCTCAGCATCCCAAAGTGACCATGTGTCAAGAAAGACTAAGGATAGTTGAGGGTTTTGGAATTAATAAATTAGACCACGGAGAGCCCTTGAAGATGCCCTAATATAGGCACAGCACATGAGCGGCTTTTGCATTTCACCTCCATCAGAATGCAATCGCAGATGCGCGAAATGATTGATGGGTAAAATTGAATCTATTTAAATACAAATTTTATTCAGTTCTGGCGCAAAAAGAAATAGGCCTTAATCCCCTCGAGCCACTAAGCCTTTTTGGCTCCACAGCTAAGTACTTTCCTCTTGACAGATACTAGTAAGTTGTTGCCTATAACCTGAGAGCACCTGCTCAATAAGCTCCACCCAAATCTTACTCTTTTATAGTCTTTTATAGCAAAATGAAAGAAAGCTCATTTGTACATCAAATTTATTCATCGTCACTCACAGTGCTTTGTCTAGGAACTTTAGATGTAAAAAGGAACTTTAGAGAGTAAAAGTGCAATACCCAGCAGTGGGACGCACTAACTACAGTGGCATCCTCAGGGCAGTCTTGTAATGCTCGATATATTTTCAAGACTGCGTTCACCTACTGAGGAACATAACATCGCTGACTATGGCTATTTCAGCTACCAGCGAGCACACCCTGTTGAATGCACTAGAAAGCACTCCATATCTGCTCGGTTTTGTGCGTGCACTTGAGACAGCCTACAGAACCACTGGGGAAGGGGCTCTATTTGAATGTTTAGTGGGCAGCCGCTTGTTCCAGGATAGTTCTTGATCGCTTGCCTTCGCCTCCCACAAAACACATCTCTATGCTACAAGGAATGCCACTGGAGAAGAACATATTTATTTAGGACACTTTGGGTCCTCAAACACATAATATGCAATAAAAAGGCACTTTTGTTTTTCTATCTCCGCAGCCACACAGCCAATGCAGCCATGAATTCAACTCGAGCAATCATACTAACGCAGAAAAAAATGCCACTGCCACAGCTTGAAGGATATTTCAACATTAAGACACTGCAGTCCTAAGAACGACTGATTAAGAATCGGCAGGTACTACAAAGTTTATTCCATGAGTATGCAACCCTTTACATTTAGCTCTCAGAGCTCTGGGACTAGTAATCCGTGACAGGACCACTGTTTATAAAGCTGCCTTTCTTTGCTTTCTATGCACATACCAAAAGAATACCTCAAGTGTTCATGCAATTTGCACGCCTCTGCCAGCCACTTATTGTGTAGCAGGAGACCGCCTGCACTCACTGAGCAATTTACCTCTTGAGCTGCTGCGGAACAGACCCAGGCCTCACGCTAAGACTGAAAGGCCCAACCTCCTGCTCAGCAGAGTGATAATGTGGACTGAAGTCAGGCCTAAGCTTGAAGTCATGTTCCTGAACAGGCTCAAAAATGTGGCCCGTGCAGTGCTACAACAACTCAGCATAAAAACTCCCAACACTCTGGGCAGCATGGAAGACATTTTTACATCACTGAAGAAAGAATCAAACATTAAGCTGCTATACCCATAAAAGAAAAGGGAACTAACAAGTGTAGATTGCTTTGTTCAAAATGGTGCCACAAGGTAAGAGCTCCTAATTCACCACATTCATGTGGAGCTTTACTTTTTTGTTCTCCTCCTTGAATCATATTCATTCATTCATTTGTTCATTTGTTTGTTCATTCATTCGACCATTCATTCATACAATATGTGGAGTGAACAATAACTGCCCAGCTGCTCACCTGTTCGTAGGGGACACTGCGCGAGAGCAGCTTGATCATGTCCCGCGCCTTGAGGATGATGTATGGGTCCCACATCTTGCGTGTGGTCGTCACTGTCATACTGCCCTCAATGACATCCAGCTCAGCAGTGATGCCCTGCAACACATTCGGGGGAAGCACTGATTGTTAAAGAAACATAATGCTGAATGATTCTCTAGCGAGTAGTTGTGTGAGCTAAATACAGCATGCAGTGGCACTAAAAAGTGCCATTAAAAAAAAAAAGTCCCCACATAGGACCTACAAAACTACTTCGCTTCAAAATTTGTTTTCTCCCTTGCACTTCTAAGGAAGATAACAAACTTGGAAGCGAGGTAGTTTTGTAGGGCTTATGTGCACAGGTAGCCTCCAAAATAGGCCCATCAGATCTTGGTCACCAGCAAACCCATAAGCCTATAAAGAGGCTCAGGAGGGCAGTGAAACCTGCATTCTCAAAATTACCATCAAAGCACCTTGACTGCTGAACCCCAACACAAGAAAAGCTTTGGATAAACACCCTCACACATGCATATGGCCTCAGTGTTTTCAACTGAAGGACCAAGCAAAGGCCAACTTAAATTCGCAGCTTCAATGTCCTGTAGCTAGCATGCGGCGAGCTTAAATCGTTCTTCATTCATTCGGCGCAGTGGTAGCGTGAAGGCAGAACATCCGCTTCGCATGCAGGAGGTTCAAATCCCGGTGCCGCGCAATTTTCCACCGGATCAAAAGAAAAATATGCGTGTCGATGCAATTGCATAAACAAGTTTGGGACCTGATGCCGATAAACACTTCCAGCAATGCACTCCCTCACCAGAACAAGAGCTGGCCACCCTGGTGCAGTAATTGGCCACAGCCTCCCATGATTAGTCCTATAAAACCCTGGCCCTAAGTCACCAGCAGCTGTGGAGCAACTGACCATGGTGGTAGTCAGACCTGTGATGCAGCGGAGGGGTGCTAAGAATTTCTGGCTCCGGACAGGCCACCATTGAAAACTGACACTGGCAACATTTAATGCTAGAACTCTATCTAGTGAGGCTACTTTAGCAGTGCTGTTAGAAATTAGAGGGTATGAAATGGGATATCATAGGAGGTTAGGAGGCCAACTGGAGGCCAAATGAGGCATATATTGTACTGAAGTACGGGCATGCACTGTGGTATCGAGGTTTATCAGAGAGGTAGGTTTCCTTGTCAATAAGGATACAGCTGATGATATAGAGGAATTCTATAGCATTCATGAGAGGGTGGCAGGCATTGCAATTAAGCTTAATAAGTGATATAAACTGAAAGTTGTGCAGACCTACGCACCTACATGTAGTCATGATGACCAGGCAGTTGAAAGCTCCTACGGAGATGTAGAATAGGCAATGCAGAAAGTAAAGGTGCAGTATACTGTACCAATAGACGACTTCAGTGCCGAGTTAGGGAAAAAGCAGGCAGAAGGTCAGGCAGTGGGTGATTATGGCATTGGTTTTAGGAATAACAGGGGGGAGTTACTAGTTGAGTTTGCAGAGCTCAATAACTTAGAGTCATGAATACTTTCTTCAGCAAACAGATTATCAGAAGTGGACATGGAAAAGCCCTAACATGGAGACTAAAAATGAAATTGACTTCATACTGTGTTCTGACCTTGCCATTATGCAGGATATAGAGATAATCAGGAAAGTGCGATGCAGCGACCACAGCATGGTAAAGTTTCGAATTAGTCCAAATCTGAAGAGGGAACGAAACAGACTAGTAAAAAAGAAGTCCATCAATGAATTAGCGGTAAGAAGGAGGGCAAAAAATTTCAGGATCTCGGTGCCGAATAGATATTCAGCTCTGAACCATAATTTCAGAGATATCATTACTGAGTGCGCTGTAAAAGTAGGCGGTAGGATAGTTAAAGAAACCAGTAAGCTGTTTAAGGAGACGACAGATTTGATTAAGAAACGCCGCAGTATGAAAGCTTCCAATCCAACACACCACACAGAACTGGCAGAGATATCAAAGCTAAAACATGGAGAAAATTGAGCATGCTGTAAAGAATAGGAAAGCGGTGAAGAAGAAATCGGGCATAAGCAAAAATCAGATGTATGCGCTAATGAACAAAGCAGGTAATGTCATCATGAATATGGACAAGACAGTTAAAGTAACTGAGGAGTTCTATACTGATCTGTACAGTAGCCAAAGTAGTTAAAACAATAATGAGATTGGCAGTACGGAAAAGCAGTCAGACATTCGCCAATGACAAAGGATGAGGTTGAGAAAGCTTTAGAAACTATGAAAATGGGGAAAGCAGCTGGAGAGGATCAAGTAACCACAGATTTGTTGAAGGACAGGGGCGGGGGGACCTCGTGTCAGGAAAACTGGCCATCCTGTATACGCAATGCCTGGTGTCATCGACGATACCGGAACCACGGAAGAGCTCAAACACTACCTTTACTCATGAGAAAGGGGATGCTAAGGACTTGAAAAATTACAGACCAATCAGCTTACTGTCTGTTACGTATAAGGTATTTACTAAGATAATCGCCAATAGAATCAGGACAAACTTAGACTTCAATAAAGAAAAAGATCAAGCAAGTTTTCAGAAAGGGTACTCCACTATCGATCATATTCATACCGTCAATCAGATGATAGGAAAATGAGCGGAATATAACCAGCCCCTATACGTAGCACTCATAGATTACGAAAAGGCATTTGACTCAGGAAAACCTTGGCAGTCGTGCAGGCATTGCGAAATAAGAGTGCAGACGAGCCGTACGTGAAAGTGCTGGAAGATATATATAGAGGGTGCACAGTTCTGCATAAAGAGAGTAACAAAATTCCCATAAAGAAAGGTGTTAGGCAAGGAGACACGACCTCCCCAGTACTATTCACAGCTTGCTTAGAGGAAGTATTGAGAAACTTGGAATGGGACGGGTTAGGGATAAGAGTAGATGAAGAATACCTCAGTAATCTGCGATTTGCTGATGACATTGCCTTGCTAAGTAACTTGGGGAGGAATTGCAAAGAACGATTGATGACCTAGACAGGAAAAGTAAAATGTAGGTTTGAAAATCAATATGCAGAAGACTAAGGTAATGTTCAATAGCCTAGGGAAGGAACAGCAGTTTACGTTAGGTAGCGAAGCACTGGAAGTAGTCGGCGAATATATCTATTTAGGACAGGTAGTAACCGCAGATCGGAACCATGAAAAGGAAATAACAAGAAGAATAAGACTGGGACGGAGCACATTTGGCAAGTACTCGCAAATTATGACTAGGAGCTTACCGGTATCACTCAAGAGGAAAGCATACATCTGTACTCACCTATGCTGAAATATGGAGGCTAACGAAAAGGGTTCTACTTAGGTTGAGGACAACAGAGGGCTATAGAACGAAACATGGTAGGGGTAATGTTAAGAGATAGGAAGCATGCAGAGTTGGTCAGAGAAATACCTCAATTTACTGACATTCTAGTGGAATGGGCATGGGCAGAACATGTAGTGTGAAGAGAGGATAACTGATGGTCGCTTTGGGTAACAAACTGAATTCCAAGGGAAGGAAAGCATAGCAGGAGGCGGTGGAAAGTTAGGCGGGCAGATGAGGTTAAGAAGTTTAAAGAGGTCAAATAGATGCAGCTAGCACAGGACTGGGTTAATTGGAGGAATATGGGAGAGGTCTTGACCCTACAGTGGGTATAGTCTGGCTGGTGATTATGATGAAACAAGTCTGTCTGTGACAAAGTACTGCCTGCTCACCAACAAATGGCTGCTGTGAGAGCAGGCAGACGTGGCATTGCTTTCAGCCCAATACAAGCCTTAAGACTAAAAAATTCACGACAATGTTCACCTACCTCAGCTCATTTTCACCATGCATTCCGCAAGAGAAAAGCTCGGAGACATGCCAACTGAAGAACATGTCAAGAACCTCAGAAAGTCCAGGGTGCTGAATAAGCTTTCACATCACACCCAATGAGCTAGTTGTAAGAGGTAAGAGTGGATGAAATACACTATAAAACATAAGCAGGAATCACAAGGAATATAAGAGTGCCCGTGCCCTGCCACTCAAGTTCTCAAGCTTTCCCTATTGGCAGCCGGGCCTGCTGCCCAACAGATATGGGGCAACCATTACCGAAATTGCACTCTCTCCTGCCTGCAGAACCTATATTTTGCTAGTGCAACACAGTAGAGTGCTAACTGGGCACACTTGGGCGATGCTCTGCAAAAAAATCATCACACAGTCCCGCTGAAAAATGAGGGGGCTTGCCTTGCACAACACACAAACCCACATCTGCAGCAAAAGGCAGTGCTGCAACAAAACTACTATGTGCTCAGCCTAAAGCCAACGTCCCAGCTGACAAGATTCTCCATTATGGCACTGCTTCAGACGGCATTCTTATCGCAAAAAAAATACACACGCACATGAGAAGCCATCTAGCCCGTCCCCGAGTTCTTTTAAACCATATGGCACTGCTAAGCATATGAAAGGTTACATCACATGTTTACCCACTGCTTCAATCACAGGGTGCAGTGCAACAATCCTGTTTTACTTTTTTCTTTGCTTTTCTGCAAGGCACATTTCATTTTTCTCATATGACCCACTCACGTGTTCTGCCAAGGTCTTCTTGACCAAGGGCCAGCACTCCCGCAGGTACTTCTCTCTGTACTTGGGGAAAAGAGTGGCGAAGGCGCTCTCACACAGCACTCCATGTGGATTGTCCTCCTTGGTGAATGCTGGCAACCGCATGGACCAGGCACTCTCACCTGAGGATTCACCGGTTGCTCCACCTAGAGGTAGATTAGTGCCCCATGTTCATTAGGAAAACTTAATACAAACTATGGTTGTTATGCAAGACCAAAGCCTTCTGCTAGCCTTGGCTCGGAGCACCTATTTCCATGATTTTAGTGATGGTTCTATCACTTCCATCTCCAAAGCATTCCCTTTCGGTAACATGTTGGATGCTACAGTACATTCGTAGAGCTCAGAAAATGTGGCAAACTTTGAAGAAAGGAAGTAAACTTTCCCACCACCAAGGCATGAACAGTAAAACTCATTTAGGTTGGTTTATAGTGTTTAACATTCCATAGGTTTTCAAGTTATAAAAGATGCCATAGTAGAGGGTTCCAGATAATTTCAACTTCCTGAGGTTTTAACTCTTTTGGGACCATAAAGAAAGCCTGAGGGGTCATGAAAAAATCCTTTTTTCATAGTATATGTAAACTTTAACCAACCTTAGCATAACATACCTATATAAAAATGGAAATATTCAAATGCTTTACTATATACATGAGTAATATCTACTTAAGTTCTTAAATAAAAAATATTTCAGTTCCAAATTTTGAAAGAAAAAATTGAGAAAATATTGAGTAAACATGCCTATAAAATTAAAAAGACAGTGATAAAAATTTCAGAATATACAAAAGGTGCAATAATGCCTCCTTCCTTGACATGAAGTTTTTCAGTACCATGGAGTAAAACAAGCAACTTTAAAATGTATTTGGAAGCAAAATTTTATTGAACGAAACATTTGCACAATTCTGCTCTAAGTATGCTAAAATCTGCTTTTTCAAATACATCCAAAATATTGTTTTCTTATATAAATGACATAAAATAAAATCTCAGTATGAGAACATGCTGAAAAACCTAAAAAAAAAAGTAAACCAAGGCTTGAATATAAAAATATGGAGCACCCCAACTGCACTAACAAAATGCAGTGAAGTCAAATTACCGAGAAACAAATATGTTAAGTGGTGAAGCCCATGTTGAAAGTGTGCTGTTCTTATAACAACATTGCTAAATATTCAATAGCATTTGTTTGGATCTTGGCACAAATGTCCGCTTTGGGATATTCAATGTTCTTGTGGTTCATGGCTGGCATGTTTAGCAGCATGTTTTGTCAAAGGTGGCGGAGTATGATCTAGGGCCATCAAAATTTAAAATCTGCTCTGGGAGCTTCTCCGAGAGCTGGCTGCCCAAACCACACTCAATGCTGCTGACAGAGCTTCACGCTCATTGAAGTTCTGGAGGAGCCATCTCACATGCCTGAACTTTCCTTGTTGCTGACACCTTAGTGAACAGAAAAAAAGCAGCCAGTATGCAGACTGAGTACATGCAACTCTACCCTGAATAATTATTTCTTATACATCACCACATGCCGAAAAAGGGGTGAACTATGTCGAAACCAAAACTACAGTTGTAATAATATCCCCACATGGTCAAAACTACTTCTCAGCCTTCCGCTAAGGCTCCTCTTCCTTTCTTTCCCCTTTCATTCCCACCTTCCTCCCTTCCCTTAGGGTGCGGTTCAGGTGTCCACCGTGAAGTGTAACATTCTGCACTTTTCCTTTCCTGTCAACCAATTATTATTATTATATCTGCCTACATGCAGCTATGCATTTTATCAAATGGAAGTTTGCATTTGGCAACACATCAATAACCACCAGTCATATATGACTGATTTCATTAGGCGCAGCCCCAAAAAAGTTAACGTGTACTGACATAGCACCATACATGGGCAACTGCATTTCACCTCCGTCAAAATGCAACCACTCTGGCTGGGATCGAACCATGTCTCCCAGCTCAGCAGCTGAGCACCCAGACCACTAAGCAAACGTGGCACGGATGAGTGTCTGTACAAGCACAGTGCACATCTCAGTACCAGGCCCTGCAAAAAGGCCACAAGAGGACCTAGATTCACTACTGCATCTCATTAACCTTTTGCAACAGACCACACTGAAGCTCCATGGCCTAAAGTTAGTTGGGTGGGGAAGTGTTGAGAATACTGTGATCCTTCTCCATGCATCATCAAATTTGGAGCCCACATTGCTGCTGCCATGTACCCAGTAGAACAAATCCCAGAGTAATGATGCTAATGTTAATTTGTATGTTAATGTGCAGACAGATTAAACTCTACATTCCTTCTGAACATGTGTTCTCCTTTTTGATTTCTCCTATATGCCCTGCAAAGAGAAAAATCCTGTCAAGCCTTTTTAGGGCTCTCAGTCTGCCCCAAAAGCATCTCGTAATGTATGAAAATATTGTCCGCATGTTAGCAATTGCTCCATCTTTCAATGAAGAAAAAAAAGTAGCATCACAACTGATTGAGCTCCCATATTAGAAGGCCCCAGTCATTAAAGCAACCAGACCAAAATGCACCAATGCATGCATCATGATTGCAGCAGAGTGTGGCTGCTAATGTTTCTTCATTGAAACAAGTGCCTGAAGCCCATAGACCTCATTCTGAGCACAAAAATGAGATGACCCAATGGCAGTTATTATCACTACAAGTTCATGGAGGGTCCCTCATTAGGGTGGTGTGTTCCTTTAGCAAGAGCTATAGCAACTTAATTACACTAGATTAAAACCAACAATGGTCTCCATGTTTCTTTGTAACATGCACCTGAGAGTCATTCAAGACTCAGTGCTGCAAGAAGAGGGTCAGTTTTGCCTGTATATAATAGTGCCAAATACTCCCTAATCTGCTGTTTACTTTGCAGTAGAGGAATGAAAAATGAGCTCTATGGCTTTTTCTGGCCACAGAGGTGCTTGTCCAGCATCAAAAAAAAAAAAAAAAAAAAAAAAGCCTGTATGGCTGAAAAAATTGGGTTTCAACACGGAACATTTATTCTACATCACTGGACTTAAACCTATACCACTAAAACTGAAAAGGACTCTGCAACCACTACTTCAAAATGAATGATGATATAGCCTGGCATCAAGGTGCTGCGTGCAAGTAACTGCCTCGAGGTCACAACAGTTGGTCGCAAAAAGAGCCAGTGGTGATGGTACTTGCATTTCTTTTCTAGTTTAGAAGAAGCCCATCTTCAGTATCTTTGTCAATACAAGGCAACCTTAATTTGTCCCTTTAAACCACAAGCACCAAAACACCAGCCCTTTCCTTTCACCAGTAGTTTGCGTAATGTTCAGCACTCCTCAAGTTATCTGTGCCAACATGCCATAAATAAATACATGACAACATCCCAGCTAAATTAATGATGGTCGATCAGCAGCCTTTGTGACTTTCACCTGGCTTCAAAGTACTATTTCATTACCTGACAAAGTTTGCTTAAACCCCAGTCGTATTAAGTGCCAGATCCAATGACCATAAATAAATTCTGCATGAACAAATTCAATTTTCAATTAGTTACAACGTCTCAAGTAGGTAGTAACAAATGCCCCTCAAACAACATCCCCTAGCTAATGACATCAACCAGTGCTTATGATGTGGCGATTAATCCCCTAGCAAGAAACCACAGAAGAATGACTGGTGCAGCCGTGAAATGGGCTTCACCGCAGCATCATAGCAACTGCTAATGCCATTGCCTGGAGGGCATCATTTGAAGGCTACATGATGCTGCCTACTTGTGTTGTATATATAGTCATAGTCCTTGGCTCAATAGAAGCTAACAAAACAACACTGAAATTTCAACACAACTCTTGATGGCATTGGGAAAACTACCACATGAATCTGAGTCAATAAACAAATGTCATTCTGAACCAGACTGTTAAAGTTCATAAAATGGCAAAGGGTCCAATTATTCCTATTACGCCTACCTCGCCACTCAATTGCGAAAAGTTTGCAAGGTTGTCACTGATGAACACCAAACAAAGCAGAAAACAAAAGCTTCACACTCTTTTTATAAATTCTTATTCGATCCGAGTCATATATATATATATATATATGCACCTTTAAAATTTTTACGCCTCGACCGGTGGGAAAATTTTCCAAGATGGTTCCGATAAAGTTGCAGAACACGGTGTGCGTGCGTGCGTGCGTGCATGCGTGCGTGCGTGTGTGTGTGTGTGTGTGTGTGTGTGTGTGTGTGTGTGTGTGTGTGTGTGTGTGTGTGTGTGTGTGTGAGAGAGAGAGAGAGAGAGAGAGAGAGAGAGAGAGAGAGAGAGAGAGAGAGAGAGAGAGAGAGAGAGAGAGAGAGAGAGAGAGAGAGAGAGAGAGAGAGAGAGAGAGAGAGAGAGAGAGAGAGAGAGAGAGAGAGAGGGAGAGGCTGGGTTTAGCCAGTTCAGCTACTTTCCCATAGATATCGAACCCGAGGAACATCAATGAATGGTACTTCACAAGCCAGCGTTTCTGCCGGCTTTATCCATCTTGTAATGTTACGGCATAAAAAATCGACGAGAATAACTGCGCATCCATCGGACTACACACAAGGCTGCGAAAAGGGAAACTCGGGCGCAGATGGATGAGGTTCGGTATCACCCTTGTTGGCAGTCCCTCTCATTATCCTCTCGGTACCACACTTCTCGGACTGTCTACGCCAAGAGAGCAGCTCTCAAAGCGCAAGTAAACACAATATAGAGCCAATGGGTAGCTGATTTCGTAAAGAGAACTACTGCTATGAAGAGAAGGACGTGAAAAGGACGCGACATGCCGAGAGCATTCGGCGAAAGTATTGCCAGGCAGTGCCTGGCGGACGCGCACCTGTGGCCCAATGAACGACTAATAAGTTGGCTAGTGAAATCGGCAGTGTTGCAACGGAACATTTCAACAGAAATTCCAGCTAGATCTCGAGGATTTCTAGATCGTAAAGTGCCCGACCAAGTTTGAACAAGCAGACGTGAAATCGTGGGGGTAGCTTTATAGCACTGAAAACATCACCCTCACCTTGCATGTCAGACATATTTTGCGCTCGAGTACTTCAGAGGCTTCAGAGCGAAGAACTCCAACACCATAAAATCTACCAACGTCTAAAACCGTTGGAAACGACAAATCCGCAGCGCAAATTGCCCTGCCTTCGCACAACCCGAAAAAACTGCCATGGGCGCCGACATGTTGGTTACCATGGTTGCTGTCACATTGTCAGGTTTCCTCGCTAAAATATCGCTCGAACGTTTGCTTCTGTGTAGTATTCACTCAGAAGTTTCGGAGTTAATTTTACTGTAATTTCTGCGCAACTGAGTATAAAGTATGTTTATGCATGTTTTTGGTCGTTACTTGCCTCTGACAAGCCGAACAAAACGTCGCTAGCAGCCGACGCAGCGTCAAAATGCTGTAGCGGAAAACATTTATTGTCAGCATTGAAGGATATGTGGGCACTGCATTCGTGGCTCTCGGTAACCTCATCAACCTCATCAGCCCACTCAGTGGCCTGAACTTGCGTCAACGGGTCAGAGCTCGCGAAGTTCATTCGCACCCACGTTGCCCACGTGTCAACCAGGCTGGCGCCTTGATGTCGGCGCGGCAGATGCTATTCTGTGTGCACAAGGCACTAGCCAGCATGCGCAAGTTGGTGCAGCTGATCATCCAACGGCGCATTGTCCTTGAGTGTCAACGTGCATGCCTCCAGCAATTAACACTTCCGTACCTCGATCTGCTGGAGGCATTGGTCCGGTGGCGTATTGACAAACCATATCCCATAGGAGCACTCGAGCAGACGACGCTCTGACGCGCAAGCACGTGACACGACGTCACTTCCTTTAAGTTGTTTTTTGCTTGTTTCTATTTTTTTATGCTAAAGAAAGATGGCGGCGCACACGCACGCGCCGTTGCTTCGCCGACGCTGGCGTTGGGGCGTTGGTTAACCAGACAAACGTCTACCATGGCTTAGTGGTAGTGCCTGTGGCTTAAGGGGTGCTGCGGCCGCAGTTTTGAGGCTTTATAAATGCAGTGGCCCAAGCCGTGCCATTTGGATGCTGGATACTGTGATGTTTGCAGTTCGAAACAAGTGTCTTGGCCGTCATCTCGAAGTCTGGTGTTTGACTCTGACAGCAAGCGATTTTGTGAAGCCACGACTGCTGAACTTTTGCTGCCTAAACATGCTGGATGCCGACTGTGCTGGTGCTGGATGTGCAAGTGTGTCGATTCCAAGAAAGCTGCGCAGCGCCGTTGGCGCTCGCCTTGGAGCCACTAATCGTTGAAAGTGCCTTGGTTAGTAGCACTGCAATATTTAGATAAGCACCGCTGGAATATGGGGGGTAAAAAGGGGGGAAAAAAAGAGAGGAAAAAAAAAACGTGGTTAAGTGGTGTATTTGTGCAACATTTGCTGTGATGCTGCATCGCTGCTCGGGGGTCTTCGCTAAGGATGCTAAAGCTGCTGGCCTACCCAAGGGCAAATGTAGACTACTACAGATGCTAAATTACACCTCAAAGGCCGTCTCTCATTTTATGCTACCTTGTGAGCAGCTGTTTTCACTCAGGATTTTTTTTTCCAGTTTCCGGCATTTAAATACGGAAATGTTTCTATATGGCAACATGCTGGAACAGCGAAGCCAGTTTTCTGAAATTAGCGGTAATAATCCTTGAAATGAAAACATGCTCTCGTTTTGTGAACGCACGCATGATTACGGCGCCCTGGTCATAGCGGCAACCGCCCTTTTCTGAAGCCCATAATCTGGCGACGTCAAACTATTGATTCTGAAAGTAGTGGGATATTAGGTGAACTCGATAACCAAGTACTCGCGCTTCTGTGGCTAAAAACAGCGCTGACACAAGACAAAGCAGAGGTTACACGACGCTGTTTCGTCTGCTTCGTCTCGTGTTAGGGCTGTTTTTAGCCACAGATCATGCACCAACCAGCCAGAATTTCCACCCTCTTAAAGTACTCACGCTTGTTTGAGAGCACTGCGTTGAATAGGCATTTGTTGAGCGCAACAGCTAACTTAACTGCACCTGTTAAGCAGAGGCAGTGGCATAGCATGCTGTGTAATTTGTTTTTTGTAACTCTTTATGTATGTGATTGGTATTCGGCTCAAGTGTCATGGCAAGAAGAAACAACAGTGTTTATTTTTGAAGTTGTGGGCACCCCATAACATGCTTACGCAGAATGGTGCCGTTCAATATTGAGTCAGATAAATAAGTGCTGGTTTTCACAACAACTGTTTATTCCTTGTATACATCTCAAAGTGACCTTGGCTAACTTGAATTCCAAACTATCTTACAGCCACTTCAAAAGCTTCTGAATTAGGTGACATGTTGTACATGCACCATTATGCCTACCAATCTTTTTGAAGAAGGAATCATTGCTACAAAATTAAAGGATTAAGCTCACAAATTATAGCAACACTTGAAGAGGGGAGAACCAGAGTATTTTGACGTCACTCCCTTATGGTTTGCACACTGGTCAGCTAGCAATCCAACATTTCAAAGAAACGCTTGTTAATGTCATCATCATGTGCCACAAGTGTGTTTATAGTAAATTAGGTACTACAAGGACTTGTGGCTATAGTAAATTAGGTACTACAAGGCTACCCCGATGAAAGTCGTCTAGGAAATAGTATGAAACAACCAGTTTTAGGCATTTAAATTTGAGGAACCTGAGTTCGATCCCAGCCATAGTGACCATGTTTTGATAGAGAAAAATGTAAGGCACCCATTTACTGTGTGATGTCAGTGCATGTTAAAAAAAAATCATTGGTCAAAAATGAGCCGGAGACCTACACTACAGAATCCTGCAAAGCCTAAGTCAATTTGGGACACTATACTAAACAAAACTGAAATGCGCTGCTTCTAAATTTAGGTGAAACAATGCCTTTGCTGTTTAGTAAATGCATGGCAAGCAATACATTGTAAACCATTTATGCAGAAGCAGTTTGTTTTACTGGCAAATGCCTTCAACTTTTTGGCAGGAAAAAGTGGCAGATGTGACTTCAGTTCCACAAATGACACTGGGCAGCCATGCAGCCATCAAAGAACCTACTTTGAATTGCAAATAGCCACATTTGTGTTTGCAAGGAGGCCCAAAGCACAGTGAATAAGCAAGATAGCGATGAAAATAATTCAACAAAAAGAAAGATGGAGAGTTCAGCCAGCAGCAATATGACCCTAGCGTGCTGCTCCACACTAGAGAAGGGAGAAAAGGGAAATAAAAGGAGAATGAGTATACAAATGGTTGATGACAATGTTGTAGTGCAGTGAATTGGTTCGAGTTATAGAGAAGACCACGCACACAGTAGATTGCACTTGTCTCGCATAGTCGACATATAACACATGAAGTGCATATTCTCCACATGCACCAGTTGTCATTGCACACACTTTCACTCTCATATTCTGGTCCAAATGCATACACAGGCTCGCCACGCACTGATTCTGAAAAAGCTCAAACTAGACAGAAACATTATTGATCGCACTGTAAGCAGCTGTATAGCATGCGAAGCACAGCACTAACAATTTGTGGTGTGTCACATATGGAATGGTTTGACTGTTAAATTGGCAGGGTACCATGCCATCAACTAATGTCTAAAAGCTGAGATGATGGCTTTGGTTGGAAGTAATCTAAGCCCTTGGTGATGCAAGTACACAAACAATCCAAATGCATTGTTCTTGAATGGCTGCTTTCCAAATTGTTGATATTTAGATTAAAGTAGTGTGGTGCTGTATGTTTTTCTGAAAAAAATCTTGCTGTGCAGCTAACTTCATTGCAACATCTGATTGAAGCTGGAACACCTGCAGCAGTACCACACAGCAAGACAAAAGTGTCCACGCAGATTGCAGAACTTTTGTAGACATGGAAAATAATAAAGTATGATTCACACTTATGAAACCTTTGCCCTTGTCTTCATTTTGATAGTGCGGCCCTAGGCAGCTGCTGCACCAAGATTTTCATAGGTCAACAGGCCCACCAGAACCAATGCACCCAACCGACCTTCTGCAGGGAGACCCAGCCGCTACCGATTCCAGTGGCTATGGGGAATGTGTTTATAAACCAGTACTACTGGAACTAGTAGGATCCCCTCAAGAAACCAGTAGGAAATTTTTGCCTTGGATAAACAATTATCTTCTTTGGCACTTTTCAGCAATTGCTGTGATCCCTAAAAAGATGTTGGCTACATATCTACAGAATATCATTTAATATCTCATCAAGAGATGTGTGGGCATATGTGGGTATTCGGTACATGTCCACTTTCTACTCTCTTCAACGTGGACATTATAATGTATACTATAATGATATATTATTAACATTTGCCGCAGATATTCACTAGATGTTCACTCAGTATAAGTTCTTTGGCTAAGACTTTTTTTTTTCTGTAAACTGATTTTACGAACGTTTACAAGGGAAAGTTATCAGATTGACGGCATGTGACTAGCACTTTGTGTCATCATTTCTACAATTAGTCATTTAGCTTCGAGGTGATGACTTCCTTCAAAAGTCTCTTCTCTCGCGCTTGCCAGCTAACTGCATTGGTCTGCATGGAAACTATCGCCTAATATATTGCGCTCGTGTACTTTCGACTCCAGTATAAGTGAGAAATATAGCTCCACTTTTTGTTAAATTGACTGAAATTCAACCCAGATATAGCACTAGCCGAGTATAAATTATTTGACAATGATTAAAAATATACTGCTATGAGCAATACTGGCTGATCGGCAAAGTACGTATCTTTCTCCATCCTTTTGAACCTTTTGCACAATCCAAGACTTGTTGGTTTCGACGCTGTAGGCTTCCAGCCATTCGTTGACGGCTGCCTCGTTTGTCAGGTTCGCGCGATACACTGATCCGAGCCCTTTTGACGCGAGCTCATCTTTTACGAGCTCGAGCGGCTCTGGGAGCTCGTCCATCATCTCTAGTTATCCGCAATTGACACACAAGTTCGCCAAGCACAAAATCACCCTGGTTAGCGCAGCGCGCAACGGATGAGCAAAGTGCACGTGCGTACAACCCAGAAGCACCGGACGAAATGCGTGGAGCTATGCGGATGGGGAGAAGTGCAAACTTCGGGGTGTAGCCGAGCCGAGCGACGATTCCAGAAAATACCAGAACAAGAACAGCCGCGCAAGTGACCACTGGACTGAAATTTACGTAACACGTGACCGGTAACCGACAGACGTTTACAGAACACCAGAGCAAAAAACTCGCGCAGTGGTCACTGGACCGAAATTAACGTGATCGCGTGACCGAACTTTTAGCCGACGGCAATTCGCGTTATTTTTACGTGAACTTCAACCGACAGCCGTGCGCAAATACGGGCGCTGCGCGAAAACGACACCGAAACATGAGTACCTTTGACAAACATTAGCGGGAAAAAAACGTAAATGCGAGCCCTGCATGAAACGAAACTGAAACCATGAGTAGTCTCGTCACAAGGCGCTAGGGAGAAACAGCGTCGCTGCTACTCGCGGAAGTGACGTTGTGTCACGTGCTTGCGCGTCAGAGCGTCGTCTGCTCGAGTGCTCCTACGGGATATGGTTTGTCAATACGCGGTCCGGTGTGGCCGTGTGGCCACGCGTCGGAGTGAAGTAGCGCAGGAACCAGAAGCGGCAATTCGCCCACTGCAGTGCCTGAATGAAGTCTAATAATTTCCTGATGCCTGCAGGAGCAGCGGGCTAAATCAGCCGCGTTGCCTTAATTGCACTGCATGTAGAGCGTCCTTTACAAAAAATAATCTATTGTGTTCAGACTAATCCTTTGATCTTTACACGTACACATAACGTGTCTATCTCCTGGTACAATTGACGCGGTACGAAGACCTTAATCCGCGATACTCCTTTCCTCGAACAATATACTGCTCCAAGAGTAGATATTTGCTTTGGATATTTTCTGTTGGAATGTTCTGTAAATTATTTCAGTGCGGCCTGTATTCCAGATTTCCACTGCATCTCTGTTTCATAAATCTTTTTCTTAACATAAAAGTCCTGGCTTATATGCTTGGCACTTTTCCTGATTGGTTTTTCCATTCACAAGTAATTGAAAATTTTTCCAACCCTGTTTTTCCTAATTTCTCTCAATCACTGCTGAAATTCTATATTGCTGCTAGCTGCCCTCAAATGAAGGGCATCCCGGGTAACCTTGTGCCCCCGGATATGGTGTATTCCCAGGTGCTCCGGCCGTCCTGCAGGACCCTGCCCGGAGCGCCAGCAATGGTTGGCTCGCCGCACTGTTACTGCAGCCACGGCCAACGGGACCGGCCTGTACTGGTGACTGGTTTATTTTTTGGGGTGGGGGATAGGTCCCCCCCCCGTTGAAATAGATGTTTTGTCCTCCTCCTCCAGGTGCTCCCAAGGCGCACGCTTGGGGCGAGAGGTGGCGCTGTACCTGGCCGGGGCTGGATAGGTAGGTCAACGTCGCTTGCGGCGGGGGCTAGCCAGCCACCGAATTTTTATCTGTTGTAGGCCGTCATTGCACCCGCCAAAGCTCAGGTGGTGGATGACGGCTGTTGCGGCGCGCGTCTTTCTCTCCCTCTTTTTCCTGTCTTCTCTACTTTCTCTCTTCTTTCCGCACGAAGCAGCGGAGGTGGCTCAGCTACAAAGCCAGTAGCAGGCCCGTGCATTTCTTTTTCCTTCTTCCTACAGCCACAACAACAAGGTGCACGTCTACCTACCCCATATGCAGCCTAATTTGCAACAGTGCTCGGACCTCTGATCTCATATGCAGGACCGTATTCGTCAGACTATAGGAACCATCATGCAGCCATTTTCTAATCCCATCGTACCACTTATTCGTACCTATTGTAATTCCACATTGTCCTATTTTTCATGACAACAGCAATCTTGCTGCCTTTAGCTGTTATATATTTTTCATGCTTTATTAGATCTCCATTATTTATCCACACCCAAGAAGTATGTACCAAGGTCAATGTATGTATACTACATATCCACTGTCCCCAGCTTGGCCTGCTGTACTCTATGCTGCTTACTGCCCTCATTATCATTAAAAATCATGACCGACTGCTGATTTTTTGTTATAGTAACTTAAACTTCAGGCCTAATCCATCTCCCTCCGCACGACAGGTATCTAACCCCTAGATTTTTCCTGCTGCCAGCCATTAGTACTATGTTATCCGCATACATAAGTTCTGATAATGGTTTGCTTTGGTTTATAGGGTTTAACGTCCCAAAGCAAATGAGGCTACGAGACACCATGGGAGAGGGCTACGGAAATTTCAACCACATGTGGCTCTTTAACGTGCACTAACATCGCGTGGAACATATGGGCGCCTTGCTTTTTGCCTCCATTGAAAGGTGGCCACCATGGGCTGATGATGACTGTTCAATCCATTCTCCTCGTTTGAAAAAGAAAGCGTTAATTGAAGCAGAGTCCACTTCTCTTAGTTTGCTCCCTATATAATCCTTGTAAATACAGCATGAACAATAAAGGTGACAGTGGACAACTTTTCCTAAGCTGTAGCCTGTAGCCTTTACACAGGCTTCAAAACCACTGTTATCCTTTGCAGTAAAAGTACCTGGTCACCTTTTTAGATATCCTTAAAAGGATTGGTTACGTCATCTTCTACACCTATTAGCCCAGTATGCCCCACAAGTCTTCTAGAGGTACACTGTCATAGGCTCCTTTAATATCCGGAAACGCTGGTTATAGAGATCCGAGTCCTATTTCTGCTATTTCAGTGGACTGCATCAATGAGAACAGATTATCCTCTAACCTCTTGTTTCTGGAACCCATTTTGTAGCTCCCCTAGCATCCCTTCATTCAGCCTGGCCTTTAAAATCTACATTAGCACCCTGTAAACTATTAATGTCACTGATATGGGAGAGTAGTTTTTCTTCTCAGCTTTGTCCCCTTTCACTTGTATATTATGCTATATTTCTATTGTTCTTCAAGGTCGCGTTATTCCGCAATGTGTAACTAATGGTGGCAGCTATGCAGTGGCACGTATCTATCGCATAGCAACCATGCATACTACATGACGTTGGTGGTATAATCATGGAGTGGCTTCACCATCCTTTATGGTCACCAGCTCACTCAACACTTGCATCAATTTTAGGCCCAATTTCTTTATTAACATAATTGGAATACCATCAGTGCTTGCTGACGTGCTATTTGGCACGCTATTTTCAGCCCTCTCTTGCCCTCTGTGTCCCACTGAAATCACTGTGTTAACCAGTCTACCCTCCTTGGATAAAGAATGTGACACTTCTTTGTTGTTTAAAATTTTCTGCCATCATTATTCCTATATGTCCTATATTGCCTTCTAACCAAGTACCTCGAGCTGCAACTATAAACCTATGCTTTAGATTAGTCGTATTAGTCGGGGAATTCAGACATTGAAAGCACTTCTTAGCTGCTTTTCTATCTTCTTTGTTTCCTTTTGACAACCAAATGCACTCCTTTCTTCCAATTTCTGCATTGATCAAATAAGATGCTTCCCATCTACATTCTATGCAGTACATGAGAAGATGAACAGTATAAAATACCAAATACTTTTTTATCATTGCTGCGTAATCATTTGCTAAATATGATTATGTGCTCAAGTTTGCTTTAATCTTTGCCCGAGTTGTTATTCATTTTCATTTTTGCTCAGCCATTATAGATCATTACGATCGAGTCATCAATTTTACAAAGTTATTTCTCTGGTCACTGTTTTTGGCTGAGATATTCCCGTGACAACCACCTTCCGACCTCTCTCCCATTTTCCCAGAAAAGGAAAGGGGTATGTGTTCTCTCTGTACACTTTGGCACTAGCTAACTGCATAAAGAAAGTAGTAAAATTCCAATTAAGAAAGGTGTTGGGCAAGGAGACACATGTCCCCAGTGCTATTTACAGCTTGCTTAGAGACTGTTCAAAAGCATGGAATGGGAGCAGTTAGGCATCAGGGTCGATGGAGAATACCTCGGTAATCTGCGATTTGCTGATGACATTGCCAAGTAACTCGGGGAACCAACTGCAAATAATGGTAAATGATCTGGACAGGAGCAGATGAAAGGTAGGCCTCAAGACTAATATGCAGAAGACTAAGGTGATGCTGAATTGCTTGAGAAAGGAACAGCAGTTTAATATATGTAGCAAAGCATTAGAAGTGGTAGGCGAATATGTCTACTTAGGACAGGTAGTAACCGCAGATCCAGAACATGAAAGGGAAATAACAAGGAGAATAAGATTGGGATGGAGCGCACTTGGCAAGTACTCTCAGATTATGACTAGCAGTTTATTGGTATCACTCAAGAGGAAAGTATACAATAGCTGCCTGTACTCACCTATGGGGCTGGAACATGGAGGTTAACGAAAAGGGTAACAATGCAGAGGGCCATGGAACAGAAAATGGTAGGTATGACGTTAAGAGATGGGAAGCGTGCAGTTTGGGTAAGAGAAATCACTCAAGTTACTGACATTCTAGTCGACATTAAGAAGAAATGGGCATGGGCAGGACATGCAGTTTGAAGAGAGGATAACCGATGGTTTCTTAAGAGTATCCAATTGGATTCCAGGGAAAGGCAAGCATAGCAGGGGGCAGCAGAAAATTAGGTAGGTGGATGCAGCTAGCACAGGACCGGGTCAGTTTTGAGGAAAATGGGAGAGGCCTTTGCCTTGCAGTGTGTATAGTCTGGCTAATGATGATTATGAACTGTGCTAGGTGGTGTATGCAACACCACTGGACAAAGTCTTTTATTCACAACTAGACTCCTAAAGATAACGCACTGATACCACAGTAGCCAACAGGCACCTGTCACACTTTCCAGGGACTTTCCTCAGCAAAAGATTGGCGACATGTCCAAGTGTCATTGAGTGATGGAGGCTATGTTCCTGATGCCTTGGGCTATGTCTTGTACTATTTCCGCAGTGCCATATTGTGAAAAGGCTGTTGTAAAGAAGCAAAACCACGATGTCTGTGCATGCGATCATATTACTCACTTGACCGCAGTCACAAAGGCAGTGGTAGCACGAATGCCTTGCTTGTGCCAGCAACAGTATAGAAAACTTGGTTTGAAGTTGTTCTGTGCGAATGGCGCAAAAGTCTTCAAGTGTATGCAGTTATGTGCAAATGTGATCTCACAAATGGAGGTGTTTTTCGAAAGTTGCACTTTGTTATCAATGCACTCACCGCTATAGTCACTGCATAACAACTCTAAAGGTCATGGAGCACATAATCACCGGCAGCAAGTGTTCGTGACATGCCCACTGACAACCAAAGAATGTCACCACACATCCACTGCAGCAAAAGGGCAACGTAGGGCCTAATTCCATCTCCTTTCATAAGAAGGACACTAAAGTAAATAGAAAGTCTCTCTAGCCTCTCACACTAAGCAGGCATTTGCACACATCACAATGTTAATCAAAAGGGCAACATTTTGACTGCAGACAGCATGGGAAGCAAGCGGCAGCTTTTTCACACAATGAACTGGATGGAATGCCCAGCACTGGCCGTGATAGCGTTGTCATATATAACTTGTCGCAATTGTCTTTACTCAGTTGGTGCATTCAACATGTTCCACAATAGCCGTGCCATACTCTGGCTTTGCCACCGAGAATGGGAACTTGGGAATTCCATGACACGCTGCACCTGCAAGGGGGGAACAGGTCGGCAGTTAACACAATTCGCACACTTCGACTGCAGTTTCACAGCTTTCTTGCAAGGCCCACACATAAACATCTGTGCACTTCCGGTGCTGTGCACAAAAGGAAAAAAGGGGTCGCAGCAGACACAAGTGGACAAGCCTTGTATACAACTGGAAAGGGTTCACAGAAGGTACTACACAGTGCGTCTACCTTGGTACAGATGCCTACAAAATTCTCTAAGCTATAAGCAATGCATATAGTGCAGAAGACTTTTATTTATTCAAACTGCTCAATATTCAAATTGACACCTTTATCCTGTCACCACTGAGAACATTAGAAAGGCCTCCAGATGAATTTAGGCTATCTTAAACAAAAATGCATGGCAGTGACGCTTACACAGTCTAACCTTCTTAATTTGGCCCCTGTTAATTCATACTGCTTGTGTGGTCCCCATGAACATCTCTGCATACCAATGGCATTGGATGCTTGTTAATTTAGAGATTTCTTGGCTTGCTTTGGTGAATGGGGGGATGGGGGAGCTGTGTAAATTTATCACTTACTCGACAAGAGATTGTCCAGATACCCTTTTGGAAGCCTGAACCACAGAATGCAGTGCGTTCACAATGATCAGAGGGCCCCTGTCGCAACGCCAAGATAGTCTTCCCATGTAGTTTCCTTTCTGCCACCAGCTTGAGCGGGTGGCGGCTACTGTCCACGCATTGCCCATCTAGTGGAGCATGTGTGCAGTTTCAGACATGGATTGGCACATTGCTTGTCTTTATTCTTTATTTTTTTAGTGGCTGACTGCTCTGGCATCAGTGCTAGTGGCTGGTGCACCAGAAATCTAGGGCACCAGCCACTAGATTTTCTGGTTCTTCTAGCACACTATGACTGTGCACTTATTACTACATACTGCTCTCAGTTTATGTGCATGGTGAAGCCTTCTTATGTGCGATGACGCCACTAAGACTCCGCTGCCCGAAGAATCAGAAAACCTAGTCACTGGAAGTAGAGTAAATGTAACTAAAAAGTAAATCCATTGTAAATAAATGAATTTTTCATTGTTCGATGAAAAAGGTTTCAAAGGTCTACACCGTTCCAGTAGTTTTGACATCACCCATTGTGTCCATGCAGTAGTATAGGATTTCATGTAATTGCAAAAATTGACATCGCCAAGCGATTATTATCTAAAGAAAAGAGCCGCAGCTGTTTTTCACCTAATAAATTATTATAACCTGAAAAATTTTGCAGTTTTTGGAGACCACTAAAACATTTGGCTTTTGGATGATCAGGATGCTCTTTGTCAGTACCCCTGAGACCAAATCAATGCAGCTTTTTGTGTATTACCTCATTAGAGGATTGATATAACACCTCTGAGGACTTATAGATAATGCTTAGTTCATTGAAATTTTTTTCTTTTTCCAAAAAAAAAAAAGTGATGCTTCTCCAGTAGAATGCCTTTCTGCAACATATTAAAGCAACCGGAGAAGCGAATCAAGTCTAACACCTGTGTTCTAAAATTTTTTTAATGTGTTAAAATACTGAGTAGAAACTGAACACAAAACAAGCAGCAAAACATTCCTGAGAAAAAAAAATACTGCCAGATCTATTGTCCCACTAGAAAAAAAAAAAAATTAGTTTCTGTTAATGCCTTGGAAACCTTATAAGAACCTGCTTACTTGGTGCACAGCAGACCACCAGCTTACACCTGTCAGCACCGAAATCTGCTATGAGAAACAATGAGCTTGTTTTGGCAGAACTGCTCGCATATAATCGCAAATCCAAAAGGCTTAGTCAGTCACAGCATGTGCCAAGCCAGATGAGGGACCCACCATAGGTTCCATCGATGCTGACGGCCACTATGCCACCGACAAACCGCGGGTGGTGCCGCACGATGTAGTGTAGGGCAGCAGTACACGCACTCCTGGGGTCCACCCCACGCCGCATGCTCTCCACTGCATGGAAACTGAGGGCCGGGTCATTCTCACACTTTGCTCGCATTTGGTAGAAGTACTTGGACATCAGACCTTCGGAAAACATGCTGACCGACGAGCTGGCTGCTCAAGCCTTCTCGGGAAGCATGGAGGCCCGAGCTAAATAAAATGAATGTACGTATAACACACAAATCCACCAACTTTTGAACTTGTCTGGCTTGCATAAGTGCTCTCCTGATATTTCTAACCACCAACAAAAGAGCCTGTGAGCCATCTCATTGCAGAGAGGAGCAGCACACACTTGCTAACTCGCTAATGCAACAAAAGAAAGTTTGGAACTTTTTAATCTATTTATGAGAACAAGGCATTACCATGGTAGAAGAACAAATGGTAGCGTAACTCCCATAGAAGCCTGCGTGTCGACTCTGAGCGAGGCTTTAGTTTCCCAGCGTCCCCTGCGAACTGTGAGGCACAACAAACACGTGACGTTGCTTGTGACGTCACAGTGACGTACTTTTGACGGGGAATTTGATTGTCTTTTTACTTATGAACGAAAAACAAGGCCAACAACGACGGAGAAAGAACGATGCTCGGATAAGGCAGAAAAATGGACACCGTAACTGTTCAGTCAACTTTACTTGACATGGATTTCTACTGTCGTTTTACGTTAACTGAAATGTTACGGCATCTTTAACCACCTTATCATAGCATCGTTCTGCCTCCGTCATCGTTAGCCTAGTCTTTCGTCGCGTGTCATGTAAACGCATTCTGGGGCTTATTTCTTCGGGCACGTTTGTGAACAAGGGCCTTCAAGTGAATTCGGCAAACACATGGATAGAACCACATGGCTTGAGGCATTTCACTAAGGGCACAAATGAGTGAAGCTGTGCTGCATAGAAAGCCAGGCTTTATTAATTCACGATTACTTACATAGACGCTTCACGACAATGAAAAATAAGTGTAGGAGAGCGACCACCGCTCATTCGTCACGGTCTTCATGAAATCCTCATGATAACAAAATGACCTGAGCGTAGGTCTCCAAACGAGACGCGGTGAGATTATAAAAGGGTAAAAGATCTTGCTAACAAAGTACATATCAGCGTCAATGAACAACAAAAACAAACGAACGGAATAACTAACGCTAGCGCTAGAACGCCAACCTGTAAGAGCTTAGGTAAGCAATTCAAATTGGGATTGCTAGTATTTAGAAGTTATTGCGTCTGAGAAGTGAAAATATCTACGATATAGCTTCGCTCCAATAAATTTCGCCCTGTTCATGATTCCCATATTTTACTCGCGCTTCATTTGCCACTGAAAGGAGTCAATGTGAGGTTACAAATTTACAACTTAAGCATTTAACATGTTCATGAGAAAAATCCCACTGACAATAGTAACATCACTGTGATAACAGCTAAAGCGCGTTCAGCGAACGTTGGTGCGGTAATACAACGCAGTAAGCAAAACACGCAGCAAAGGGAGCGGAACGGAAGGCTTTGAGCAATGCGACACGCGTCTTGGGGGCAATAAAATCTCACCTTCACCGATCAATTAAAACATGCAGCGATACGCCGCTCATGCAGACGTGTATCCGTAAAACAAGCCACCACTTTTGCGACATGCCTGGGAGGCCGAACCGAGCCGCCGAGCTGTGACGCAGCATTGTCCCATCGTCCGGAAATGAGCACATGCAGCGGCAATCAGTTTGTCATCGAGCACACACAGTCTTCGCCTTGCTGTAAAGCTCTACCACAACCAGCAGAATGAAATACTGACTGTTTGGTACAGATAACCCACTCTGTACGCAGCACGCAACGATGAACGTTGAACCGGGGCCGATGACGCACCCATCCGCGGATGAAAAAAAGCTTTGGTCTGAGCGATTTCTGAGCTTTGGGCAACTACGCAGCGAATAATAAGTGGCCGAGAGAGGCCGTTAGAAACAAGTTAAAATATTATTAAAAATGTGACACATTTTTTCTTACGCAAGAAACAAAAACTGCATTCATTCCTGAGCGCGAATATTATGTTTGCTTTCTAGTGCTTTGGAATTCTGGCAGATCTTATTTTCTGTGTGCTAGTAATTTGCCTCACAGTTCGCAGGAGCCCTCATCATCAAGTTGATGCCGCTGGCAGTAGGCAGCTGCACGCGTTTTCTTCCAAGTTGCGCGACCAGTTGTACATTGACCTTGGCATTACTTGGCAGCGTGCACTGTGCGTCTGTTGAAGCAATGCTCAGCCATGTGGCAGGTAGAGGGCACCACTGTCTAACCAAGCTACTCACATACCAGGTAGAGATGAACGGAAATTAGTATGTACCCTAATAATCACTAGGAATGCACGTTTCATGCAAATCAATGGGTTTATAATAGCAAAAGCATGTCCATGTATGCTAATCACAAACATTTTGTGGGACATTACATCGCTTGTCACATCCACTCTTTCAGTTCAGCACATGCAGACAGACGTGTGAAGATAACTCCAGCCACCTGGTTGCCAGAATGCAAACAATTTTTGTCAAGATGATGCTCCTCTTTCAGTTTAGAAGGGGCAGGATCGTCACTCAGAATAAAAAATTTGGCAAATTTATCACTCACGTGTTTTGCTATAGCCAAAATGAAACAAAGAATTTACTACAAAGCGAGGGGTCCTGTTTACAAGAGCATTGCCATGTTGGAAACACTACTTTAGCATATGCAAGCATCACATATGCCAAACTTGAGAAACAGTGCATATAACATGCATGTATAGTAAAGCTCAATTCGAAATAACACTTGGCACGTGCACCTATAATTAAGAACATCATTTTTTAGCATACACTATGCCAAACTGCCTAATGAGATGTTTCAAGCGGTAACCCTCCGGGTCAGAGGAAACGATAAAGACACTGAGGACAAAGTGAGGTTGACTTTCACCGATGGGTGACCACTGTTTAAAAACGAGTTGCTACTTTTACTGCAAACAGAACTTTTATTAACTGGGAAAGAGTAAATGAAAAAAAAAAATGCGGGCACTGCCGCACTGGTCAACCGGTTGCAAGGGGAAAACTGCACTGCATGAAGACCATTTTTTTGAGGTACATATCCCAGAAGCCATGCTACATCAGCCGTAACATGACAATCGCAAGATACTTTTGATGCAAACATTGTGAAGTTGACTCCAGAGGTGACAATGTTTTTTAGGCCAAAATTTTCAGCAATAAATGCATTTTTTGCTGCTGGAGAGATATCAACATACTTGGAAGAAGCCAGAGAAAACATGTTTACTATAATGTTGAATGAAGTTGTCCACGAGTGTCACATTAAGGTAAAAGGAATTTGTCCCAAGTGGAATATGCAAGACGAGGACATCAAAACTGTTGAAGCGGCTGCACTGAGAGAACTCCGAAACATTTCATGCAGGCATTTACCAGATGCTATAGCATCTCACTGAAAAAGTTGGATCAATGGACTGAAAGCAATGGAAGCTCACTGTGATGCTGACAAGGACTGATATGTCATAGGCCAAATACTGTAATTTAGTACTTTCCACACTAAATTTTGGAAAACAACAGGCCAGACACCTGTGACTGAAAACTACACCCTTATCCATGGTTTGCATCTATTCTATTCTATTTATCTCTATGCATCTATCTATTCTATGCATGCATCAAGCAGAAGAAATGGCACATCATCTGAACTGCGGTATCCACTGAAATACACGTACCTTACACTAACGCTAGGCTGTGCCAAAAACACGAAGAAAAAACGCTCCAGCTTTCAATTTGCTCCACCTTCTGCACCGAGTGAACACAACTAAAGACTTATGGCGATAAAATACCACCTGATCTCAAAAATGTATCAAGGTTTTATGGTTACCTAGACAGCTTTTTCGGCCCAGATGTTCAATCACCAAAACTACAATGTCGGCTGCCCTGTGACAGGAGAGCTCACCTGGGTAGGTACCGCATAAGGATGTCGCCGTCACCCGTGGCTGCAGCACCGCCCACTTCCTGGTCAGCGAAGGCACCCGCACCAGGGATGGGCGAGTCCCCAATGCGCCTGCAACAGAGAGCCAATAAATGCGTTCCCAGCCAGCTATAACAGCACATCACCCACCAAGAATGCCAACAGCAACCTAACACCAAGCATTCGCCAGAGTCGAATTTGTTACAAAAGTGTAGAAAAGCACCATTAAATGAATGGGATGGCCACTGAGAGGACAGCACTATAATGCAGCTACAATTCCATGGCACATGCAATGTTTTATGCCAAACACTAGCAATGTGAAATGTGGACAGCACATTCTGCAACATTAGTTCTCAGACTAGACATGTCCTGCCTGCCTCATATTCTGCATTCATCTTTCATGTGCCGTGCAGAATCTGTATTCATTGAAGCTGTAGTAAAATTAACCCAGCAACAACTTCTGCTCAGCTATCATGTTCTTGCCGCAGCCTCAAGAATAGTATAAAATGCAGAGTTGCATCTTTCCAGGAAATTCACCATAGCTGCATCCAAGTGCGTGAAGGGAAATTACAGAGTACTTAATGCAATTCCACCTAGCCGCCTCTTCAAGAAGTTGCTCACACTTCACATTGAGATTACCTGTTACAATGAATTAAATGCACTCTCTCCTCCTAATATTAAGCATGAATGCCTTACTTGGCACAAGATGTTAATGCAACTTTTATTGTGATAGCGTTTAAGTCCTGTTCGGCAGAAAATCCAGAGTCTGTATGACTGGAAAATCCTAATTGGTCAAGAGGAATCGCGAGGTAGTCATGACATTACGTATAGTGAAATCACTTAAAAACGAGTGGTCAAGTGCTGGAGACAAACCTCTGACCCTTGGATTGCAAGCCGTGCAGGCTACACCTAGACCATCAAGAAAGATGCGTTCAGTAAGGATAAACGAGGCCTTGTGCGAGCACTTCACTTCATGCAGTGTGTAGATCACAGTTTATCAACGCATAATAGTGTCCCTATTTAAGTTCGCTCTTTAATGCTATCATCTAACGCTCTTAAGGTGAACTAAATGTCCTCCCAATTTTTTTTAAACAAAGCGGGAACAACAATGTTGAGTGTAAAGGAAAGCCATGGAAATAAGTGCTAGATCCACCACTAGAAAATCTCTCTCTTGCGACCAGGGCAATACCCAGACTCTAGAAATGTATTCTGATCTATGTTAACAAACTGCTACCCTGCTGGCGTCCATGAGCACTAGGTGGTGTTTCCAATATGACCAACAAATCAAAACCAGCTTCATAACACACAGTGGGCACTCGTGGTGGTCTTCAGAGAGCCGAGTGAAGCAACCTTCGAGCATTTCATACTGCCAGTATGAATGTCACTACGCATTTCAGTGACTATGAGACTACCAAAACTGGCATATTTTGCTTGACAATGGTCAAGGACAGTGTAAACAAGAATTAATCCTAACAAGGCAGGTGTAGGAAGGCCCAATACATCTGTCACACATCAAGAGATCGCAATTTAGATCTTACCTATGCCACTGATGCTCTCTGTCTGACATGCACTGTGAAAAAGATTCTCTGGAATGTTTTCTGCTGCCAACCTTCAATGTAATGTGGCACAAGCCCCACAGGGGTGAAAATGCAGCTTTTTACAATGCAACTGTCCCAGAAGAGTGTCTATGCACAATCAGAGACAACGGTGACGATTCACATGAATTGCCTGCTAAGTTCCCATTGGCGAAAAAAAAAAAGCACATTCAAGAACTCGTAGGAATAGAATGCTATATGTACTAGCCAAATAAAGGTGGATAGTTTAAATATAGAACAAAACTCTTAACAATGAGATGCTTCTGCTCTTTGAACAGCCAATGAATGATAATACTAGAATGAGCGAGACCTTTTGTGTGTTTGCTCTCTACCGTTCCATCTTTTCCTCCCTCCGAGACCCTGGATAACAGAGTGCTAGTGAGAAACACTAAACCAAAATTCGAAAAAGGATGCTTTGAGCATTACTGCAAATTGTTAGCACTCAAAATAAGCAGCATGGCAACTGTGAAATTGAAGCGAAATAAATCAAAAGCAGACCCAGGAATCTTGTGGTTCATTCCGTTTGTGGAGGTGCCAGCCGCCAGCCTCTTTTGGGCATCTATGATCACCATACCGATAGTGTCATGATTGAGTTCACTAGCTGTGGATGGACATCCGCGCCGGTCTTCAAACAGGCGTGGTGCTGGCTTGTATGGACCACAGCTTGTTCGTGGGTCAGGTACCACATTCTGCAGGGCAAAGGACAATGTGTACAGATGATCCCCCACTGGGCTCAATTTGTTAGACAAGTTAGGCCAGCCGAGGCTCCTTTTCTCTCCCCACACACAAGCTGTAACCTAGTGTTACTTCACAGCATCACTTTTCACATGGACAACGAGGTCCCCACCAATGATTGCTCACCTCACAGTAAACACTATTTCCGCCTTCATCACCAGGCAGAGCCATTCATTATGGGACTATGAAAATCTAGACAGAACTATAAATGAGGAAAAGCTCAGCAACATCTCTTTATGCAGGTCAGGATACTATTTTTCTCAGTAACTCGAGAGAAATAATGGCACACAATGGAGGGCCTAATCGCACAAAGTGACACTGTTACCTACCGCTTTCGTTCAGCCATTTAGCCATGCATTTTGCCAGTGCGTGACTACCGTTAGTGGCACCATCAGATTGCACATTATGTTGCCTGCTTCAGAACCTCCTCCGTTCATGGCAGCCAAGTTCTGGCCTCTCCCTACTCTCCCCTACAAATAGAGTAGAGGTTTTCCCTTTCTTTGTTATCTCACCTGCCACTCATGGCAGGTGGTTTTTACTGCGCTACCAATACAGTTGTCACATTGGAAACCTTGTGCAGCAAATTTACGAAGGCTGTCGTTCGGCTAATTTTTTTTTCTTAGTTGCACCTCGCAATCTTTACTACCGTCATTAACCATGGAAACGGAAACTGAATGCTATTGTGGTTATTGCTTCGCGCGGCGCGTGCATTCGTTCGTGGCATGAGCATGACCTGCACTTCACGTGAAGTGGCATGGACATGACAAAAGCATGACTGGCCGGGATATTCTAACTGGAGGGCTATAGTGGTGACAGCTTAGCATGATCCGCTTCTGCGGGGCACCACTGCACATGCAGTGACCGCTTAGAGTGAGTTACATGCTTCCCGGCGGCGCGCACGCCTGCCGCGTCGGGATCAGTCAGCATGGGCGGCACGCGGAATCTGATCATAGTAACGGATTGCGCTATGCGATAACTCAAT
Source organism: Amblyomma maculatum (assembly GCF_055883805.1). Classification (NCBI taxonomy): domain Eukaryota; kingdom Metazoa; phylum Arthropoda; class Arachnida; order Ixodida; family Ixodidae; genus Amblyomma; species Amblyomma maculatum. The sequence goes on from NC_139347.1 coordinate 136,243,356, forward strand.
ATTACTGATTTATAAATGAAACATGGGTAGCGGTAAAGTTCGCGATTTGTAAAAATCAAATTTTTCACAGAAAATAATTTTTTTTTCAAGTTCACTCATTTTTTGGACTGTTCGTTTATTCAGATCATTTCCTGGGTCCCGCCGAGTCTTAAAAAACAGTCGGCGACTATTAGTGAAGTATTAGTATTAGTGACTATTAGTATTAGTGAAGTGTTGAGAGTATTAAAATACCAATGATCTTTTTTAGCATTAAACAAGGCCGAGCGGTAAAAACCGGGAGTACCATGGCTGCAAAACATTTATGCACCTAAAGTTTCCCGGTGAGTGCCAGCTGTTTAAGGCAGAAATAGCACCTATAAGATATGGACAAAATCAGTCCGGTTCTACTGCACTTGATACAGTTTCACTTCAACCACCTTATAGAGTACCTTTAAATGACTACCATGGTAAATGTTTCTAAACATCTACATCTGAATGCAAGCTCTTTCGAAAGCACCGAATATGCAAAATGATATGCTATGCCTGACATTTTCTTTTCCCCGGCACATTCATTAGCAGACAGCCAGGGCCACTCTTATGTGCTATAAAAAAAAAAATAATGTGCATTAACCACGCCAAGGTAATGTAGCTCCCCACAGTTACTAGCACCATATGGCAGAAATTCACAGTTTCTTTTCTTTTGTATCTGAATGAAAAGAGAAAAATATTAGAGGGCATCTAATCATGTGACATGCTGAGAATATGATAGCATTCAATTCTAAAGGCAGCTTGACCTGCTTTACCCTGCCTGCCATTTCTGCTCACCATGTAGATTGAGCCTATCCTAGCAGCAGCTGATACTCTATCTTCAGAGACCGTGGTAGCACTCTCCGCTTGTGGAGCTCTTCTATTGCAGAAAGCATATGCGGTTTTGATTCTGGCTGCATTCCAACCTGATATGCTCGCCTGTCTAGACAAGCCTGCAAACAACCAAAAGTGGCTGCCAAATGATACCGAACCAGCCATTGTGCTCAGTCATGTCACATGACCAGAATGCCTGCCAACTGCAAGCTTTCCAACTCGGACATATCTTGTGGTCACATGATGCCACACACCTCGTCGACCAACCAGAAAATTTTATGATGATGATACCAGACGGTGTCAGATTTTTTTCTCGTACGAGGCTTTTAATGCTCTCGGATTAACAACTGACCTGGCGGTAGTTTGGCTGGCAATTATTGGCCCGCCAGTCAGACCACATCTGCTTGGAATGGTTAGTGACCAGCGACTCCTCCTTGAAGCCCATCTCCACAGCGAACTGGGTGGCTGCACAAGCAGGGACAGGGAGATAAGATTGTTTGGACGCTGGATTGCTCATCCTTGCTCACAGGTAGCATTTCAAAGAAATATAGGCACGGTGTCATGCACTGAAAAGATAAACAGAACAAGTCTTTGTGAAAACAGTAAAATACAGGCTGCATACCCGTAGTATAGTATGCATTCCGTCCTAATGCTGTCTTCATGTGATCTATAGCTAAACTAGGCTTACTTAGCCACAGCTCTGCAAAAAGAAGAAACAATTCAACCAAGTTTTGCAATCTGTCAGAGCTGATTCTGCGTGATGCATGACAATGGAAATGCCAACCAGTGCACTAGACATACTGATTTCCTCTTGAGCCCCGCCGGGGTGGCGCAGTGGTTACGGTGCTCAACTACTGTTCCCAAGGACGCGGGATCGAATCCCAGCCTCGGCGGCCGCTTTTCGATGGAGGCGAAAAGCAAGGCGCCCGTGTACTGTGCGATGTCGGTGCACTTTAAAGAACCCCAGGTGGTCGTAATTTCCCAAGTCCTACACTACGGGGTCTCTCATAGCCTGAGTCGCTTTGGGACGTTAACCCTCATAAACCAAACCAAAGAAGGAAAGGCGGGAAGATGAGGAGGAGAAAAGGCAGGGAGGTTAATCAGTAAAAGAAACTGGTTTGCTACCCTGCATTTGGGGAAGGTGGTGAGTGCATATAAAAGTGATGGGTAAGAGAGGGATGGTGAAGTCAGTAAAGTCACATCACAGCCATATCACGTCACAATCTTACCCAAGGGGGAAACCTGACAGTATACTGCCTCACCAGTAAGATATTGCTTAAGAAAAAAATTAGCTGTAGTTTAGCTTGTGGGTAAACCTGGAGTTATGCGAGATCTATCTGCATGGCTATGCTTAGGTTTGGCTTGAAAGTAAAGACACGACTTTTGCACATAGTAGTTGACTCTACGGCTTCAGCTTTATTTATGCCATAGGGGGATCACTTCATGTATGAATACCCCTTGCCTCTCGTCGTTGGCCATTCTCATTCAGGTACAGAAGGCTTAGGTTTGGCTTGAAAGTAAAGACACGACTTTTGCACATAGTAGTTGACTCTACGGCTTCAGCTTTATTTATGCCATAGGGGGATCACTTCATGTATGAATACCCCTTGCCTCTCGTCGTTGGCCATTCTCATTCAGGTACAGAAGACTTCTAGTGGTATGATGTCGTCTTTACATTGAACTCCGAGGCCCACTGCCATCACAACGTTCGAACGAACCTTCTTTCCTAGCAACTCGCTGTTGTCATTTGCATCTACCAACTACCGAGTTATTTGTCTTCTCCTTCTCCTTTTCCTTCTTTTTTCGCTCTTCGGACAGGGATGGAGAGGCACTGGACAGGCACAGACAGGCACGGAGACTGTGGCCAATGTAGCTCTCGCTATAAAATTGGATCAAAGCTTGATAAGATGTAGCTTTAACTATCCAGAAACAGATAAGCTGCCAACATACAAAATCTGAAATATACAGCTCCTGCCAACTGGCGATGCCAAGCAACCTACCGGCCAATCAGTGCCTGAACATGTCACCTGCCAACTACCATCGGCCAGCATGCACACAATTTATTGCTTACGAATCCAATGTCAATCGTATCAACAATTAATTTTCTGCAGAACAAAGGCTCTTTATGCTATATGGTTAAAAAGGAATGCAACACCCTTCCCAAAGCTCTGCTACAAACACTTGACATGAGTTGGTCGAATTACTAAGCATTCAATGGCAGCCACTTTTGACAGCAAAATCTATGCCACTCGCAGTGTCATCGAGCCCACCATGGAAGAACAGATGTACCTTTCTCGCCCACCAGAAACGTGTGGGTAGAGCGCTCCATGACTGCCCGTGCCACGGAGATGGCACGTTTCACCCGCCGCAGGTCGCCCACGGCTCCCATGGAGTAGCTGGGGCTGCATAAGACAGGGGTTAGAAAAGCACATACCAGTACAAGCGCTCCTGCCAACATGCACGCTCAGAATATCATAGCGTTTCTACGAGTTTATAGCTGTGCAGAAGATACTCATAGGCAGCAATCACCGAGGCAGCTGTTTTCAAGTGAGATGAAAAGCAAAAGGATACCTGCGCCCTGTGTCGGTGCAAGTCAAGGAACTCCAGATGGTCAAAATCTATCCTGAGCCCTTTTTCTGTAACTTCAGGATGTTAAACCCCATATGCAGACGTGTTTTACAGCACAATTCTTAAGCACCCATTCCAGGATTACACGTTGCCGTCATAGCAGTTGTAGTCAGCTACATACCAGTGATGGCAGGTAGTAGCAGAGCAAAGTGCCCATGCTACCACAGTTAGCAGGAGGCAGAATAGAGAGATGGAAATTCCCTCATCACGTTTAGGGGAGGAGACAGCATAATTAAGCAACAGGTGGCTTAGTGGCTGGGAGAGAATGGCAAGAGCAGAGGCATGCAATCAGAGGGCATTAAAAAATAAGGTAAGCCAATTCAGAGCTGTTCAGAGTCACCCATCCTAACCTACAGCACTTTTCTTTTTCATTCAAATAGGTTACTAAATGAGTAAACACTAATTAGCTATTTTTAATTATTGACTTATTGAAGAAAAAGTGCCAATAAAAAAGTTGTAGATCCCCTCGAAAGACGGCTAGCTACTTTATTTCTATCATACTACGATTTACACAGCTCAATTTACAGGCCTTCAAGAAAAGCTGTCACATGACCAGCTGTTATTTTAAATCATTCGCCAGGTCAATACACCAAGCTTTATCAGAGAGAGCCTTTAAAGTGGCACTGCCATCACAAGGAAGTTTTTTATTTTATCGCGCCAGGTACTGTTTTCGGCTGGTAAAAATATTACTATGCATAAATGCTAGCTCGATGGAAACAACGTATATAGCCGTTTTTTTAGAAGATCTGCACCTTTTGCATTTACACTTTTTTCTTCAAGCAAATAATTAAAAATAGTTTACTGCAGATTAGAATAGGTACCTGTGAGAGACGCTTCTAGTCAGTTTCACGGGGCTGGGACTCGCTGTATATTTTAAAAGCTTGGTTACATTTAGCTAGGACACCTGGTGTTTCTATATATATATATATATATATACCGATAGCAATCCGCAAGACCGCATCTGAAACTGCTTATAAATGGCGTGTTTTGGCCGTAGGGTGAGCTGTCTTTAGAATGTCTGAACCTATGTGGAAAAGCAGAATATATAACTAGCATGATGTAGGTGCACAATGCAGTGGCAGAAGGTAAACATACATGCACGCGATTGGCACACTGTCAGTCACATGATAATCCACGAATGGCAGGCATAAAAAAACAAGAATATATGCAGTATCTACGTAAGATATGACGGCAATAAAAAACGAAAAGCTAGGTCCACGTATTGCTGCAAGTGCATGGAGGACACCCCGCATTAGTATTCTTCTGAACATTAAGTAGAAGTACTAAAAGCAATAATAATAATAATAATCATAATAATGCATTCTGATTTGAATGTGTAGGTGTGCACGCGTGTGTGTGTAAGGATGGCACACTATGGCGTCATCCTTGGGGAGGGAGCAGAAGCTGTAGAGAGAAGAAAACTAGTCTCGTTTAACATTAGTTGGTGCCTGGATGTTCATGTTTCAGTGCATGAATGAAGAGAAATTGGTTCCCAGATGAAGAAGAATCAGTGCCCATATGTTCGCTCTTGCTGCTGGCTCAACATCATCTCAAGGTCGCTGACAATGGAAGCATTTCATGCCTAAAACACGATGGAAACGCAGAGGGATCTCTACAGTGCTTTGGGCGTAAATGACTATGTGACTGTGCTGCTGCCGCAAATAAGAGCGCTCACATCTTGTTTTTGAATTCTGAGTTATAACCAGAAATGTCTATACAACTCTGCATACACCGTCACCATCTATAGAAATGTAAGCAACACAGCTTAAATGGGAAATGCAAAGACTGAAGATTTTACTGGAGGGAAATTGAATACCAGCACTTTATTTTCACCTAAACTGCACAAACAGCATTGCATGGAAATGGAACCTGTGTATGTTTCTTCTCCAGTAAATATTTTTGTTTCCTTGTGTTCCCATTAGACTTATCTTGTTATCTTGTTAATATTTCCTTTGATTCTAGAAATACACTCTGGTTATCTCATTGCTAAAAATAGTGGAATGAAAAGGGATAGCTTCCCAACTCATGCAAATTAATGGCCCAAACTTGATTACATGGCTCCACAACACAGGAACAGCATAGAGAAAGGACAGCACTTCAACCACACCTTTTGTACTCTTCATTATGCCTTCCACTATTGCACTGTCCCTATGTCTCCAACCACAATTCACATGTACAAATCAAGGAAGTCAGCTGAATGGTGCATGCTACTACTTGACATAAACCGACCCATCGATGATGAGTGCATCCAAAGTTGTTTCTCCATCTTCATCTGGGCTGCCACCATAGCCGACCGTGCCATCACATTGGTCTCTTTCACACTGCGAGCAACCCTGCTCCACAGCATCCAATGCTGTGCCATTTTCCACTGTCAGCACTTGCCACGCTGTAGGGAAAAAAATGCATCTTCCTGCACTAGCAAATCACACCCACCAACTACAAACATGGCACGTTGCAAAGACTAATAAAACTATCAATTATCTTCATGCGTTTCTTTTTCAGACTCTAAACAGTGCAAACATTCATAGACAATACCGGACCTCATAGTCATCAGCTAACATGATGGAACAGAGAATGCCTTATTTTCATACTGCATAGCATGGTGTGGTGTAGTATGTGGGGTTTAACGTCCTGAAGAGGCTCAGGCTATGATGGATGTTGTGTTGGAGGGCTCATCGTTAATTCAGATCATCTGAATATCTTTAACAGTATTGTACAACTCATATCATGCAAAGCATGCATTTTTCTCCATCGAAGCGAAACGAAAGAGGTAGAAGTTTCAAATGGTCAAGCAGGTTTACGACACAATTACCAGTTGTTTACAGCTGGAACCTAACTGGGAATGGTTCCAAGTTTTCAGTGAACAATAAGGGTTCCCAACTGGTCCAAATTTATCTAAAGAGCTTGCATGAAGCGATGCATGCCAGGTAATCCGCCATAATGTTGTCGCTGGCAGCAGACGGCAGGCAGCGCAGTCAGGGTGAATTGAGCAAGTGTCTTGTATTGTCGATGGTCCACCGAGCAAATATGCAGCTTTTCATGCGCTGCTCTTGCACGCTGCTCTTGCACGCTGCTCTGACAATTGCACGTGCGTGCAATTGTCAGCAGATTCCTGAGGAACGTACGCGTCGACGCTGTGCCCGGAAAATCGGGCGCACTATGAAGAAATGCAATTACAGTGAGACGCAGACCTGTTCAAGCTACGCGACCACTAACTGCCCTATGCGTCTGAACCTGGCCGCCCGGCGACATCGCCGGCATTCATGATTTTGTAGTGAACTACACGAGGATATACGAAGACAAGGATGAAGTAGGCGAGAATACCACGAAGACGAGGATAAGGACGACAAAGTGCCGCTGCGCTGCTCGAGCTCGCTTGTGGAAGGCCTAGACTGGCTGTGCTCTTGTGTGGTTCTTTGTGCAACTTGGAGAGGGCTATTATCCCTGTTAAAGGACAGACACACCCCCTTTCACTTGGTGGAGGTGCTGGGTTCTAGTTGTAGTTCTAGCAAGTAGTTTTATACTTACCCGGATTGCTGTCGTTATCGCATACGTGTGTTGGCCCTTGCGAGCCATTCGCGTCCGCTTCGCTAGAGGAATCACTTGCCTTCTCGCCCTCATGCAGACGTATTGTTGGAATCGTGAAGAACCCGAAGTCGGCCTGACCGATCGCGCCAGCATTGTCTGCGCGCACTACGCGACCATGCAGTGGTAGTGCCGTGCTTCATTGTCTGCTGCCAATGACATATCATGGCGGATTACCCAGCATGCATCGCTTCATGCAAGCTCCCAATACTGATTTGATCCAGGGCATTAAACCCCACATATCGTAACAAAATAATCTTGCATGTTAATCAGCAGTTCCAACAAACACCCACTGGTTTCCAAGGAGTACAAGCCTTGTGTCCTGCGGTTCAGCTTCTATGAGGTGAAATGCTTTCAAAGTGAATTTTTGACCCCACCTTTTGCAGATAAAAAACTTTAACCACGGCGCTCTGTGGCCAAAGATACCGTTACGTAATAAAAATCCATCATTATCATGAGGATTATAAGTTACCATGCAGCTTATCGACTTTGGAAACCAGAGACGTGGCAGTGTTCATTAGTTTCTGGTCAATCGATACTTGGCGACAAGACTACGCGAAACTGATTTCGCATGCGTTTTTGATAGCTGTGATAACGACAACCTGTGTTGAGCGCGCACTTCGCACGCGCAGCCGACTGCAGGATTTTCAGCATGCAGCGCTTGTGGGTGGAATATACGCTGTTCAAGAAAAAAATATTTTAACATTTTTTTTTGCACGAAATGCGGTCACACGTACCGCGGTGTACCTCTCAGGGTGGCGTTGGAGAAACCCCAGGTGTTCACGACGATAGGCAGCGCGCTGCAGTGTCCGTCTGTCACACGAAGCGCCAACAGCAACTGGCAGTTCAGCAAGACAACAGCTGCCGTGGCTAAGGGCCGTGCAACACGTTTCCCCATGGAGACACGCTTTGGCGATTTCCGTAACGCATGCACCGCTTGGCAGCTTCACAACTGCTTGCCTGCATCGGTTTGCATCAGCATTCGAACACTATATTCACGGTGGTGCCACGTTGTTATTATCAGTCCCCTTGCGCTGCCAGCTCTCTCCCAGCTGATAGCATGGAGGAAGTCCATGGCTGATAGCACGTTCCGATTAGCTGATATTTTGCTGACGGGCGCATTTGCAAAGAACAGATTCGCGATGGTGCGGCCACAGAATAGTCGTTTTCTCTCCCTTTTCAGAAACTCGAAACTAATAATGAGATCAATTAGCTTCGCAACTTTTCGTTGCACACAGCCACCTCGACCAAACATTCATATTGACCACCAGACCGGCCTGAAAGGTAAATACGCCAATAAAACTAACGATTACACTTAAAAAGGTGACGTCATCAAAAGTCCGAAGTAACGAAACCGAAACCGAAAGAACTTAGAAGCGCGTAAATCGCAGCAAATGGCATAGTTATGGTGGCTAGACAATTTGTGTATCACCTCAATGCACTAGACATTGAAACTAAACTATGAGAATTGAGCCTAGCATAATTAAGCGTTAGCTTATACAGTCCATTTAACCGAAACGCCGTCGGCGTTATAGTATTAGTTGTAGCCCACCGCAGCACACCGTATGTCTGAAAGAATCAGAGGCTGTCTAAACCAAAACAGTATCATGGTAATTTGTGGCTCTAGTGACTGATGTGCTGTGCGATAGGCGATGACGAGTTAACAAAATCACTGTAATTAATCGACTAATTCAAGAAATGAAAAAAGGGGGCTTCAAAGGAGTCAAATTGCTCAGATTGGAAAGTTAATGTTTGTTGATAACAATATTAGTGTGCAATTGATCATTTCAATGAAATAATTAAAATTCAAGATAGGAGAGAACTTGTAAGGTGCCAAAATGCTCAAAATGAAAAGCCAGCAATGCTTGGTGATGGTAATTAAGAAAATCTAGGGTATCAATAATTGTGTAATTTAAATGTTTGAAAAAATTAAAAATTGGAACAATTAAGGGGTTCAAATGGCGTCAAAATGCTCAGAATGAAAAGCCAATGCTTGATGATATTCATTCAGAAATTTTAGTGTATAATTAAGCAACTAATTGAAAAATGAAAAATTACACAAAGGGTCCAAAGGTGTCAAAATTCTCAGAATATTGATTAATATACATTAGCGTGTAACTGAAAAATTAATTGAAACAATTGAAAAGAACTTGGAAAAGTGGGTTCAAATGTGTCATAATTCTAATGAAAATCCAATGCTGAATGATGCCAAATAATAAAATTTAGTGGAATTTATAATTATTTGAAATAATTGGAAAACAAATGAATAATAATAATTGGTTCACAAGAAGGGAAAGGCACAGTATCTTTTACACTTGTTTCCGTGGACACCTGACCCGCTTTAGGGAAAAATTGAGGAAGGTGGGAGTGAAAGTGGAAAGAAAGGAGAGCTGTATTAGTGGAGGGCTAGGGAGTAATTTCGACCACCTGTGGATTTTTAATGTGCGCTAACATCGCCGAGGGAGGTGGTGAAGGGTGGCTGTTTCTGGCCATACGGGGCTGGGACTGATAGGTCAACGCCGCTTGCGGTGAGGGCTAGCCTGCCATCATATTTTTATCTGTTGTAGGCCGTCATTTCGACTGTTGCGGCGCGCGTCTTTCTCACCCTCCTCTTTTTATTTCTTCTATACTTTATCTCTTCTGTTCACACGAGGCAGCGGAGGTGGCTCAGCTACAGAGCCAGTAGCAGGCCCGTGCATTTTCTTTTCCTCGTTCCTACAGCCACAACATCGCATCAACATCAATGATATTACATATATATGTGTATATATTTTATAAACAATTGCAGAGGCCGCTCGCGCGCAGACATTTGTGGACAGTGCTCGGACACTTGCGCGCGAGCGATGCGAACTCGTTGAGCGTCTTTACTTTGTAAATAATGTAAAAAGCTCCCCTGTCCTTTCAATTCCTATCGCTCCCTTCTCTACTTCCCCTTGCTATCCTCTCCCTATCCCCTTTTCCTTCCCGCCGGCCGCAGCTCAAGTGCTTCAGTTTGTTAGATAGCAGTTGCCGCGGCCGGCAATACTCTTTTCCTTCTTTTTGATTATTTAAAAAAAAATAATAATAAATCAACCACTACCACCACACAGACGCCATCTTCGTTTCGCCTCCATATAGAAACGCAGCCGCCGTGGTCGGGCGTCTTACCACTGCACCACTCCGGCGGAGCAAAAAGAAAAGAAAATGAAAAGCTTTAAAGGAGGGTTAAAGTGTCAAAATGCTCAGAATGGGAAGCCAATGTTCGCTGATGCTAAGTATCCATGTAAATATCTAGCAGCCGTCGAATAAAATGTATTCATTTAATCATTTCGCATGCGTTTATTGCTGGCTGAGTGTTCAAGTGTGGAATATATAGCCGCTCGTTACGCTTATATTCAATATTTATAACGCAGATACAAGCGCTGTCATCACGCAGTCGCCTCGTCAACCTAAGTTTTCGTGAAGCTGCCACGATATATCGGGGATATGATGGGCTACCGTCCCAGTGTCGATCGATGGCCCGAAAATCACGTCGCAGTGCAGTGGTACTTTGCACAAACTGAAAACAAGCAAACGTAAAGAAGTGAAATTCGAGAAAACTGGATGCAGCAGCGCCATTGCAATATCACGACTGAATGCCGAAGCTTTCGAATGTGTTTGGAGACTCGTCTAGCACTGCGGGAGCCCGGTGAGTCCGAATGCCAATTAAAATCTCGAATGTCAATTGACTCGAATGCCATTCGAAGATACTCGTGTAGCACAGGTGTCCCCTTATTCCTCTTGGGGCATAAAAAAGTATATATATATTTTTTTTGCTGAGAGATGCAGTGTTACAAGAATTAGGTACTCCTGTTTCTGACACAACACACATTCTCATTGAAGAAAATTGTTATGATGAAATAGTAAAGGGAACACCCCGCTACCATCTGCATTTACAATGCAGATGGTAGCGGAATAATTAAGGTGAGGTCTATACTAGCTTCAAAACACCACTCTTCCTTCTCTTCTGCCACTCAGTACAATATTCGTCTTAACGCCACTCAGTACAATATTCGTCTTAACGAAGAGGCGTCCGTGTGCTGTGCGATGTCAGCGCACACTAAATATCCCCAGGTGGTCAAAACTACTCCGTAGCCCTGTACTACAGCTTCTCTTTCTCTCTTTCCACTTTCACTCCCATCTTCCCTTACAGCGTGGTTCAGGTGTCCACAGAAAAAAGTGTGACAGATACTGCACCTTACCCTTCCTGTGAACCAACTATTATTAATCAGTAGCATTACAATATGTATAGTGTACAAGAATACTGTGTAGCATATGAGAGAAAAGATGAGCACTTTTAATTCAGATATCATGGTTTATAATTTATGACAGGACTGACTCCACATTTAATATATATGAGTTGGGAATGGTTCAAGATTAACAGGGATGCCATGTACTACATGACCCTGACGGCCAGTCAGGATTTTATGCTCAACACCGACCAAACAGGCGATGCTGGCTTTTCTGCGGCCCAATACCCTTAGGCTATCACGTAAAACAAATTATTAGTGCAAAAGCACAAATCTGGAGAGTCAGAGGCGAGAGCCTAGCAAAATCGTCTAACGCTCGAGCTGTCGCTCTGATTGGCTAATGTGCCATGGGGTAATAGCCACATGACTTTGCGCTGGTAGTTTAAACTACATTTGTTATTGTGGCTCCAACGTGTTAGTCTCCCATGACATCTCAAGTTCACCATGCCAGCAGGGAAAGTGATGGAGCCTATGATCTCTGGTGCTCTAGCAGTTACCATTGACTTCCATTTGGGAACAACTGGAACTCATTGGGAACCAACTGGTACCAGCTGGGCATTGTGCTATAAACCAGTTAGATCAGTTACAATTTTTAATTGTATGTATTATTAAATTCTTCTTTACAGGTGGAACTGAAAGCATCAATGCTACCAGTTCCATCTGTAAAGATTTTAGCAGTTGCAATAGTACATATGAGTACAGGTGATTGCTTTGTCTTCAAATGAGGAGCATTAAGTGAACCAATGTCTGGAGGGTGACTGCTGTCCATTCATCAGTGATGAAGGAACCCAAGGCAGTGTCTGAAAGACTACAGTGCGAGTTTCATAGTGCTGCAGCAATACAAAACATGACAATTTTCATTTATTTGACCAGTATGCTCATGATCTCTGCACGTTTTGAAGGGCTGTACATGGAGTCTTGCCCTATCAAGTCCTGGAGCATCAATGGACAAGAAGTGGAAGCTGTGACAGATTTTCTCTTCTTGGGCTCCAAGATTACCTCGGAAGGAGACTGCAGCCATGAAATTAGGAGACGCCTGCTTCTGGGAAAGAGAGCAATGGTTAGCCTTGACCGCCTAGTAAAGAGCAGAGACATTAGTCTGCCAACCAAGATCCATATAACTCGTGCTATGGTCTTTCCAGTTGTGATGTATGGATGTGAGAGTTGGACTGTGAAAAAGGCTGACCGCCGAAGAATTGACGCGTTTGAATTGTGGTGCTGGCGAAGACTCTTGAGAGCTCCTTGGACTGCCAGAAGATCAAATCAGTCGATATTGTCGACCATAAACCCTGACTGCTCATTGGAGGGTCAAATTCTAAAGTTAAAGCTCAGCTACTTTGGTCATCTGATGAGAAGAGAGGAATCGCTGGAGAAAGATTTGATGTTGGGAAAGGTTGAGGGTCGCCGGAGAAGGGGTAGGCAGCGAACACGATGGTTAGATGGCATCCTCGAGGCACTGCAGATGAAGTTATGTGATGTTAGGAAGATAGTGAGAGACTGGAAAGTGTGGCGTGACATGATCCATAGGGTCACGAAGAGTCGGACACGACTGAACGACTTAACTGACAGAAGAAAACATAGATAGCCTATGAGACATGTGAGCCTAAATAGGCCCACTAGGCCCAGAATTTAACATTATATGTCTTGCCCCAAAAGAATGGTTCATTTCTTTTGTTTAGTAAAAGTATCATAAGAACTTTGAAGGTTTTTCTGAGAGTTTCTTCTCCTGTTTCACCTTGAGCTTAAGAGACTAATTTTCATTTACCCTTTCATACCTAGTGCTGCTGAGATCTGACAGTTAAAATAGTCATTTTTTCTTGCTTACATAACCAGTTCAGATTGTTTAGCGGCCTTATGTTGGAAGAAATTTGAACTTTATAACAAGGAAAGAAAACAGGTGGCCACTCTCAGTTCATTTTGATGAATAGATGCAGAACGGGGCCAGTTGAGCTGCTGTCCTATGTTGATAACAAAAGGGGAGATGAGTTATCATTGCATGACAGCAAAACATTGCACAACCATAAGTATGTCATTCAATTAGCTTAGGAAGAAGAGGAAGCAAGCTGATTATCACACTTACTCAGCCTGGTGATAATTTGTGATTGTGAGTTTAGGGACAAAAGCATTTGTGATCGTGAGTTTAGGGACAAAAGCAAAGTGCTCCTCACGATGTCTCAAGATAAACTCATTGTGCAGCTGCAAATGAAGCTAATTTTCTTCTTGAAACCACAGTTATGTCACCGTGTACACTAAAGCATTGCACATGTTTTCAGCTGCTTGAAAAATGTTAAAATTGCAGGCAACAGTGCACCCAAGGTGTGGCAAAATTATCTATAGAGCAGCCCAGTTGAGTATTAACAGCCCTAAAGTCAGTATTGTTCAAGAGAGCCCACAGCTCTTAGCTTGTAAGAGCTGAGCGTGATGAATGGTGCGTAGAACAGTTTTGTGATCTCAGATGCAGCAGGATGGTTAGAGATGCAAGATTCGGATGCAACGGATGCCTGTTCACACTTGCGACTCAGTGAGGCTGCGCAACCGCTTTGGTTGAAAAGCGACAGTCACAGGCCATTTCAGCATTGTTCATTTTTCCAGCTTTGCGACTGCTGGTTGCAAACCGATAACCAATTAGCGGCTCAGCTGAAGTGAACGGAAATTAGCTTTACTGTATGTGGTGAACAGCCAAGAAAGACACTTCTCATTCTCAACGAGATCAATTTGGCAAAGCAATCCGCTGGAGCTAAGTGGCTCCCTGGTCACATGAACAAGTCGCAAACCCTTTGCGACTCGCAAGTGTGAATGGGCCTTAAGTCAGAACAAGCTCTCACTACATTAGTATACATATTAGGATGAATGAAAGAGCTTTATAGCTCAACATGGGTCGATGAATGCTGAACAGTCTGCTGAACAAGTTCTGGAAAGGTTGCACTAAATGCGTTTTATTCCATGAAATGTGAAGGGAAGCTGGAATCATCTGTTTAACTCACAAAATAATTCTCAGGCATTTGGGCAGGCCATAACGCCACTGCTTGGATTCAACATTAATAATGTGATAAAAGTGTTAGTTGGCATGTACCAAAAACAAAATGCCATGTTTCATTTGGCACTACATACAGGCAGTAATTTAGGGAACATTGCAAGAGCAATGTTATAAGAAATAAAATAAAAAGAGGTAGCAGTAGGTTTTGCCCCCAGTGCACTCTCTTCAATTATGCCTGTGAATTGTAGCAAGTGATGCTAGAAAGTATCACAAAAACTCTCCATGCCATTAAAAAAAAGAAAACGACCACTTCGGTACTGTGCAGTGCACACAGAACGCAAAGAGAACAGAAGTGTGGTGCCGATAAACTTTATTGCTGGACCTATCTTGAAAGATTGGGCCAAGTGCTCTTTGAACCACAACACTGCCCCTAGCGGATTAGCAGTGGGGAAAGGCCCGAAGCTGCAGCTAGGTGCGCCGACTAGACAAGTGACCATTTCCCGACATCTTCCTCAAGTGGACACACTTTATCCGTGGGTGTAGGCCTTCGTGCCACAGTGCTCTGCATTCTACTGCAGGTCTGGCTGCTTGAACCTCTTCTCGCGCTCTTCATTGCGGACATGCTGTTGCAGCAGCAACATCACCTCGTTCTCAAACTCTGGTGGGGTCTGCCTGACTCCTGCAATAGAAATGGAGTATGTGGTTGCAAAGCAAATACTAAACAAGACATCTGTGAGACACCTGCGCGACTACCTACAGCCAAATTCAAGAGGCATATTTAGTTTGATTAATCACGCACCACCCTCACAAACATCTGAAGAAGGCAGAGCAGAGCAGGAGTGATTTAAGAAGAGAGCATGGCCACATTTCAGCTATAGCAAGGTGACAAAAAAACACCAGGAAAAGCACAGACATATGGTCTAATTGTTGCAAAGCCCTAGATCACTTTATTATGCTGAATATACACTGTCCAAACAAAATGAAGCATCTACACATGTATGACAGCAATGCTTGGGGCTCTGCCATGCACACAGCGCTGACTAAAGCCAGACGATTGGCCTTAGCATTATCAGCTCTTGCCTGGTCTGCTATTGGCTGAGCTCTGGTTGCATCAGGAACCCAAAACATTACTATGATGTACAGAGTCCAAAGAGCCAAAATACCAGATGAGTTTATTTAGGGCCTAATTGGTGCATGATTTGATTTTGATTACCTCATAACACAATGAACAGCATGCACTGTATAAAGGTAGATGGGACAAGAGCTAACTAACAACTGTTTACTTGTAAAGAAAGCGCACCTTATACTACATAGATTCTTGAAATCATTACTTGATAAGATTGTTTAATACAATGAATAAACAGCAGTTAGTTCCTGCTTGTCTCGCCTGCCTTTATGTGACGTGTGCTGTGACATGATCTGTCCTAAGCCAAAGAAACCACTGCTGTTGCATAGAAAACCACACCTTTTCAGTTGGTATTCAATGTTTTTTTCCAATTTCTAATGCTTACTGAGGGACTTCAATAATAAGCACACAAAATATCTGAACAGCAAGCGTCGTCGACGCAGCAATGCAGCAAATGACTCTGTGATGGGAAACCATTTAACACTTAGAGGATTCAGAAGTCTAGTGCAGTTGGCCTCATACTTCTGAACTCTCACGCGTCTTTCTGATGCCCTCACCGGTGGCCCAGTAGTAGATGTCCCAGTCGTTCGAAGGCAGGTTGATGAGCCTGTCGTACTGTTGAAGCTGCTCAACGCTGAAAGAGGCCAGGTACTTGGCGGCAAACGTGCTGCAAAGGAAAGGGGGCCCAGCTGCATTTTTCATGCATATATGTGTATACGCATTTTTCCACAACCCATCCAAGTCATCACTCTGCTCGTCGTAGCCTTGCCAAAAACCATGCGAGTTATCAATCTGCTCGAATGGGCTTGGACTGGCAGAAAGATTTGCGGTTGACACCAGACGAGCTGAAACAGTGCTGACACGCCGACTGCTGTCCTTAACACTAGCGATTTTTGCGCAGAGCAAATCGAAACAGAGGTGGATGTTGCACTTCAGGTGCCAGATGTGTTCACAAGTATCTTGGGAACTTTGAAAGAGATATACAGCTGACTCTTGCTAATTCGAACTAGGAGAAGGGATGAAAAATTTGTTACAATTGACGTCGACAGGACCAAAGTGTCAGGTTGGACATAATACACTGGATGCATAAAAGTTACCTCGAATTAATGAGGTCCACTGTACCACAAATACTGAATCCAAACTAAACAGCTTCTGGAGCACATCTTGTGTGTTATCTTTCCTCTAAGGCACTACTTACTGATATGGGCACTGAAGATAATAAAAATTTTCAGGAACATCTCTATACACCCACAAGGAAACCCACAATGTTTTGGGGTGCACCATGCCTCAATTGCAAGTACAATGCTGGATGAATCACAGGAAAGTCCAAGCACAGTTCATGAAAAAGCGTTACTACTACTATTGCTGTTTGTCGTTGGTGAACCCAGCAGGATGAGATTTGCAGGGTTAATTACAGTAATAGGTGCGCTGATATTTTTTTTGGCAAGGTATGTGGCCAAAAGAAGAAAACAAGATCTTCACTTAGGTACAAAAGCTAAGATCCATGCCGGCTTTGTTAGCCACTTGGCAGCAATAGAGTCAAGTCCTGCCTGAAACCTCGTCTCCTGTTAAGGCTTGATTCTTTGCTTCCTAAGCGATCAGTGAGGGCAGGTAAAGTTAGCCAGATCTCAGCAGAGTACAGAAGATTTCCTTTCCCCATTCAACACAGCCTATGACTACCTATTGTGAGAAGTTTCCATCATCTCGTCGGGTCGCCTGACCTCAGCAGTCTCATCAAACACAATGCCACCACTCAACATCATCAACAGCCTAACTATACCCACTACACGGCAAATTCTCCCTCCAATTTCCCTCAAATTACCCCAGTCCTGTGCCAGGTGTATCCATTTGATGCCCACAAACTTCCTAATCTCATCCGCCTTGCCATCTTTCTGCCACCTCCTGCTGTGCTTGCCTTCCCTTGGAATCCAGCTTGTTACAGTTAGCAACCACTGGTTATCTTGCCTTGGCATTAGATGTCCTGCCCATGACTATTTCTTCTTCGTGATTTTGACCAGTCGCCAAATAATAAAAAGCCTACACTAGCAGTCAAACTAAATATGGTGCCAAACTAAATGCCAAATTTGGTGCACAGTTCTAAGCGGCATCCTTCGCAACCTTCAAAGTTGCTAAGAGCTTCGCTATTAAAAAGCCCTCTATTGCAGAGAAAGTAGGCAAAGAAATGAGGAAGAGATCCAATTGCAGCTTTTTCTCTGCATGCTGCCTCATCAGAGGTGCATTTTTTTTGTCAAAACAAATTGGTAATAATTCATTCGATGCTAAGTGTAGATGAAATAAGCCTTAACGGTCACAGACAGAGCCTTTGTAAGCTGCACGGCACAGCAAGCGTGGGTAACCATAACAGCCAGAAGCATTCTGATTTAGACTGCAGACCTGCTGGCTGGAGGCACCCAGCATCACTTCAAAAAGCAGCTTCCATCTAGTGGGATCATGCAGTGGCACATACACACCTGAGGATTAGGTCGTTCTCGAGCATGCCGCGCTTGCGACTCTGGTAGAGCAGCCGCGCCCGCTGCGTCTCAGTGCTTTCATTTGCCCTGCGGACACACCCCTGCTGCAGATCGATGCCCTCCGAGTGGGTGCACAGTGACTGCGACAGCCGCTGCAATAGTGCGATCAGGGTGAGTGAAGCGCACTTCACCACAATGTGCACCCAACACCATAAGACGGCATCAGTGTGCATGGCATATCGTTATCATTCACACACACAGCACTCTGTGGAAGTCTCTACATCAAACATCTCACGACAAAATGCTTTTCATACAGAGAATACTCACAATGAGAAGTGCTTGAGAGCTCTAAGTTTCTCAAACTGCATCAGTGCTTGCGAATCTCCTTCTTAGAGGTGTGCACCTGATGTACAAGATGCCCAGCATCATTGAAATCATACTGCTACACAATGATGCTTGCAAACAGCCACTGAAAGTGTGTACCTGCCCGCTGCTTTCTTTCGCTGGTAGAAGTTTGTCCACAAACAGTTAAAATTCAAGCCTGTCAGATCTTTTTCAGATTAAATACTGGCATCAGTTCCATGCTAAAATATAGAAGACAGTGTTTCTTCTACTGGCAGTCAGAAGAACTGACATTTTCCTAGCGCTCCATTCCAAGTGGCTAAGACTGTATGAAACACGTCTTTAAGAAAGTGGTGACCTGATCTTTCGCAGCTGACAGGCCAGCTGTCTCCCAGGAAAGAGAAGTGCTCCGTCTTTTTCATGCTCCATTGTACAGCTTAGAAATTTTAATCAAAAGAAGTTAGGATCTTGTTTGGGCTGCAAGCGAATGCAAGCAGGGTGATATTTAGGGGCTCCAGTAGAATTTATGCCGTTCGTTCCTTTTCGGAAGGTTCTTAAACCCTTCCTGTTATGTAGTTCGGCGTAGGGAAGACCAGGAGGCGTACTGGAAGGTGATGATGGTAGAGCATATATTTACAGCATGACATATATATACAGAGAGTAAAACTGGAAGTTGAAATGAATTTACAAAAAACAACGCTGCGCTACATTACTCTTCAACCTAACTAGTTAGAGCCTAAGCAGAACAGCTGCGTTACATGCCTACGCATGGAGCCCCAGCTCAGACTGGACTGAACTCTCTTGCATCACGTCTCATTTTACACCTTCACAAAACAAAGAAATAGGGGCGGTCATTTTCAGAGGCCAGCCCCACACATCAACTGTCCAATAAGGAAATATGCTAGATGGGCACAGCCCCATGGGTTGGCCTTAGCCTCTAACCCAGGGCCCCACTAGCAATACAAATTACAACAAACAAAGCACAGCAAAACTCTTTCCTCAGTGAGGGTGTCGAACCCTCTCCTCTCGGGAGACTTTCTTCCCACTTGTCTCCAGCATACCGCCGCCTCATCTACACTGCCACTGCTGGCTGAATCCTTTCCACAGTGCATTGCCCCGCGCCACCCGTGTTTACCACTACGAGCAACAACATGGAAAGGGAAAGATCAACCAGCCGCCACGCTGCAGGCCTGACGCCGGATTAAAGGGGAGCTTCTGGCTTGCCCGTTCTGAGCACAATACCCGAGTCAATTCCTGAATGCTTCTTCGGGCGCTCTTTTGTCGCATCTGCAGACAGGATAAACTTCCTTTCGCACTGCTCAAAGTCGCAGTGTAAAAAAAAAGGCCAAAGGGTCATTTGGGTGCTCTCTACCGGCCAGTACGAAGGGTGCCATACATGCGAGCACCCGGCAGCACGTTCTGCTATGCATGTTCCCATGAATGACCTTCGGGCTACAACGGTCCCGCAAATCCGGCGCCAACGGTCTGGTCGGCTCTCCCCATACGCGGCACGCTTGTAGAAGGGGGACCGCATGGCCATGCAAGTTTATGGCCATGAAGGTTTTCTTTTTTTTTTTTAGATGACACTGGCAGCTGAGGACCCGTTGTGTTGCATTACAAGAACTGTTCACTTGCTACCTTTACCTGTGGAAAGCTGATCGAGGACTCAAGGAACCATTGTGAAAGCGTGTTGTCACTTACTTTTTAATTCCGCGTCCATGGCGAGGCTTGTTTGAACTTTAAGTTCATACTATTGTTTTTACGTTTTAATTACATCATGTCAAAATAAACATTTGATAACAAATCCTCATTTCTGAGCTGCATTTTCTCCGTAGGGACTTCGTTGGGAGGAAGGGGGTATAGGGGGGCGCAGCGGTGAAACATCGCTCCCCCTAATACAGGACCCTGCGCGCGCCTATGATGTTGTGCAATGGAGATTGATATTTTTCAGCTAGGAGATTAACAGTAGCCCAAAATGTATCTTTCAAACTTTGGGCTGAGAAGCTCAGAGGAACTAACATGTCAAGGGCCACAATTATAGCAAAAAAATTAAGCCGAAGTAAGTGCACGTCATTGTGATAATTTTCCTGGCTGCAGACAAGTGAGCCTCTTAATGCAGGGGTGATGGAAAAAGAAAGGGGGCGGGATGATCTTAAGCTTTGTCTTTAAAGGCGTAACAGCATATTAACAGCTCCCGCCTGTGGCTCTCCTTCAGATCTGTATTCAATTACACTTTGCAGCTCGTATAATCAATCATCCCTCAATTTATGCCTCCCCTACATATCACACACTCATACACTAATTACATACAGACAACCCAATACACACTTCAGTCAAACTTCTGAGCATGGTCTTCGGTCAGCGTGTCTGAATCAGGATCTAAGGGTCCAGATTCTATTTGCATTTCATCCTCAGTAAAGCTCCTGCCAAGCAAGTTATGTCATTTGATCTTATGACATCACACCCGCTGGCCAGTCAGTGCCGGGTCATGTCACCTGCCTTCCCCCCCCCTTTGAAACTACTAGAATACAGCCGGTTTTTCCAGCAGCAGCCTTAATGCAATCGCGTTAACAGCAGAGAAACTGCTTTTGCATACGCCAGTGCCGGTGAATTTTAGGGCACTCATTCTACTAGCTGCCAGTAAACATAACATTTGAATGCTAAATGATCCAGGAAAATACGCTACAGCCACATGGGGTAACGTTCCAAAATGACCAAATCGTGGATGAACAACGCAGCAAGGAGTGTGTACATGCAGAGACTTGTGGTAAGTGCAGCATCGCAGTGATAATGCCACACGACAACTGTTATGACGCACATGATGTATCACACACACACACAACACCGCAATTTACGAGTCCTGAGGGAGATACGCACGAATGCAGGAGCCCGCAAGCGAGCGAAGACGGCACGCAAGAACATAATGCGAAGTTGTCGGCGACGATGATGGCAGACGACAGGTGCGCTCGAATAGCGCCTTTTGTTGCTCTAGTAGTGCACAGTCATAATACGTCACCTAGAACAATGCAGCTTAGGTTTCACCATGGAGAAAGGAAAGAATTTGGTTTCACGAAAGTGAAACTTCCCGTCACTACATGCGTTTGCAAGTGTTTAAGAAGCGGTTGCTTTGCAAAAGTAATGGATACAAGTTGTGACATTAGACTTCGACGCTTCGACAATCTGTAGAAGTGAAATGTCTCCTAGCGTCACGTAGTGTCGAAAACTAGAGGCTGCCCAAAGGTGCCGCCAGCGTCGTGCGCAATTTGCAGCTTTCACAGTTCCGAGTTTCGCGTGGTGTATTTAGCGTGCTGCGCTGCGTTGCCGCGCTGCTGATTTCGACGGCTGAGCTGGTAATGACGGCGAAGCGGACGCGGGTGTGCAGCTGCTTTTCTGGTTGTGCGGTTAGAACACCAGTGCAGCTGCAGGCTGCGTGAACGGACTGTCGTCGGCGGCCTCTTCGCACGGAAACATACCTCATTTCCATAGCCGAGCCGGCGCGCGACCGACGGTTGTTTGCTTGGCGAAGAGCTTCAATCGCCGGGAAGCACATCAGGTAATGCGCTCAGCGGTGTGCCAAGCAGAGCTTTCGCCAATTTTCACGTGGAGCCCACGATCTGTGTCGCGCCGTTGGAACGGCGGCGCTCTTAGCCCGTCTGATTTTTTTTTTTTTTTCTTCAGTGGTCATTCATTGAAGCCGGGCGCTGCGCTGGTCGCAGCTTGTTGCGCCCCTAACTTGTCCTCGACACGACTCATTAACGTGCAGATCGATGAGTGGCACGGCCGTACCGAAACAAAACGCCGTTCCAGCCCGCGCGGTTCGATCTTATACCGCGCGATATAACATCGTTATATGTTACCCTCTTCGGCGATGACCACGGCTCTTCGCGCGTTGCCTTCTGCTGTGGTCATTCATTCGGGCTGCTGAGCAGTCGTGTGACACATGCCATTTTCACTTTTTTCTAGCTGACGTCTTATGCGAGTCCAGTGGGCTGAACTATTTATGTGAAAAATGGCTAGCGAAATGGTAGCACTAATTAATTTTTCTTGCAGGCGATTTTCATCGTTTGAATTCTTAGAATTAGAAGTGTGAACGTCATAATCAGACATATAATCAAAGTGTATTTGATGTTTGAAAAGAGACCTGCTACTTAATCTTGCAAACACAAAAGGGAAAATGTGCTGCTTGGTAATACAGCATGCACCTTAATACATATATATGAGCATTGTCTTGCAAAGACTTATGCCCTCCAAGTAAACCAACAAAATAGTTATTGTGTGCTTTCCCTTCTTTTAGCTTACCGGGTGCAGTAACCTAATATAAAGTTTTAGTGGCCCTCGCATAGTGAAGAATTTCCGTTATGCAACATTTTAACGAAAAAGTGCTACAGTGTCGGGATGAGCAATAAAAAACTGACATATGTGAGCGTTTTTGCCAGGAAGAAATGGCAGCTGAGGGGCAGGTGGAACGTACCTACTCTTGAAAAAACAGTCAAAAGATAACCAGTACTGGTTACATTGTGAACATTGCCTAGGCTTTCCACACAATTGACTTGTCATTGATTTTGTTTTGCAGTTTCAAGTTTAATATATATTTAACGGGGTTGTCTTGTGCAAACATATTATTGACCTCTAAATGCATTCTTTTTTTTTTTTTTTGGAGGCTCATAATGTGGGTGTAATTTGGGCGATATTCTGCATTCACCAGATATACACCCAATTACAGTGTGTGTTCATGTCATTAACATGTGCTAATCCTGGGCCATCCACTACGGCGTCCCTCGTAGCCTATTTAGCTTTGGGACATTAAGTGCCCTATTACCACTGTCATGTGATGGCTTCTTAGTTCAGAAACAGGTCACGATGTATTGCTTGTTTTCATGTCATAACATTAACAATATTTGTTACAAACTTGCAGCAGGCTTTCATGGTGAAGCATACATTGCTCATAGCATGAAATTTTTTGCTGCTGCTTAGAACCATGCGAAAATATGCTGGTAAACTGCATGCCTTTGTCTTTGAAGTCTGTCCTGCAAAGAAGCTGAGAGCTAAGCTGACAGAAATCAAATATTACGACAAGGCTACAAGAACGAGTGGACAAGTATAGGAGTGTTTATAGCAGCAGCCACCAAGCATTCCAAGAGCTTGATGTGGCAGCAAAGACTAGGATAACAGTAGAGCTAGCCTATGTTATCCGTTTGTGTGGTTTCTAATCTTTTACACCCCCCTCCCCCCCCCCCAGCTTGTGGTTACTTTTTTGTTTAACATAATACTTGTCTTGTGAGCAGACTGTCTTTTGCTCGTATGCCTTCCCGGTTCCTTCTTTGTTGTTTCCTCTTCTCTTTGAGCCACACAATGCCAGAAGGTGACCTGTGATAACCATTTTTTACACTGTTGCTGCAGCAGTAACTTTTTAAATTGCCTGCATCTGGGCTAACCACGTCATGGTGAAGTCTCACCAGCAGCCCATCTTGAGAGGCGCTACTACATTTTAATGGAAAATCGCAAATGTGTGGGATTTATTACAAATCTGGCAAAAAGGTGTCAAGGGCTCTGCAGTTCGAGTCCTTTCTTTGCTGCTGGTGACTTTTCTATTGACTCTTTTTTACCCCAAACCCATAGGCTTGTAAAAATGAAGTCCACAATAAAATGCACACATGTAGCCTCAGGGTTCAAAGGACCATGGCCGTGATAAGTCGAGGAAGTTTGCTATGAATTCTCTAATAGGACATTCATTGGTTCTTTGATAAGAGAATAGAAAAAGCAAAATTCGGACTCACAGGCTGGTAACTTGCTTTGCGACCCAGCTAGGTATCGTTACAGGGTTGCTCTGCTTGATTGATATCTGCTGATTGAGGATGTAATTTATCTGTTTTATGACTGATTTAATTGCTATCAGCATTGCTCTTTTATTACTGCAGCTGTCAGAGGCTTCATGATCTAAACCTCCTTATGTTAATGCTAGCTCTAATATCATCATTGTTGCTGACCATCTGGTTACTGCAGCAATTTAAGGGGGCGTGCACTCTTTGTTTCTGCTTGTAGTTAGTTTTATTTCTTAGGGGGTTATCTCAATCATGTGGCATCACAAGTTGAAGTGGTCGTAGTCTGTTGAAGCACTGGGCTCCATTCTTTTTCTCCCAGACAATAATGGCACTGTGAAAGGTACTTGGAAAACTTGCAGTCACAGATAAGATTCTTTCACTGCACCGTCACAAAGCTTTAAGCAGTGTAGATAAACAGCTATTTGCGTATCAGCTCGTTATACTGGCCCAACTACATCTTATGTGGGTCACGCGTGCGGGGCCTGCAATCCTTTATTGCATTTTGTTATTGAGGAAGAGGCACTGTGGAAAGTTAAATATTCAAGTCATATGATTAGGCAGCTGACAGTTTGTTCTATATCTTTTTTTCTCTTGCAAGTCCTTCAAGACACCTGTAGCTGAAGTCTGTAAAATGATAACTCGTAGCCCTTGACATGTTTCTAAAGTACGGAAAGTAATGTACAAATGCAAAAGACTGTGAATTCAATGCACATGTTGCACCCAGATGCCCAATTTACACCTCACCTACTGGGCTGTCTTTTTACTAAGTAAGTCTCTCATTTTTACAAAGCTGATTTAAATTTTACTCTGCTGACAAGGAACTAAGCGGCAGTAAGTATTGTCGCACTTTAATATGAAGGAGCGTTTGTTTGATAGCGTTTAGTGAAAAAGTCAAGATGCATGAAATGATGCTGTTGAGTCACCGGCAAGTATTTTCTTTGATGAGTAAATTGTTTCTTATTTCGGTTTGGTTTATATAGGGTTTAAGTCGCAAAATGATTTGAGCTCTGAGGGATGTTATAGTGGAGGGCTTTGGAAATTTTGACAACTTGTGGTTCATTAACGGACACTTATATCACACAGTACATAGGTGCCTTCTGTGTCTGCGATTGAATCTGCATCGTTTGGTATCGGCAGTTTAGCGTCCTGACCGTTGAGCCCCTGTAGCCAACCTGTTTCTCATTTCTATGTGTCTTAGATGTTTGGCCACCTATATGGGGTGTCTTTTTCTGTATCCTGTGGGCCTCTTCTGTATTCCCATGTTGTGTGCCAACATTTAAAATAGTTGCTGTACAGTTTCTAGCAGTGGAGCTGCGTGTGTATTTGCTCAGCCTTTCTGAGGATGGGCCTTCATCTGTTCCAGTGCAGTAGCTGTGTGGCCTGCCATGGAGGCCTTTAGTCTGTCAGGCAAACCTGTTGTTTGCCGATTGGTGGGGTAATTGCTCTGCCCTCGCAGTTTCCTCCTACCAAGGCCACTGGAGCGATTAGGGGGTGTGGTAGTAACACGCTTCACGGAGAATGCTCTAGGTTAAACATATGCCACACGCTTTGCGGTGGGCCTCACCGTCATTATTGACAGCTGCTGCTTCAGCAAAGAGAGCTCTGTTTTCATGTTCTGACATCGAGGCTGCGTTTATGCCGACCTTGTTTTCATGGCTGTGTTTGAGAACCTGTATCTGATCTGTGGCATTTGTACTCTTGCACACTTAGTGCAATTGTTTTTGTAATTGTTTCTTTTTTTCCTAATATGGTGTGTGGTAACTGCTATGCTGTTTTGGTATTTTAACGCTACTGGAATTTTTTTTTTTTTTTGGAGGAGGAGGCATGTTTTGTATTAAAATGCTCATTACCTTCTGAATTTTCTGCTTTATTTCATTGGCCCTCTGTGTAGTATCAGAGGCATGCTAAAAAATTGTACAAGAGTTTAATGGTTACATGTCACACAGAATTTAGGTGGTAGCATTAGTGCATGTGTCACATTTCTGTATTTAGATGTAGTGGAGGGCTCCAAAAATTTCAACTATTGAGATTGAAGAACACCAGGTGATCGAAGCCCTTCACTACAGTGCCCCTTATAGCCTCAGTCGCTTTGGGACGTTAAACACCATAATCCAAACCAAACATTTCAACATCTGCCTTGTCAAGCCGGGTTGTAGCCACTTCTCCTTTTCAATTTATTTCCTGGACTAACTGCAGTAACCTTTGAAATGCCACACTATGCAGCAGTGTTTGAAAGATGAAAATTCCTTTCTATTCGCATATGGTTTCTAAAATAACTGAAAAAAAAAGGATAAAAATGTATCCATACTGTGAATACATTTTTATCCACAGTATGGAAAACCAGTGACTAAGCATGCCTTTTTTTTTTTTTTTCATATTTCTTTTCTGGACATTGTCATTTCGTATACCTGATGTTTGTCTTCTGAAAAAGCTCTCATGGTCTGTTCAATACAGATTTCTTTGTCTTGATGTCTGGAGTAAAGCTTGTAGGTGCCTGCATTGTCTTCAGATATTATAGAGGGTAAATTTTAAAGACAACCACTATGCTCAAAGTGCACCGGTGATGACCATATCACCGGACTCCACTGACCACAGCACCGAATTCAACCTGCCTGCTCTGCTGGGCTATGTCATGAAATTTATTTTGTTTTGTGGCTTTTGAAAGCAATGACCACGTAGTTGTAAATGGCTGTTCATTTCCTTGCACCAAGCTGCGAAGCAAAAGAACATATATGACATTGCCCAATAGTGCAAGATGTTTGAATTGGGTGCTGTAGTCATTGCAGCATGTCACCAACAAATGTCACATTTTCATTGAGCTTCCTATGCATCTAATGTGCTCAGTTTTGGTTTTGTATGAAACATAAACACCGGATTTTGTAATGCTGCAGTGTTGGAAAATTAATTTTTCTTTGTTTTCAAAGGTCATCATTGAATCGCAGACAACTCCAATGTTTTCCATTCATTCTTATCCTCTAACTGTTCTCAGTCTATGACTCTGAATACTTCTCGTAAGCAAGTGATAATTAGCTCTAGGGAAACTGTGTCTGTTTACCTAACACCCTTCCTTTTACTTTTTTTTATGGAGAACCACGTTTGCTGAGTAGCCACTATGTATATCTTCGTTTAGGTTCACATATGGCTCGTCTACACCCTGATTCCACAATGCCGGCATGACTGTTGAGGTTTAGACTGAATCAAATGCTGTCTCAATCTGTGAAGGCAATATATAGGTGTCCGTTATAATCGGTGCATTGTTCTACCACCTGGTTGATAGTGTGGATATTATCTATTGTCGAGTAGCCTTTACAAAAGCCTGCCTGATCTTTTGGTTGATTGAAGCCCAAGGTTGTCCTGATTTTATTAGCAATTACCTTTGTGAACACCTTGTAGTCAACGGACATTAAGCTGATTGATCTGCAGTTTTTCTAGCCCTTGACGTCCTCTTTCTTATGGATTAAGATATTGGTAGTGTTCTTCCATGTTTCCGGTACTGTCAAAATCTTGAGGTATTGTGTGTTCAGGGTAGTCAGTTTTTCTAACATGTTCTTTCCGCCGTCTTTGTCATCAGATCATAGTTACCTGAACCTCCCCAGCTGCTTTCCCTGTTTCCATCGCTTCTAAGGCTCTCTGTATTTCGTTCTTCATTACTGGTGGAATGCCTGATTGAACTACACTACTGGCATTCTCATTATCATCCTGATTACTTTGGCTACTGTCTTGGATCAGTATAAAACTCCTCAGCTACATCAACTATGTTATCCGAATGGCTGATGACATTGCCTGCCTTGTCTCTTAGCGCGTGCATTTGATTTTTGTCTATGCCTAAGCTCTTGACTGCCTTCAGGCTACCAGGATCTTTAGAGCACATTGAATTCTCTTCATATTATACTTCCTTACGTTGGTTATCTTACATCTGTCGATTGAAAGGTCTGCCACTTCTTTTCTGTGTGTTGGGGTGGAGGCTTTCATAATTTGATAATTTCTTAAGTAGCTGTTTTGTCTCCTTAAATAATATGCCAATATCATGTTTAACTACCTACCACCTGCACCCACTGTGCACATTCTGAAATGACCATTCATTACTTTAGCGCTAAGGTCATCTTCCTCTGTTAATGCAAAATTATTCTGTAGTGAGTTTCTGAATTCCTCTACTTCCTCTAGTTCTGCTAGCTCTTTAAGGGTCTTCATATTTACTAGTTTCTTTCTTTCCTCCTTGAAGTCTAGACTAATTCGAATCCTTACCATCCTATGAACACTGCATTGCACCTTTGTGATAGCCTCCACATCCTCCATGATGCCAAGGTTTTTGCACCATATAAAGTCTGTTTCACTTTTATTCTCCCCATTTGGGGTCTTCCATTGGGGTCATCAGGTTCCTCCGTTTGCTGAAGAAAGTATTCATGATTACTTAATTACTCTATTCTGTGACCCCCCCCCCCTACATATTTTCTGTACTCTGCGGCAATTTTTTCTGGCTAAGCAGTGAAACCTATAGAGCCGAAGCGCTACACCTCACTCTGCAACAGAATATAGCCCCCCAGAAATTTTGTGGATTTTTCTCTGAAATAAGAATATTATACCATTGCAAAATTGTTAACATTACTATTTTATCAATACAATACTATAAACAGTACAGCATGCATACATCACGCCATGCAAATGCCAATGACTATGCTGCTCATTGGCAACTTCGTGAAGCATAGGTCTTCCACATCTGCTGCATCTTCCCACAAGTTCCTGTACGCATTTGCAGTGTGCTTGTTTTGCCAGCATACATTGTGTATATTTGTTCTCAAGGCATTCAGTGGTGCAAAGAAACACATTTCTGTATTTTGCTGCTCGAAAACTATCAATATATGTCAACGCACTAAAACCATAATCATAACTGAGGCTATAGTGCTTGAAACACTTGGCATATTAATACTCCAAGGAAAGCTTCGCTCTCTAAACTTAGCTGCATAGCCGTAGAAAGCTGTCCCCAAGTATAGAGCCTATGCCATATTTACTCACTGCCTGGTCTCCAGCCTGCCTCCTGCCTACCTTGGCATTGTAGTCAACTGTCAGTAAAGCATATTGTGCTTTTACCTTGCCTAATACCAATCCTCTGTCTTCATAGGAACTGTTGACTAACTGGTTATCATGATAGATGAGGTCACATAGGCATGTGCCGCCTTCAGTTTGCACCTCTCATTAAGGTTAATTACAATACAATTGTTAATGCTAAAGATGTCTTCTATGTTATGGGTTGTATGTGTGTTGATCAGGAACCTTACACCTAGTTCTCATCTTTCTACTGGACCACGATAGTACAGTATGTGCCGACCATTTAGTACTGTAAATTCTTCACTTGTCCTGACTTCAGTGAACCCTGCAATGTTCTATTTAATGCCCCAAACAGCACTGCTAGACTGGTAGCACTGGATAAGGCTCCTGTTAGCAGTTCCCATATTCATATAGACCCTAGTTTGCTTTATTAGTTTTTGTTGGCTTTGTGCTTTATTGGCAGTTGTCACCAGGATCAGGTTTCACCACAAACCTGATTATGCAGTTACGTTGATATGCAATTTTTTTTAATCCGGTGAAGAACTGCTTGTCAGTGGGACTCGAGCTGTTGTCCTCTTGCATACAAGGTGGATGCTTTACCTCCACGCCATTGCTCTTCTATGTATCGAATGCAACATGCATAACAACTTAAGTACGCATTTTTAAAATGTCGTGGAAACTTAGTGATGAAGCAGAGTCTTGTTGATATGCCCTCTCTCATAATTTTCTGGCTGGTACATCACTTTTGCTTTTCATTGCTATCACTTCTCTGCTCAAAATCACAAAATTTTCTTGCTTCTAATGTTTTCCCAGCTCAAGCTTTTTCCACTAACTTGTGTTGGTGCTATCATTGGGCAGTTATTGCATGACAAAGCACTGGCCATGGCAAAGCAATGGGAGCTTCCCACCAGCTTTTTTTATGATGAGGTTTGACTGCGGCTATATTGCCGCATACCCTTGTAATCTTTATTTGTTGCTGCTGGTAGCTGCTGGCATGCATCTTTATCACTTTGCTTCCACCGCACAGAAAGATCCTGTGTGCTTTGTTTATTTATGCTCGTTGTTGCCAAGACACTGCTTTATTTATTTATTTATGGCGCTGAGGTTGCCACGCGGCATAAAAGGTGGTGGTAGAGTCACAGAAATGTGTGGAGTGCAGCCATGTGCAAGAAGTCACATAAACTGCATGCATAAATGTTGTTTGTTATCCGTAAGTGGAAATGAGAGTCATTAGTCGGTGAAAGTCCAGCTTTTTGTAAAATGGTTTTGCGTATATGCGAAGTTCCTGGGCATGTCCAAAGAAAATGACACTGCTTTATCATTTTCTTTATCGTGCAAGATTTGTCGAGATGTATTTCGAATGATTCCAGCCACTGGCGTCTGTTTCCACAATGATCCAGGTTATTCTAGTCAGCTTTTTTGGCTCTATCTAGATGCTTCTTCGCTGACTTTAAATTGAGTGTTGAAGAATGCAATGGGCATTCATAGTTCGATGATCGACGAGCACTCTTTCTGCTATAGCTGTCACTGATGTTTATTCTTTTGCACACATAAGCCAGCCTAATAATAAGTTTATTTAAGTGCATTGTCACCACCACGTGGCAGTATATTTCGGGTCCCTTGCCTGTGTTGTATGGTAATGCTGTTTGATATAACCCGTTGGTTCCATCTTGGCCTTGAGTAGGAGTCTGCAAATTTGAAATGAGTCCCATTGGGAACATGGGATATCTTCATTTGAGGGTTGGCGATATTTTAGGAAATAATTGTTCTCCTGAAGTGTGCTTGTATCGGTAAGGCACCACATTGCTGACAAACACTCCACTCTCGGTGAAAGCAGAGCTTAATTGTAAGCTGGAAGGAGTGAAGAAAACAATACGCAGGCTTTGGGAGGACAGCGTTTATTTTTTAATGGGAATCCCTAAGGCTAGGTTGAAGTGCCATGTTTGCTTCACGTTTGCTCATCTTTTGCTTTTTATCGTCTTGCACCAAGTGTGGAAAAAAAGGTCTGGCAGGTAGAGGTCATGGCACGGTGGGCCGACTCGCCGAGTAAACACTGATGCTGCATCTGGAGAGTTGCTGGCTTGTAATGTCAGCACTGATAGCAGCACGAGTGGCGGGCTTGTTGTCTGACGGGGGCGTGGCAGAATCGTCGACAGGAAAGTGGCAAGACTGCTCTGCCTGCTTGTGCATGCTCTTGTCGCGGCTGCTGGATAGCAGAGATAGTGCCACAAGATAGCACAAGATAGTAGTATAGCCTCTGCCAGTATTTTTCTTGGACAGCATGCCAGCCATATGCAAACTGACATTCACTGATAACAGCTGCTGGCGGCAGCTTTATGGTGTCAATGTACACTCCTTTCTTGGTATGTCCTGCAGTGTGAACTGAAAAGCACATCCTGGTATCTCACCTGAAATGGGGCAACGATAACAGTTACAGGACCTGTGTGATGGCACGCTGTGAGGTAAAAAATAATTTCACTTGCCAGGCAATCCACGAGTCATGAGTCTGAAGTTAATGCTTGGGTAAGGCTCGTTGCCACCTCATAGGTTGTCACGCGCTTTCTTATAACATATAATTCTGATGTTGGATTGAATGCAGGTTTCCATGTAGCTGGAACTCTTTTTTTTTGTCAAATGAAACTTCTGGAAGTCCTAATTCCTGCATAATAAGAAATGACATGAAGATGCACATAGGGCCTTGCTGTGTACCCTTATGCATCTCTGCATGCCACGCATTGTACTGAGACTCCCTTGTCAAGCTTTTGTGACAAGGGACCAACCTGCTTCCACAGACTTTGGGGCATTGGGTGGTTGATGGTTCAACTTCCGACTGATGACAGACTCAAGTTGCGACTGGCACACCTGTGTCATTTTTGGGTGTATAGCATATAAGGCAAGGCATGCTTAAGATCAGAGCAGCTGAGAAACTCTGTCTACTTCAAACTAATTCCAATTTTATATCAGTCTTATTCTGTATTCCAATTCTATTTTTTTTTCTTACTTCCCCCTTCCCTTTTTTCTCTTCCTCCTCCTCCTATTCTCTCCACTTGGCTATCTGCAACTGACAGATATGGCAGTCACTCTATTCCTTTGCATTGGTCCTTCTAATGCTCATGCTTATTTCTGACTGCATACTTCACCTGGGGGAAGGATGTAGTGGCTGTTCTTGCCTTGGCCTTCACCTGGTGTCATGCATATGTTATGCATGTGCCATCAGATTGTTTTGAATCACAAGAATGGCAAATAAAACGGAAGCATCGAAAACAGCCCTGAGCACCAGATGATGAGCAGTGGTATCTAGTATTTGAACTGGAATTCATGACCAGTTGCCTGAAATAAAGGCACGAGGGTTATTTTAATACAATATAAGGTAAACGACAGCAGTAGCCTGTAGCCGGAGTCGCTTTGGGATGCAAACCCCACAAACCAAACCAAACCTGTTATGTCATGTGCCAAAAGCTTGCTAAGTTCTTAAGACAATGCATATTTACGAAGCCGTAAAATAAAGCTTAATAGACTCGTAACTTTCCACCCCTTGTATAGCACGGTACTACTAGTAGCAACTGCAGTGTGCTTATTGTATGGTAACTGCATGACTTTATCATGCACAAAAGCATGCTCTACCTTGCAGCATGCGAGAAATCCCAAGGGAAGAAAAAGTTTTCAGAGACAAGGAGACAGCAGTGTTTGTGATTGCGCTTTCTGGACCTTTTATATGTGCTTAGATTTGGATAGCAGGGATCTCATTGCATCCAGGCTTAATTCTTTTATTTATTTTTATTTTCATTTATCAGTTGGGAAGCCAGAAGAAACTGTAAGCATATCTCTGGTGAAAGTGGATTGCTGTATGGTTGAGCTTCACTACTGTTTAAGTGCAACAGTTGTAACCAAAGATTAATATTTTGAAAACTTATTTTGAAGCATCTTGGGTTCTGAGTTTTAGCAAATGGAAGGGATCCATCGATTTCTCTGGATGGAAATATCCTCAGCGTTGACATTTCATTTGAAGCAGCTGTGTTCAGAAGTTTACACTTGCTTCAGTAAAAGCATCTGAAGTAAAAGCCACAGTTGTAACCAAAGATTAATATTTTGAAAACATGAGTCCATGACTGTGGCCATAGCATCTTGGGTTCTGAGTTTTAGCAAATGGAAGGGATCCATCAATTTCTCTGGATAGAAATATCCTCAGCGTTGACATTTCATTTGAAGCAGCTGTGTTCAGAAGTTTACTCTTGCTTCAGTAAAAGCATCTGAAGTAAAAAAGCCACAGTTGTAACCAAAGATTAATATTTTGAAAACATGAGTCCATGACTGTGGCCATAGCATCTTGGGTTCTGAGTTTTAGCAAATGGAAGGGATCCATCAATTTCTCTGGATAGAAATATCCTCAGCTTTGACATTTCATTTGAAGCAACTGTGTTCAGAAGTTTACTCTCTTGCTTCAGTAAAAGCATCTGAAGTAAAAAAGCCACAGTTGTAACCAGAGATTAATATTTTGAAAACTTGAGTCCATGACTGTGGCCATAGCATCTCGGGTTCTGAGTTTTAGCAAATGGAAGGGATCCATCGATTTCTCTGGATGGAAATATCCTCAGCTTTGACATTTCATTTGAAGCAACTGTGTTCAGAAGTTTACTCTCTTGCTTCGGTAAAAGCATCAGAAGTAAAAGCAACAGTTGTAACCAAAGATTAATATTTTGAAAACTTGAGTCCATGACTGTGGCCATAGCATCTTGGGTTCTGAGTTTTAGCAAATGGAAGGGATCCATCGATTTCTCTGGATGGAAATATCCTCAGCGTTGACATTTCATTTGAAGCAGCTGTGTTCAGAAGTTTACTCTTGCTTCAGTAAAAGCATCTGAAGTAAAAGCCACAGTTGTAACCAAAGATTAATATTTTGAAAACATGAGTCCATGACTGTGGCCATAGCATCTTGGGTTCTGAGTTTTAGCAAATGGAAGGGATCCATCAATTTCTCTGGATAGAAATATCCTCAGCTTTGACATTTCATTTGAAGCAACTGTGTTCAGAAGTTTACTCTCTTGCTTCAGTAAAAGCATCTGAAGTAAAAAAGCCACAGTTGTAACCAGAGATTAATATTTTGAAAACTTGAGTCCATGACTGTGGCCATAGCATCTTGGGTTCTGAGTTTTAGCAAATGGAAGGGATCCATCAATTTCTCTGGATAAAAATATCCTCAGCTTTGACATTTCATTTGAAGCAACTGTGTTCAGAAGTTTACACTCTTGCTTCAGTAAAAGCATCTGAAGTAAAAAAGCCACAGTTGTAACCAGAGATTCCCCGCAGGGGGCATCTGTTAAAGCAGATGTTTGCGTGTACTGTGCGACACCACGGACCCCGAGCACCCACGCTTAGCCGTGCGTGGCATCGCCGTGTCTGGGGAAAAGGGGATCCTGGTGGTTGAGCCGATGCCGAGTGTTTGGACCTTTAAGGCCCCTCGGCGGAGGCAACACACCACTTTGGCCCACGCTTCCCACAGACGGCACCTCCGGGCTGACCCACCCGGGGGAAATCGGCAGTCGCCTTTTCCTGTCCTCCCCTCCATCTTTCACTTTCCTATCCTCTCTCTTACAACTGTCCTGTCTTCTCTTACCTTCTTCGTTTCTTCCTACTTCCAGGCGGCGAGGGTTAACCTTGTGTGGCTAACCACCCTGCGTTATGCCATATTTGGTTATAGTCGGGGTGTACGGCTGGCGCGGGCAGGTCTGCTTTGCGAGTTCCTGTCCCGTCCCCTCGTTGGGCTCCATGGTGGGTGGCCGCCACCCCGGCTGAACAAAAACTTACTGCATGGCTTCTTCTTTGCTCTCCAATGATCGTTCCCGAAAAAGGGGACGGACCGATGAAACTGCAAACTTCTTTCTAAAGAATGCAAACAGATTCCCACGCTTCCACGTGGTGCACAGTGAAGACCCTCAAAAAACAGCTAGGCAAATATCTCCTTTTGTCGTGACCAAGACATTGACTGAAGCAATAGGCCAAGGATACAATGTCAAAAAACTTCCAAATGGCGACCTACTCTTGGAAATTATGTACCATCATCAAAATGAAAAACTTCCTACAGTAACCAGCTTTGGGGAATGCCCAGTTAATGTCACCAAACACCGCTCTCTAAACATGGTGAGGGGAGTCATTTCAGATGACGACCTAAAGTACCTAAGTGAAGAAGAACTCCTTGAAGGACTAAGAGAACAAAATGTCATCAATGTGTTCAGAATTAAAATCAGACGGGATAACAAAGAGATACCGACCAGGCACTTAGTCCTTACCTTCGAATCGAGCACACTGCCCGAGGCTGTGGAGGTAGGGTACACGAAGATAAAACTGAAACCGTACATACCTAACCCGCGTCGCTGTTTCAAATGCCAAAGGTATGGCCACGGCTCACAGACTTGCCGAGGCCAACTTACATGTGCGAAGTGTGCCTCCCACGAGCATCCCACTGAGAACTGTGAATCCGAAACGCATCTTTGCATCAACTGTGAGGGCAGCCACGCTGCTTACTCACGAACCTGTCCAACATGGAAACAAGAGAAAGATATCATCACACTAAAAGTCAAAGAAAACCTCACTTACAGGGAAGCACGTAAGAAACTCACGTCCACTCACACCCCAACTTATTCTGTTGTGACGCAAAAGGGGGCGGCGTCACAACAGTCTTTGGAACCTGCCCAGGTGACACACGGTGCACCTAAGGCAGGGACCTCTACGTCCCCGGTGGAAGTAGCTGGGGCTGCTCCACCACCCCCAAAGCAGGCTGCGCGGGCCTCTAGGTCAGCTGGCCCCAAGGTCTCTCCAGTAACGGCGAGATCTACCACAAATGTGTCTGTGCAGTCTGCACAATCGTCCAGCACGTCCGAGGACGCAATGGACACAACAAACGACGACCGTCCGGGGCCGTCAACATCTGACAGGCGACGGAGCTCCTTGGAGCGAACTAGAAAAGAAAAGGCCCGAATCACCGGGCCAGAAAAAACTTAGTCTCTCTACCTTCCTCATATAAAATGGCGTTCTTAGTTCATTGGAACTGTAGAGGACTTTTAAGAAACTACAGCGATATAAAAGACATTCTTGCTTCATTCTTACCCGCAGCACTGTGCGTTCAGGAAACCAATCTCGGTGCGCAGCATAAAAACATACTAAAAAAATATAAAGTTTTTCGCCGCGACCGAGAGCACGTTAGCAGGCTCTCGGGTGGTGTTGCTATCATTGTAAGGAATGATATTGCAGCTAGTGAATACAAACTTGACACTCAGTTTGAAGCAGTGGCAGCCACCTTGCTTACATTTAAAAGAATCACGGTGTGCTGCGTGTATGTTGAGCCACATCGAAAAATAGCTCTCAATGACTTAGAAAACCTTATAAATCAACTACCGGAACCTTATGTGGTAGTTGGTGATTTTAATGCACATTCTCCTTTCTGGGGAAGCGAAAAATTTGATGCGCGAGGCCTAATTATTGAAGATTTTATTCTATCTAACAACATTTGCTTACTAAACGCGGGTAAACCGACCTACTGCTCTCCGAGCACGGGAAAGATGAGTGTTTTAGACCTGTCATTTTGTTCACCTTCTCTCTTTAATGATTTTAAATGGGAAGTTTTAGAGAATCCATATGGGAGTGATCACCTACCAGTACTAATCCGCATGTCATCATCACCAAAAGTCACCCCAAGCAAACCGCGACGATGGAAGCTCCATTTAGCCGACTGGCCACTTTTCGAGTCCAAAGCCAATCTGGAAGAAGTTTTCTCAGAGGAGCTCACTGTAGATGAATTGAATGAAAGGTTTACTAATTGCATAATACGTGCAGCAAAACTAGCTATTCCACAGTCTTCGGGAGTTGTGCATAGCAGTAACAAAGCCTGGTACACGCAAGAATGCCGGGATGCAAAAAAGAAACAAAATAAGGCCTGGGGAACTTTCCGCAGGTACCCAACCCAAGGAAACCTTATAGCATTTAAAAAGGCAAGAGCAGAAGCACGATTTATTCGTCGAAAGGCTGAAAAAGAATCGTGGCAGAGGTATGTAACGTCAATAAATAGCTCAATGACGTCTAAGAAAATGTGGGAACAAGTTCGTAAACTCTGTGGAAACTTTTCCCCGTTTACAATTCCCATCCTCACAGCCCCTGGTGTTCAGACTAGCATAGAAGAACAGGCCAATATACTAGGCGAACATTTCGCACACGTTTCAAGTTCGTCACACTACACAGAAACATTCCTAAAATACAAAAACATAGCTGAGAAACAAAAACTCCCAACAAGTGGTGGCAGAAATGAATCATATAAGTTTTATTACACTCCAAGAAGTAAAGAACGTCCTTGCTGCTGGAAAACAGACTGCGCCTGGTCCTGACGAAATTCATTACGAAATGCTGGCTCATTTATCCGAATCCTCTGTAGAGGCACTTGTGAAATTCTTTAACAAAATTTGGACTCTGGGTAAACTCCCAGAGGCTTGGAAACAAGCCGTTATTGTTCCGTTTCTGAAACCAGGAAAGCCGCCGACCTCAGCGGGCAGTTACAGACCCATAGCTCTGACCAGCTGTTTAGCAAAATGTTTTGAAAGTGTTTTAAACATCCGACTAACTTTCATCTTAGAATCTCATAAACTTCTTAATGTTCATCAGTGTGGTTTTAAAAAAGGGTGTGCAACGACCGACCACTTAGTGCGTCTTGAAAATACTGTCAGGGAAGCGTTCATACATAAACAAAATTGCCTCGCCGTTTTCTTTGACATGGAAAAGGCATACGATACGACTTGGAGGTTCGGGATCCTACGCGATATAGCAGATTTGGGCATCCGAGGCCGGATGCTAAATGTTCTGAAGGACTTTCTATCAGGTCGTTCATTTCAAGTACGTCTCGGTACCACCTTCTCGAGGAACTTTATTCAAGAGAATGGGGTACCTCAGGGGTGCATTTTAAGTACAACTTTGTTTATTGTAAAAATGAATTCTATCAGCAAGGTAATCCCAAAATCCATTATGTTCTCGCTGTATGTCGACGACCTTCAAATAGCCTGCACATCCTCAAACATATCAATTTGTGAAAGACAAGTACAATTAACACTAAATAAACTAGACTCATGGGCTTTTAAAAATGGGTTCAAATTTTCCCCACAGAAAACCGTGGCAGTAATGTTCTCGCTGAAACGAGGTATACAGATCAATCCCAAGTTACACTTAAATGGGATTGAGTTGCCAGTAAAGAGCGAACATAAATTTTTGGGTGTAACGTTCGACAGAAAACTAACATTCCTGCCTCACATAAACATCCTAAAGAGGAAAGCCATAAAATCTCTAAACATACTGAAGGTTCTCTCTCGGAAACACTGGGGGTCTGATAGGGCGTGTCTTCTACATATATATCGATCTGTTGTGCGGTCTAGCTTGGACTACGGGTCCATAGTCTACGGGTCAGCTAGACCATCATACCTAAGGAAATCGGACCCGGTACATAACTTAGGTTTACGCCTTTCTTGTGGCGCTTACAGAACATCCCCTGTTGATAGTCTATATGCAGAGACGAACGAGCCTCCGCTGAAAGATAGAAGGGCTTCACTTACATGTGCTTATGTCCTTAGAATAAGGTCACAGAAAAAACACCTCTGCTATCCAATAGTCTCAACATGCCGCTCACGAGTAATTTTCACAAATAAACCACAAGCGACGAGGCCACTGATAATGCGTTTCGAAAACATTTGCAGTGAGTTAGAAATTCTGGACACCTTGCCCGACACTGCACCAAAAAACAGCCCCCTACCCCCATGGTACAAACTTCCAAATGTCTGCGATCTCACTCTAACACACTTCAACAAAAGCCAAACTCCTAAAGAGCATATAATACAAGAATTTCGCACAATAAAAGAAAAGTACAGTAATTATACAGAGTTTTATACAGATGGATCAAAAACTTCTACTTATGTTGGCTGTGCCGTAGTTGAAGAGAACTGGGAACAAATAATTAGGCTTCCTCAGTGCGCATCAATCTTTACAGCTGAATCCTATGCTATCCTGACAGCTGTAGAAAAAATAGTGAATGAAGGCATTGGGAACAGTGTCATCTACACCGATTCGTTGAGTGTACTGATGGCTTTAAATCACAGAAATGCTGCCATGCCTCTAATCGGTGACATAATACATAATGTAAAAATGATCACGACACAAGGACATAACATAGTGTTCTGTTGGGTCCCTAGTCACGTAGGCATTGACGGCAATGAAAGAGCAGACAAATGTGCTGCACTTGCCCACAACAAATTGATTCAGAAAGTAAACATACCACATAGTGATTGCTTGAAATTAATAAAACATAAACAGATGAATAAATGGCAGTCCAGATGGAACAACCAAGAAAATAATAAGTTGCGTCTCATAAAGCCTGTACTAGGAGAATGGCAATCGAGCACACATCAACGTTTTATGGAAGTGATAGTATGCCGTCTTCGTATTGGACATACACATCTAACACATAACTTTCTGCTAATGAAACATAACAAACCGACCTGTGAAGAATGCGACGAGATACTCACTGTAAACCACATTCTAATTACATGCTCAAAACTTGAGGCACTACGGAGAAAACATTTTACTATATTTTACAATCATACCATCCCATTCCATCCCACCTTGCTTTTAGGAGAAAGAGCACTTGTAAACCTAGCATCTGTTCTCAGTTTCCTAGAAGAAGGAAGCTTTTTAAATAAACTATAGATTAAACATATCCATTTCCTCTTTTGCAACCAGAACATACATTAACCTCGCTCTTGGCGCATGATAGCCTTAGTTGCGTATGCGCCATAAAACCCAACACAACACAACACACTTGTAACCAGAGATTAATATTTTGAAAACTTGAGTCCATGACTGTGGCCATAGCATCTCGGGTTCTGAGTTTTAGCAAATGGAAGGGATCCATCGATTTCTCTGGATGGAAATATCCTCAGCGTTGACATTTCATTTGAAGCAGCTGTGTTCAGAAGTTTACTCTTGCTTCAGTAAAAGCATCTGAAGTAAAAGCCACAGTTGTAACCAAAGATTAATATTTTGAAAACATGAGTCCATGACTGTGGCCATAGCATCTTGGGTTCTGAGTTTTAGCAAATGGAAGGGATCCATCAATTTCTCTGGATAGAAATATCCTCAGCTTTGACATTTCATTTGAAGCAACTGTGTTCAGAAGTTTACTCTCTTGCTTCAGTAAAAGCATCTGAAGTAAAAAAGCCACAGTTGTAACCAGAGATTAACATTTTGAAAACTTGAGTCCATGACTGTGGCCATAGCATCTCGGGTTCTGAGTTTTAGCAAATGGAAGGGATCCATCGATTTCTCTGGATGGAAATATTCTCAGCTTTGACATTTCATTTGAAGCAACTGTGTTCAGAAGTTTACTCTCTTGCTTCAGTAAAAGCATCTGAAGTAAAAGCAACAGTTGTAACCAAAGATTAATATTTTGAAAACTTGAGTCCATGACTGTGGCCATAGCATCTTGGGTTCTGAGTTTTATCAAATGGAAGGGATCCATCGATTTCTCTGGATGGAAATATCCTCAGCGTTGACATTTCATTTGAAGCAGCTGTGTTCAGAAGTTTACTCTTGCTTCAGTAAAAGCATCTGAAGTAAAAGCCACAGTTGTAACCAAAGATTAATATTTTGAAAACTTGAATCCATGACTGTGGCCATAGCATCTTGGGTTCTGAGTTTTAGCAAATGGAAGGGATCCATCGATTTCTCTGGATGGAAATATCCTCAGCTTTGACATTTCATTTGAAGCAACTGTGTTCAGAAGTTTACTCTCTTGCTTCAGTAAAAGCATCTGAAGTAAAAGCAACAGTTGTAACCAAAGATTAATATTTTGAAAACTTGAGTCCATGACTGTGGCCATAGCATCTCGGGTTCTGAGTTTTAGCAAATGGAAGGGATCCATCGATTTCTCTGGATGGAAATATCCTCAGCTTTGACATTTCATTTGAAGCAACTGTGTTCAGAAGTTTACTCTTGCTTCAGTAAAAGCATCTGAAGTAAAAGCCACACTTGTAACCAGAGATTAATATTTTGAAAACTTGAGTCCATGACTGTGGCCATAGCATCTCGGGTTCTGAGTTTTAGCAAATGGAAGGGATCCATCGATTTCTCTGGATGGAAATATCCTCAGCTTTGACATTTCATTTGAAGCAACTGTGTTCAGAAGTTTACTCTCTTGCTTCGGTAAAAGCATCAGAAGTAAAAGCAACAGTTGTAACCAAAGATTAATATTTTGAAAACTTGAGTCCATGACTGTGGCCATAGCATCTCGGGTTCTGAGTTTTAGCAAATGGAAGGGATCCATCGATTTCTCTGGATGGAAATATCCTCAGCTTTGACATTTCATTTGAAGTAACTGTGTTCAGAAGTTTACTCTCTTGCTTCAGTAAAAGCATCTGAAGTAAAAGCCACAGTTGTAACCAAAGATTAATATTTTGAAAACTTGAGTCCATGACTGTGGCCATAGCATCTCGGGTTCTGAGTTTTAGCAAATGGAAGGGATCCATCGATTTCTCTGGATGGAAATATTCTCAGCTTTGACATTTCATTTGAAGTAACTGTGTTCAGAAGTTTACTCTCTTGCTTCAGTAAAAGCATCTGAAGTAAAAGCCACAGTTGTAACCAAAGATTAATATTTTGAAAACTTGAGTCCATGACTGTGGCCATAGCATCTCGGGTTCTGAGTTTTAGCAAATGGAAGGGATCCATCGATTTCTCTGGATAGAAATATCCTCAGCTTTGACATTTCATTTGAAGTAACTGTGTTCAGAAGTTTACTCTCTTGCTTCAGTAAAAGCATCTGAAGTAAAAGCCACAGTTGTAACCAAAGATTAATATTTTGAAAACTTGAGTCCATGACTGTGGCCATAGCATCTCGGGTTCTGAGTTTTAGCAAATGGAAGGGATCCATCGATTTCTCTGGATGGAAATATCCTCAGCTTTGACATTTCATTTGAAGCAACTGTGTTCAGAAGTTTACTCTCTTGCTTCAGTAAAAGCATCTGAAGTAAAAGCCACAGTTGTAACCAAAGATTAATATTTTGAAAACTTGAGTCCATGACTGTGGCCATAGCATCTCGGGTTCTGAGTTTTAGCAAATGGAAGGGATCCATCGATTTCTCTGGATGGAAATATCCTCAGCATTGACATTTCATTTGAAGCAACTGTGTTCAGAAGTTTACTCTCTTGCTTCAGTAAAAGCATCTGAAGCTTCCTAGTGCAACAGAGCATATGCATTGTTTTTGATCTTCGAGAACAAATTCTTGCTGGAGAGTGTGTTTACATTTTCAGAAACTACTAATGAATGTTGAAAAACAGCTGTTAAAAAATAGGCACAAAGTAGGGCTTTAAATGAGCACACATAAAATAAACTTTGTTTCGATCAAATTATTGAGTAATCTTGAGAATCTCATCCACCCATACAATGTTGTTGGTTTCAAGGAAGCAATCAAGGTACGAGCTGATCACAGGATGACGTTTTAGAGACAGAAATCTTGGGACATTGTTGTTCGGAAGACCACCATGGTATTGTTGTGTATGCCCAAGAGCTGCAATAGATGAAGGCACCCCATCGTCTTTAGCCACTATGAGGTTTTGTTTGGTTAGCTCTTCTTTTAGCTGTGACACGTGTAATGTTTTACGCAGGGAGCAAGTGCTGAACATCCCTTAAATTTTGTAGTGCAAAATTTGTGGCTCTGCACCAAGTGATCGAGCTATTAATGTGCTGTGTGACCATAGTTGAATGAAACATTCCCGATGACAGTTTGGCTTCCGTGCAGCAGCAAGTTCCCATCGGAAAACCTTAGATCTAAGGGGACTTGACTGAAGGGAAGTTCAGCTTCTCCTTAAGACATTTCTATGATGGCGCATCCTCGCTGCGGTGTATCTAGGCCAACTGTCGAGGGAGAGCACTGGTGTCATTGCAACTGGCTGGTGTGCACAAAAGTGCTAAGAAACAGGTTGCTGCATGTTTAGGATTGCGAAGTAGGTGTGCATGATTGTCACAATTGGTATGGAGATGATTAGCTCATTCTGCTTTATAATGTACAGCTTTGTAAGTTGACCTTTCAGAGTTGCCTTCATCATTTAAACAACAGACGTGGTGTTCACTTCAGGTCGCTTCGTCGTGCCTGTGCCCGGAAGGCACCCTGTCAGGCCATGCTTGTGGGTGTTGGAACAAAGTGCTGACCAACTACAGCCCATGGCTACCACAACCGCAAGCCGAGCTGAGCCAGCCACGGAGCTAGTTTCGCCCAATGTTCCATCCAGGACACTGTGCAACCAGAATGGTGCCGGGGAGCCGCTGGATGTGGTCGATGTCTTTGTGGATGGATCCACGGAGGCGTCCCTACGAGAGTGCGCGCTCCAGGTGCTTGAGCATGTGCGTCCTTGCTGGGACCTGAGCTCCATCCAATTTAAGGTGAGTCTCCTTCCATTTTCTTGTCATGGAAAGTGTGTTCTTTTTCCCAGGCAGAGAAAACTATTTTTTGGACATTTATATCTGCTGGGGTATAAACAGGGGAACTTTGAGAATATACAGGTTGTTTTCTTCACTGCATAGTATGCGAGCATACTTATCCATACTGGGTGAGTTTCCCAGGCAGAGAAAACTATTTTTTGGACAGTGCTTTCGCATTGATTGGGCAGTGGTTTATAAAAAAAAGAAAAGAAATTAAGGGATGAATTGGTTTTAGAAAAGAAAGAGCTGCAGGAGTTTCTTAAGGTGGCAGCTTTACATGGTGTAGGCGAACGCCGGTTTGTAACAAAAATGAAAACGAAAGGATGGAAAGGCTTAGTGTCCACAGTAATACGTTGAAACAGCATGTTTCAAAGCATATTTAAGACAGGAAATTATAGCTTCTACAAAGACAAACATGGAAAGAAATGACACAAAACAGGCTCTATAATTTGCTGTCTTAATGTTGCACCATCCAGTCCAA
The DNA here is from genome assembly GCF_055883805.1 of Amblyomma maculatum. Taxonomy (NCBI): domain Eukaryota; kingdom Metazoa; phylum Arthropoda; class Arachnida; order Ixodida; family Ixodidae; genus Amblyomma; species Amblyomma maculatum. The sequence continues at coordinate 136,287,445 of NC_139347.1, forward strand.
ACCCTGGGGTGGATTAACGGTGATGAATGCCCTGTTCAAAAAAATTAAGAGGGACCTTATAACCCCTTTTATCTTACCCTGCTCTCTGTTTCAGACTTGATGTGTTTTACAATTTTCTTCATAGAACACACACAATATTTACTGGAGTCTGCAGACGGTTTATGAACATCGCATGAGTATATACTTTTCTATGGAGCACACGAACAGACTGGCATCTAGACTGAGCTATTCTAGGAAATGACAGGACACACAGCATCCTCCCTCAAAAATCAGAACGCGCCGATTCGTGAAAAATGTATGTCTCGCATAGATATTTGCTTGGCTAACTCAAAGGCACAGGACAATTGCCTGCATGTGAAAACAGATGAAGTAGAGGTGAGTATTGTTCATGAGCTGTTTGCAAATTCTTTTGGTAAATATGCGACCAATCACCTGAACGTTCTCGGAATTAAACCAGCAATACAAACTGTAGCTTGTCTAAAGCAGTGTTTCTACTGAAACTCCGACATTATGTTTTGTTGTGTACCTAAAGTACAGCAAATATGCTTATAACTCCAAACGTTGTCATGATGTGGGCAGCTAAACCTTTTCGAAAAGGTGATAAAAATTTGACATCTTTACTGAAGTGCCACAAAATTAGTTTTACCACGCTCAATTATTCACCAATATATATTTACATTTTTACACATTGTTCACATTTACATAGACAGTATATATAATTTTGCACAGAATTTCCGCTTTTAAAACAGAAGGAAGCATTTTGCATGTATTACACTCATATTCTGTGATACATTTTATGATCTAGCATATGCAGCTCATTCCACTGAGAAACCGCCACCGCTGTAGATGGCGTTCGAAAAAAAATAAATAAAGTGTACTCTTAAAGGCCCACTGTCCGCCCTCCGGTCGAAAATATTTTCTTCTCTGGCTTCGCCCCCCAGAACGCAAGGTCACAAAATGTTGAAGAGAGTAGTTAATAGAGCAGTTACAGCCAGCACAATCACTCGATTCTGTTGTTTCTCTCCTCCCGTTCCCTCGAAAAGGTTTTTCACTCTTCTGCCCGGTCATCTAGCCTCCGCAAGACAAATTCCCCTTTCTTCTCCACGTTTGGCGGGAGGTGGGACATGGTACTCTGCGTGCACGAAAACGGAATGGGCAAGGGAGCGCGCGCTGCTGCATTCATTGCATTCAGTCCGGCTGTGGCGAAGGAAATGTGTGCAGTGAGCGACGCACACAAATAGTTGTGTGCGCCCATCCTTCACCAGTCAGTCAGCAAGACGGACCAGTAGATGTCGTGCTTACGGTGGTCGCGCTACTCTGACGTCAGCCACGTGGCCCGGCAGGCCAGCGTAGAGAACGGGGAAGCTGGTTTTTTTTTACTCCCCTCTTAAGGAGGTGAAGAAAAGTATTTGCTCTTCTATAAGTGCTCTCGAGCCTTTTGCAGGGAGAGGTTCCTAATGAGATCTTCAATATTGACCCGCCTTAGAATCTCTGTCTCTACTCTCAGCAGTGGTAAACCTCTGTGATGCTTGTCAGCTATCAGCCGTGATAACCTCTAACTAAAAATTTATTGCTTTCACTACAGCTTTTACTACTTTTCACTACTTCTTTTTTCGGAATATTAAGATACACAACTGTCCTCAACAGCAATAATAATTGTCATTTGGCTGGTATGATCTCACTCCCAACTGAAAACCAGCCAGAACCCATTTATTCCATTCGACCACCAACTAGGACCAGCTGATTTTCAGTGAGTAGGCATCTGGAACCATTTAATCCCAGTCCGGTATTAGCTGGGACAAACTGAAGTTAATTGAATGAAATGAAAATCAGATAAAACCTTTTGAAGTTTTTCCACAAAATTTTGTACTTTGACCGGCGAATTATGAGGTTGGCTTTGGGATCAGCTGTACAAAGCAATGAACAGCTTTTGAAGCATTCAACATGGCAATACATAAGGTCTAATTTTAATCGTGGGAAATAAAGAAAAAAATATAATTTGACTATTTTTCGGACCAAACCTCAAAATCTGCCAACTTTTTCCAGCTCTCAGGGGGCCTCTGAGAACAGAGGGCCCGGTTGATTTGAACCATTTGAACCCTGGATAATCCGGCCCTGCCCAAACCAGCGTTCAAAGCAGTTTTCTAATTTCATTGTAAGCCTACGATGTCGTCCTTTACTTAAGAGCAACCCTAAAAATACTAGACCAGGTTGCAGGTGCATGATTTGGTTTGGTTTGGTTTGTGTGGTTTAACATCCAAAAGCAACTCAGGCTATGAGAGATGCCGTAGTGGAGGACTCCGGAAATTTCGACCACCTGGGGTTCTTTAACGTGCATGAAACATGCATGATGCATGAAACATCATTTCAAAGGCAGAGTATTTGTAAACCACCACGAAACATATGGGTGTACTAATCTTGAGTGCAACCCACTGAAAACCCTGTAAAGCAAAGCTTACCGAAATAGTTTTCTCTCTTCACAAAGCTTTAGTGGAGGCAGCCAGTCATTAAAAATTGCCAGTGCTTTGAAGAAGAGTGTGACACAGTGTGCTACGTCATTTCGAGGTTAGTCTATTTTTAAAACACCCCTATTAATGTGTCTAATGAAGTGGCACATGCCCGCAAATGATTCAATGTTTGCTGAGTGCTTCTCAGAATCATGCAAGCTACATCACGTAAGTTGCCCACACGAAGCATAGATGAAACCAGTTTCCTGAGTGGCTTGGCGCAGCTTGTGCCAGTGGTAGCCATGGGTTGGTCGGGGCAGCTCATAGTAGTTCGACGTTCTGCGGTACATGTTACATTCGCTCACAAATATTACTGTTCCAACAAAATAAATATGTAGATTAAAGACAGCCCTCAGACAGCATGATAAACGATAAGTGAACCACGCACAATAGCAAACAACCAACACTGTACATATCCTGAAGGAAGGAAAAGACAGGAGAACACCTGCTTTCCGAATAGCATTGCAAAAAGCGTGGTGGAAGTGCTGTCGCTTTGAGCGTGGAATCATGGGATTTGTTGGTGCAACAAAGCGTCATCATTGCAGTGCGGCTGCATTGCACTTATCGAGAGTAATGGCTTAGTTAACTGGGTGCAGTTAAAAATTTGCTGTTTTGTGTGACCATTCTGTTTTGCGGGGCGGCCACAAAGTACAGAAGGCCTTTTGTCACGGTTAAACTTGAATGTAATATGTGTACTTCACTTAAGCAAGTCTTCTTTATGTTGGAAGTCTGTGACCACTACCATCCGCCAATTAGGCTTAGAGCCTCTTTTGGCATGTCTCGGTTGGGCAATCACTCCCATCAGCGATGCATGCTATTTAAAAAATAGCACATAGGTGAGAATGCGCTTAAATGCACAGCGGCCGGGTAAAAAACCATGAAGAAGGCTGGGTCACGACAACACTGCGTGAATGCTGTGATCGCTTTGTGTGTGACTGTACCTGTGTGAAGGGATGCTCGGCTTGTTTTCTGGCATGCGTGACTGGCCTCCCAGGCACGCTGAAGTCAGGCATAGCAAAGCTGATATCTGGTCAGTGTAAAGTTCTTCGCATCTGTCAGTTGCCGACGGCCAGACACAAAGCAGCATCGTCTGCTCCTTCTTGGCCTTCGCAGTGCATGCGCAGAGTGCCGAGATGTGCGATGCAAGATTGTCTGCTCATTCTCAAGGTGCATGTGAAATCACGCTGGGACGTAATAGACCTGCATATGGCAGAGGTTTCACTTCCGGCTTCACACATTCTGATGTCACAGCCTCTCCTGTGTTTTCCATCCTCCATTGTACACACACAGGCCGCACTCGCAGATGTTGAAGTCAGTTATCGTCTGCTGCAGTGCATGATTCTCCTTTGTTCCCTGCTATGGTGTTTGAGAATTGCTTTTTGAATGCAATATTGTCTAGGCGGTATAGCTTGAGGAACAATATTATAAAATAAATTTAGCCAATGCTTCTGCATGACAGGCTACAGAGAAGCTTTCACAATTCAGAGAAGCACCCACTGGATACTTAGCCTTTTGTGGCTACATTCAGCTTCACAACACACATTTACTGAGACGTTTTTAAAGATAGATTGTCTTCGAAATGGTGTCATAGTGTTTTTTAAAACACTCCCAATTTTTAATGACCCACTGGTGTTCTGTGAAACGAAGAAAATATTTCGGTAAGCTTTGTCCATGTTTTCCTGTGGGTCATGCTCCTGACTTGTACACCATACATTTTGCAGTGTTTCAGGAGTACTTCACCTTTTTATGTTCATGATCTGTGTTCATGGTTGCATTTCACCAAGGGACAGCTTCAAATATACACTGTGAGATCAGAAAACTGCTTTCAAAACTTTCATTTTCATGTATTCTTACGGGCGCTAAGCATACTTCCATTCTTCATCTCCTGCGGCCTCCGCAATGTCATCTTCATTTGTGAATATGATGTCGATCAATACACATTTCCTTCTACGCAGTGGAAATGCCCACAACCGTGACTTGGGTATTAGGGCGTTTCATATTAAATGATTTGTTTTTGTTTATTTTTCATGTTTTTTCTCATCATGATGATAGAAAAAGGTAAAAAAAGGCTTCCCACGACTTTGTCAAGCATTCTTCTGATGTGCAAAGTTTAAGCATAGATGGGCCTTTAACACCGGATGAGTTTGTGCACCATCGGAATTGTGTAGAAAAATGGCACAGATTAAATGCTTTTTCTATGGTAGTTCCAGCACAGGCTGCAGTCTCTTGCAGGCACATTTCTCTGGGTTATGTAACAGCAGGCAACTACTTTGCAGTGTTACTTTCCACGTGGATGCACGTGCACTGAATATCAATATTGGAGGCCTGTGCAGTTCAGTTGTGCTCTCTAGGAAAGTGGATTTCGTAGCCATGGGAGAGTAGTCTTGATAGGGCGTTTTCAGAATGGCCATTTGTGGCGCAATCGGACCTGTGTCATATGTAGCAGATTTGGACTTGAAAAATTTGTCTTTAAATCCAGGGTTTGACGGAAACCCGTTTGGTCGGGTATGTTCATGGTGGAAAGCATTGAGTGCCAACCAGTGGTTAAAACAACAATGACGTCGTTGTTTTAACGATTGGTTGGCGCTCAATGCTTTCCGCCAAATATTTGACTTGATTCTGGTGATTACTCCAGATTTATCACAGTGTTCTGAGGTGTGCCGCTTGAATGTCTGCCTTTGTTTCAATCGCATTCAGTACAACGGCATTGAAATGTTTATATACAAAAAGTATAACTGTGGTGAAAGTTTAATTTCATCTCAGTCTTTCCATGCATTTTGTAATAGACATTTTGCGACTGTGCGAATTTCACTGTTAAACCTCAAGCAAGTGGCTTTTTGTTGCGAAGCTAAATTTCTTCCACGGAGCTGCCTTTGATCAATAATCTTGTTTTGCTGCCGGGCCGTTTTCGCAGACGTTCACAGATGGCATCACGAACCAGCTGGTGGGCTGCTGGGAGGGTGGCAGGGAGCTGGGTGAGGGCGCGGTGTTGCTGCGCGTGTACGGCCAGAAGACAGAGCTGTTCATCGACCGGTCGGCTGAGGTTCTCAACATGCGCCTGCTGCATTCCCACGGCCTGGCAGCGCCCCTGCACTGTGCCTTCCGCAATGGCCTCTGCTACGGCTTTAACCCAGGCCGGGTGGGTGACACAGACATGGTCAGGGACCCGCACATCTCCAGGTGGGAGTCTGCGAACCTCAAGCCTGCTGCCGCTGTGAGAAAAGTGTTTAGTAGGGGACTGTCTTAGTTTAGAAGGCAGTTGCCGACGACCAACATTTATTGGAGCTTTGCTGGAGTATAATCCTGTGAATGAAGAAAGGGCAAAAAAAAAAATGGACCACAAGGACCAAAGAATGAGCGCTGACATGCTATGATACTGCTGTTGCTATCTCGGGTGTTGCATTTTCTTGGCCGTTGCATCATTCCGAACCAGTCTCGCGGTAGCCAAGTCGTTTGGCTCCAATGCCTCTCAAGTTTGAAGGCAGCGTGAATTCTCACTGCGGCTGTGAGCACATTTTCATCATCGCTGTTACGTGAGTGTAAACAAACTGGAGCGCACAGCCTAAACTGTGCGGCGAGAGATGGTGCACCATCAGCACGCTGTATGAGCTGTGGTTGCATAGGTTGGCTCCGAGGCTTTTCTTTCTGTCTTCCGCCTTTTTCTTGTCACCTTCCTTGGCAGCAGGTTCCAGTCACTACAACTGTGCAGTGCTGCAGTGGCCAGAGCAAAAATTGCGCAAATATTCTTGTGTGCTTCTTCCGTTCTTCTACGCTGCTGCTTCTCGGGCACTGTATATGTTCGGGCAGACAGAGAGGCATTACCTGCTGTCATTTGGGACGATTGCAAGAGCCACAGTTCTATGAAAATTGTGGAGAAGCTTGTGGGAAAAAAAAAAAAGCGACAGACACAGACGGTTATGATAATGATAATTGGGTAATGCAAAATTGAGCACAGCTCTTTGTATCGCAGAAAAGCTGGTGCCTTTGTCGTCAGCAGCGCGAGTGAGAAGCACCAATATGTTCCGTCAACAGTAACTGTCAAAACTAACTCCTCAACTTTAAGCGGAGCTGGGTGTTTTGTACCTCATGTTCTGAAAAAAATAAAAGAAACTGTCTGCTTAGATTTGATGAAAGCAATAAGCAATGCAGTGTAAGTGCAGGTTAAAGAACCTAAGGTGGTTGAAATCTCCAAAGAACTTCACTATGCCGTTCCTCATAGTCCGAGTCGCTTTGGGACATAACTCAAACCAAAGCAAGCAACATTAGGCCATTAGCTTGCACAAATAAACATGCACATTAAGTGGTGGTGACAACATAATGTTTGCAATGGAAGAAAATTTCGTAGAAAACTTGAGCTTCTTGTTGGCTAGACGAACAGGAGGTCTACCAACACTGTTGCTCTTTTCCTTCTGAACCGTGAAGAGGGAACTGTAAACAGGGTAGGTTTGTGTTGAAACAAACAAGAAAAGAATGTTTCTTAGGAATTGAGCGTGTCCCCTATGACAGGTTGCTTCGTTTCCTTCTCTTCTGTGTGTTACACCATTTTACCCCCGGTTTATTCAAGTGATGTATGCTAACAACGAGAGAACAGTGCAGCCAGAGCACTGTAGGTGGCACTGAAGACAGGTACCAATCTTTGAAGCAAAATCAGTTGAATATGGAGGGTGGGAGCACCTTCCTGTCAATAATGTGACCATCATTTATTGTGTGCATGTCCTGTGAGAAGAGTTTTGCATTTCCTTTTTGTGCAGCATTCCTCTTTGTGCAACTTGCTTTTTTTCTTCGCACCCATTTTTCTCTTTGGTGCCTGGTGTCATTGAAGGCATTGTAATAATGGTAAGCGTTGAGCTTTTAGTTTCCGCTGGTTAACCATTCTAGCCACCTTGCATTGTCGAGCAAAAATGCTCCTGTGACATTTCGATGTAACATGGGGTGTGCATGCCGGGTGCGGTGTTGCAGGTTGATAGCGCAAACACTGGCACGCATGCACTCTGTCAAGCTGCGCAAAGGTGGACAGGTGGTGCCTTCTCTTTTTCCAACCCTGCACAAGTACCTCCGTCTGGTGCCCACCCACTTCGATGACCTCGAGAAGAATCACAGGTGGGGCACTGCTGGCTGCATGTTTCCATGAAATGCATGCAATTAGAGCTTGGTACAGTACTTACATTCCTTTGTCTAAATGCATTTGGTTTCACCAAAATAGATCCATTACATCCCTTTTAAAGCTAGTCAAGTGCATTTCAATGCCTGAGAAAACCTATTAAATGAATACTGTTATGTATGTACTGTCAGTGTAAAATAAAACACTGAGACAACTTGAACAGGAGCAGGAAAGCAAGATTTTATTAAAGAGGGGGGGGTCTGAATACTACTGCTGCACAGAATTTCTCTGGGACAAAAAAGTATTCCTCTGTAGAAGCTTGTCTGTTTACCTAAATGAAAGCCTAAGCATCAGACAAAATGAGCTGAAGAATTTTGACTCCGTTGTCTTGCTTAGTGTAATACATCACAGTCAGACTTCACTTGCTTTTTTGATTGGACAACGGAGTAATAGTATAGGACCCACTGTTATTAAATATTTTATTTATTTATTTATTTTTTCATGTTTTGCAATGCACTTGATTCTTACTTTGATGGCATGATTGCATTTCATATGACTGATTATACATTTCAGAGCTACGATTTTCTCTTTTGCTCTTCTAAAAAAATAGCAGGCAATAACTTTTCAGTTTTTGCTTTCCAATCGACATGCATTTTTTGTGTCCATTAAGAGCTACAGTTCCAAGCTTCTATGTTTTTCGCCACTGTGGCAGGTATAGCGTGCCGCAAGTTCTCACGGCAGTGACCACACTGCTTATTTGTGCATGCTGGAGTGCCACATGTCATCATCATGTGCAGAGTTGAGGCATGTTTCACTTTTTATCTGGTGAAGCAACTTTCTATGTTGTCACAAAGGCAGAAATGTGAAGTTGTTTTCTTTGAACTCTTTAGCTTGTGGCAGTATTTGTGAATTCTAGGGCGACACTCTAGCATATTGCATTTCCATGCTTGACTTGTGCGGTTGCTTGGATACCTTAGATTCAGTTGTGCAGATGTTCCACTTCGACCTCTTCGTGACATGCTGCACGCTGCCCAAACCTCTTTGGGTGTGCTACCAACGAGTCGGTCTTCTGCTTGTCATTCTCCCGATTCGTAGCTTTGCCGGTTGCAGTCTGGTTTGAAGGGATGATCTATCAAAGGCATAATGTGTGCTCACTAGATGTTGGGATATGCTCGCTGAGCAGCTGGTTAATTATTTTAAGGGGCAGTTTCTGAGTGAGCAGATTACAAGCTTGAAAAAAAAATCTTTCAGACAATCGACATGACTCATGTGGCAGAGTACATGCTTAGTGACTCGCCTGGACGGAGCTGCCAATGACATGCTTAGACTGTGTGAGCGGATGGTGTGATCCTGTCCGTCAGTTGTGGCGTAACATGTCGCACTCCCTCCCCACCCTTCTTCTTTGATTGGCAGCCACAGCTTCTCTTTTTCCTCTCTCACTGTCTCTCACTCTATTCCATCTCCTTCCCTCCTGTCTCTCTGGAAAGTCGGGAGGGAGATTAAATCACCTTTTTCACTCTGCCTCCACTGTATCGAGACTTACCATGGCAACGCTGGACACCTTTTATGATCTGTAACTTTCTATTATGTGGTAATGCATAGAAACAAGAGACAGAGCATGAAAATGACTGCCCGCAACAGACATACAGTCATGAAGGAAACTGAGAAAAGGCATGAGTAACTAGAGGGAACAGTGGACCTGTTCCGTTTTTATTTTTCTCTCTTCTTTTGAGCTTGCATAAAGAAGCACTGTGACAAGCGCAGCCTCCATGATGTGTGTGTGGGTGTTGCAGCATGTGTCAGTGCTAGCACTTTAAAAGTTTTTTTTTTAAACGTGACTATGCGCAACTGTGGGTGCAGGAGTAGCTTCCTCGGTTCTTGCTTAGGAAGCACATAGAATAAAAGCTTATGTTGCAGTCCTGTTTTGCTGTCAGCAGGTTTGCTGTGCTATTATTGCGTGCTCGTGTCATCCCAGTTGTATCACTTTTTCCCAAGAGCTATTGCTTATTTTCATTTCTGTTCCTTAATGTGAAAGGCTTCACCCTTGCATTTGCAAAGAAATGTGGCCATACCCTAACCAAATTTGGCGCCATATGAGTTCAGCCAAACATAGACCTCGTAATGCGACAGTGTTATAAAGTCCTGTTTCCTCCTGAAAATCCGGCATTAGCGTTGTCAGCGATGTGAGCCTGACATCATGAGCACGCCTCATGATGTTGGCAGGGGATGTGGCCGGGCGTGGATTGTTTGGCTGTTTATGTGGCGTTACAAGGTCACATGAGATGGATGATGTGGCAGGAATTGCAAGCTTGGCTAGTTCTTTTGAGACTAGAGGGTGAGATGAGAATCAAGCCCACTGGGACACTTGGATTTTGTGTAGTGCGCGTTACCCCTAGACCACACAGGCACACTTGTATGGTGTGGTTAAAGCAGGGCTTTATATCTTTGCTGGGTGGTTTTTCACATAATGTGGTAGCTTATGACTCTATGGTAAATGTGTATGTGTGAGATAATAGAGGCACAGATTAGAGGATTAGTGATTCAATCAGTAGAAAAGTGCATCTACGTGAACGAAGATTGACAAGGTGAGCTGGCAGATCTGAGCCATTAACACTGTTGCGTCGTACCCTTAAAGGCGGAGGTTAAGTGTCCCCTAAAGTGCTTTGCCACAGTAACTGTGGGTCCCTTCTTATTTTGATGGTTCTGATTCCAACTTGCGTTCTTTTCTTCCTGCATGGCTCTTTAGTTCAAGCTATTTTACTCTTCGTTCTCATTTGTAAAACGAAGTTACCTATTGGGCCTTATTGCCTAGTTAGGGTACGCTGTCCTGCAAACCTTGCACTAATACCACAGAAATGATGAGCTTGCATCAGTGACATAAAACAGAAGATGGTTAGTGTGGCTGCTGAAATTCGTGCATATTTATTCTATCCAAAGTAGAGCACAGTAGAATGTTTAGAATCCTACCCTTTTCGTAGCCTGTTTTTGACAGATGATGGCAGCGGTGACAATTTGTTTTAAATGCAGCAAGGAGTACTGTGTACAAAAGCCCAACGTTAATAAGGCAGCCCCTGCTGAAATCAGTTCAGGGGGTCTGCTCCAAAAACAGCAGTTAAGGAGGCCATGCTAACTACCAGTTGTGTTCTTACATTACCCTTGTTTACTTTCTTTTGTTTGTTTTAAAGTGTTTGGTTTAGGTTTTTTTTTCTTTTCTTTTCTTCCCCCTCTCCTCTCCCCTCGTGAACAACCCTAATTGTGTGGGCCCAACCTGCTGTCCCCCTGGTGGACGATGTAGTAAGAGGCGAGTATACTATGCAGGATGCCTGGCGGCTACTAGCTGTCATTTTTTGGCTTCAGTGGCCGCAGCATGATTGACTCTTTCTTTTACTCAAGCCTGCTCTTGGAATGTATAACTGCTGTAATTTGAAGCTCTCCTTCTGGCTTTAACCATTTCGCTATTATGGCAAAAATAGAATTTATTTTTTTTTCTTTTACTTTTCATTAGTTTTAGTTTTGTTCAAAATTTGTTTTTTTTTTTTTTTTTTTTTTGCCAGATTTAAAATTATTGCAAGCATAAAAACGGAGCTGAATAAATGCAATTTTCAATAATATAAGTTTCGTCCAGGTTTCTTTTGTTTTTTACAACACAATTTCATTTGCAAAATCAAGGTTTATAGGTAAAATTCGAACTAAATTTATAAATATATGCTCGGATTCAAAATTAAGAAATCTAAAGAAACTTTTGAATATGCAAAATGTCTGCCCTATCCAATTGCAGATGCCTACTTCAGGGAAAATAATCTCTGGGTGCATGTCATGGCAGAGGCATGGTGGTTCTCGTTCCACAACTATGTTGAAAAAAAAAAAAAAAGACCTGATTGAAAATCTATCTAATTTTCTAGCTCCAAGCCATATCATGCAGAAAGTCCTAAATATGTTATGGAAGCTTTTGAAATTGGTGATCTTGTCCATGCTTAGCAGTCTAAGAATGGTCAGTGGGTGCAATGGGAAAAGACTTGAGGGGCTTGAAACGGCATTAATTTTTGGTTTCCGCATGCAGCCTCCGTGGAAACTCCTTCCTTTGCACATTTTTGGCCGTTGGCCTGCTATATGGCAGCACTGTGAATGTTTAAAATTGCTGGTCGCCTGCTCTGCCCACTTTCCACTGTAACGTGACATGCAGTCTGGCGAAACTGCCCTCTTCTCACCCTTTATTTTGCTCTGCATTCGTTAACTCTGGCTTCTATTTTTCCTGTCTTTTGGGTGCTTTTGTGCGACACACATCTTTGAATGCGCATGGTGTTATCATTTTCTCCATTCCAGCAACCAGTCATGGTGGAAAAATGAGTGAGTTGAGAGGCTGTGGTAGCCAGCGTTGCATGGCATGCCCTCTGCACTCATGCATAAAGGGTCGAATGATGCTGGCTGCCCTCTTGCTGGAAGCAGGCTAGCGCCTATGGGCCTTGTAGATCAAAAAAGGCACAGTCATGGGCAGTGGTCGTTGACTTATTGAGCTGACCGCAACAGAAGTGCGTCACGCAGTATGAAAAGTAACCACTGTTTGCAACCAGGCAGTGAATGCTTTATAAGAACAAGTAAGAAAAATGCTTTTCTTTGCTCTAAAATGTGTGCCTGTTGGTAGATTAATGCCCACGAGACTTTTTCAACTTCACTGCAGAAGCAGGAGCGAAATCCATTCCTTTGTTCAAGCTGTTTTCTTTTGCATTGTTGTTGCCTGCACATTGCATGGACTGCAGGCTGCTAAATAAATGCAATAAATAAAGTGAAATGCATTTTTCCATCGGCATCAGAGAGTATTATACCTGTTGCAAGAAGAGCTGATGCCTGTATTGCTCTGGAGCTTTCTCGGGCTTCATGGGATGTGTGCTTGCGCCTCTTTGTTTGTTTGGTATTGCACGTCATGGCAGGAAAGAGGCACAGCTCTGATTATGCTTGTTGAACTGTGTTGGGCCACTTAATTCACCGCTCTCTGCTCGTGCTATGAGTCAGAGCCAGTTCAAGAGCAGATCCTATACATACATCGTGGTCCGATGCGTGCACAAAGGTATTCCTCAGGCTGTACGGACTCAGCTGGAATAAGCAGTGCAAAGGCCAATGTCCCACTTTTGCAGCCGTGATGCTGGCTGGAAATGTGACTGCAGTGATTATTTCAGGTAGCACACCCACCTGTAAGCCTCTCTTTCTTTACTTTACTTTCGTACTTTTTTTTTACTCACATTCTGCGCAAGTAATTTGTGGTGGCTGTCGTGGGCGTAATTGGTTATGGGTGTTGTTGCAGGTTCCTGTCGTGCATCCCAAGTAAGGCTGAGCTGGAGCGAGAGGTGTCGCTACTCGAGGAACACCTCTCGGGCCTGGGCTCGCCCGTCGTCTTCTGCCACAATGACCTCCTGGTCAAGAACATCATCTACCAGGAGAAAGAAGGTGCGGGCACGGATCTCTGTATCTCACACTCTGTGCCGTGGTCTTCTCATTCGAAGCTCCGGGCTCAGTTTACATAGCAATTGCATCACAAAAACTGTCGCAAGCCTGGCAGTTAGCCTCCGCCAATAGGGTTGGGCTAATAGAACATCTCGTGACAGGTTTGTGACAATTTATTTTTACGTGATCACTGCGTAATATGGTCCCTGGCCTCAAAAATGGCAGAAGGAAGCGCAGGCTGCCGCAAAAGAAAATGGATGCGAGGAATTAGCCGCAGTTATTTTATCATAACGGCACCATTGTTTTGCAAAATTTGCGTACGGTTGGCAATCATCGGAATTCACTTATGTCCTTATATAGGCACTGTGAGAGGCAGGAGTTGGCAGACCACAATAGCTATGAAGAAGTGCAGTGTCATTGCAGCCTTGACATAAATGGCCGAGTATCCAATAGTGCACTTCATACGTGCCACTGTGACCAAAAGTGCAAATTTTTCTCCGTCACTGCAACAGATTTCACTCCAGTTTTTGTTTTCGTCAACTCTTACCCTTGCTGTTTGGTAAAGCCTAAAGGTGCGTTTGGTGAGTCATGGAGGTTGCTTGGCATAATAGGCTAATTCTTCATGAAGGGGACGACCTGAACAAGTCACCAGTGATTCATTTGAGCGTGTGGCTCGCTGAACGATTTCTTATGACATGACTTCCAGGTTGCAGGTTCATCAGCCAATCCACGGCGCTGTAGGAAGTGATGTTTATTTACTCCCGCTTCCTTTCTTTGGTGAGAAAATACGAGTACATTCTCGCGCATGTACTACTTGCCGCACTCAAAGTTGTTTAACACATACCAAGGAAGGAAAATGAAGCTGACTGACTCGCGGTTCTATTTTTTCTAATGTGTTTGGAGCTTCAGCATGAGACAATTTCATGATTTGCTACTTTGCAAGACTGCAGACAATAGCGTATTCACCACTGCCAACTCTGTCTTCATCAAACTAGAGTACTTTTGGCTGCCAAAACAGCACCGACTTAAGCATAATCATAAGCTTTTCTTGCTAAACCCCACCGCGGCGGCTCAGTAGTTAGGGCACACGACTGCTGAACACAAGGACGCGAGATTGAATCCAGGTCGCGATAGCTCCTTTTCGATGGGGGTGAAAACAAGGCTCCTGTGTGCTGTGTGATGTCAATGCACATTAAAAAACCCCAGATGGTTGAAATTTCTGGAGCCCTCCACTACGCCGTCTCTCATAGTTGCTTTGGGACGTTAAAGGTATACCGAATAAATATCCAAGAATATTGAGAAAGCGCCACAATTGCATTCTTAAGACATGATTACATTAGTACAGACACATAATTCGGGTTAGTTTTGAACGGATGGCTGTATTTTTGAAGTTTTCTGAGCAGTCGCCGGATCGGAAACAATGCGCTCCTGAGTGTGAGCTGGCATATGTGACATCACATTTGCCCTCGGCAACGTCATGACGTCCGCGGCCCCCTCGCCGCTGCCCCCGCACCTCAGCTGGTTGACCAGTCACACGCAGTGTCGGCTTCCCCACGTCGCGCCGTGCACAATGCTACGTTAGGGTAAAATGCTGCAGACGAGGGAGGTTGAGGGGGACAGGTATGGAGGGCAATTGTTTGCGCGCTGGGAGGGAAAAATGAGTTGTTTGCAACTGCACACTGTGTCCACTGTCCCATAGGAACACGAGCAGCAGTTTTAGGGCTTGCTGCATTTTATTAAAAAAAACACATTTGTTCGTGCGCTTTGTAAATCCTGAGTGCCACGGAGGAAGGAAAAAATCAATGAGTATGATTGCTCGCGATGGGGTCATGAGGGATGCAGGTCAAAGTGACGTGATATTCGGTTTTGTCAGAGCTTTCACAGGAGGCTGCTAGGTGCGGTGATTTGAGAAATATTCATTAAAATACTTACTTTCCACTAATTTTTTTTTCATAAAGTGTGTTGTTTTCGTTGCTTTCAATGCAGTAGCTACCATCTGGGCTAGAAATCTCGGCGGCAATTTTTTTATTCAGTATACCTTCAAACCCCACAAACTAAACTTTTCCTCACTGAAATATATGTACAGTCTTTGTCAAAAATATGCAGCCCAAGGGTTTTGCTTCTAAGCCCCGTAACGGGGCTCAGTACGCATCTGCACCATTCGAAGTCTAGTAGACGAAAAATATATTCCCCATTCTTCTCTATGCTTACCTATATATTCCAATATTGCTTCCAGTGGCTTAGCTAGAGTGCTTAGAAGCGAACCCCTTGGACCGTATATTTTTGACAAAGGCTGAACAGAGTGTGATTAACTCTAAGTATGCTAGCTGATGAAAAGGGCTGAAAGGGCACAACAGTGAGCTCTTTCGTGAAATCTTGTTCAGAGCGAGAGATATTGTGAAGCTAGTCATGCACTGGTTCGACTTGCTGTTGCTCGGTGCCTGTCACGGTTCGACAAAGTTATCTTGCACTACATCTGCAACCCACCAGTGTGAACGCACATTAACCGATCTGATGGAGCACCCCCAAAGGTAACCACCTTCCCCTGTCTCTTCACCTGCCATTCCAGACAGGGTGATCTTCATTGACTTTGAGTATGCTGACAACAACTACCAGGCCCTGGACATAGGGAACCACTTCTGCGAATTTGGGGGTAGGCGTCTCTTTTTCACTTTTCTATCACTGGCTTCCTTACTTGCGGTTGCTGCTGACAAGTGCAGTTGCCATAACTCTTCCAGCTGTTTCTCATTTCTTTACTTTTTTTTTAGGCTTTTGACCTCAGCTTCGCACCTTTAGCGTAGCAAGATATTGGGCCGTCTGAGTATCTTGTCTGTGCATGCGTGTGTGTGTCTTTGTATCAGTGTAGTGCAGAAACTGCTAAAAAGTGCTTTGAATCAAAAGGGCCCCTGAAGAGGTGGTAGTATTCTAATGCAAGAATTCCATAGAGGTGGTCTTTTGGAGCATTCAGGTACAATTGAAAGCCTTGCATTGAGCCTATAATTTACAATTAATTTTTAAAAAGTGCTCCTGGCGACCGCTTGCAAACGATTGGGGCGACACTTCCCCATGCGTCCCCTCCCTAATGATGTCATCAGGGCTTGCTGATCGCGCCCACTGATTGGACGCTCCCATGTGACGCAGGCAGGATGGGGCATGGTGGGGTGCTGTCACAACTTGTTTTCTTCATTTTCTCTTACGCACTATCGCTGATATGTTGGGTGGTAATGATGGTAACTTAACAGATAGCAAAAATAGATTGAGCATTTTAGTGCAGTTGAGAATGCTTAAAAAGTCAAGTAAAAGCAAAAAACGATTGATATGAAAAAAA
Organism: Amblyomma maculatum; assembly: GCF_055883805.1. Taxonomy (NCBI): domain Eukaryota; kingdom Metazoa; phylum Arthropoda; class Arachnida; order Ixodida; family Ixodidae; genus Amblyomma; species Amblyomma maculatum. The sequence continues at coordinate 136,303,820 of NC_139347.1, forward strand.
ACAGTAGTCAAGTGCACGCTTGCCTTTCAGCTGCCAGCTGACACTAGCATACTGGCTTTGTGTAACGTAAAGTTCTTGTGGTGTTGTTGCAGCCAGCTGGAAAAAAACTGCAGCAGTTTAGGCATGGCTTGAACCTAGTGATAGAGCGCAAGCTGTGAGCGTTGCAGCGTTAGCCTCTTTAACATCCCCTTTTTCAATCCGCGGTTTTTTCGTAATTTTTATTTAAATGAGGTTTTGGGGAAAGTAAAGAGTGGACGTCAGGGAATTGTGGACACCTACACTTAACCAGATCAAGATCATGTTTTCATATTTTTTCTTCTATATTGTACATCTGTTTATAAGAAAGGAAAGGTGCAGTATCTGTTTTTCTTTGACCTTCAAGATTGTTCAAGGTGGCCTCGCACAACCCAGGGCTGCCTCTCTATTAGGTTTTTGGGAAAGGAAGGCTCAGCATACATTTGGGTGAACAACAAGAAATCTTGGACACCCACACTTAATTAGGTCAAGGTCATTTGAAGGGCAAATTTTGTGGCACACGACACTTACTAAACCTAGCATAGTGAAGGTTTTGCTTCCATTGTAAATTAGTTTATAAGAAAGGAAAAGTGCAGTATCTTTCAAGGCCACTTGAAGGTGAAAACCAGTGCTACACTGAAGGCTCGAACTACCTGCTGTAGTGAAGAAAAATTTTTTTTTCCTCCAGTGTACACTCTTTCTTTGTATCAGTGCTGTGCATTCAGTCTTCAGTATCATCCTCAAAAACACCGTGAGCCTCGTTTGAGTCCAGATGCCTGTCCTGATGGTCTCCCTCATTGTGATAACTGTGGGTGCACATACTGCCCGTGAATCTCCTGATCTCGTCGCACTGCCGGTTTGGCTGCCCACTGGACCGGCTATTGACTTTGGCGACTTATTCTCCTTTTGCCTCTCGCAGGGGTGGAGCGTTTTGACAGCTCGCTGTATCCTGACCGGGAATTCCAGCTGTGCTGGCTACGCCACTACCTGGATGAGTGGCACCGGCTGGCGGGGCGGGGTGAGAGCGCCTCTGCGCAGGACGTCGAACTGCTCTACGTACAAGTGAACAAGTTTGCCCTGGTGAGAACAGCCTCTGAAAGTCTAGGATAGGAAGGAGGGGATTCATGCTTGAAGCAGGAACAAGTGGGTAGAGCAGTTCTCACAGCTCAAAACTGTTTCGCCAAGGCTCTTGGGTGTATAGAGGACACTCGAACTGAGCATAGAGGCAATATTACATTTCACTTTCATCAATTACTGTGGTCTTCAGGTACAAGCTACAGCACAGGGTGTGTAAGGTTCCTAACCACCATGCTGGTCACATACCGTAACAGTTAATTTTGGCTTCAAGGTCTGGAAAGACATTTTAATGTGTGAAAGTTCGAATTACCGAATAGTCATAAAAAGTGGTTCCAGGGCCGTTGGCATTATAGTTCTCATTTGTAGTAATTTCATTGAGTAAAAACCTGGGTGATTGGTGCCGTTTCTTTGAGGTGAAAATTGGGTGGTAACTACAATTTTTCACAGTTCAGTCAACTGCATTACTGCGCACTGCTGGGAGTGTCAAGGCTGTATTGCTGCAGAAAAATGCCTCAGCAGCAATAGAGTATCAAGCAAAAGCATCCACTGACATTGGTACCTAATTTTGGAGCTGGACCACCCAAATTTCAGAGGTTGGCCAAGTCCATTAGTGAAACCATCTCCCGTCTTTAATGCAGCTTGCAGTTGGTTTGGATTTATTGTACAGGGATGGAAGTTGATAAAGATGGCTGCATGCAATGCACAGCACAAGATTGTGTTGCAGTTTAAGACGTAAAGTGATTGGCTGCAGTGATTTGATGCGAGGTTTCATACTCACTCCCCCCGAGAAATTTTCCCTGAGCTTGGCAAAGGCTTCACACAAGGTTCGGGAATGGGTTTAACTGGTGCTTTTGCACTAAAAACATTGAATTGAAGGGAACATGTCAGAGCCAGAACAGGAAAGTGCCTTCAGAAAGAAAGAGTAGTGATGTCTACCTATAAGTGCCCCAACTATTATGCTGGCATGCTGACCTGGCTGGCTGTTGCAGCTACTGTAAGACTAGACTGCCGATCAGAGAAGGAGTCCTGTGATAGTCATTGTGAATGTATCATATGTGCATCATGCACACATGATGCACACATGATGCACACATCTTGCATACATCGGGAATGATTCATGCATGATGCAGTTTTTTTTTAGCAACATGGCACCGTGCAGTTAAGGCTTGAGGAGGTCTATTAGGGCAATCTGTAGCTATGCTGGTCATACCTGAATGCGGTCTGACTGGCCCAAAGCCACCAATCTTTAAATCAACGAGTGTCCAGCACTATAGACTTGCACAGACGAATTATCCAAATTAATGGTGGTAAGATTAGCTAGATTTTACTGTGCTGGTTGTTTCAAACTATGCAAAAGGGTGATGGGTAATGGAATTCGGAGCTTATATCTTGGTGAAATCAATAGTTGAGTGGTCATAAATGCTGTTCTCTGTGCCTGCTTTGTTGAGAGCCTGCAACAAACATGGCTATAAATGTGTCGGTTGGCAGAATTTGTTAGCATTACCTAGCTGTGAAATATGATTTTAGAATTCAGCCACATGCCCCAGGGGCAGCTGCTTTTAAAACAGAACTAGCAAACTTGTTCCCATATGTCCAGTTGAATAAAAGTTTAGGAATGTTTTCATTTCTTTGCAAAATGTTGTGCTTTTTTTTTTTCTGCACATTCATAACCAGCCTATGAGCACTGCTGGGAAGTTGATTGTGTGAGATGTGCAATGAATCGAGCCGCACTCAGATATTTTTTTTTTTCGTTTTTCACTTCTTGACATGCGCTGTGTGCTAGAGTGTGGTCCTCGTTAATGTAAAAAAGAACAAGTGAAGATTGACAGAGGTGTCTATTGCATCATTGCAGGCTTCGTGCATGCTGTGGAGCCTCTGGGCACTCATCCAGGCTGCTCACTCTACCATCAAGTTTGACTTCCTCCAGTGAGACACCCTCCTGCCTTTTCAAAAAAACTGTGCGCTCTGAACAGGGCCAATCAGTGGGTCACACTTAGCTGTACTGTGATGGGCACTTCGACTTTAGCCACTCCGTCAAAGTGCAGACATAGATGGACATATGCACCAAGGCTGAACAAGCCCTGGCAAAGAGCTCAGGAAAGCAGGTGCCGAATTTGGCATGCGCTTTTAGTTCGTCTCACCCAAGACGGGGAGTTTTGTCCGAGTGCCATTACCATGGAGCGGGATCTACGTGCACCAGTGCAGGCGCTGTTTCAAAGCAAGTTCCTGTGAGAGCTGACAGTTGTTTTCCAGTGCCTATCATTTTCATTTGGCAGCATTTCACTTCGCGTCATCAGACAAAGTTAAAAAAATATTGGAGGCATAGCTTCTTTGCAAAGTGTGAGCACTTAGTTGATTCCTTGAAGCATGAAAATAAGTAAGGGTGCTCAAGTTTTTCAGCTGTGAATTGAATATCTTCCTGTTTGATTTGCCAAGCGAGTCACGTAGCGCATGTTCAAAATTATTTGGAATGAATGAAATGCCTTTCAAACTTTTCAAATAAATTGCAATATAATTGACACGAAGTTGGAATAGTCACGCTATAGTTATCTCTAGCAACTTTAAATATGCCTGACAGCATCCCGCCACAGCTAGTCTGTGTGAGAAAGGGGATTTCAGCGTTAGGACATATTCTACACATGGTCAACACGTGGCTGTCATGTGCTCGATGCAAGGCCACTGTGCATCCCACGCTTGGTCAGGTTATGAACTTATGTCCACTATGCGCCTGCACATGCTGGGCACAACCACCTTGTGGTATTCAATGCAAGGCCACCACATATTCCACACATACTCAGCATGTCTTTGACTCCTCTCGGGCTGGTCACAGTAGCCACGGGTATCTCTGAAGGCACGTGCTTGTACTCCTGATCATGAGGTCACCTGCCGTCTGGAGAAGTCTTTGAGAGACTGTAAAGTTGCACCCAGACGTAACCATATTGCTTTCGGGGTCAGTGCTATGCATTTGGACAAACTGCTGCAGCCTTCAGCAAGGCCTGGTCTACTTCTGCTAGACTTCAGGTGTCGTGACTACATTCAGATCGAAGCGCGATTCACAGGGGACATTCAGGCTTGCACAAGGTCCGCCAGTTTGCATTCTGTTCAGGCTTCATTGCTCTCCTGATGACTGAGCCCATTTTATACCATGAGCAGACATTGCATTGTACTGCTGCTGGGTGTTCTGCCCTGCAGCGCAGGCAGGTATACTGAATTGGCACAAACGTGTTCCGCTTTACAAAGTCCCTAAGGAAATTCACAGAAACTCACTGCAGTGTCCAGGAAAACAGCCAAGGACTTGATGAAAATCTCCTGTGACAGACATAGAAGTATAAATGAAATTGCTTTCACTGACTGACCAGCCTTGATCGTGAAACCAGTGCAGCCCTCTGAAATGCTGTAAGCGACATTCCTTCTTTCAGTGACTATAAATCTCACTTGCAGCATCCAGTGAGCCTTAATCCTCAGGGAACGCTATTTGCCACAGAACAGCATCGTGTGTTTGGGCTGTGCCATGTAATTCTGTCTGCTCTCTTTTCGCAGGTTCGCCATGGAGCGTCTGGACATGTACCGGAGGCACAAGGCAGAGTTCTTGGACATGCGGCTGCCGTCCTCCTCCTAGGAGTGGCTAATGAGGCTGGCAGCTTCGACCGCGAGTCTGTGCCCTTCCTCCCAACGAGCCCTACCTCGTGTGGCTGCTGCCCTCCGCCCAAAATGGTCTCACCGGTGGTGGTGGTCACCACTGCACCTCACTGCCTCGCAACACCGCCATGCATGTCTGAACTGGCGGTGGGGCTGTACTCTCTCGTAGCTCTGTGACGAGACAAAGAACGTAGTTGATATTTTTGCTACAGCTGTTTATTTTCAGTTCACGCACATGTGGTCATCATGGGTCTGGTTTTCCAGTGCCTTACTCAGTCCTTGCATTGTGTGTGTTAACCACTGAGCTTCTCCAAGCTCACAGTACTTCATTTGTGATGGATGGAAGGAGCGCTTACTTTTTCGATGGTCGAGGGGTAGAGGAGGCGCGAGTAGGGGGCCACGCAACCTTTGAGCCAAGCAGTGTGGTCCTTCATCCCAATTGCACTTGTTGCATTCTTTCACACTAATGCACACCAAAATTTGAGTTGCTGGCTCCCGTGCATCTTTGAAGCGCTTTTTCTTACGGTAAGTTGTTTTATTTCCTTTTTTTTTTCTTAAAATGGGAACAATGAGTGAATTCATCCTTATTTTTTATGAGTTTGTTACGACTGTTTTGAAATATAAGCGTCCACATGCACTCAAACCTTGCATATTACTGCCTCCCGTAGTCCAAAGGTAGTTGGGTTGACTTCAGTGAGGTGAAAGGTGACCCTTGATTTCTGACTGTAGAAGTCTACTTATGATGGGTCTATTCTCGGAGTCTGTTGTTAATGTATTAACACTAATTTCTTCCTGTACCATCACACTCATGCATTGCATGGAAACACAGGTTTTCAGAGTGATGTGTGCTTGTTAAACTTATTACAAGTTTACAAATGTAAAAAAAAGGTCACTTTGGGCACCTGTGAACAGCAGTGCGTGTACGTTTGGTCGTTTCATGCCCACCGCTTATCTCAACCATGGCTAACAAGACTGTTATGCGGCCCTGGAGGGCGTATTTTGAGATGGGCTCTAAGAGAGCTGCAGTTCTTTGATGAATTTATTGTTGCTTTTAGTGGCCACTCTTTACTGTTTTTTCTTTTTAACTAAATATTTTGTTGGCATTAATTTTTATCATGTTACACTATATATGCCAATTGTTATGGAGCTTAATTTCTTGTGCCTTTTTTTCTTCTGTGCTACGAATTCGAGAAGTGACAGACCTTTGCAGCTTGTGTTGCGTGTGCAGTTTGACAAACCAAATCTGCTGTGCTCCAATGGCAGCAGTGCCATTTCAAGAAACTCGAAAGCTTTATAGAAAGGTAGTTTGACTTTTCGTTTTGCTTTTTATTTTTGTCGCTAAGTTATGCTGGGCGGTCTTTTGTGTGACATCCTAGCTTACGAGTGTATGGCAGCGAGTATGTGTGAGGCGACAGTACAGATTCCAGGATTAATGATTGAACGAGCAGCAAAATGCACGTACACAAACGAGAATCCACAAGGGGCGTCTCAGACAGGAGCCAGTAATGCTGTTGCGACGTACACTTAAATGTGGAGCTTAAGTGTCCCCGAAATTTTCTTTTTATGGTGCATATCTTAAATGAAAGAAATGCTGTGTTGCATTTCTCTTCTGCGCTTTTATGAATGGGCGTAGGCATTTTGCATTAGAACGTCTAATGTGAGGTAGTCGAATGTACATTCCCGCATCTTTTTCTGTGATAGCGCATGAGGCTAGTTTGATCAAAAAGGCATCGCCATCACCGTTACCATAACTCCGAATTGAGGCAAACGTGTCGGGGGAAAAAAACTTGTTGTGCCGGTATACAGCGGCCACCAGAACACCATCGAAAGCCTGATATGTTGTTGCCAGTACAGATGATGCCTTCACACTATAAGCTTGAAAGCAGCTTTTGCTGATGCAGAAGCACTCTGGAAGGCCACAAACCGTCAACGCATTCTACCTCTAAGGTAGTGACTAAAGTGTTTTAGACCAACACCGATCCGTGACATAAGCAAGATGCGGTGGCACTATTGTCGCCAGGCTGAGCCGACGGGGTGGAAAGAAGGCTTAGCGGCCATAGGAATACATGGAACCAAGAAATTTCTAAGCAGCTTTCTGATTTCACAGTGCACCTATGATGTCGTTTGATGCAGAGTAACTGTGAACATCCAAGAACACATTGTGAAGGTATTAAACCCCATTACAAAGGAGGAGTAATTAATTTTAAAACGACATGAAACGTAGAAGAGTATAAGTCGGAAGCACGGCCCAAAGAAACTCGTGCAGGCAAGAAACTTACAAAATACTTTTCCGGTTTAAAGGAGCGCCAATAAACATGACGTGATTAGAAGTTAGCGAATGTCTTGAAGAAAAAGTGTAACAATATATGCTAAGTGATTTTGATGCCCATCAATTTTTAAAGTGCTTCGATAAATGTGCAGATTAAAGACCGACATACCCCTAAAAAAGTAGCTACACGCAGGGCGCTTCTCGCAATTGCGACAGCTTGTGTTGTCCGACATGCTGCCATGCAGGCTGCATTCCTTCTTGAATACCGCCGTTGCTATGATACAGACGTTAAAGCTAAAGACATTCCTCACACAGCATGATAAACGGACTGCATGCAGCAGCAGTCAAGCAAAAGGCCTCGTCTGCTCACAGAAGTAGCGTTACCGTCTGCGATCGAATAGACTGCATCTGTTACAGTGGGTCGTTCTGTTTCTTACCATTGTCATGACTTTAGAGGAGTGCTTGTTGAATCTAGTATCTAGTTTTGTCTGGGCTCCTCACCTGGAACGACTGTTATTAGCAAGCAAATTCAGTGCATATAGCAGCATATCATACTACAAGAGAAGCCTGCGTGATTCGGAGGAACACCCAGCGGATAACGAGCCTGTCGGCAACATGTATGGCATCACAACACATATCTTTAGTGGCGTTTTAAAAATAGATTGCCTCTGAAATGGCATACCATACTTTGTCGCACCGGCCACCTCTGCTCGTGCTCTGCGAAATGAGAAAAATGTTGCGGTAAGTTGGGTTTACATGTGTTTCTATGGGTTGCACTCCTGACTCGCACCCCCATACGTTTCACAGTGTTTAAATATGCTGAGTCTTTGAGGTGGTGTTTTATGCTTTCAAAATTTGTTGTAGGGTGTTCATCTTTGCTTGGTACCGAATGACGGCAACATAGGTGCCTTGTGATATTAGAAAACTGATTTGAAAGCTTTCGCTTTCGTGTATTACTAAGGGAACTAAGCCCACTTTTCCCCCTCAGTCTGATGCTGCGCCCTTAGTGCCTCCTTTGTTTGTAAACACAGTTGTTAGTGCATACCTAATTTGTTTTCTTCAGCTGTGCTGCAATCAGAGTGAGTACTCTGTCCAAGGAGTGCTCAGTCATACTTTAAGGGGTTCTAGAACTATCTTTTTGATGTCTCCTACCATATTTGCTTCTAAGAACCTACTATGGTGGCTCGGGGTTGAAGGCGTTTGGCAGGTTCAGTTCCAGCCACGATGGCTGCTTTTCAGGGGAGGCAAAATGCAAAAGGTGTTTGTGTGTTGTGCAATGTCTGAGCCTATTAAAGATCCTCAGCTGATGGAAGTTATTGTGGAGCCCCCTGCTACTCCTTTCTCCCCTTAAGGCACGGTTGAGGTGGCCGTGTGTCTTACCCTTCCCCAAATCTAATATTTCTTCAAATCTCACTAACTGTCATAGCATGTGTTTGATCATTGAAATGCTACCATTGGCTAGTTTCCTTATGCATCAAGTAGTGAGGGCAAATTCTTGATAGCATTGTTAAGAACAAGTGTAAAGTAAAAAAAAATTGGTAGGGTTTTAATGTGAGTTATCGAGCAAAAGGTTCTTAGCCTGGTTTAGTTCTCTGTTAAGCCAGTACCTCTATGCCAATGCATTCATTTTTATGAAACTCGGTTGGTTGACTAATATGTTGGAAACCTATTTGCATCATTTCTGCAGCATTGATGAAATTACATGGTTCAGGTTCGATACGCAGCACCACACTTTCGTTTTATAGGCTCACAAGGTTAAATCAAGGTCACTCTTCAAAAGTCGCCCGGATTTCGCAGCTTTGGTTGTGAAGGCGAGCTTTCAATCTATAAAATGAACCAACGATTGCAATACTCGCTAATGTGAAATTCGAGCAACATTGTATAAAACCAGGTGTCTTTGTCATCAGTGGCTGGTACGATAAGCTTGCATTCGTTTTTTCAACGGTAGTCATACAGCCTACTGTGCTTCTACCTAGTCACCTTGTGACCGATGGGAGAAATTTTATGTGAGCAGACTCTCGTGTTGGCCACCCTATCTCATTTGGTGCAGTTTAGTACACTTAAGATTCACATTTAAGTGTAGGATTTGCTAGCTTTTAGGGTTCCTTTAGGATCCTAATGCTGCCGTTCACCAGATTCTCTGAGACGTCCGTGTTCCTGCTGACCATGGCGGGTGGCAGGTCGCGGAGCAGAATCTTGAGCTCCAAGTTGGCCGGTGCCCATTGTGGTAGCGTGGCCCACTGGTGCCCACCGTTCACACCAGAGCACAGTGACATCGTGTTATGGAGCATTGAAAGTTTCATGCATGCTGTATGACAGCCTGTAAAACATCTTCAGTAATGAAGAAATTATGAGTGCTTCAGGTTTTCTTTAAGAGAACCTTTGAAGTAAGGTAGCATGAACCTGAAAGTGTAAATATATATATTTTTCATTGGGATTCATGTCGGTTCACTGGAGAACCAAAAATCTGTCGGTCTGCTAGCAGTCATATTTTCTGAAACCTCAGTAGACCACACATGCAGCCGTGTGATGTTTTGCGCGTGGCTGTATGAGCTTTTACCACCTGTACTTACCTCAAGCCATTAGTTCTCGATGCTGAAGTAGCTGGTTGCTGCTCTTTCATTTGTAGTTTTTTGTAATCAAGAAGCAGGCTGTGATGCTAAAAGTAGTGTGGCTTTACGTTTCAACTATGTCCACGCACAATATGTATACGAATAGAAATGAGACGTTACCATATAAGGCGTTTGCATTATTGGAATGCCAATGAGTACAGCATTTGTCACCGCACTGTTCCCAGTCATCAATGTGCTTGGATCTGTGATGTGCATCATTAGTCAAGGTGTCATGAGTTGTGAAAATTTACAGCCCGAGTGCTGTGACGAAAAGTGTAACTGTGGTTTGCAGTGTGAGTATTTTCTGCTGGTAGAAATGTTTGTTGCATTGTTTTGTCTCAGTCACTGTAATGCTGTCCTTATGATGAGTGAAAATTGGTCGTAGCAGAGTGCATGCACAAAGTTGTCAGAGGCGGTAACTAGTAGAGACCTGTTCAAGACTGATGGTTTCATTGTTCTGGCATCGATGCATGTGCGTTAATGTGTAAAACTGCTGCGAAAGCAGGTCCGAACGAATCTGCGACAAAGATTAAATGTGCACACGTGTATATTCCTTGTAGCTAGTCAAAAGAGCATTGAAACTTTGTGAAGCTCTAATGCACATCCTCTGGCCAATGTCTTTGTGTCTCTGTTTGTGTACTCATAAAGCATGCAGCTCAGTATTTTTGAACAAAAGTCACTTACTGCAGAGTTGAGCATTTCCCGTGATCAGTGAAAGTATGCACGTGCTGGATGGCATTGGCATGGCTCAGCTTTGTGCTAAACTGCCTTTACTGTGTTGAGCTAGGACTTGGGGAGAAAGGGACTTCATACACTAAGCATTCTTTCCGAAAAGAAAAGGAAAGACAGCAAGTCAGGTACCCCCCCTCCAGGCCTCTTCTGAGCTCTCTCTACTCAAGGTGGTTCAGTGGCATCCAAGTATTGCTGTGCATACAGAAGCATATTGTTTAAACCATTTGTAAGAGATCAGGATAATATGCTGGTAGCAATGTCATTCATATCATCTGGATATCTAACAAAGAAGCCATGGAAATCTTTGGAATGTGGAAAGTGTTTTGTTTTCGTAACATTGAGTTGGATGAAAGGCTTGTACCAAGCGTACCAATTCTTTGACTTTTTCATGATGTTTCTGTGTGCATAGGGTGCGTACAGTGAGCATACAGTGCTCACTGTACTGCTAGGGAGCACTACCGAATGCCACCTGCTGCTTGGCGTAGATTGCAGTAAATATGAGGCTGCTGGGCCAGTTGGGGTCATGTTATTGTCTAGTTTGCATGGACCCACCATGGCAAATGCTGTCGTGCTGCTGTTCTAACCACGTCAAACAGTTTATCGAGTCTCATTAAAGTGGCAGTAGCAGAGCAGGAAGACTGTTATGGTGCTGGTTTCACCATGGTTGCCAGTGCATTCACGTTAGTATGTGCTGTGGTGGCCACAGGAATGGCTCACAACACTGTGTATGCTTTGTGATTTGCGGACACAGTTTGCCAATGGCTGCTGGTCAGCACTGGTGCATTTAGAGAAGTTGCGCAGACTCTGGTCCTGGTTTTGGTTGTGTGGCCTCAAAGGAGATGACTCATACGCACAATGTGTGTTAGTAGTACTGTGTAGATTATATATATAATATATATTGTATAGAATACATTTCAGACTAAGGAGCTTTAAAGCATGTTGCCTGTTGCACCGTTGCCACAGATCCTGTCATTTTTTTTGCTTCACCAAGCCTCCTCATGTGCACGAGTCAACTATTTTTCTACGAGTGTCCAGTGGATGGAGTGTGATGACCCACTACTAGTTTTCCAGTCTGTTTGCTCAAGTAGTTGTGTACATCTGCCGAGCAGGAGGGCAAGAGTTGCAAAACTTGAGTATCTGTTGTGTACCCTGATTGCTGGCCAGTGTATATGCCTCAGGACTTCTGGGGCCACACTTGTTTCGGGGACGTCTTGTAGGAGCTAGCAATGCTCAGCCAGGCGAGAAAACACAGGCACTGGTCTCGCATGGTGTACGCCTAGAAGGCTGGTAGGTTCTCCACTTAATGTGACAAGGATGATAAGTGAAATCCAACAGCATAGCCTTAGAACGAAGCAGAATATGCAATGGACAGGACAGGCACTGTTACCATGGTCCACCATGGTTCATGTCTACTGTGAAATGTTCTACTGAACCCCACAACAAGGACTGTGACAAAGAGAAGGAAAAGGAGGCACCAGTGTCAGACTGAAATCAATGTTTATTTTGCAGAAGATTGATTAATGCTCATTTAAGGGTTAACTGAAATATCAAGCCAAAACACGCAGATGCACATTACCTATCCCTCACAACCATAATTTGCTGTTGTTTTTTTTCCTTACCCTCGCCTTAACATGCCCTGTTTACTTGGGGGCCAACCAATGTGGGAATCGCTGGCAAGGTGAGGTACCAGCTCAGCTCCAATTGCAAAAAGTAAAACGAGAGATTAATGCCAACTATGCTGATATGAAAAGTCATGCATTCTGGCTGAATGCAAGCCCTCTTGTTAAAAGCTACTATCGTAATAGCTGCCTCCAAAGATTTCACACGCCAGTTATTTTTCAAAAGACCTACGCAAAATGTTCTTGGATAAATCCAACATGAAGATTGGCACGAGCTCACCTGCAATTGTTCAACCACGTGGCGAGACCTGCCTTTTGAACATTGGCAGTTCAGTACTTGGCATCATTCAAAGCGAGTTGTCACATTGAAAAAAATTTGAGCGCTGCACGAGACTTCAGTGTCTACAGAGTGGGTCAAATGCCATAACGGCAATGTTTTTTGGATGCATTAGCAACGCCAAGCTCTCGGTGCGCTTTGCCGGCCGTCTTAGTGGTAAGATGACAGCATGGAGCTTTACTGGTCTGCCTCGACAACATTCCAGTTACCTTTTCTTGTTGCAGAATTAGTTGGCCTGTAGAACATATCAACACAATATGGGAGTACAGTTGTGCTTCATTGGACACTGGTTCCTTGACATAAGTGTCCATAATGTATCCACAGCAGTAACTAATTGTAAAAAAAGAAAAGAAAAAAAAAACTACTAGATAATGTGATTCACCTCTCGGTGGGATGACATACTCCTACTACGACTATTTTAATCTCATGAGCTTGTAGTAGATCACTGTACTAAGACCTACTTTCAGTGTGGAATAATCTGCAGAAAGCTTTTTTCTGCAGCTATTCATGTATGGCAAATCAGGACTAGGCCCACAAGGGAGAGTAGAAAAAGTCATCATTCAGGCATTGTTCTCAAAATACAGGCAAGGAAAAGTCTGGTTAGGCTAGTCTAGTCAATGTCTCCTTCTCTTCATTGGCCACATTAATGCAGCAAACCATAGGCTCTACTGGCTTTTGCATAATTCCACCCTGGCAACTGTCTGGAGAGCATGTTTTCATATTAGAGATGCATTGAAAAATGTGGTTCCCAAAAAGGGCACAGCTGCTTTGTGTCCACTAAATGAACATTTTGTAAGCCCTGCCTACAACCACTTCAGTTTTTGCTAGTCCTATTAAAGCGCTTCCTGGTTTCATTGTTTCAAAACATCCAACCTAAGCCATCTTGCCCCTGTTGCTATGATGCTTGTTCCAGCAGGTGGGTGTGACAAGTGACAGGGTCAGAGCTTGTTGCCCCTTCGCTCAGATGGGACACTTGCAGAATGGTATGCCATTCTTGTGGCTACCTTCTTGTACTATTTTCCCTCGTTTTTCGCAATTCGCTAGTTTTCTGAGCAACAGGTAACAGACTGAACGCTTTTGCACTTCGTGGCTCTTGCAAGCATACGTGCTCTTACGAAAATGATGTTCTTAGTATAAAGAATTCCATTTCCCAAAAGGTATTATATGTAATGGCTCTGCAGCTATAGTAGAGGCCCATTGAACACAAGTGTAGAATGGGGGCAGTGGATGAAAACTACTGTCATCGGAGCATCTGTAGGCAGTAGCTTGGTATCAGTGATGATAAGGGCACCATTTGAAGTAATTTTTTACTATTAAAGCATGTGGTTGCCTACCCATCACCTACACAGATGAATGAGTCTCCAAATACGAGTAGAACTAATGCTTCGGGACCTTTGCCTAGGCCAGCCTGACCAGATGTGGACAGTCTTTGTACGACACCAAGCATGTCATCGTAGAATGAATATGTGTGTAAAATTGTGATTGAAGGCTGTGAACTTAATACCATTTCTAAAGGATTGGACCAAATCTGATCATGCTTTATGGTGGTGCAAAGTGCCGGCTGTTGCTTTTGGTTGTAGTTGTTGGTGTCCATTTGCTGTGTGCAGCAAGGAGCGAACCGTGGTCTCGCTACAGTTCCTTTGTGAGAAGTGTGCAGTGGCCAAACGTCCCTGCTCAATGTGGGTAGTGACACCATATGGCTTTCCAGCAGAAGTGCTCATGGATGACAGCATTTATGGTGCGATCATGCCTCAAACATACAAGAGGCCCATGGGATTTGTTGCTTACATTGTGTGTGCAGTTGTACCTTGCTGGGTTAGCTCGTTTTCATTTGAAATGTCTAAAGCCCGCTTATGTGGTTAGGATATCTTCATCTTGATGCTCAGAGCTCAAAAATTTGGACACCAAATGATGGGTACCTAAAATACTGAAACTTGAAAGAATCCTTAGTTCTATATGTGATGTGAAAAATATAAACTGATTTAGTAAATGTCCAGCACTGATGTGTTAATTATTTTAAGTGCTATTGAACGCATAGCCCAAGTGCTGAAACAAGCCTTTTTTAAGAGAAAGCACGTGCAGGTGCGAGGCTTTTTCTTTTTAATGAACCATCCAGTTGACACTTTTGCTGGACAAGCTCTGCCCAAAACTCAGGTTTTCTGCTCTGGAATAGAACACCGCTGTCTGAGTCACACAACTGTTTGTGTAAATAAACATGTGCAATATGTACCAATCTTGTGCTTCTTTGATTTCAAGGTAAAAGAAAAGTGGCACTCCACAGAAACATATTGTTTGAACTTCAGGCACTGTGTTTGCCTATGTAGCAGTTGGACACGCATGCAAGAGAAGAAAAATGTTGGCAGCACGTCCAAAAAAAGCTGGTTAAACTTAGCGGGAACTGGGCTACAGCTTTTGTTTTATCCCATAGAGCTCTGGTTTGGTTTATGGGGTTTAACGTCCCAAAGCGACTCTGGCTATGAGAGATGACGCAGTGAATACCTGGGGTTCTTTAGCGTGCACCGACATCGCACAGCACAGCAAACTGCCACAATGCTAATGACAACTACAAAATGCAGCACTTGTGACATAATTTTTGTAAAAGGTAGAGACGAAGAGTACCAAACCATTTTAAGGCAGAAGCCTTTCTTGCCTCATAAGTGCCACGACAGGATCCTGTAAAGAAGCTGGAAAAAATGTGACATCATATCTAAAGACAGATTTCCTTAGAACGAGGAACAAACAAGCAGACATAAAGGCAGTTCGTCCTCGGGTAGCCATCACATTATGTCTAATACACAAGAATAGAGATGAGCTAAGGACATAATGTCATGCCACCTTGAAAGCTCCCAACAGAAGTCGAACAGTGTCACAATGTCAGAGTCACCAGGCACAAGCGGAGTGTAATTCATACAAGAAGAGCAGTACCGATCAGATGATGAGGGTACCTACGGGTTCCCACCGCAGGTATTCGAAATTTCTGAAGCCCTCCACTGTGCCATCTCTCACAGCCCGAGTCGCTTTGGGACGTTAAACCCCATAAACCAAATCAGAGCTTTATGCAATGGAACGAAAGCGGTAGTCCAGTTCTCACTCTCAACGCAAAGACTGCTTAAATACCCAAAGGCTGCACAAGCTTGCAAAAGAGAGACAAACGAAGGCATACATTGATGTCTTCAACATAGATACGACGGAATTCTAAAGGTTTTAAATAAACAGAAGCAACATGTCATGTATGATGCATTGCATTCTCAGTGACTTTCCAGCTACAGGACCCATCTCTCTTAAGATGTGGCCAAACCGAAGTTTGGACGATGCCCCCAAAAAGAATATCAAGGTGTTCCTTACCGCACGTACGGGTACTAAAGTACACCCATAGTAGTACTAAAGTACAATTTTTAAACTTTCTACAGAAATTCCAACCTTGTGCTCAGCAGAATGCCAACATTTGGCTCTATGCAGGCTTTTGCACGCTTAGGAATAACAGGTTTCCCACCTCTACAGGAAACTTGAAACCAATGCCTCCACTTTGCTTCAAGAAGACAACTATATCCAGAGGTTTTCATGCTAAACAGACTATTGACGACTTTAGCACTTGTCCTATCTTCGTTATTTTTTTTCATTGAATGTGTTGCGCTACAAAGGTGTCCATGCGTAAGGATCGGCTAGCTAGCCCCAACGCAAAGACTGCTTAATACCCAAAGGCTACACAAGCTTGGCTGAAGAGACACTTTGGGAGGCAACAGTATCTTAATTATCATTCAATATGCACTGCTCTCCTCTCACTGCAAACACAAGCAGGGAATGGTTCAAACTGTGTCTGAATCTACTAATTGTACTAAACGCCAAAGCAATCCATTTGAGGGTACACAGCAAGACACTTCAATTCTGTGTGCTTCAGCAGCAGCATTCAGTTCAGTATTTTCTTGTGGAAACATACGATGTACTACTTGGACTTGTACAAACATGCATTCTGCTCTCTGGGCTTAGGAGACCACATGACCGTTGCTCTCCATGATAGAGGCTGTTGGTAGTGTTACATGAAGTAAAATACGGATGAAAACACCTTCTGCTTCCAACAGCAGCTTCCAGAAGATGGTGGTCATCCATGTGATCGTGCTGCAAAGTTCAACTCTCGCTTGCAAGGTGCACGGTCGAGTCAAAGTGATGCAGAGATTAACGCCTTCATATCGTGGTGTTGCCATGTTGGAAAAGAGACTTGGACAGTGGAGTAATTTGTCAAAAATATTTTATTCTTTTTTTTTTAATCAAACCAAAGAAGTCAATATGACTCCTCAAGGGCTGACTGCAGCCTCCCATCACAGGCACCCACGCAAGCAAGGCGCACGGGCTACTTCCTATCCTTCTCTATACCATACATTCAAATAATGCCGAAGAGGCACGAGATGCCAGCCTCCTCCGCAATAAGCACCACGCCAGCACCTTAAGCTGGGCGAAGGGCTTCATCGCAATGAAAAATGCTCGTGACCGAGGGTCGAAGCTTTCCGCTTAGCTTCGAATAAGATGCACAAAGAGATTGACACACACACACACGCCACCCTTGCACAGAAATGTGAAGAAAGTGTGCACACCTCTGAGCACTGAACACAGTCAATGTAGAGAGTTAACATCAGGCAATCACTTCACAGAAATAAAGAGCAAAAGAAAAACAGCCTTCAGAGCCTGGCAGAGATCCACCTTGGTGGCTCGAGAGTGTTGGCAGTTTCGGCTAAGGTTAGGCCGTTGGGTCAATGGCTGACCAACACCAACATTAACCACTCACCCGTGAGCCACAAGTATGAACTTGCAGCGTCATAATATGCCGACACCCTGCCTGAGATAGACAGGCATGCCTTATGATCAAGGTTTACCCAACACAAGTTAAGGTCAACACTATGACTTAGCGAGCGAAGGCAGTGCCAACAGCACACAGTATTAGCAGTTGTGGTTGACGAAGACAGCAACATTCGGTTTGCCACAAGAGAATTTGTGCACGAACCTTACGACTGCATTTGTTTTGTGCAGGTGGTAAGCATACAGGCCACTCCAAATATGCGGCACTTTGTGTGTCAATAATGGAACACCCTGAATGGCGAGGGAGAAGATAGCCTGTAAGAATCTGTGCCAGACATAAGGAGCACAGAAGGTAATGGTGGGACAGCCAGCTTGCACCAATACTGGCTGGCCCACACATGAAAGCAACAACTACAGCAATACACCATTCACATCTGCAATCGGTATGCAGACAAGGTGTCTGTGTCCCAGCAAACCAGTGAAAAGCTCATGCGTGTATATATATGTATATATATATATGTATAAAGGCAATCTTCAGCATGCATACTGCGCAGCAGTCATGACTGCAACTGCGTAGACAACATATCCGCTACCGACCATTGCACTCGTACGTACCGACGACATTCCCCACAGATGTTCAGCATTTCCATGCAAAAGCATTCTGCCTGATTATCTCCCCAGCGAGGCAGGAAGTGAGCCAAGCTGCAGTGACAACAACGAATGACAGTGGCCAAATGATGGGCGTGAAGGAGGCCCCCCCCTTTCACAATGGAAAAACTTCCCGAGGCAGACACCTCGTCCTTGCTCCAGCCTGCAAACAGCGGCTTCTGGGGCGGCAGTGGCACATCACCATGGCTGCAACATGTCGCTGGGAGGGGGAGAGCACTACTACAGCTTGCGGTGCATTTTGCGCATCATCTGCAGCTTCCGCAACTGCTTCTGCCGCAGCTCTTCCTCTTCACGCTTCATGTCCTCAATGTCCTCTTTGAGTCCGATTCTTGCACTGCGCAGACAAGAAGGGCCACGCCACCAATCAGTCAACCATTAGCTGTTTCTGGCATTTTTCTTGGTGCTTGCTGCATTATGTGTCTCCTCAATAGTAGTAGTAGTAGTAGTAGTAGTAGTAGTAGTAGTAGTAGTAGTAGTAGTAGTAGTAGTAGTAGTAGTAGTAGTAGTAGTAATAATAATAATAATAATAATAATAATAATAATAATAATAATAATAATAATAATAATAATAATAATTGGTTCACAGAAAGGGAAAGGAGCAGTATCTGTCACTTGTTTCTGCGGACACCTGAGCCAGGCTGTAAGGAAAGGGAAGAGAAGGCAGGAGTGAAGGTGGAAAGAGCGAAAGTGGAGCTGCAGTGGAGTATAATTTCGACCACCTGGGAACCTTTAACATGCACTGACATCCCAACAGAGCACCCGTTTTGCCTCCATCGAAACGCAGTTGCTGGCGGTCGTAATCAAACCCAGGTACTCTGGCACAGTAGTCAGGCATCTTGACCACTGCACCACTGCGGCGGGGCTGTCTCTCCTCACTTAGTTAGTTCTCAGTAAGATGAAAATGCGCATTTAAAGGTCCCCAGAAAGGGGTCACAAAGAAGGGTAAACAACGCCATAACACTGATAGTTATTGAACCACCCATCATTCTCCCGCAAAAATTTTCGATCTAGCTTCTGCAACACCAGAGATATCGGCGATTAAAAATGACCCTTCCAATTTTCCCTCTCAACTCGTACGCCGAAGGGAGCCATAAAAAAACAGAATACAAGCAAGTTCAAAGCTCCGCCCAGACATACGTCACTTCAACGAACTTCCGGTTGCCGCGCGCTCGCTCGCTGGCGTACTCGCGCCAACCCGTCCTCGCTCGCACACGCCTGAGGAGGAGTTCGCCAGTTCGCGCAGCGACGGTTAGTGTAACCGCGAACCCGTGGTTATCCCATGTTACACGGCGGACCAAACCATGGTTGCACCACTAACCGCGGTTACCGCAAACCGAGCTTGACGACCTCGGTTTGCGGCGCCGAGGTTATGACGGCGTCTGTTGACGGAAGCTACTCGTCGGCGCACGAGTGCGCGAAACGTACGAGCGGGTCTGCTTCACAGTTATTCATTTGCCCACTGTATCACGTTTAAAGATCGATGTATAGATTATGGTGCCGCCCGACATCTTCGATTACGGCCGACAGCGCAGCGACTGCGTACTGAAGCCTTGTCTTGCCTACAGTATCGTTTGAACGGCTTGTTGCTGAGCAGAACGTCAAAAAATACGCGGCCTTAGCTATGAAAGTACACGAGTTTGCAACGCTTGCAGCACGGTATGCCACGAGCAGGCTGAGGTACGTTACACAATTACCGCGGGGGTGGAACGTGCGAGCGCGGCGAACGCCGGCGCCGTGCGTGACCGTCCCTAGTCGTCGCTAGGCCTACATTTCGCTTCGAAGCTGCGGCGGTCGACGCTTTGGAACATGATCAACGCTGTCGTAAATCGTCTACTTATGAAACTGCCTTATAGTGATTCCTATCCTGCCATAGTAAAATAATTATAGGATTAACTCTGCCGACGCATTAATCGCAGAGCTAGTTCAGCCGAAATGCACCAGCGGCAGCTGGCTTGAGCAGAAACTAGCTTGTATCACGGCTATCGCTCTTACCAGCAATTTGCTGCTGGTCAGCGATCCTCACGAGGGCTTCATACTTGATATTCGGCTCAGTATTCCAGACGTCAACAAATTTTAGCACGCTTTATTTCGGACATCGGTGCTAACGATCCGCCGTGTCGTTCGCGAACGGTATGCGGGAGGAGGGGCCACAACGGCGGTGTTTACGGCGGTCGAGGAGGTGCTGCCATCGTGCGGTGCTTGACTGTGCTGTTGACGCCTCGTCGGACGACACTCCGATACTCCTGAAACCACGTTATATAAATAAGATATTTGTAAATGCAGCTTCGTTCTGCCGATCCCTGCGTCGCTTCGGTTGTTGCACTTAATGGGCAGTGGCCACCTAACCCACACAGAGTTCGAGCAGCGCACGAGCAGACGACTTTCGCAGCTACCGGAAGTGTGTCCGTGACGTCATGGTTGCAGTGACCGCAGCGAATGGCAGCTTCTAGCAAGCCTTGCCAGTCAACCGACCCGTGACGTCACGGGACTAGGAAATAGTTCCATGCGACACCGCCAAGCGACAATCTCTCTGCCCGCGAATTTCAAAAAACGCTGTTTTTAAAAATTAATAATAAATCGCTGGCTTTGTTCCAAGGAGTTATACTTTGCGTTATTGCTCAAAAGGATGTGTTCTACACACTGAACACGTTGTATCAGTGGTTTCTTGAGGGCCGTTTCCGTGGACCTTTAAGGGCACACCTTCAACGTGTACAAGGCAGAAAGGACTCAGCAGTGTTGTGCCATCGAACGGATGTTTGCCACCAGAAAACGCAGGCAACGAAAAGGTGCCCCTGACCACAAGTAGTTGGAGGGCTCGTTGAGCTCTACCTGCTCCCCGATTACATCGATTAGTATAAGTTCCAGGCCTACTGATCCATGTATCTCCACACCAGATGCTTGCTACCTGAGCACATGCACGTTGACAAACCAGCATTTACAGCGTGTATGCTGTTTGTTCTGTGAAGCCAATGAACTGTTCACTGCGTAGTACTAGAACCTTCTTAATACGTTACTGGGTCACATGATTTCCCGATTCATAAGCCCAAAATCGTGGTACATAAGTTTCCATAGTTACAATATTTTTCTCCTGGTCTATATGTTCCCAGTTAACATAATTTCCCAGTTCTGACAATCCAAAGATTTCAACATATTGTTGCTGTATAATAAGTTTGGCGACAATTGCACATGTGCCAACATACAAGTGGCCCGAACCTGGTGGTGCACCACATTGACCACCGAAAAAAAGCGGTGCTCAACACCATGGTGGCTTCTTTGCAGCGCATAGTTGCAAAGGAACAGAGCCGAACGATAATGAATCAACAAATGAGAGGCAGAGACACGACTTGAAGATGGGAAACACGGCACAACTTTTGCAACGCCTTAGGGTCATAGTGGCGAAGCATTTGAGAATTCCAACTACCTAGTATGCGCTTACATACAAGCGGGCCATGTCTGGAGAATGCAGCATGAATAGTAAATGTGCGGCGAAAGTCAACCATCACAATGGCTCCTCCTCAGTGTTATGGTGTAAGGGGGGCAATGCATCCAAAAACTAGGCGTTGCTGTTAGTGAACCGTATGTGTTACTAAACCTCTTCCGTACTAGCGCCAACGCAAATGCAGGCTGAATTATGGGAGAAATAAAAAATAGGCTGTTTGCAGCTTATGCCAAGAAAGGCTAATCTAAGTCATTTTATGAAGTGAAATTGTCAGAAAATTCCTCATTCAACAGCTAAATTTTTCAGAATCAGGCAGTGCAGATACGTTTTGCTGCATAATGTTTCTTCCCCACATATTTTTAAAACATATCATTGAGGTTCTACTGTACTTGCATCCAGCAAAGCTTCAACACGGCACGTATTTAGGTTCAAGTGGGCACATTCGAAACAAACACTGGTTCATAAGCCTCGGTTTCTGGCATGCAACATATGGCCAGTCCTGCTGCGAGGTTACCCTGCAACTCTCACCTTCGAACCTCCTCCTTCATCTGCTGCGCGTAGCTGGACTCCATAGCTTCATCATCCTCGTCATCTTCAAACCTGCACGAAAAACACAAGGCATATAAATGTCATTCAAGACATTTCGAAATGACTGCTACAGTTAGACTTTGCAGTCATGGTTGTATTGAAAAACGGCTGCCCCAGTTATGGGTATGTAGGAAGGTGCCTACAAGCTTTTCTGCGACTGTTTAACCCCTCAGTAGCTTTTGAGGGCCCTTCCGACAGGAACAACACTTTCACATTTTTCATTTCATCTTTCTCTGCGCCAGACAAACTGACAAAGACCAATCACGTCCCGTGCCTGCATGTGCAGCTCCTCAAAAAAATTACAAAAAAATATTACAAAAAGGTGCCGAGCCAGTTGGCATACGACTTCTGTCAAAATTGTAGCATGCCATTTTTGTTGAAACCTAAGCAGCAATAGCAGTGAGGGAGCATCCGCCGTGCATCAGATAACAAGATCACCCTGGATGATTCCCTGTACCTACACAGTCCAGGATCTCCACACGTTCGCCATTACGACACAAGTCAGCCCGTGCTGTGAGTCAAACCTGGTACTCTCCCGAATGCGAGGCAGATTCTCCACTACAAGGCCACTGCTTAAGCTACATTGCTACACCTGCAGCATAGCTGTTGCCAATGCCACGTACAGGCACTCCATGCTCCTTTCCATACATGGCAAGCCATACATGCGGCGGTGCTATCTGGCCACTTCTGCATTTTCATAAGTTCTCATAAAGGTTCTCGTAAGAAAGCACACATGCATGCGCAAGACCGCTTCCCTGCAGTATTGCACAAAAGCGCAATATGTACTGCACTGGGTGTTGTTTGTGTAAAAGCATTTTTTGTACACTTTTTCCTTGACAGTGCCAAGGGAGTGCCCTGTGAATCCCATTGGACAGCACTGCTGAGGTATGCAGTCACTGCAAAAGTTCAGTTTAACTGAGTACACACAAAACAGTTATCTTAAGTGGACTCTCTCTCTCTCTATTTTTTTTTTCTTTTTTTTTTTTTTAAGCACAGATCCCTATGGAATACCAGCTAAATGGTTTTGCATTGTTCACCTCGTCCAGAAGTTTTTCTTAACTGAGCTGATCTAAACAAGGGCTTACTGTAATCCATTAATGAATTCTCAAAATTTTAATTTTCAGGTACATCTTAGGGGAAGTTGGTTCAATCTGAAACAGTTTGAGGGAAGCAGGAAAGTTCAAATGCATTTATGTGTGCAAAGTATGGAGAAATGGAGCAGTTACGATGATGGCGAGTCTAAAGAATGGCCAATAGTTTTAGGCAGTCCGTAGGTGAAATACCTAATTTTCCACAAGTAAGTAAGTGCGTAATGACAAGCACGACGCTTTTCCACTTTTACAGAGGTAATATCGCTTTGAAGTCATTGGAGCAGTTTGTGAATCAGCGTTGCTGATTCACAAACTGGACAGTGTACCGACAATGGTGCACTGTCCATGGACAAATGAACAGTGCACCGCTACACTTTTTCAAAATCATCTATTCCTTACTTTGTGCGGGAGTCGTAAATTATTGATGCATACTCTAACTTGGACAAATTAGAAGTTTATTAATAGTTATAGGCTAAAAACTTTATTTGGCATCCAGGTTTTCAAAATGCTGATTAATAAATTTATAATGTTATATATTATCTGTCCACGCTACATGAGAGTTTATGATAACACCAAAGTACTAAGTGTATTCTGAAACTTCTGTTGCAGGACTGTGACTTATGCAATAAGTAATGAAAAAAAAAAAAACCTTTTTATCTTTCATCTTACAGATAACAGAGCTGCTGTCTCTGCAGAGATTTTCATTTTCCATTTGTTACATCAAGGTAGGGCAAATAGTTGGCAAATTATTAAGTACAATGTGTTAAGCAAGTAAAGATGCAGGTTTGTACAGCATATGGATGTTAGCAAACAGGCCAATTTTAACATTTCTGTCAACAGTACTAAAAATACCATTGATGTAGTACACCAAAAAGAGGAAAGGTCCCAGGGTACTGCCCTAAGGTACAGTGCAAAATTTGTACAGGTTATACACAATTTTATAGATGGGTGGACGGAACTGCCATATTGGGCAATGCGCTGCTTTCGTAGCACAGGAAAGAGCTCAACGGCCCAGTCAAACTGGTTTTTACGAGGGTTGTGAAGAGGTCTGCTAGAACCAAGGTGCGAATTCTCACACAACACAGCCGAGAAAGGATAAAAGATGTCCGCTTACATGTTCTTGTCGTAGCCAAAGATCTCCCGAATGTGCTGGGAGTAGTCCAGCTCGGCATCCTGTGGCGTGTCGTCGATGAAGTCATCCATCTCGTCCTCCTCGTCCTCGTACTCGTCATCGTCCTCTTCCGACTCGATGTACTGGACTGCACCATGCACAATACAGACAACACCGCTCAGCTATAGTGGCGCCTAAGAGGCTGGAGAAGGCCACTGCAAGTTTTGCCTCAACAGTGTAGATCTACACTGGCACACAAGACAGTTCTGTCGGTGCCTGACAGCAATGTACAAACAAAAGTGTACTGAGCTCTACACCCGAAGCCTTTCTATTTTCACTCTGGGCACGTCTTTCTCTGCTGTTCTCGTACCCTTCAGCTTTCCCACGACGAAAGGAAATTGAGAGACAACACTAGTTTCACTACCCTTGGCCTACAGCGCTCCAAACGCAAATCAACCTCTATGCGTGCCCAATGCATGCGAGATAGCGAATGCACTTCTAGCAAGCACTGCCTCTGGTTCGGGAAGTAGGAAGCTATCTGGCTTAATGCATTCAGTTATTTCTAGAAAATGCTAGTGCTAATGTGACAAACATTTTCTTAGTATGCATGAGTTGCTCTGCTGAGGCGATGCATCAACCACATGCTGGAGCCCTCACCTATGGCCACTCAGTGCGCACCTCTATGAATGATACTATACATTAGAATCCAAATCATTCAGAATACAGTAGAAGTGCGCGTCATGCAAGAACACCCAAGGCAGCGGAACTTCTGAGTAGTGTCATAAACTAAGCAACAGACGTGGCCTATGAAGCCAAGTTTCGTGTCACAGTCTCCCCCCCCTCTCCCTTCCAAACACACTTTCGGACTCTTCCGCTCCCTGCAGACCTTCAGAAGTGGAAGTGAGATATCATGCGATGCCTTGTCCCAATTCTGTAAACAGCTCTTCCTTCTCTTTCCGAGCCCAATCAACTCACACGAGCGGTATCCAATAAGAAAAGTCCAGCAGCCCATATGGGTTCCCTCGCCACTACCTGTATTAGTGAGCACAAACCTACACTCAAGGAATGATAAGAAGAGGAATAGCATTGCTTCGTGCGCAACTTTTAAAGGTGCCACACAAAAGCTTTCTACTAGGGCTGAGCGAATATGTATTAAAAAAAAATCGAATGTTGAAGCAAATAATGCGGTATTCGATTTGAGCCTCGAAATGATTAGCAGCATTCTAAAACACTAGATATTTATGAAGTAGTATATTTGAAGTCCTAGAATTCAGGAATACAAACTTTTGGAGGAAGCAGTTCATAGTCTTATGTTTGCTCTGACATTGCCATACCATCGCACTGCTCTGGATGTTGGCATGCGTCGTGCACACGGCGCAGTAGCCACATTCAAAACTCTGCTTTCGACGGCTGCATGGTTTCGCATGTCGTCCATAAACACATGTGATGGAGCAAAGCCCAGATGCGAAAGCAAGCATGCAATAGCGGAAACTTCTCTGCACATCTGCTGCACGGAGGGCCCGAAAGAACAATGATGAAAAAGATAACACACAATTACCACTATGACCGAGGCGAGCGCTCCGCCAGCATTGGCTCTCGTAACTGCAGTGTCGCTAGAAACCCATTTCAGAGCTGGTGACAGCTTAGTCTTTTCATGCTTCAGCAGTTGAAATTAAGAGAACAAAAGTTGCTTATTTATTTTAGGAACTGTGATCAGCAAGACGGCACGGTGAAGTATTTCGGCGCGTGTACACACTCTTCGTTGCAAAAACAACCGCCATTTACTCATGCTCAAGATCATTGTATAGGGGCACGCCTCCTCCGCACTTCTGTCTACATTTTCGCATGATTATGCGCAAGTACCCGCCTTATAAAAATAAACACTTAAACCTGCATTCCACCTCGTGCCTTCGTGCACCGGCACCCACGCGCCTTGTCCATGCCCATGCCAATGTCACACCTCCATCCAGAGCAGCGTTGTGTGAAAACGTTTCTAGGAACCTTATTTGAGTGTATGCAGTGGACACATTCGATTTTGCAGTCCCACGCAATTCTGGACTATTTGCTGACAGGAGTCCAGCGTCCGATTTTTCTCGGGCGGCTCAGAAGCTTCACCCATTAATACAGCTCACGAGAAAGTAGCGTCGTGCCAGCGGCCATAGTGACTTAGACTCCACATGCGCATTCTAAGTACTTTTCATGTTCCTGCAGATGATATCATGCATTAAACCCAAACACGAGCTTCGTAGCCGATCCCTAAGCAGCTGCAAAACATTTGAATCTTGCATCTTCGTTTTCTCGTCTTGAATTTCATACACATGAATGCGTCGAAAGCCCTGAGCATGAATTGTTTGCTTGTGCAGTCCTAAGGTTACTTGTTTCGTGATCGTTTCAGTGCGCAGGCCTTCAAACGTTGCAAGCAAGCCTCTGTGTACTGGAACAGCTAAAGCTTGTTGTAAATGCTTTTGCAAAGGCTTTCATCTGCTTTTGAGTGCAATAAACTGGACCCATGAAAAAACTTCACGAGTAACAACGGCAAGCGAACCCTGCCATACCGAGATCTGTCGAATGCTTAGCATTCAGGCATGCTACTCTCTGTTCGTGAAAAGCATCGATTGATTCGTGCCTCTGTTATCTATCTTTAGTATTACACGCTCGACATGAAATAAATGATTGCGTGGCATCACTACCAAAGAACTGTGCTGTGGTGACTGATGTTTGGCACCGTGAGCCAATTGTGGAAGCTGGCAAGGTCATGTGACCATAACGCTACTTCGTGTCACAGCGGAAGCTGAGATCTGTCAGCAAGTAGTCCAGGACTGAAAAATTGAATGTACGCAGTCACTGTGTGGGTAACATAAGCATGCGCAGAACGCTGTGCATGTTAATGAGTCATGGAGGTGCATGCATGCTTTGGGTGCAGTGCAGGATGTATTAATAGCATGGCGGCGGACTGCTGGCTAGCATCGGAAAAAATATGTGTTGTCGATGCCTTTGTTGGTCTATGGTTGGTCTGTGCAAGAACCTTTGACATATACCATATTTGCTCGCATAATGGTTACCCCCCCCCCCCCTCTCACATTTTTGTTCATATAATCACTGCACCACCAAATTTACCACCATGAATGTCGCCTGCTAGTAGTAGCAAGCCCCATCTTTGGAGCGCTTTTGAAACTAGCTGGCCTAGTTGTGTACACACACTACCAGGCAGCGATAGCGTGCTCGGGTATATCATCAATCATCATAGGTTATGCTTGTTGAGTTGTGCAGTCGGGACAGTCTTCGTTCCGCCATTTTGTGAGGTGTCTCTGTGTCTAGTTGTCATTATTCCTTTGTTCCGCACATGTTACTCGTTTTGTTGCACCGTCTACCACATTCTTGGTGCCTCATCGCGATATTGTGGTACACAAGCTGTAAAGCTGCTTTTCCGTGTTTACTCACATAATGCTTGCACCCCCCACATTGGGCGTCAAAAATTTGATGTTTTTTTCCTTGCAGTTGTCTGCTAGTAGTAGCAAGCACATCTTTGGAACGCTACTGAACCTAGCTGGCCTCGTTTTGGGCGCGTGTAACTAGGAGGGTCTGTAACCCCCTCACCAGCATTTAAGAGGGGTCCCTCTGCGCTTGAATATTGTATAAGGACTGCATGAATAGAAAGCAGACTGACATCTTTTCTTCTTGTCAGCGGTACATCAGCGATCATCAGAAGATTCCTTCTGTGTTGGTCCGGCAACTCCTCAGTTAGTTTTAATAAGCCATTAAGATATTTTCCAAGACCCGAGAAAAAAATTATTTCTCCCCTTAAATTTGTATAAAACGATGTGTGAGGCTGGCCACCAGGCACTTTCTCTCTCCCTCTTTATTTCTCTTTCCACCTGTGCTGGAACCACTAGAGACCTCCCTCCAATGAAGCCAGACTTTGAGCACTGACTGCACCAAATTCATTTAGCAAAGCAGTTTCCATGAAGACCTGTTTCAAATGCACCAGTGCCAAAATCTGTTTTTCAATATGGGCCCCTTGTTTCTGTAACAATGCCTAGAAGTGGATGAAAGACAACCTATGAGCTCTGATGTTGCCTACTGGCAGCGGTCAGCAACTTTGGGCCAGCCGTGGGGAGTGTGCACAACACGTGTAGTGCAGACCCATCAGCGAGGAACTTTTAGGCGCTTTGCGAGAACACTGGAGACCCGTGAATTTACAGCCCATCATCGCGTTGGCTGATTGGCTAGGATTGATTAGGCACTTTGACACATTCCGTTTGCGAGAAGAGATGGGAAAGCAGCAGGCACACTGACCTCCTTGCAGCCGCCGGTACAGGTCCTCGTACTGCTCCTCGTAGCTAAGCTTCTTGGAAGCAGGCTTGGGCGCGGGTTCCTCGGGCTGCTTGCGCTTCTCCTCCAGCTGACGCTTGATGCGCAGCGCCTGCTCCTTGCGCCTTGCAATCTCCTCCGCACTCAGCTGCACACAATGCACCACACACATCAACAATACATGAAAAATATGGTGCTGGGGCACCATACCACAGTGAACACCAGTGGCACGGCATTTCACATTTCACCAGCGATCACTGCTAGTGGCCCTTTCCACACCTATCTTGGCACATCCGGTCATTGTGGGCTGTCTGATGTAGCATTATCAGCAATGGCATCAGTGACCCTGGGTGCACCAGAAGGTGCTGGAACATTATCCAGACTTCACCAGCACTGATTACATCACTGATGACACCATCAGCAACATCGTTAGTGATGCTGAAAAGTGATAACAATAACGAGGTGAGGAGAAGCATTTGAAGAGTAAACAAGCTTTAGCCACCACAGAACCCTAATTGGTATAAACAAACGAATTTCATCACACACACGTGCAGGCGAAAAAGCAAGGCGCCCGTGTGCTGTGCGATGTCAGTGCACGTTAAAGAACCCCAGGTGGTCGAAATTTCCGGAGTCCTCCACTACGGCGTCTCTCATAGCCTGAGTCCCTGTGGGACGTTAAACCCCACAAAACCAAACCAAACTTTCATGCACTCAACTGCGCTGCATCAGTACCACAGGGGCAGCAATCGCTTTAAAACAATTTCTGCAAAATGATGACCAGTTGTCCACATATATATTGTCATATTTTTTTATACTTCTTCCCATTGGGAAGCAGTTTGAAAAATTTTGAAGAGACGTGGAGGTTCTAGTAAGCATCTGGCAAGTTCCAAGAAGAGATGTTTTCACAAGCAGGGCAAGAAGAGAACGACCCAAGCAATTCCTTCCTCTTTCTATTTCTCAAAGTGCCAAAAAGCATGCTGCAGGACAGAAGCCAGACAGAACAAAAGAACTCGCAGTGATTATGATACTCGGCAATGAGGTATAATTACAACGCGCTTTTGGCAGATGATTTGTGCTACTGAACAAAGAAGATTTGTTAATGAGATAGTGCTGCCTTCTGAACTCGACATAATTTGAGAAATGATCTGTATAACCGAAAGGTCCACGAAGTCTTTGAATTTACAAAAAAACAAAACAATTTTGCAGCAAGAAATTGGCACAAAATGGCTCGAGGTCTGCCACTTCCTGCATTTAGTATTCAAGCGATAATATCACATCATATTTGAGTTAGTCATAGTACTTTCATGACCACAACCACCACCATGTGTCAAAATTGCAGACTCTTGACAGGTCATGCTGCGAATGTGCCGCGATGCATCCAAGAACCAGTTGGTTATGACAACAGAGCCTGCTTGCATTTATGTTACCTCAAAAAAGAATGTTATGGCTGAGATAAAAAACTACCTTCGCAATATTGCTGGTGGATACTTTAGTTTGAAATATCAACTTTTTGGGCTCCAAAGTGTCCGAAATATTGGCACGGATTGGTATGCTCACACTACTATGAGGAATGTGACGGCCCCCAACAGAGTCCAAATTACTGGAGTCCAAAACATCGGTTGGCTAATTATTGGCTGTAGAGGGCATGCTGCCCCTCAACAGGATCATCATTAAAACAGGCAACTAACAACACTTAACAGCCCTGTGCTGCTGAGAGAGTTGCCTATATGTGGAACAGTGGCAATAAAGGAGACACAGTTTCGGCTTTGCATAAGTGGTATGTGTGTGTGTGTGGCTGCGTTGATACTGCAGGTCAACCTTAGGCCCGTGCACGACATTGACGACTTTAACGACCTAGATATGGTGGTGGCTCCACAAAGGACTCCTTCATGGGTCAGCATACATGGGACTGCAATTTGTTTAAAATTCCATGACAAACTAGTGCTTTTTTGTGTAAAGCCGTAGCCTTGCGTAAGACAGTTCCGTTTCTTGCGGGTGTAAAGGAGTCAACGGTGAGAAGGAGAAATTGCTGTTCGGTGCTTGAAAGCAGCTGGCTTGGAAGCAAAACAGCGAATAGTTGGTCATACTTTGGTGAGAATTTCAAACCAGTGACACCACACTATAAAGGCTTGCCAGTCATTGTTGCTTGAGTGCCAGCTGATAACACTACACCTTTCGGGCACAGTAATTCTACAAGCCACACGATACTTTAATATGAATACACAAGCAGAAAGGGGTAAAGGGATAAACAATAAAGGGATAATGCCAATAAAGTCACCTTCTCTGGTGCAGTGCTCCTTTCTCAGAGCACTTAAGCATGTGTTGAACTGTCTGTCTGTTTGCAAGCAATGGGCTTGTAAGAAGGGACATCACTGTAGAGCCACTATGCTGCAATTCTTTGCGTTCAAGCGCATTTGATTTCTTACATCCGCCTGCTTGATTGACAGATTCCGATCGCAACAAACCGCGTCTCGTCTACACACATAATGCTTGAGCTGTGTCAGTCATATCCTACTTTCTTCCTGCAACCTTGTCGCCAGCAAGCACCAGGTAAGACAATATATCCACTTGTTTCCCTTTGTTCCATCTTAAGCACCCAGAAATGTGCACCCCACACCAGGCTATTAGACCAGTGCAACCAATGCAAGCTCACCCGTGACATGGGCTTCTCGTCGTCCTTCCGGCGTGCCTCTTCTCGGGCCCTGCTGGGAACTGCCGTTGATTTATGCACTGAATTCCGGCCGTCACCCTTGCTGTGCGAGGAAGGCCGCTGAGAAGACGCTGAGGAGGAGGAGGAGCTGCGCTTAGCGTCAGCTGCACCAGAGGAAGACGACAGCTTCTTGGTCGGCTGTGATGACGATGAGGAGGAACCCTTGGGCAGCGGTGCCTTGGGCTTGTGCGAATAGGCGTAGAAGGTGTCTTCGTCATCCTCGTCTTCGACTCTGGGCTTGGACGATGACACAGGCTTTTTGGAGGCAGAAGGGTGGACGTCGCGTGGTCGGCTGCCATTCTAGAAATAGAAAACACAATATGCAGACAGGCAGTAGTATCCTGGCTTTCTCTGCAAAAGACACTATCTTGATTTCTCCTTTCTGAATGCATTTTGGTGACTTTCTTTAGAATGCACATTCAGAGAAAGCATCCAGCGCTGGCACTGGTGTGTGAAGCCTTCACCTTTGGGTCCAAAAGGTGTGTCTCCCACCTACGAAAGCCTGCCCACCACCCACATAACCATCCTCAATCATTAAAGGCCTCTAACCACCCCCATTAAAACTCTAGAAGGCTCTGCCCACTCAAACACTTCTAGAAGCCTCACAATACCACAAGTTCTTGGTGAAAGTTATTTTAGAAGTACAGTGAAAGCTCGTTAATTCAAACCTCGATAATTCGAATTTTCGGATAATTCGAACTATACTACTTGGTCCGGCCAAGCTCCATAGAGATCTGTGTATAAAAAAGCCCGTTAATTCAAAAGCGAGTCGGTTCCGCTACGGATAATTAGAACTATGCGCCGCCGCGTCTGGACGGCTTGACGCACATCATGCGGCCAAAAAAAAAGGTAAAGAAACACCTCCGCGATCGGTAGGCATAATTAGAGGCTGCGCACGTCCGAAACGGGGACAGAATAAGGAACCAGGTAAAACCATGGAAGAGTGGGTAAAACTTAAATGACGCCATGACTGGCGTGGCGGCCGGCGGCGTTGAAGGGAGGGGACGCGGCCGCGGCAAGGTCAGTGCATGGCCGCGCGGCGGCGGCTGCCTGCTCTCTCTTCTGCGCAACCTCCGTAGCTCGCAACCAAATACTCGTTAATTCCAACCCTGTTAATTTGGAAATAGGGATAAGTACTGTCGGCGCGGTCCCAGCCAATGCCCATAAAAGGCTATGATCTGGAACGAGCACTATGAGTTAAACTTTTTTTTTTTTTTTTTTTTTTTTTTTTTTTTTTTGCGATAGCCATCCATCCTTCCACCCATCAGTCGTCAACGGAAGCACACGAGTCAGCTGCGATCATGACGCCGGCTTTTAGCGCCGTTCGCTCCGATGATTGGAGTGGCAGTAGACGGTGCCGCCCGCCCAAGTCGCTCATAGCATGATAAAGCGAACGTACTGAAAAGGAGGCTTGCACAACTGTATAAGCGCTGGCACTTTGCCAAGTTCGCTTTCCTCCCCCCTGCCCGAGCTAAAGTCAAAAGATAAACACGCCGTTATCGCTGCGCAGCATCTTGACGCACTGCCAAGAAATGTGTTGTGGACCGTGAAGGCGCGAAACAGAGGGACGCGCTAACGACTGACGCCTTTATTATTATTATTTTTTTTTTTCAGATTCGTAGGCACAAATCGGGGCTGGGTGGGTTCATTATGCGAGCGAGTTCGTTACGCGACTAAATACGGTACATTTATTGTAGTACAAACGGTTTTGGTCAGTTTTGTCGAGGCCATTCGATAATTCGAACATCAGATAATTCGAACTTTTTTCCCGGTCCCTTGAAGTTCGAATTAACGAGCTTTTACTGTATACTTCTTGTTTGATGAGCACATTCATGGTTCACTTAACAACCAATTGCGCTAATGTACAGAACATAAAAGTGCAAACGGCAGGTAGACTCCAATACGAAAGCATACACTGGCACATCATTGACGCATCATTGGCGATACTGTGCGTTTCCCGTGCTTCCATCCCCATGGTTCTCCCAATGCTCCGAAAATCTGCACTTGTCAAGTGCTGTTCAATACGTCATGCGGTGAAGCGTCACATGCAAGGCAGGGTGAACGGAGTCATCGCCGCTATCACATCACACTGTGGAGGTTGCCAGGTAGGCGCTTACCATTTTCGAGCAGTTCTGCTTTATTGCATGCACTCTGTCGGGAGCACCGACCCCCGACAGTGTGCATGCAATAAAGCATTGTTGAGAATTCGGAAAACACTCATTATTGCGCTGTTCTTGTCTTAAAACTACAAAACTATAGCCCAATGTTTCCCCAAATAAGTTTACCACAATTAAAGTGGTTCTTGTCAGTTTTTTTTTGAGGCCATTCGGTAATTCGAATTTCAGATAATTTAAACTTCAAATAATTCAAACTTCTCCGGTCCGCGAAGTTCAAATTAATGTGCTTTTACTTATTTGCTTCGAGCCAAAAAGTCAGTATTTAGTTTTTACACATCCCTCCTTTCAACATCTGAGAGCAGAAAGTGTGAAAGCTAAGCTTGGTGGCGTAATCTGCTAATCTACAAGTTACATGAGCTTTGTGGTGACTTTTGCTACTAGAATGATCACAGTGCTCTCTGCCACAATCAAGTCATCATCAATATAATTTATTTTCCCTTAAGGACCCCTGGGCAAGAAAACGAAAACATGCCGAACACCAGCACTGAAGACCAGGTGGGTGTGTTAGATGTAGTGCAAAAGAGCTTAAGCGTTTTTGCTCTCGATGTCGAGCTCGCCAAATCACTTGGGGGTGCATTTCAGGGTACAGGATGTTTTATGGCATTTCGGTTTTAATTAAGCTACTGCATTCTTCTCCACTGATTGACTGGCCACCAGCTTTCTAAGCGTACACTGAAGCAGCAGTGCACTGAGCAAGCCATCACAGCCAAAGACACAGCAAGTGAGCTGCAATGGCCCAAGTCGCTCACCTTGAGGACATCTTTAGATGACAATGATGATGTTGATGATGATGATGGTTTTTTGGAGATGGATGAGGATGGTGTCCGACTGTGAGCGGCCTCAGCTGAGCTTTTGGGTCTTCGGTCATTGGCCACACTGCTACTGCTGCTGGATGGCTTCTTGGCTGATAAAGGACCCTCCCGGTCTCTCCTTTCTCCCCCTGTGGAGACGGGACGCACCGTGGGCTGGCCAGGAGGTTTCCGGGGTGGCGCCAATTTGTCTGATGATCGCTTCTCAGCTGCTGCCTTTGCCTGCAAGGGACGAAATAAATCCTGCACACAACTCTGCCACAGAATAATGAGGAGACTTCAATGGGGTGCAATCGCCCTCCAACACAAAGCACGGAATTACAAGGTTCCATAAGCACCAACTTGAGGGCCTGCGTTCCGGATAGGTCAACCAATATGACATGTCCAAATGAGCCTGGTCTAAAGAACTGCCGACATCACCATTGTATTGGATCGCATTAGCTGTGCAGAAGCACCCTGTGTTTTACATAAAATGCAGCTGCCTGTATCTGCTACTGAATGCCATTGTATAGATCTTCAGTACCTACAGAACAAGTGGTGCAATATGCAATTTAGCACCATAAAATAATTGTTGCAATGGATAGACCAGTTCGAGCCATAATGCCAGCTGTTGTCACGTAGCAGCCACTTCTGCACTGGGGCTCTTAAGAGTTGGCGGGGACCAAAGTGGACATCATCAAATATGGGCCCCAATATTGCAATGACAGTGGCAACGTTTCTGCAGCAGTGAGAGAGAATGCTCATCGATCACCTACCTCCTTCTCCTCGAGTTCTCGCTGCTTGCGTGCAATCTCCTTGCGACGCTCAGCCAGTCGCTGCTCCATTTCCTTCAGCTCCCGTTCCTCCTCCTCCATGAGCCGCTGGCGCTCTGCCAAGAGTCGTTCACGCTCAGAACGGTCTGACCGCTCTGAACGCTCCGCACGCTCTCGCTCTGCACGCTCCAACCGCTCTGTACGCTCCAACCGCTCTGCACGCTCTAACCGCTCTGCACGCTCCAACCGCTCCGCCCGCTCTAACCGCTCCGCCCTCTCTAACCGCTCCGCCTGCTCTGTCCGCTCCGACAACTTGGATGCCTTGTCAGGGCCAGTGGGTGGCCGCTTGCCATTGACAGCTGCCGTTGATGGCTGCTGCCCTGAGGCCCGATCTTTCCGCTTGGCTGGTGGGAATTTGGATGGCACCTTGACACCCTGCAAAGAAGCCAGAGTGCACCCAGTGGTACAGAGGGCAGACCACAGCAAACAAGGCATACTGCTGCAGCAGCGCTGGATAAGCACAAAACCCGCAGGATGTTGTTCCACAGCAATGCACAAAAGGGGAAAAATGTTTTACAGTGAAAGTTGCCACGGCATACCTACGGGGCCAAGCGGTGGGGATTTGGCACAAGTATCAATATGTCATTCTGGGAAGGGACACAATGTGAAAGGAATTTTTCTCAACTCATTGGCAATGCTCGAATACAATACAATACAATACAATGGTGAGGAACGCTGGAACTGATGGGGAACAGGGGAGAGAGGTTGCCCACAACACATTTATTCTGGAGGGACAATATCAGCTTAGAACTTCAACTAGTGGTTAAAGAAAAGCATGTTTCTAATTTAAGCTTGCTCTTGAGTTACACGCTCACTCTGTGCACTTGCTGGTTTAGGAATTTCCATTCGCTAGGGCTTCAGTGACAAGGAAAGCTCTAGTACATAACAATTCTGAAGCTCTTTCAGCAATGCCGGGTGGATCTTGAGCAGTTAGCTTTCAGAAAATAGCTGCTAGAGCAGATTTTCAATTCTTATGACAAACTAGACAACACTCTGCCACTTGTAGCAAAACATGCCGCAAAATGCGCCAGCCATAACCATACAAGGTTTGAAAACGCAAGAACTAAACTATGCTATGAGACGAGAAACAGAGTTAAAATGAATGAGAACAGCATGCCATCAAAATGAACTTCAGCACATTAGTTCCTTAATAATTAGGTATGCAAACACTTCGTTAGTGAAGTTGAGAGAACAGGTATGCTAGACTTTTAACAACCAGCTCAGAAACTGAATCGTGACCATTGCTTCCAAACAGCACTAAAAGCAGAAATCTGCAGATGGGTGCAATAAATTTTTACACCTAAGAGACAATGTATCACATTTTGCATAGCCTGAATTATTTGTACTTGTACAGTGCTTATTTTGATAATCTTGCCTTTCAAATTTTCAGTGTTTTTTTACACAAAGTTTGCAGTGCGATTTTTCTCTTCATGCCATGTCATCATCACCATCAGCCTGATCATACCCACTGCAGGGCGAAGGCCTCTCCCATATTTCTCCAGTTACCCCGGTTCTGTGCTAGCTGCATCCACTTGACCCCTGCGAACTTCTTAATTTCATCCACCCACTTAACTTTCTGCCGCCCCCGGTCATGTATAAAGTTAAAAACAAAAAAACAAAAAATTGATGATATCGCAGGTTGGCACCATCTCAGCCTTTGCAGGCTAGAGCCACCACAATTGAAGTCTACATGTCGCAAAAGGCAACACTTTCGGAACCCACCAGACATCATGCCCGTGGGCCCCCCACAGAGAACACAAAGAATATGCTAAATGCTTAAAGGAGCATTCGGACAAACTGAAGTTGGTCTACACTGAAGCATTAGCATAATCTAATGACAAAGGCCTTTCTCTCATGAAAAATGACACATTTATAATCTAGGAGAGGGCAAAAAATTTTTTGCAAGTAGACTGCTACGACTTCAAAATAGCTTTTCACATGAGTCCCTTTCTAATTGGA
The DNA here is from genome assembly GCF_055883805.1 of Amblyomma maculatum. Taxonomy (NCBI): domain Eukaryota; kingdom Metazoa; phylum Arthropoda; class Arachnida; order Ixodida; family Ixodidae; genus Amblyomma; species Amblyomma maculatum. The sequence goes on from NC_139347.1 coordinate 136,340,587, forward strand.
TCATAGAGTCCCTTTCGGTCTTGACATGACGAGTTTGAAACGAGCAGCAGGAAAGTTTTTAAACGTAATAAGTAAGACCCTCGCCGCTGAGTAAACTGAAGGTGAAGAAGCAACAGAATCAGTTTTAAAGGGCCCATAGAAAGCTTTATTTAGGAAAACTACAAAACTCGTATGAGGATTAGGTACCCCATCAATTGTTACCGGAACACAAAAACTTGTAAGCTACCTTATTAACACTGAAGTACTAATGGGCAATTGAAAAGGAAGCTCCTTCTCTACCTCTTCAACTCAGCCCATGCTGGCGTGCAAGAAAAACAGAAGTAAACAAGTCGCTACGGCACCCCCCCCCCACCCCTCCCCCCACGCCCTGTCCCGCCCGGGTAACTTCGGAGTGTCTAATGAGCGGGTGCGCCCAGCAAGCACATGAGACGACATCATATGGAAGGTTCGCGCGGGGATGCTACGCCTGTATTGGTCACGAGTGGTCGCTAGGAGCACTTTTTAAAAAGTATACGCTCCACGCAAAGCTTTCAATTTGACTCGATTGCTTTAATGGACAACCTCTATGGATTTCTTGCATTAGGACATTGCCACAAATATAATTTTAGGGGCCGTTTATTGAACCAAAATAAAAAGGGATGGATAAAGTTGTACTCAGTGTCCCTTCAAAAACCTGCAGGAGAATACAGGGGCAAGCAATGCGGCACACCACGAGCAATCACACCGACAACAGATCCGCAAGGATCCTCTCATGACCCACCTTGCGGTGCAGTTCTTCCTCGAGACGGCGTTCTTTCTCCTGCTTGGTGAGGGGGCGCGAATCTTCGGTCTTGGCCGGTGCCAGCCGCTCAATCACCACTGGCTCGTGCTGCTTGGCATTGGCCAGCTGGAGCAGAGTGTGGTAGTCCACGATGGGCGGCGGCCGGGATGACACCTTGGGTGCGGGCGGCTTGCGACGCTCCTCCTCCTCGCCACCAGAGGGCTCCCCCGTGTACAGCTCGTACTTACGCTTGCGGGGCTTGCGCTCGGGGGGATCCTTCTTCTGCGAGGCAGAGACCGGCTCCTGCTCGAAAGCGCCGCTCATCATGCCCCGACCCCTGCTCTATCCTCAGAGCAGCTGCGCTTGCATACCCTTTGTATTCTCTGAGTTTCAGGAAAGTGGCCACAATCTTTTTCAGGAGAGACCCAAGCAGCCAAATATCCAAGGCACAGCCCAACTGAATTTTTTAATTCTCTTAGCAGTGTCCCTTTGCCAATAGAAATAACCTCAGGTGGCCACACTTTGGATATGTGCCTGCTTAGTGTGCACAGCTTATTGTGTAGCCACTGGCAACTAACCTAGTTTTTGAAACAAGTTTTAGGTGCAGTTCAGATTTTTCTTTTTGAGATGTGAAACTCTGGGCTGAACAGGGCAACACCACTCTCTGCACCTTTTCGGTCAACCCTGCTATAGCCTCAAACAATGCCGCATGACTGACCGATATCCAGTGAAGGCACTGTCAAAGTGAATGCCTAAGTTTACTTCAATGACAGTATATATCTGAAATCGAGCTCTGCGTAATAAATTGAAACAGAAACGTGAGAACCAAACTGCTATCAAAAGAGAGTTGCAGTTTTGGCAGAAACATAACGTCAACTGCTCGCCTTACAAGGATTGACTTTAACAATTTGCTGCGGAACTAGACAGCCGTCGTTCGGGAGCACCAGAGCGCACACCCCCTGCAAAGACATTCTGAAACCTCTCGGTATTACTTTTTTATAATAACTCAAGTATGACCAAGAATAACAGGTTGTTCATGGACTCTTCAGTAAATGATTATTACTGTGCAATAGTTGAGGAAGAGCCTGCCTTCCTGATGAGTTCTATTTGTACAGCATCTATTCCCAACTGATAGTAATCTGAAAAATTGTAAGCAGCACATGGGAGCACGTCTTTTGTGCCAAGAGTGGTTGTCACAACTGCCATATCGAAGTCCCGTATCGTGTATACAAAATAAACAAGTAAAGTCACTGGGACCAGCAGAAATCTTTACTATATCAGGGTCTTTACTATATCAGTTGTTGGTGATGACACGGTCGTGAAGATGCTGTCTGGAAATTAAATGCCTACATCCTGAACACGTCTTGTTGCTTAATGAAGAAAAAAAAAAAAAAAAAAAGCTCTGAAATATTTTTCATCTCTCTCTTATCATCTCTCCGTGCAACTTCTTTCCAGTTATAAAAATTTTTTACATCTTGTGGAAGCACCTCTTAAGCATGAGGACACTGCGGCTACAAATACAACCAAGTTTGATTTCATGTGAAAACCAAAGCCTTACATGAACACGGTGTTACGTTTTGCCGTTGCTGTTTTTTAAGAAGCAATAAATGATAAATGCGCATGGCAGTCAAGTGCTGCAAGATCGCACACGCTGCACCTCCACTTTTTGCCTCTGATGCCTCATGCTATGTGCTCCACAGTGCCGTGAATGTTCTTCCATTTCTTCCCCTTTCCTATTTCTTGCTGCACTTTTACTCTCCCTTACTTTCTGAACAGACCGCGCCGCCTACTTTCCATGTTTGTAGGCAGCTTTACTTCCCCCCCCCCTTGTGTTGCGTGCTTTCCCTCACGGCTCCAAGACCTTCGTAAAGTAGGCTTTTCCTGAATGCTGCTCAGTCTGGTGGTAAAGCTGCTTAAAAGGACACTCGAAGTTATTTTTTAAATTTTAGATACGAAAAATCTTTTCCTCGCGATCCTCGGTAGTGCGCGGGCGGCGATGTCATATCGTGGGAGTCGTCGTCGCGGCCAGACGCAATTTACTACAACCAATGTTTGCCGAAAATGTCTTTATTATAAAGAGGGGAAAATGTACAGTTGTCTATGGAAGCTGAACTGGGACTTCAGTTTAACTTTACTATATCCGAATTTACTATAGGGGGGTTCTACTGTATTAAAAAGCTCTCAAAACCTCTATGAAATGACTCAGCCAATGTACACTATATAAAACATTACTGGCAGGCTCAAGGCGCGCTTATACTCTGACTTAACACACTCACATGTGCGCAGCACAGCGACATCACCTTGTGCATAACGGTACCCTATATACTTCAACGTCGCTTGACTGACGACATGTTGGGCAACTTCTGGGCACTTCAACTATGCTGGCAGCGACTTGAAACATGTGCCTATTTTGTGTCAGGCATTGAAGTGCCGTCAACCCAAGATGCGCTGTGCATGACTGAGGAAAGCTCAGCCGCTACTGGGATACTGCTTTGTGATTTTCACGATGCGCCATGCCTGATTAACAGCATTGTGCACATGTGTGCCACCAGCTGCATAGTGTTTGTCCAATGTCAATGCGGCTGGAGTGTAGGGGGGCCAAATTTTCGCCAGGCGTGGCAACCTGACGCTCCTAGCACAACCGTCACTCGTCCGTGTGCCAATAACAACGGAGTACAACGAGCCTTCACTGTTAGAGCAGTGATAAGGAAAAAAAAAGAAGAGCTGGACAACACAAGTAGTACATTGTTGTTTTCTTCTTTTCATGCAGCATATCCAATAAGAAAACTACATCAACATTCCAAACCTACTTTGGTGCTGAACAACAGGTAAAAGGACAACGAAAGGATGCCACGGGCAGGACAGCAGTACATACAACATTTGCTTCCAGCTCTGAATGGGCAATGAAATCGATGAAACTGCACTATGCTGTCCTTAGTAGTCAAGTAGTAGCAGGAACAAGCAGCCTCCTACAACTACAGCGCACTTGACGGCATTGAGAGGAAGACATAACGGCACTTCTTTATGCCATCAAATGCGTATAGTAATTATCGAAGTCTGAAACCAATTCGCCCAACATTCTGTATTGTGGAACAAGTAACCCTTGAGAAATTCAACTGCTACAGGTGAAACTTTGTCTTTCTTTTGCGCAGTTTGAAAGCGCAGACAGAGGTACATGTATGGGGACTGAGAAAAACTGAACATCCGCCGTTTTTCCCGGCATGCATCAAAGGAAGGCAACTGACCTCGGGCTCTGAGATGACCTCCCCCTGGGAGTTGCGGCGCTTGCGCTTGCGCTTGTGTGGCTGGGCCTCCTCCTCCTGCTGCAGCTTGATGCGGGCCTTCATGCGCTCCACCTTGTCGGTGAGCATTTTGCGCCGCAGCTCTTCCTCCCGCTTGCGCCGTGCCTCCTCCTCGTCTTCCGTCAGCCGGATGCGGCCAAAGTTGTTGTCTTTGGTGCGCGATGCCATGACCTGCACACGGCGACGACAACAGTAATCACTACACCACAGCACTGCACCAGCCACTGCTGTGAGGAGTGGCCAGAGACACTCGCATAAGGCCACAGTGTTCCATTCCAATGCAGTATGTATTGATTGCCACATTGTACAAATTGAAGCCTTTGCACTGCATCACTTTTGGCCACTGTGGCATCTTGTGTGACGACACAGAAATTGTTAGGGGTGGCTGCTCCACATTCAAAACTAAAGCGTGTAAGCAAGCAACGAACTGCAGTTAAGTCAACATATCAGGAAAAGTTAGATACCTGCAACATGTACATTAGGCCCTATTTTTAACTAGTGCATGAAATAGCTGCCTTTTCTGACCTTCTGTATGTTACAAAGGAGCTAACCTGAGAAAAGATCAAGTCTAAGCAGAGCTCCACCAAGCGCTTGCTTAATCTCGACCTTTCCGCAAGTTTGATCCATCCTAAGGGGCAGGGACCCAGAAAAGGCAGCTGTCGCACACGCCAGTTAAAGATTTGGGTAGCTGTAGATTTAATCTGTGTCCAACACGAGTACATTTGGGAACTACTCTGGTTCAGAAGCCTAAACATGGCTCTGCATCCCCTTAAGGAATTGTCGGAGGGCACAATTCTGTTCTTTGCTAGTCCCTCTTGTGCCACGGCTGCACAAAAAACTAAAAAAACCCGTCCCATGAAACAGCATTGAACTTAGTCAACTTCTATGCCTGCATCCTTTACGCACATACACACATGAACACAGCATTGCTGGGACTAATTATTATCTCACTATGCGTCATACCACAGAAGCCTTTCCCATGAATAGGGCACAAGGCAGCCTCTGTGAACTCACCTTGGCACGCTTGTTAGACTTGGAATTCTGGGCGCGCAATTCGAGGAGCTTTTCTTTCCTCCGCTGCTCTTCCACCTCTGCACAAGGCCACAAAGAGGCAGCTATATTAACACTCTGAGAGCACTGCCATCAATATGGAAACGCAGTCACCAGACAAGAATTTCATAAATCTAATCAAGCTGGCTGACAAACTCAGCATTCACACCAATGATGTGTAGCAGGCACATTCTGAAATGACTCAGAAAACTAGGTGATAGGTCACTACCTTGAAACCATGGCCACACAAACCAGAGACTTCATTCTCTGCAGACCTCTTCTGCACAGAAAAAGGCAGCAGAGGACCGGAGTAGTCACGCTAGGGATAGTAAGGAAAGCATGGCTCATACTGGCTGTGTTCATGTTCATGGTTGGCTTTGTTTATAGGGTTCAACATCCCAAAATGACTCGGTCTAGGGATCCGGAAATTTTAACCTCTTGGGGGCGTTTTTCTAACCCACTCAGATTTCACTGGAACATTTACTGTACATGTTCTTTGTTTTGCTGCCTATTTGTGCCAGATTCCTCGCTGGTCCGATGTCTTGTTGCAGTGCAAACAAATTTAGACGGCGCTTCCCATTTCATGATTTCAAATGGGAAGACTTCTACAGGCAACCTTTGGTGTGCGATGTCACTGGACACACGGCCATCCATATTTGCTCTGCGCTTGCCGCAGGATGAAAGTTTTAACTTGCATTTGGTCATTTCAGACAAGCACTGACTTCAACTGTTTACAATCACCCATTTAGCTAATCAATGCGCACACGATAGGTTTTGTGGTTGTATCCTGGACATCAGAGGTTGGTCAGTTGTGATGCCACAGGTTGGTTGGAACCTATATTGGGTGTCAGTTTCCTGATTTCGTGCTCTTTTCAATGCTTCTATTTGATGTTTTGCAGAACTATATATATATATTTTTTTTTTGCACAGGAAAGGGAAGACTTCAGATAATATAATGAAATTATACTCAAAATGCTGGAAAACCCACGGAGTTGCCATTTAATGTGTCCTGCATCGTACGGTACTTGCAGCAAAAAGACACATTTATTACTTAGAAAATTTTAACTATTTTCCCAGTATACTCGATTCCAATTATGGTGTCCGAATTGAAGTGGATTCTGTGATTCCTGTTAGGAAAGTGTAGCCTGGCCTCAGGATCCTGTTCCGAGAAGCACCAAGTTTGCTTGTTTTTGAAAATGATAAAGCTAATATCTGTATTTCATCTCCCAGCCTTTCCCACTGATAAAAGCTCCGCCCTAATTGCACGCAGCCTCTTGGCCATAAAAATGTGGTACAGGCCAACTTTAATCTGACCTCAGTGTCCCTTTAGGCAAAAACCTTCCCATGTGTCCTGTGTCAGCTGTTTCGTACAAGAGCCACTGCCACCTTGTTTCATGCACAGCCAGCCTAAACTGATGATGCCAGTATAGCTACCATCATCTGGATTGCATGTTATAGCCCACGCAGACATCAAGCACTGGCTCCAGCCCTGGCTAAACACAAAAAGGGCATACAGCCCGTGCGGCGCCATGTGCCACTTGCTCATGGCAGTGCACTTGGTTGCGTGATTTCGGTTTCAATGCCCCTAGGGACACAACGTAATTGTTCAACAGTACCCAGCTAAACTAAATGTTTGGGAAACCAGTAACATTTAACATAATCGTATGTGGCTAGCTACTAATCCTTAATCACAATAAAGTGCCTGACTGCAGTAAACTTACGAAGCTTCCAAACTATTCCAAACGAACACAGCTCACCTGAGTAGCACCTCCCTAAGCACTATCGTCTTTGCCATGCCTTTTCTGTAGGAATGTGCAAATATTCAAATATTTCGGACAGCAAATCAAATATTTGATTATGCAAATGAATCAAACAGTCTATTTCAGAATTAATACAAACAAACAAACAAACAAACAAATTAAAATATGCATGAAGTTTTCGAGTGCTTTTCGAATTAACAGCATGAAGTTCGAATAAGGCCTGTCATAGTATGCTTCTTCAACTGTTCAAAAAATAGGTACTGCACCAATGATGCATACCATCTTGTAGCAATTAGTATGTGCAGGATGGAAAGGTCAGTACCACTACACAGTGCAGCCATTCATGTAAAAGCGTTCCTGTGCTCATATATGGCCTTTAAGGTTGAGTGGCAAGGGAAGGTTTAGAGAATTTAGCAACTTTGTTTTCAGGCCTGATCTTGAAGATCATAGCTGATGTGCACCGTCGCCTGTCTCATATCCTGAGGTGTGGCTTTAGTTCACTATCTTTTGTCATCAATAAGAAAAACTAATTTGTCTACTTGACGCTCCTAGAGTTAACATGCCGGATTCGTCTTGTCGCCCGCTAGTGAAGATTACTGTTGGGTCCTTTAACTGCTATGGCTTTAACTCGAAAAGTTAGCATCATGCCACAGGGCCAATGCTGGCGTTTCAATGTTTCATATTACTCCTTGTTTTGTATGACTATTTGAAAAAGTAGCGAACATTAGTGCTAAAATTCAATTCATATTTAGATTCAGCGCTATCACTATTCATTTGTGGCTTCATTTGTCATGAAAGCTATACTATTCGTATTTTATTTGCTAGTGGAGGTCCACCATTTGTATTTTATTCAGAATAAGTACTATTTGCCCACTTGTACTATTCTAATTAATAGTTCAAAACTATGCATTTAACTTGGTAGCGGCCTTTCCTTGGTCAGGTAACACCATGCTGCGTATAAATCAGAAACTGCATTTCACCCTCAAGTTAAATTCTCTTACGGTCTTTTGGACCACTAAGCTTACAACTTTCCATCCTTTTTCTGACACCACAAGCTACAAAATGCACATTGGGAAATTTGCTCCCTCAAATTTCTTGGTCATGTAAAGTGACAGTCATTAATTTTTAAACATGCTTTACTTATAACATCTGTTTAAAAAACATTTTTTTTCTGTGACATGCCACCATTATACTAAATTTTTTCCAATATCTTAAAATGAACATCTTTAGCTCTATAGTTTTGCATAGCCCACAACCCAAAATGTACAAATTTGTGGGCCAAACGTTTTTTTAAACACCACCCCAAATTTCTTTTTTTATCCGGTCATAAGGCAACTGTCAACACCTTCAGTATAACCCTTTGCACGAAACATAAGTGGGTGCCCACACATGGACACAAAAAAGAGGGCCTTTCTTTATTGCAGAGGTATTTCCAGAGATCTGCATGCAATAAAGATTCTGCACCACCAATGTGGGCTGTGATGAAAGTTAAGGTGTGCTTAAAATGGTTGGTTGGTTGGTTTGTGAGGTTTAATGTTCAAAAGCGACTTAGGCTATGAGAGACGCCACAGTGGAGGACTCCGGAAATTTCGACCACCTGGAGTTCTTTGACATGCACTGACATCGCACAGCACATGGGCGCCTTGCTTTTCGCCTCCACCGAAAAGCGGCCGCCAAGGCCAGGATTCAATCCCGCGTACTTGGGAACAGTAGTCGAGCGCTTTAACCACTGTGCCACTTTGGCGGGGCTGCTTAAAAGGGGCTAGAGAAGCATCTGATCAATGTGGGTGGCCGGGAACCTGTGCTCCATCAAAAGGTTGTGCTTGCAACGCGCTAGACATTTTACGGAAAAAGCAGAACAGATGAACAGTTTGTCTGCAAATGCACAGCGTGTTGCAAGCATAACATATAACCAACCAGGTGCCATTCCAGCATCCTTCAAAAGAAGCTCTTAAAAAAAAAAAAAAAAAAAAAAAAATGTGCCACTGACGCCTGCGGCGCTCTTCCTCTTCTTTGCGCTCCAGAAACGCCCGGATGGCAGCTGACTGGACATTGCTGCGTGGTGCCTTCTTAGCAGGGGCCACCTCCGTGCTGTACCGCTTCACCGACGTCTGCACACACATCGCACCCCAGCATGGTTACTGTAAGGAACTTAACTGTGCTTCTAGACCATGAATAGAAGCGCATTTAGACAGAAATTGTGTTCACTTGTGTAACACAGGCACAGAAACTGCTTTTTCACTGCATGCACACTGCACACACACATTCACGTACAAAAAGAAAAATTTGCTGTGGCTTAGCTTGTGGTTAAAACTAGAGGTACGCGAAAGCAATCTGCATGACTACATTTAGGCTCGGCTTCAAAGTAAGACATGGCTTTTGTGCATAGTAGTTTACTCTATGGTTCAGCATTATTTATGCCATAGAGGAATCACTTCACTAATGAGCCCCCCTTGACTCTCGTCATTGACCACTTTCATTCGGGTACAGAAGACTTTTAGTGGTATGACATCGTCTTTACATCGAACTCCGGGGCACACCGCCATCAGAACGTTCGAACCAACCTTCTGTCCTAGCAACTCGCTGTTGTCGTTCGCCTCTCAACTACAAAGTTATCTGTCTGCTTCTTCTTCTTTTACTTCTTTTTCTTAGTCTTTTTTTTTCCTCTTCTTCTTCTCCTCCTTCTTTTTCTTTTTCTCTTCTTTTCCATCTTCTTCTTCCTTTTCTTCATCTTCCACGATGCCACGCCGACAGCTTGAAAACCTACCGCAGTGTAGCTTTCGCTATAGAAAAGGACGACAACCGTGCTGCCAGACCACAAGCAGAAGCGCCTTTGGAGAGAAATTGTGTTCATTTGTATAGCACAAGCACTGAAACTGCTTTTTGGCTGCATGCACACACATATTCATGTACAAAAAGAAAAAGACGACAGTCCAGACTGCCTTGCCTTTGCGCTCATCATTTAATTTTCATCTCAAGGCAGACAAGTGAGCAAGCTGGCATAGATTCTTTCTCAAGATGAACTTTCGTCTCCTACTAGACTGCGCAGTTATCTATCCTGCTCATGGTAAACTCGAAAAGCCTTAGGAGTGCAGCATGAAAAATGCAGCATCCGCATTCGGCGGAGCGTTCTAAATTCTGAAGCTTTGACAAATTATACTCAAGATACATTTGAAACACTCCCCATAACAGTTCACTCACAGTCAATGAACTCATAGAAATAGTCATCCCACTCAAGCCTTGGTAGACATAGCAAGCCACAACACAACATCATCTCATCCTGCTGAAATGGCCGCCTCATCTTTGGAGACTGCGACACGCTAAACGAGTGCTTCTCCCACCGTGTGGCATTGACCTCACTGGTGGTATTGTGCGCTGGAAAGAAGTCTTCCTTTAAAGGTTGCGCCTTCGTGTCGCCCTGACCACCGCGGTAACCTGGTTGCGGCCAGCCCACTATGATGTCGCGTTTGACAACGCCTGCCCCTTCTGTCCTGCTCCCATCTCAGAGGCAGATGGCGTACTTCTTTGGGCAGCAGAAACACGTGGTCTTATGCGGGCTTTCCCCAGATTGATTGCTGGATGCGGACGCATGGATACTAGGTCATCATCGGCCCTTACTAGATATTGAAGAATTTGGCCTATACCTGCATTTGTGGCTCACCATTTTATGCTGCAAGACAAGCCATTGCAATAAGAAAAAATGAAAGGAAAAATGAAAAGACTGAACATTCAGCCTGATAAAAGGCAGGAAGGTGCCATAATATGCAATAACCACCTAAAGTTGCACTCGACCAAGTTTTTAACCACAACCCGAAACTAATAAGTGAGCCCCCCATACACAGTGTTCGAAGGTCACCAGAATCAATAAAAGAAAGAATAAGAAACTAGGCATTTTTTCCTTCCTCTAGATCAGCATAAGGACTTAGCAACAGCCAGCACATACATTTTAAGGTTCTGCGCCAAATAATAGACTTTGAATGGTGAAGTGTTTTGCTACCAGCTCACATCTGCTCAAGGGTCTGCATGTGTTTCAGATGACGCTGTTTAACTCCTACAGAAAAAAGAATGGTCAGTTTGACAACAGCCATTGATAAGCCCCTTCATCTAGCTAAAAATGTGCACACTGGCCCCGTCACCTCCTCTCTCGCTTTTGCATTCTTTAGGAAGCACAGAACATTCTCCTATTCTTTGAATATAAGCTATACTGAAAATGCCGACATGCTCTGGGATGTTAGAGTATGTCAAGCTGTTTGTACAGCTTTTAGCCCAGGCTACCATCCACTTGTTGGAAAATAAATCTGATTTGATTTGATTTGATATTTACAAAACTTCAGACGTTTAAATTAATCCAAAAGCATCTACTACAGCATCCCTCATGGACCACGGTAATTTTGGCATGTTGCACCCCCCTCTCCCTTCACCATGCCCATCACAGATATCGCACGCCAGTGGTGCTTGAAAGCACTATTTTTTTTATGAACCTGCCGGTGATGAAAGGCAGCACAGTCCAGGGAAGCATGGAGGGCTACAGGAGTGCTCAGCCACGCAAAATATCAGGCATGTCTGGGTAATTGTTTCCTCAGAATTCTTCCAAGTATTTCTCTTGTGTCAGTTCACAAGCTGACAGCTCAAAAATGTACCAGCTAGTTCAGACACAAATTATTCTCAAGTTTCTCTACTTGGCTCAGCAACAATGCCTGGTACTGGTAGCATGGTATCCACCCAAAGACATGGGATAATGGCTCAACATGCGGGTTCACTAGTTCTCAAACAAACCTCACAAGACCAGTTATAACGCCATGAGCCCCAAATCTCACTCTAGCCCCTATATACTGCTCTATTTAGACAGCCGACAAGTCCTTTGGGATGGCCAGTCTCGCCGACACAACCTGAACCGGCACACACAACTGCTCTGAATCGCACCTGAACTAATCGGACAGCGTGGCTGGCAAGACCGAGGACATGGCTCCCCATTGGCAAGATGCAATGGCTGGACATGAATCGTGCAGAAAGCACAGTTACTCTTGAAGCCCTTTTTCTCTCATCAAATGAATGTTCAATCACCACAATAATCTCAAATTCAAGGCTTGCATGAGAATTTAAAATAACGCCTGTACCACAGCATGACGTTCAGATGTGTATTTCTGCATGTTCACCTTGAACTGCTTTCTGGTTTGTGCCTAACATGATGGGGGCCCTTGGCAGATGGCTTCAATGCCATATTTGCCTACTGTATTCATCAGCTGTTGCACTGAAGTAAATTACGCCCTAGACTGTGATGGTGCCACATTAGGAAAGAAAGAAGCAAATAAAAATAAGGCAAAGCGGCCACAGCGAGTGCTCCCACTGCTTCTCACATGCTGCTTCTGCTTGTGAAACAATGGCCTGTGCAGTGCTGAAGTATGCTTTCTTGCTCTGGCGTCTCCACACACGACAGCACACTCAGGCTCCTTCAATTGGAACAAAAAAGTACTGCTAACCAAATGGCGCTCAAAACATTTTCTTTTAGATATGCCCCACGCTTCACTTACACTAATGTAAGCGAGAGGCAACAAGGGCTGCATTAAAAACCTAATAAGAGACCCCCAACTCTCAACCTATACCCTGGGTGATGTGACACTCTCTTTGGTGCCCATACACTGCTAATGTTCTTGCTAGCCTATAGGCAGTAATTATTAATGCGAAAGCATTACTAGGCTATTCAGAAAGGTCGTGTGTGCAAAATGTGTGTACAGTCCTGTGTCGTCCTCGTAAGAGTTGAGATCAAATGAGTGGTTGCAATCGCAAGAGAATAGTGTGAGGATGCTAAACAAAAAATATTATGTCAATAAAATGATTAGTTAATTAATTAGAGCCAAAAATGTAAAAGTAAAATCAATCAGACGTTGAAATAGACGTCCAAGGGATGTGACGTCCCACCAACTGGAAGTGGATGTGTTTCTGAATTAATGAGCCAAATAAATGCATGATAGTGATCAGAAGTGTGCAATGAGTGTCGATTAATCAAATAAAAAAAAAATATTTCGAGATCGCTACAGAATCTGCATCGAGAAATGTGCAAACCCGAGCGTTGCTATGCTGTCGTGTTAACGAGATTCTATGAGTGACAGATACTGTGAATTTGCTTTCCTATAAACCAATTATAGAACACCAGTGAACTTTGATGCGTTCAACGGAACACTGGCTGTGTTCGACAAGGGGTGCGCGATGTACCTAGTGCAGCAGCAATGCAACTGAAGATGAAACTATGCCCTGGAGATGGAACCACTGTCAAGGTTAACAAAAATGAACCTTCAGATGTCATTTACGTAAAAATCTATGAAAAAGAAAGAAACCAAGAAAAATAGCTGCATGTTCAAAGTTCAAAGCAAGATTTCATGTCGGTCATTATGGAACCCCATCAAGAGTAGAAAAGTAGAGAGAGAGGACGTACACACTGCACTGTTGTGTGCATCCCTGCTCTGCCTAGAAGCTCTGTGGTTCTGCAATGACCGACAAAAAGCAACCAGCCCGGCAACATACCCTGCTTAAGATTCTATGCTCGTCTTTGACACTGCCAGAAGAAATTTGTATTTTGCCGAAAGCACAGACAAGATAAAACTGCACCAAATGACTGCATAGACATGAAAACAAAGTTCTAATAAAAGTCTAGCTGTGTTCCAATATTCATTGGTATAAAGTGCTTCCCAGTGCCCAATACCATTTAATTTAATCAAGTGGAAAACAAGGATACAGATCAGATCAGGAAGGGCTGCTATACTTTGTGACAGTGTACTCCACTGACTGTTTGACACCATATGCCCCACTTAAATACCAGCAGTTAAAAAATGTATTTGTTGTAAGGTGCGAGGAGGGAGGGGGGTTCAATAAATTACCTTTCTTTTTTTTTTTTTTTTCATCTCTTTCCGCCTTTAACTGCAAAATACTTTTCCAACAAATCTTGTTTCCTACATTTAAGGAAATGTTAGCTCTAGGACAGCAAAAAATTTGGTTACAGCTATAAGGGAGCCCAGAATACTTCGTCTGTTCACCTTAGCAACAAATACCACCACTGACTGAAAGCAATTTATGGGTACTAGGGGGAAATGCACGAAGGTAGCCACTGGTAAATCCTACAGGCCAGCACCAAAAGGAAATAAAGGCGCACAACGCACATCACCACGGCACGGTCCATGGAAGACACGCACAGCGCTTCCAACCAATCTTCGTTCGGCATCGACCGACGGCGCCACACACACTAGCACACAAACGTGCCCATGTATCACTGCAGCCGCCAGCAGCCGCGCTCGCAGGCATTGGCTTCAGGTAGCACGCCGCCGACCGAAGTGGAGATGGAAAAGCGGAACAGCTGACAGGTCGGGCTGCGTAGAAGGCCACCTAGGATGCGCAATATTTCGCGACCATGCGTTCCATGGCACGGTGCAGCACGGAATGGAATCGCACGGATCCCTGCGCGACCCGCACGGCCGATGCAACGAGTGTCCGGGTACTTCCCGTCCACCGTGGTTACGACCCGTGGCCGGTGTTCTGGGACGCGGAAAGACTTACGGACTCGCCCCGATCCCAGAAAAAAATAAGCCGAAGCTTTGGTCGAATTGAGAGGCGCAGCGTCATTTCGCAGGAAACACGTAGCAGGAGCCTAGACGGGAAAATTTACACACAGACAGCATCAACGTCCCAACGGCAGCCGTCCTACATTGAAACAGCAGCTTGAGGAGGCGATGGGTCTCACCTCGGCTGCCGAAGCCGTGCGGTTTTTCTCGGCAACGTTGAGCAGCTTTCCGAAATTCATGGCGCCCCGTGGTCGTTGGATGATCTACGGGGCGCTCCGCATGAGAAATGGGATGAAATATGGTAAGGCTAGGTAGCTTTGAACACTCGCATACAAGCACCAGTAGAGCACAACGCACAAGCGCTCCGCTGCGATAGCTGGCGATGATGGACGCGACATTGGAGATGTTAAGTGTGAAAACGATCCACGTTAGCGGAAGGTGGCAGCAGTAAGCAGGCGCTAATAAATAAAACGCAGCTGCCGTTGCTTATACGTGGTGGTTTTACTGTAAAAACACCTACTAAAACCAATTGGCAGAACATCAAATAAAAGAAGTAGAAGAAAGTAGTATTTTTTACACATTTTTATGTGCTTTTAGTTTGAGAAAGGATCGATGACTAACCTACGTTAAAGATGAAAGAAGTCTAGACACCAACATTTTTATGACATTTTTCTTCTTGTTAATGATGCATAAGGCATCTTTTATATGCACCACCACGTCGGTTTTGCATACAGCGGCTAAATAATTTATAATTGAACATTTTTTTTTTCTCAGCAGTTTCGGTTCCGGATTCAGCAGCCGAGAGATGGCTAGATGTCACAATGGATGGATGTTTATAATTGAACATTTTTTTTTTCTCAGCAGTTTCGGTTCCGGATTCAGCAGCCGAGAGATGGCTAGATGTCACAATGGATGGATGGATGGAAAAACTTTATTTTCGTCAGAGAGCACGTGTGGACGATTCCGTGTTAGATGGCCATCAACCCATGGCTGACGGCGACCTGGGTGGCCCACTCCACGGCCATGGTCTGGACGACCGGGTCTGAGCTGGACAACACGGCCTCCCACTGCTCGAGGGAAGGATCACGCATAATATCCGCCGGTGGCGGTGCTATGCTACAGCTCCATATAGAGTTACTGTCCCACTGCTCGAGGGAAGGATCACGCATAATATCCGCCGGTGGCGGTGCTATGCTACAGCTCCATATAGAGTTATAATAAATTATAAATTGGTTCACAGGAAGGGAAAGGCGCAGTAACTGTCACACTTGCTCTGTGGACACCCGAACCGCGCCGTAAGGGAAGGGAGGAGGGTGGGAATGAAAGTGGAAAGAGAGAAAGAGGAGCCGTAGTGGAGGGCTACGGAGTAATTTCGACCACCTGGGGATCTTTAACGTGCGCTGACATCGCACAGCACACGACGCCTCTTCGTTTCGCCTCCATCGAAACGCAGCCGCCGAGGTCGGGTTCGAACCCGGGAACTCCGGCACAGTAGTCGGGCGTCTTACCACTGCACCACCCCGGCGGGGCCAGAGTTACTGTATATGCTAACGATTGCAGACTAGATGTTTCTTCAACCCATATGTGTTGAGCAAAATCTACCCGGACATTCAGCCGGAGTGCAAATGGTGTCAGGAATTGGCAACCTATGATCACATATTATGGAGCTAGAGTTACTGTATATGCAAATGGTGTCAGGAATTGGCAACCTATGATCACATATTATGGAGCTAGAGTTACTGTATATGCTACCTTTGGTAACATATACAGTAACTCTAGCTCCATAATATGTGATCATAGGTTGCCAATTCCTGACACCATTTGCACTCCCTATGATCACATATTATGGAGCTAGAGTTACTGTATATGCTACCTTTGGTAACATATACAGTAACTCTAGCTCCATAATATGTGATCATAGGTTGCCAATTCCTGACACCATTTGCACTCCGGCTGAATGTCCGGGTAGATTTTGCTCAACACATATGGGTTGAAGAAACATCTAGTCTGCAATCGTCGCCAGACGCATTCCTGGGGTGGGTAAATCCTCCGCTCAAGTTTGAAATGATTAGTAATGTCATGAAAGGATACCAGCCCATCTCTCGTGGACCTTCCCGGAACGTCCGGCTCACCTACTCGGCTGACGAAACCTCGAGCATTCATGTGAGCCGTCTCGTTCCCAGGATTCCCAGAGTGTGCTGGTACCCAGACAATTTCCGCCTCCGTAGTCCCTCGCCCAGTGGCCCGATTCAGCAATCGCGCCGCTGTGACAGATATTCTGCCCCTCGCCAAATTTCGGATGGCTGTTTTGGAATCGCTGAAGATCAAGTCAGCATTACTACTAGTAATAGCTAGTGCTATCGCCGCTTCCTCTGCAGTTTCTGGGGAGCGGGTTTTGACTGATCCGGAGGCAATCAAGCGTCCCCGCCCGTCCACCACCGCAATTGCAAATGCGTCCTTGTCCTTATACTCGGCGACATCTACATAGACTGCCCCGTTGTACTTCCCGTAATTAGCATGTAAAGCTTTGGCTCTTGCCTTCCTGCGGTCCTCGTGATGTATTGGATGCATATCTTCTTCGGCAAAGGTTTTATGTACAAGCCCTCGTGCATTTCCCGCCAAATCTGAATTTTAGTGTCACCGGCTGGAGCGTCCACTCCAATGCCGATCCTTTCCAATATGTCCCTTCCTGCTTTTGTTTTTGAAAGCCTACCGAGCTGCATCACCAAGTGCGCCAGTTCTTCTAGGGTGTTGTGCACCCCTAATCCCAGCAGCCTTTCGGTAGACGCATTGTGAGGCAACCCAAGGGCCGCTTTATACGCCTGCCTAATCATAGCCTCCACCTTGCCTTTTTCCGTCGCCTCCAACTTCAAATAAGGCGTCGCATACACTATTCTACTGAGCACAAACGCCTGCACCAGCTTACACAGTTAAGTCCTTAACACCTCTCTTACGATTGGCGATTCTCCTGATTAGCCTCACGGTAGCATTGACCGTATTTTTAAGCCTTTTCCAGGACTCGCTATTCTTCCTGTTAGTCTGCAGATACATACCCAGGATCCTGATCGTTTGGACCTCAGCGACCGGCACTCCCCCCCCTTTGACCTCTAAAGGCGGTGGCGGCACATAGTGCCTCGCATGTATCCCTCTTGGTTTGTTCCTCAGCACAAAAAGCTCGGACTTGGGCTGAGAGCACGAGAGTCCTGCTTCCCCTGCTAGCTCCTCAACAATATCCACCGCGTGCTGTAGAGTTTCTTCCAAATGTGCGTCACTGCATCTTGCTACCCAAAGAGTAATGTCATCCGCATAAAATGTATGTTTAAGTCCCGATATCCCTTGCAGCCTGGGTGGTATCTTGATCAAGGCGAGATTAAATAGGAACGTCGATAATACCGACCCTTGCGGTGTCCCCCTGCCCCCCAATGGGAAAGGATCCAATTTCATTTCTCCTACTATAATCTCCGCGGTCCTACCCTCCAGAAACGATCTGATGTACCGGAAGGTTCTACCCCCTGGTCTTATGTCCGATAGGTTCCTCAATATTGCCTCATGGGTAATATTGTCAAAGGCCTTAGTTAGGTCGAGCCCCAAGATAGCCTTGGTGCCCGTGCCGTACCCAGGATCAACCATGTCTTTTTTGAGCTGTATCATTACGTCTTGCGTTGATAAATTAGCCCTGAAACCAATCATTGTTTCAGGTATCAGCTCCTTGTCCTCTACATAACCCTGAAGCCTGTTCAGGACCACATGCTCCATCAATTTGGCTAAACACGACGTTAGCGAGATGGGACGTAGATTCTCAATGCAGAGCTTCTTCCCTGTTTTAGGAATAAATGTAATCCTAGCATGCTTCCACTCTGGCGGAATCTCCCCGGCCACCCAAAATTTATTCATCAAATTCGTGAGTGCCCCTACTGACTTGAAATCCAGGTTCCTCAGCATCTTATTAGTAACCCCGTCCGGACCAGCTGCTGACGTGGTACGAAGCTGACCCATTGCAAACTCCATCTCCGCCACCGTAAAGTCTGCATCTAATTCAGGGGTTTCCTCTCCCGAGTAATCCGGCAAGCAACCGCCTGCCTCTGCGTTTATGTAACGTCTTCGGAGTTCATGTATAAACTCCCCAGTCGTGCCTTGATACCGATGCACTAACCTAGCCATTTGCCCCTTCTGCGCAGATTTGGTTGCCGCCGGGTCAAAAAGGTGCCTCAACAACTGCCACGTTTTTTTGCATCCGAATTGCCCATTCATCCGGTCACAAATCTGCCTCCACTGTTTGCACTGTAACTCCAATGTGTACGTTTCGATTTCTCGTTCTAACTTGGCCATCTTTCTACGGAGGACACCATTATGCCTTTGTTTCCTCCACCTCCGAAGGAGACTCGCATGTGCTTCCCACATGTGTAACAATCTGGAGTCAGCCGTAGAGCCCTCCTCCTCCGCTGGAACCTCTTTTGTGGTACTCTTCACGGCCTGCTTGAGTGCCTCAACCCAGGCTCCTAAGTCCTCGATTTCTCCGTTCACTGTATCATTCCTGACTTTCCAAAATCGGTCCCAGTCCGTCACTCGAGTTCCTTTCAACTTGTCCTTGTGCTTAGCAGCACTAAATATCGTGGAAAGGATATAGTGATCACTTCCCAGTGGCTGTCCGGTGTTTACCCACTTTGCATCCCTGATACCATTCACAAATGTGAGGTCTGGAGAGGTGTCTATGCTCACGCTGTTGCCTATCCTCGTATGATCTTGCGGGTTGTTCAAGATCGTCCATCGCAGGTGCTGGGAAATCTGCCAGAGTTTATTTCCCTTCGGGCTGGCTCGAATGTAGCCCCACTAAAGTCTAAGTCACACGCGGCAAGAAACAACCTCAATATAATGGCGGACTCTTCGTTTGTTGTGATTTCTGTTCATTTGACAGGCTGACTTTAGCGTCGGAATGCATTCAAACGAAAGACGAACGATCATATGAAATTGTTTTTTATTCCTCCCGTGACCTGAACTTGACAGCCATCGCTCGGCTGTTGAAACTGAAACCGAAACAAGTAAAAAAAAAATGTGATTAGAAATTATTCAGGATTCGTAGGCCTATTTAGTTTGACGTGGAATTCTGTGTAAAACAACGTCTTACGTATTATAACAAAGACTAAAACTCAAATTAAAAATTATTCCCCACCAGGTTTAGCAGGCGGAAGATGTGGCAACCCTGTACTACAGTGAACTAGATTATTGGGTAGTGTTATAGTGCCTAGAATATACTGGCTAGTGTGCCGAGGGCGCGCGCTGGCGTGTCCGCCGCGGTGATGCCTTCCCGCCGCCACCGCGGGGCGGCGCTACCAATAGCTAAGGTGCTATCGCTCCGCGTTCGCGCGCTCGGCAGCATAGGCGGCATATAGGTCCGGATAGCGCGCTGCGCTTTTCACTGCGAAACCTGTCTCTTGACGGTTTAAGCGCACTTTGTGTCTAAAAACAGTCTTGGTGGAAGACATTCATACCGTCCTAGTACTGTGCGGAGAAAATCATACGCTCAAATAGCGCTCGAGGAAGCGTTTAACAAATACTGTCTGGTCCATGTCTGCTATATATCTGTTTTATTTATTCAGCTGAACCGGATAAGGTCTTAAGCAGAACACATATTGACTTCCTGATATCCAGCGAGAGAAGAAATTTGAGAAAACCATCTAAAGTTGACACGTTGGTTGCAATAGTTTGTTAATCTTTGATTAAACGATCGAGTCCGGGCCGGATTCAATATATTGCTATGAAATATTCCGATGACGATTTTATTTGATCTAGAGCCACTCGATTGCGATCCACGCATCGCGATTACGGATGTAAGGTATCGTATGCATCTTCCTTCTGAGTGAGCGCTCAGTCAGCCCAGGTGGTTGTCCCGAATTATGGGAACTATATTCTCAATCGCGATCTAACCCGGAACGGATCGACGACGACTGTTGTTGTCCGTGTGACATAGGTATCAGAAAATACCCTTAATATTTTACACTGTTCATTAATCCAACTTTGAATTTTATTTACTCTTCGGTCTTTTCTTATGGTCCATGGTATATCGCGATGCCGCAGTCAAGTGCTATGAACGTCAATACGTATACGGGCCTCATGCTTTCGGATAGGTTACGTCGACGTTTCTGCAATTCAGTCATGCTTATTGCTAAGGTGATATATATCAGGTTAGTAACGTTTTATAGCGTCACATATATGCTACAGAAAAGAAGGGCGATCTTGCTTTTTCGTAACATATATTGCACGCGCGCATGTTTTCAAAGATCGCATGCGACAATAAACACAAGCAGTCTGAATCTGACTGCAGTTTTTGTTCTTACTCTTTATTCATTTGTTTTATTAGGAAGTCACTTAATTGTTGCTTCATACATAAATGATTATTATGCGGTGTGCTTTCGTTTGTAACAGAAGGAAAGGCAAGAAACAAAAGTGGTGATTGTATCACTGATTCTTTTTTTTTTTTTTACAAAGTCTACAATATAGTAAAATTTGAGCAAAAAGGCGCAGCAGCAATAAACAAATAAAAATATAGAAATGCACCGCTAAAGGTTTTGGACAAAGGCCGCACATACGACACCGCAATAATTTTAAAGTAGTCTGATACCAATTTTTGGTGGTATTTTTTTTTTTTTTTCACTTGCTAATGATGCGCTAGGTATTCCTGTATAATTCTCCACGTGGTTTCTCGCTTACCACCGCTAAGTAATTTATAATTAATCTTACTTTCTTCACCAGTTTCGGCTTCGCGGTTTCAGCAGCCGAGCGGTTCTTGTACGGTCACAATTGTCTAGGTCACGCGCGGGATTTGAAAAAAAAAAAAAAAGAAAAAAACTTTAACCACAGACTCACTTATTAGCTCCTCATTTTGCGCTTTCAATAGAGCCACTTGTTCTGCGCTCCATGCCAGTTTTCTCTTAGCTCTTCTCAGAGCGCGAGAAATGTTGCAGCATTTATTTGGCTAGTTGCATGCTTTTTCCTTCTTTCTGCGCATCTTGTGTAAGCCTCCGCTGGTATTTGCATTAAGCGCAGCTAACCCCTTCAGAGTTGACGGTCAAGCGACACTTTTTCTGCAAAATATATTCCCATGAATGATATGTGCTTCCTGAATCAGCTGGTTGCAGGCCACATTCGGAACAAAGACCCTCCAGTGCACTCTACCTATATAGCTCTATCTTCAGCTTTAGACATTGTTGTATTGTACGCGCTTGTTTTTTCTCTTTTCCGAGAATATACATTATTGTGTCCACAGAACTGCGTTCAGGCTTCCAAAAGTTATCACTTTTTCTATGTACAAAGTGACAAAGTTATTTTTTTTTTTTTTTTTTTTTTAGACTCGATAACGCGCGTAGGCTACAGATCCAGCAGGTGCTTCGGTTAATTTGGTCCAAGTTGCAGGTATGTAAATTGAGTCAAACGGGTCCCGAGGTTCAAAGCTGCACGTCTGCTGCTGCGGGCTTGAGTTCTCGCTCGGCTCTTCTGCTGCCAGCTCCTTGGAAGCATTGTCAAACATCCTTGACGGTGCGTGCATGGCTGTCGTTTGCACCACTGGCATTACGGCACTGCATTTTTGTCGTTTAGCGGCCGGTTGGTCGCAGAGGTTCCTCAACTTTCTTTTCGATGTCTTCTTAGGCAGAAGATGGTTCGGATAATGGTCGAATAGCGTTGGCACGGTTTCGGGCTTAATTCGTGGTCTATCTCTAGCGAGCTCGTTGACGATGCCGTTTACTGTCACTTTGAACGTTCTCTCGATGTAGCTCTCCTCAAAATATTTTTCGCAGACAACGCACGTTGAATTCAACTTGCGGTCCTGTCTTTTAATCAGCCGCTTCCACTACGCAAGCTGCGCAGGGTCCGATGGCACACCGAACATAGAAACCTAGTCCTGAGCGGTAGCCACTCCGACAGAGCGACACGAAACATGCCTTTTCCCTGCTCTGATGCTTTATTTTTAGCATCATTAGTCGTTGCAAATTTAATTATCTCATATGAATGCAAGAAACAAAACGACTAAAACAAAAGAACAGCGTAGACGCGTCCAAAGCGCTCGAACCCACTGATGGCTCGGCCAGCGCAGCTGCGGCAAATCAAGGGCGCGCTGGCGGCCGACGGCGTCGACGGCACCTTTACGATGAGCAGCGCCCCTGGCGGCCAAAGTTGGAAGGCATCGCCGGCGCGGACACCTCCTCCCATTGAGAGAGCCCTTCGCACGGCACACTAGCCAGTATATTCTGGATATCGTCAAGCGAGAAATGGACAGATTGAACATTGATATCTTGGGTATCAGCGAGCTCAAGTGGACCGGAATGGGAGAATTTAACTCCGGCGACCATTATGTCTTTTATTGTGGGCACGAATCCAAGAGAAGGAATGGGGTCGCTCTCATAGTAAACAGAAGAATGGGCAAAGCAGTGCTAGGGTACAACCCCAAAAACGACCGAATGATTTCACTTCGGATCCAAGGTCACCCTTTCAACATAACAGTTATCCAAGTCTATGCACCGACCACTACTGCTGAAGAAGCTGACGTTGAGAGATTTTATGCGGACCTACAATGCCTTTTAGACCGCACCCCATCATCAGACGTCGTTTTTCTCATAGGAGATTGGAATGCCAAGGTAGGGAGTGAAGAAATATCCGGAATTACAGGCAAGTTCGGTCTTGGTGAGCCAAATGAAGCTGGGCAGAGGCTAGTAGAGTTTTGTCAAGAAAACAACCTGACCATAGCGAATACTCATTTTCAACAGCACAAGAGGCGCCTGTACACATGGACTTCACCGGACGGTCTGTACAGGAATCAGATCGATTATATTATTTGCCGGCAGAGATGGAGAAGCGCTATACAAGCAGTAAAAACAAGGCCTGGGGCCGATTGTGGCACCGATCATCAGCTTCTTGTTGCCAAGATTAAGCTTCGATTGAGGAAAACGCAGGAAACTAGAAGGCCTTTCAGGTATAATCTGGATCAAGTTCCATTAGAATATGCTGTGGAAGTGAGGAATCGATTTCAAGAATTAGATCTAGAAGACAAAGAGCCCGAAGAGATGTGGTCTGATGTTCGTGATATAATACAAGAAGTTGCTACTAAGGTAGTTCCAAAGCAAAAGAAATGCAAGAAAGCAAACTGGTTATCTGAAGAGGCTTTGCAAATAGCTGAGGAAAGGAGGATGGCAAAAGTTATGGGGGAAAAAGAAAGATACAAGGTTCTCAATGCGGATTTTCAGAAAATAGCAAGGAGAGATAAGAATGCCTTCTTGAACATACAGTGCCAAGCAGTTGAGGACAACAGCCAATTAAGGAACACAAGAGCTCTGTATAAGACAATCAAAGATATCAAAGGAAACTTCTGTGCTAAGATGGGCGTGATAAAGGACAAACGAGGCAAGGACCTCACTGAAGCCGCAGAGATAAAGAAGAGGTGGCAGGAATACACAGAAGAACTGTACAAGAAGGACTCGAATGTGCAAACCCAACATAAGACGGTTGTGATAACTGATCTTGAGCCGGGCATCCTGAAGAGTGAAGTTGAATGGGCCTTAGCCAGCCTTGCTAAGAACAAAGCTAGCGGAATTGATAGCATTCCAGCTGAGTTGCTTCAAAACCTCAACCATGACGCTGTTAACATTCTGCATACATTATGTCAGAAGATTTGGACAACCCTGCAGTGGCCACAGGATTGGAGGAGGTCAGTTTACATCCCCATTCCAAAGAAAGGCAGTGCCAAGGATTGTTCCAACTACCGCACGATCGCGCTTATTTCGCATGCTAGCAAGGTGATGTTGAAAATCCTCCAAGGTAGGCTGCAGCAGTATGTGGATCGGGAGCTTCCGGACGTGCAAGCTGGGTTTCGCAAGGGCAGAGGAACTAGAGACCAAGTTGCCAACCTTCGCTGGATCATGGAAAAAGCAAGAGAGTTCCAGAAACCCATCTACTTCTGCTTTATTGATTATGCGAAAGCGTTTGACTGCGTAGATCACAGCAGATTGTGGCAAGCTCTCCAAGAGATGGGAGTTCCAATTCACCTCATCTGTCTCCTCAGGAACCTGTATGAAGGGCAAGAGGCCACAGTCAGAACTGGGCATGGTCTTACTGATTGGTTTCCGATTGAGAAAGGAGTGAGGCAAGGCTGCATACTGTCGCCCTGCCTATTTAACCTATATGCAGAGTGCATCATGAGGAAGGCCGGTCTGGACGAGTCTTCAGCTGGAGTGAAGATTGCTGGAAAACGTATCAACAACCTTAGATATGCGGATGATACCACTTTAATTGCAGAAAGTGAAGCGGAACTCAAG
The DNA here is from genome assembly GCF_055883805.1 of Amblyomma maculatum. Lineage (NCBI taxonomy): Eukaryota > Metazoa > Arthropoda > Arachnida > Ixodida > Ixodidae > Amblyomma > Amblyomma maculatum. The sequence goes on from NC_139347.1 coordinate 136,365,316, forward strand.
AGACTTCTGATGCGCGTACAAGAAGAGAGTGAGAAGTTTGGGCTTAAACTAAACATTAAAAAGACAAAGATCATGGCGTCTTGCCCTATCAAGTCCTGGAGCATCAAGGGACAAGAAGTGGAAGCAGTGACAGATTTTCTCTTCTTGGGCTCCAAGATTACCTCGGAAGGAGACTGCAGCCATGAAATTAGGAGGCGCCTGCTTCTGGGAAAGAGAGCAATGGTTAGCCTTGACCGCCTAGTAAAGAGCAGAGACATTAGTCTGCCAACCAAGATCCGTATAACTCGTGCTATGGTCTTTCCAGTTGTGATGTATGGATGCGAGAGTTGGACTGTGAAAAAGGCTGACCGCCGAAGAATTGACGCGTTTGAATTGTGGTGCTGGCGAAGACTCTTGAGAGTTCCTTGGACTGCCAGAAGATCAAATCAGTCAATATTGTCGACCATAAACCCTGACTGCTCATTGGAGGGTCAAATTCTAAAGTTAAAGCTCAGCTACTTTGGTCATCTGATGAGAAGAGAGGAGTCGCTGGAGAAAGATTTGATGTTGGGAAAGGTTGAGGGTTGCCGGAGAAGGGGTAGGCAGCGAACGCGATGGTTAGATGGCATCCTCGAGGCACTGCAGATGAAGTTATGTGATGTTAGGAAGATAGTGAGAGACCGGAAAGCGTGGCGTGACATGGTCAATAGGGTCACGAAGAGTCGGACACGACTGAACGACTGAACTGAACTGATAGTAGTGTGCTCACTCCGCGGCGGCTCTACGGGGAGCGGAGGCCCCGCGTGCGTCGACAGGCGACTGCTTTGCAGCACCGGCACCAGGTGGCGCCACGGTAGACTTCACGGTAGGATTTTGCTCCGCCCGTCGCTTTCAGCCGGTTCAATTTGTCACTGCGTTGTGTGCATTTGTGGCTTCGTTGTTATTTTGCTGTGCGCATGTTCTTTTGGCGGTTATCGAAGGTCACTTCAAGCGTTTGTTCAGTAAAGGCCAGTTCAGTCTCTTGTTTAAGCTCCCATCGAAAGTGAGTGTTGACTACACCACGTGCGTCGGTGTATGCGTGTTCTGCCTGGAGATCAGAACTCTTTGTGCTTTTCTTTCGCACATGAGGGGGTAAGCGGACATGTGGCCTGTACTAACCGGTTAATTCACTGGGACAGACTGCTAATAATAATAATAATAACAATATTTATTTAGTATGGTTAGAACAACATACACATACGGAAGCGCCGAAGCCACAAGCGGGCTTGTGCGGCGACAACCGGCAGCCGTTGCAATCTTCGCGCCACATCAGAACTCCATCAGAGGCAAAAAAAAAAGAAACATTTAGCACAACACACTATCAAAAATGAACTGACAACATCAGTACATATTATATGTTCTCTAACGCTTTAACAGCAACTCTCAATGTTTTGCGGGTGGTCAAAGAAAATACGTCGTCCAGTAGTTCGTTGAGGATGGCTGGAACATAATAGCGTCTTGTTGCTTTACCGTAATGAATGCGGACTCTCGGTTTAAGATAACGAGGAACATGTCTTAACGGTACCGGTTTCGTGTTTTTGTGCCTGTATGCACTGCTCCAAAAATATTTTAGTACTACAATTTGTTTAAAAAGATTGTCAAAAGCAGGCAAACCGGCTGTTCTAAAGACACTGCTGGGCAAATTCTCCTGTGGCATGTAGAGGACGCTTGTAGCGATGTTTTTCAAACTCCTATTAACTCCATGTGAAAGAGCAGTTAAAAAAACAACACATACCGTATCTTTAAACCAAGATACGTAACCGACGGGACGCTAGATATAGGTTGACAAGAACACAAATAGCAATATGAGGGGTTTAAATATATAGAACCTACATTTGGTACATCTTTGTGCGGGCTACGAAAACAGACAAGCCGGGATTTAGTGCCATTTATTTGTATTAAGTTTGAGACAAACCAATGACCAAATTTAATAGCGCCTCCTGAAGGTTAGCCAAGGCACATGAAAACTTAGGTTTGCCTGATACTAGTAAAGGGTCATCGGCGTAAAGGAATATAGTGGATGCTTTCACGTGGTCACATATATCATTCACATATACCCGCACAACAAACTTACCGCGTCACTGCAGATAGGCCCAAACCAAAATATGCCGGCCCGTCGTCAAAACCGTCGTCAAATTGCTACGCGCCTGGATGCAAGACTGGCTATGTGCATACTAAAGGTGGCCCAAAAATAGCCCTGCTAGGCGTTCCCAAAGATGACTTTTAAGGAAGCAGTGGGAGATCAACCTCCGTCACTCGGACAAGCGGCTGGATGAGAGCTGTGGAGCTGTGCTGTTTGTGAGCTTCATTTCGAACTTCGTTTCGTTCTACGGGGCTATGTTCATATTGTGAAAGGGGAAAAAGTCCGCATCTCTCGTGGGAAGCCAGCATTATCCCCCGATGCCACACCGACGCTATTGCCGAATCTGCCGGCCTATCTTTCAAAAAATATACCGAAAGAAAGACAACGAAGGAAGAGGAAACCCACTGGTGTTGTAACTCATACGGGCCCTCGAAAACAAAATTTTCTAGTCTGCCCGATATACCCGTAACAACAGAAGAGTAGGAATCGGCCCCAAACGAACAGATTCTGAACGTATTCTTGATATTTTGGAAATGGTTAGAAATAGACTGCATAAAGAAGTTGGTTGCCCCGTTCACGCAGAAGGCCGATCTGAAGAAGTAATAAGGTTTTATTTAGTCACCAGACTGCACTTCTATGTGAAAGGGGTTAATTAAAAAAAAAAGGCAGAAAAACGAGAACGGGCGAAACACCTCAAACTAAGCCATTGCTAACGTTGTTGTGAAGTGCTGGAGCAAGTGAAGGAAATAAGCGGCAAAATACGTGAACATAAATATACGCAGCGGTGACAAATCTGTTCATGTTTCATAAAGCAGTGACTTTATGTCTCTCCACATAAGTATGCAGTAGCTGGTTTGAAAACCTTGTGGTGCGGCTGCCGTGCTGCGAAAAACGGGAATTGTAAATAATGCATCTTTCCTTTTACTTTGTCAGAATTACATGCATTCATTCTACCTGTCATCTCCATGTCCTTTTTGTTTTTGTGTGCTGCAGCATGGGTGTTTGTGAATAAGCAGTTGTTGCGGCCGACACTCCTTCATTCCTCGTTTATCCCTGGCATGAATCCCAAGCTATTACTATTGACTTTAAGCATTAATGGAAAGAGCTGTATAACCCCCGAATATGCAGTGCATTATAATTTCTTTCCAGTGAAACAATGCAGGCTCGAGTGACATACACTACGTGAACGTCCCAACGAGCCAAGCGCATTGATTAACATTGTTTGAACATGTGCACAGCGCAGATATAAAGTTCAATTCAAGGTCCGCTTAACGATTTCAGCAAAACCCACGCAAATGTCGCGGTAATATTTCAATTTGTCGGCGCGGCTACTGCGACGCCGGCCGAGCGCGGCACTGGCTTTTACCCGTGGAGCGCGCGCGCTTCGAAGCACCTACCGTGGAGACGCGCGCAGCGCCACCGCCCACCGCCGCTCCCCGTCGACACCGGCGGGGACACCTCGAGCGGCGCTTGTGAGCACACTACCCAATATTCTAGTTCACTGTACCTGTACTACGAAGATATTTTTGCAGATCCTGAACGTGCAATCACATGACATAAAAGTACAGTTCACTGTAACAAAAGCATGGAGGAAGGAAAGAACTTAGGAGAGGCCCTGACGTCACTTTTTTTAAGCCGGCGTAGCCGTCGAGCCTCCCGAACACTGGGCATACGACGAGCGTCTGCAAAATTACGGGAAATCATCGACCATTATAAATTGGGACGTAGACTGGTACCCCCGCCACATGTTAGACTAAATAATAGAGAAGCTGTCGCGTGGAGGCGGCTACAAACTAATACGTTCATGAACCCGGTCTGGGCGCTTCACGCGCGCTACCAGACCTTAGGGACAATGACCTCTGCAAACACTGTGGGGCGAGAGGGACCCTCGACCACATAATTTGGGAGTGCCCACAATCTCCAGGGGTAGGACAAAATATTACAAGTACAGTAGCCTGGGGTACCCTGCTGCGAAGCGCGGACCCTGCGATCCAGCACCGCACCGTCCATCTGGCAGAAGAAGCCGCAGCAAGCTAAAGACTACCTGCCAGCCTCTAATCCGAGGGCGCACCACTCCCCGTCTTCCCCGGCACGCGTGCCGGGGGCGTGGAAGAGGACGCCCATATCCGGTGGAAATGAAAGTTGTGCAACCAAGCTCCTCAATCATGCCCTCAATAAACTGCGTGTCCTGTCGATTTTTTTTTATTGTACTGGGGTAGTGAGAAAAGCGCTTGGCCGTCGGAGCGCGGCTTCGAGCTGGAGAGAGAGCATCTAGCCGTCCGCACTCAACAGGACGCGCGCTTTCTTCTGTATTTTTTTCTTCCTTTTAGTGGGGAAAGGTTGAAAGGAAGGGCGGGTAGGCTAGGCAACGTAGAGAGCGTGGTTTCAAACGAGTGACGGTTCTGAGCTGCCCTCGGCAAAACAGTGTGCACGCTTGCTTCCTTTCTTTTTCCCCCCTAGCTGTGAGGTATGGGCTGGTTTGGCCTGAGCGGCAGTGGGAGCGCTGAAGATTTGCTGTGTGCGTGCACTTGGCTCAATCGGCCGCTTTTGCACCTTAAAAGTTACACACACACATGCGCACACACGCACGCACGCACGCACGCACGCACGCACACAAACACACACACACACACACACGCACGCACACACACACACACACACACACACACACACACACACACACACACACACACACACACACACACACACACACACACACACACACACACACACACACACACACACACACACACACACACACACACACACACACACACACACACACACACACACACACACACACACACACACACACACACACACACACACACACACACACACACACACACACACACACACACACACACACACACACACACACACACACACACACACACACACACACACACACACACACACACACACACACACACATATTGTCACGCTAATGACGACGATGAAGGATAGTGATGGTGTGGCAGAAGAGGAAGAAGAAGCGTTGGTTTCTGGGCGCTAGTAGGCTTCATCTTGTTCCGATACATCAGCACTGTAAATAAACGCCCCTTCTTATTTCATCGTAACAACTTGGTGGAAGGTGCTCCGTACGATCCCTCGATCCCTACCTACAGCGCTGCAAGACCAACTGGAGCTTCGACGTAGTCGCCGCATCGCTGGACTGCCACCGCTCACGACCATCATGGACCACGCCGACTCAAACCATGCAAGCCGCGACGCTGCAAGCCAGGCTGGCGGCATGCCTGCCCACTCCAGCCCAATTCCGTCCCAGCCTTACCGGGAACCACGACCTTTTGCCGGAGAAGAAGGTGAGGACGTTGAGAAGTGGCTACTTGATTATCAACGAGTTAGTCGGTACAACCGGTGGGACCCTCTTACCATGCTAACAAACGTCGTTTTCTTTCTCACTCACACGGCTATGACCTGGTTTGAGAATAACGAGGATAACTTAACGACTTGGGAACGGTTCGCCACCGAGTTAAAACTGCGTTTTGGCGACTCTGTTCCCAGCAAAAAGCGGGCTGAGCAGACCCTTGCACAAAGAGCTCAATTGCCCGATGAAACTTGTACAACTTGCACAGAAGAGATCCTCAAGTTATGCAAATGTGTCAATTCCAACATGCCCGAGGAAGACACAGTAGGTCCCATTTTGAAGGGTATCGCGGCGGACGTGTGCAACTTCTTAATCGCCAAAGACAGCCTTGACACTGTCTCCGATGTCATTAGACACATCCGCGCGTTTCAAGCTTTTAAAACGTCGTATTGCGCCGAAATTTGGGCGGCTAGCCAACGTGCCTACCGTGGCCAGTCTTGATGACCATGCCCAACTAGATCTTCCGTCAATTATCCGGAAAATCGTGCGCGAAGAACTTCTACGGATCAACACGCTTCCCCTGCATGAATCTGCTGAGGTTTCTGTCCAGAGGGCCTCTAGACGGCCGGCTTCACCACCACAAGCGATTCAAGTGCAGCCTTTCTCCCAAGCTCCTGAAATTGCAGCTTCTATTCACTACCCGCCAATGTATTTTGCCAACCCGACTGCGTCGATGCTTGAAGCTCCAAGGTATGACGTCACCTCAAGTGCACCTAGATCTTCTATTCGATCTACAAGGATTCCTGTGCAGTGTGAGCATTCAGCCAGACCTACGATGTGCCCTGCTGTGCCTGGCTCGTACCCACAACAGCATTTTATACCTTCCCCACCGATATGCTACCGCTGCGGCGTCGAAGGTCACATCGCCAGGTACTGCCTCAGTAGGTTCCCGCCACGCTATAACCGCCCGGTGCCTCCAGCAGTACCCAACAATCGGCAATACAGCCCCGTTTTACAGCAATCCAATACTCCCTGTGGGTACTTCGACAACATCCAGAACGGGAATCTCCGCGACCATTCCCCAGCGTCTAAGCGAAGTGTTACTCCTCCACCCGCCTTCCGTGCACGTCGTTCTCCATCACCGCGGCGGCGCTCCATGTCGCCCCATCAGGAAAACTAACCAGCACGACCGATGAGGGTGAGGCCGCTGGAAATGTGCTGTGTGCCAACATCCCTCCAACTGCAATGCTCAAAAACAAAATTCGTGTGTTCATTGATGGTGTGTGTACATTAGCTTTGGTAGATACGGGTGCGACTGTGTCTGTGATGAGTAATCAGTTTAGGCGCTTGTCGGGACGCAAAGTGATGTTTGAATATGACCGTGCTTCAACGTTTTGTGGTGTGAGTGGAGAGGCGTTGCGACCACTGGGTGTGTGTAGCGCGCAAGTGTCTGTGGGTGGTGCAATTTTTCAAGCTGAATTCGTAGTCTTACCCCACTCTACGCATGACATCATTTTAGGAATGGACTTCTTGAAGTTTTGTGGCGCTACCGTGGACTGCCGAAGTCAAGAGGTTCATTTTGACGGCTGGCATCTGCCGACTCGTTTTGAAAGTGGCCGTGATGAAGAAACAGTTTTTAGTATTACCGAAGACACAGTAGTTCCACCCTTGTCTGCCATGTTCGTCCCCGCGTCTGTTCCACTTCTTGAGCAGGTTTCATTCTAGGCCGTGGTGCATCCAGTTCACTCAGCATGCCTGAAGAAAAATGTAATTATCCCTCACTGTATGATCTCCGTGCATCACGGTAGTGCCTCGTTATGGACCATCAATCCATCGTCCGAGCCCGCAGTTTTACCAACGGGATTGAAGCTTGCCTCCTGTGGACCCGATGCGCCCCACGTCGTTGCTTTGGTCACAGATGCTACGAGTGCCACCGTACCTCTGCCTGCTGATGAAACTTCGATCTTCCGCATGATCAGCGCCGATCTCAGCTCACCTCAACGCCGTACTCTTGTGGATATTCTTCGACTTTTTTCGCCTATGTTTGACTTTTCTCAAACAGATGGACCAACCTCTCGCCCTGCACATCGGACCCATCATATCATCGACACTGGTTCAGCTCGTCCCATTCGTCAAAAGCCATATCGCGTGTCCCCACCTGAGCGCAAAGTAATTCATGAGCAAGTGGAGGACATGCTACGGAAGAAGGTGATACAAGAGTCCTCTAGCCCTAGCTTTGCTGCCCCTGTTATTCTTGTACGCAAGAAAGACGGTTCGTGGCGATTCTGCGTCGATTATCGGCGTCTAAATTATGTTACGAAAAAGGACGTCTATCCTCTTCCTCGCATAGACGATGCCCTTGACTGCCTCTCTGGTGCGTCCTATTTTTCTTGTCTTGATCTCAGATCTGGCTACTGGCAAATTCCAATGGACCCTGCGGATAAGAAAAAAACAGCCTTCGTAACGCCAGATGGCCTTTATGAGTTAAATGTTATACCATTCGGGCTGTGTAATGCGCCAGCCACATTTGAACGCTTTATGGACACAGTTTTGCGCGGCTTAAAATGGGACATTTGTCTTCGCTATCTGGACGATGTCGTCATATTTGGGAAATCCTTCCAAGAACACAATGACCGTCTAGTACGTATCTTGAATTGTCTGCACTACGCCGCCCTAATTCTGAACTCCAAAAAGTGCCGCTTTGGAGAACGCCAAGCGCTGGTGCTAGGACACCTTGTCAATGGTGATGGTGTAATGCCGGATCCCCAGAAAACTGCCGCTGTTGAGTCTTTTAAGCACCCGCAGACAGTGAAGGAGTTGCGCAGTTTTCAAGGGTTGTGTTCGTATTTTAGACGCTTTATACATCGCTTTGCTGACGTTGCTTACCCATTGACGTGCCTTCTCCGCAAAAACTCTACTTTTGACTGGACACCAGACTGCGACGCGTCATTCCGTCAACTGGTTTCTTTCAATATCGAAACTCATCCAACGTCACTTCGATCCTACTGCAATGAGAGAAGTACACACGGACGCTAGTGGAATCGGTCTCGGTGCAGTCCTTGTCCAACGGCACGATGAACGAGAGCATGTTATCGCGTACGCAAGTCGTACCCTGAGCAAGCCGGAGCGAAACTACACAGCCACCGAACAGGAATGCCTGGCTGTAGTTTTCGCTGTGCAGCGTTTCCGTTCATATTTGTACGGACGTTCGTTTACTATCGTAACTGACCATCATTCACTCTGTTGGCTGCGGAACCTTCGAGACCCATGTGGTCGCCTCGCACGCTGGGCCCTCCGGTTACAGGAATATGACTTTGCCGTAGTGTACAAAAGCGGGAGGCGTTATGCAGACGCAGACTGTTTTTCTAGGATGCCAATGGCCACGAGTGGACCTGAAAGCGACGATTTAGACAATTATATATCGACCCTCGAGCCAGCGTTCCCCGACACGAATGTTTTCAAAACGGAACAGCAAAATGATAGCAGTCTGCAGCCTCTCTTTGCCCAAGCCAACGTACCTACAAGCCGTTTTTGTGTGCATGATGGCCTCCTATAGAAAAAGAGTTATTCGCCTGTCGGCCAGCGATACCTACTTGCAGGTCCCAAGGCGAGTATTGCGTGTTATGCATGATGATCCAACTTCTGGGCATTTGGGATCGGTTCGAACACTCCACCGTGCTCAGGAAAGATTTTACTGGCCTAGAATGCGCTCGACGATTGAACAATACGTTGCCAGTTGCAAGCAATGTCAACGCCACAAACGTCCAACTGCAACTCCGTCTGGCTTGCTGCACCCTGTGAAGACCCCGACAGCTCCGTTTGATTAAGTAGGCATTGACCTCGTAGGTCCGTTTCCGAAGTCCGTGGATGGAAATCGCTGGATTGTAATCTGCGTGGACTATCTCACACGTTACTGTGAAACCGCCGCTCTTCCATCTGCTACGGCGCATCAGGTGTCCCTTTTCTTGCTGCACTCATTCATCTTACTACACGGGCCGCCACGAATTGTCATCACTGACCGGGGCCGACAATTCACTGCTGATGTTGTTGAAGAGCTCATGCGTTTATGCGCCGTAACTTTCCGGCACTCGACGCCATACCATCCCGAGACAAATGGCTTGACTGAGCGCGTCAACAGAACGCTTATAAACATGCTAGCCATGTATGTGGACGCAGGGCATAAGAACTGGGACACCATACTGCCCTTCATCACGTATACGTTTAATACCGCCGCGCATGAGACGACTGGGTACAGTCCATTTTTTCTGCTCTATGCCAGACCGCCACGCTACTCTCTGGATACTATCCTGCCCTTCACAAGCAGTGAAGACCCCTGCCTGGCTGAGACCCTCTGCCTCGCCGAAGAAGCTCGGAGAATCGCCCGATTACGTCCTGGTGCTTCACAAGAAAGTTCTAAAGTGCATTACGATCGCCAGTAACCGGCGGGTCACGTACTCTGTAGGTGATTTAGTCTGGCTATGGCGTCCAATTCGGCGCCGTGGCCTACATCAAAAACTCTTGGTCCACTATGACGGCCCATATGTGGTTATCAAACGCATTATAGTGATTTAACTTATGAAATAGCCCGCCTGACAGCATCGGGTCGCCGATGTGCCAAAACCGAACTATGTCATGTTGCCTGCTTGAAGCCGTGTCAGCCTCGCACGGCTCACGAACACGCCCAGAGGGCTTCGTCTGAGCAGGGGGGAAATGTCACGCTAATGACGACGATGAATGATGGTGATGGTGTGGCAGAAGAGGAAGGAGAAGCGTTGGTTTCTGGGCGCTAGTAGGCTTCATCTTGTTCCGATACATCGATACATCAGCACTGTAAATAAACACCCCTTCTTATTTGATCGTAACAATATATATATATATATATATATATATATATATATGTATATATATATATATATATATATATATATATATATATATATATATATATATATATATATAGAGCGAAGGGTACGCTTCATTTAAAGAAACATTTTATTAGACTCGACATTTCGACCAGAAGCTGGCCTTCATCAGGAGTGTGAATGCAAGCAATGGGAGTAGGTTTTATATGCAAAGAGTGGAAAGAGAGACAGGTGCGCAGAGTACAATGGCATTGTAGTGATGGGTGGGGTAAAAAGCAGGTGCAGGCGGGGAGTGGAAGAAAGTGCAGGTGGGAAAAAAAAACGGCACATGGAAGGAAGCACAGTAATAGGTATGACCCCAGGCGACAAAAGCAGGAATTGTGTGACCTTCATTGTGTGTATGGTGGGGGAGGCTGACATTCCTTTGGGCCACCGGCAGTAAGCTTGACTAGGCCATTTTGGGTGTGTTTGAGGAAGGAATTTACGGGGTAACTGAACTTTAAAGTGGAGAAAGAATACCAGGGCTCTCATTAATACCGGCATGCAGGGAATTAAATTTAAATATAAAGTACGATTCTCGCTGTTCCCGTTCGCGGTTGCTATGGAAGCCGCTCTGGAGTAGGAAAACTTTAAGTTTGTCGAATTTGTGACTTTTCTGTTGCAGGTGTTTGGACAGGGGAAGGTGGGGGAGAGATTTGCTGTGCGCGCGATGGTTGTTGAAACGAATTCGGAAGGGGTTCTCGGTCTGCCCTATGTATTGCATTTGACACTCGCCACACTCGAGCATATATACCACGTTCCTGGAGTCACAATTGTGTAGGGACGTAAAATTTCTTGCCCATAAGCTAGTAACATCTTGTATAATTTCACACAGCTTAATGCCGAACATCAACGTTTACGCACAATATGCTCTCATGCAGTTAAAGTTATTGTTTTTTTTGCCACTACAAAACTGCATGTTTGTGGGCTCGCGTGTGAGCAAATGACTCGTGCGCAGGTATTCAATGTATTTGCGGCCCCGCATAAGGTCAGTACTCTTGCATGTTTTCATTGTAGTGAGGAAGCAAACTCACAATCCCTGCAGCGCGCTGCGAAGAAGCAGACTCGCGACTTGAAGTCCCTGTGTCGCTTCGAATACCAGCTCTAATCCCGCCAGACCACCGGAAGAAAAAGAACGAAAGCAAAAGACTGCAAACGCACAGAATCTGCGCTTACTCATTCCCCTGGGGGAGGAAAATTCAGTTTTTCTGCTACTCATAGTCATGTCAGCACCAGCACTGCTTGGAGCACGGGGGAGGGGAGAAGATTGTGTTGGAGGAGGAGCCATGGCGTGGACAAAACAAACTGCCGCGAGCGCTTCCTCTTACAAGGAAAAAAAAAAAAAGACTCCGCGAGATACGCGTACGGGACATGTAGGCTACGTCACTCATGTGTCACGTGATTGAGAATTGAGGACCTGCAAAAACATTCTCTTGGGCGGTTCGAAACGGCGGCAGCGCACCACTATATAGCACCGCTCATTTGTCCGACACTTGAGACGCTTTGCAAAGCCGTCTAACCAGATCTCGGATTTCACCGACGCAGTGTCATTATTCTCTGTAGGCCCTCTCTCTCTTTGATGTTAATTGCGCATGCCATGGTTTCAGCAAACCTGCAATGACATCATGCGAATAAGCTCTGTACTCGTTTAAGTAACATTTGTAATATCAAATGGACGAATCAATATTTGTAATCATCATCATCATCATCATCATCATCATCATCATCATCATCATCATCAGCAGCAGCAGCAGCAGCAGCAGCAGCAGCAGCAGCAGCAGCAGCAGCAGCAGCAGCAGCAGCAGCAGTAGCAGCAGCCTGACTATACCCACTGCAGTGCGAAGGCCTCTCCCATATTTCTCCACTTAACCCGGTTCTGTGCTAGCTGCATCCACTTGACCCCTGCGAACTTCTTAACCTCATCCGCCCACCTAACTTTCTGCCGCCCCCTGCTACGCTTTCCTTCCCTTGGAATCCAGTTTGTTGTCCTAAGCGACCATCGGTTATCCTCTCTTCGCACTACATGTCCTGCCCATGCCCATTTCTTCTTCTTAATTTCCACTAGTATATCGGTAACCTGAGTTATTTCTCTGACCCACTCTGCACGCTTCCTATCTCTTAATGTTACCCCTGCCATTTTTCGTTCCATAGCCCTCTGGGTTGCCCTCAACTTAAGTAGAACTCTCTTGGTTAGCCTCCACGTTTCAGCCGCATAGGTGAGTACAGGTGAGATGCAACTGTTATATACTTTCCTCTTTAGCGATACCGGTAAGCTGCTAGTCACAATCTGTGAGTGCTTGCCAAATGCGCTCCATCCCAATCTTATTCTTCTTGTTATTTTCTTTTCATGGTCCGGATCTGCGTTTACTACCTGTCCTAAGTAGACATATTCGCTTACTACTTCCAGTACTTCGCTACCTAATGTAAACTGCTGTTCCTTTCCGAGGCTGTTGAACACTACCTTAGTCTTCTGCACATTGATTTTCAAGCCTATCTTTCTACTTTCCCTGTCTAGGTCACTAATCATTATTTGCAGTTCATCCCCCGAGTTGCTTAGCAAGGCAATGTCATCTGCAAATCGCAGATTACTGAGGTATTCTCCATCTACCCTTATCCCTAACAGCTCCCATTCCAAGTCTCTGAATACTTCCTCTAAACAAGCTGTGAATAGTACTGGGGAGATTGTGTCTCCTTGCCTAACACCTTTCTTTATGGGAATTTTATTACTTGCTTTATGCAGAACTATGGTTGCTGTGCAGCCACTATATATATCTTCCAGCACTTTCACGCACGGCTCGTCTACCCCCTGATTTCGCAATGCCTGCATCACCGCCGAGGTTTCAACTGAGTCAAATGCTTTTTCGTAATCAATGAATGCTATGTATAAGGGCTGGTTATATTCCGAGCATTTTTCTATCACCTGATTGATGGTATGGATATGATCGATAGTAGAGTACCGTTTCCGAAACCCTGCTTGATCCTTAGCTTGATTGAAGTCTAAGGTTGTCCGGATTCTATTAGTGATTACCTTAGTAAATACCTTATACGTAACAGACAGTAAGCTGATTGTTCTGTAATTTTTAAGGTCCTTAGCGTCCCCTTTCTTATGGATGAGGATAGTGTTTGCATTCTTCCATGGTTCCGGTACCGTCGATTACACTAGGCACTGCGTATACAGGGTGGCCAATTTTTCTAGCACGATATCCCCCTCGTCCTTCAGCAAATCTGTAGTTATCTGATCCTCTCCAGCTGATTTCCCCTTTTTCACAGTTTCTAATGCTTTCTTGACCTCCTCCTTCGTCCCTGGTGGAACGTCGGGCTGTTTTTTCCTACAGCCAATCTCATTGTGGTCCTGACTACTTTGGCTACTGTAGAGATCTGTATAGAACTCCTCGGCTACTTTGACTATCTTGTCCATATTCGTGGTGACGTTGCCCACCTTGTCCCTTATCGCATACATCTGGTTTTTGCCTATGCCCAATTTCTTCTTTACCGCTTTAAGGCTTCCCCCGTTCTTTACAGCATGCTCAATTTTCTCCGTGTTATACTTCCTTATATCGGCCACCTTGCGCTTATTGATTAGCTTTGATATCTCGGCCAATTCGATCAGGTCTGTTGGATTGGAAGCTTTCGTACTCTGGCGTTTCTTAATCAAATCTTTCGTCTCCTTACACAGCTTACCGGTATCCTCTCTAACTATCCTACCGCCTACTTCTACCGCGCACTCAGTAATGATATCTCTGAAATTATTGTTCATTGCTTCTAAGGTAATGTCACCATCCACGATTAGAGCTGAATATATATTTTGTAGCGAGATCCTGAACTCTTCTGCCCTCCTCCTCACCGCTAATTCGTTGATGGGTTTCTTTCTTACTAATATGTTTCGTTCCTTCTTCAGATTTAGGCTAATTCGGGACCTCACCATCCTGTGGTCACTGCATCGCACTTTCCCGATTACCTCTACATCTTGCACAATGGCGGGGGTTGAACACATTATAAAGTCGATTTCATTTTTAGTCTCTCCGTTAGGACTCTTCCATGTCCATTTCCGGTTATTCCGGTTGCTGAAGAAGGTATTCATGATTCGTAAGTTATTGCGCTCTGCAAACTCAACTAGTAACTCCTCCCTGCTATTCCTAGAACCAATGTCATAGTCACCTACTACCTGGTCTCCTGCCTGCTTTTTTCCCAACCTTGTCATTGAAGTCGCCCATTACTACAGTACACTGCGTCTTTACTTTTCGCATTCCCGATTCTACATCTTCGTAGAAGCTTCCCACAGCCTGGTCATCATAACTGCATGTGGGTGCATGGGCCTGTACAACCTTCAGTTTATACCGCTTATTAAGCCTAATTACGATTCCTGCCACCCTCTCAATAATACTATAGAATTTATCTATATTACCCGCTATATACTTATTGACAAGGAAACCTACTCCTAGTTGTCGCCTTTCTGGTAAACCTCGATAACACAGTACATGCCCATCCTTCAGTACAGTATATGTCTCATTTGGCCTCTTAACCTCACTAAGCCCTATCACATCCCATTTCATACCCTCTAGTTCCTCTAACAGCACTGCTAAACTAGCTTCACTAGCTAGGGTTCTAGCGTTAAACGTTGCCAAGGTCAGTTTCAAATGGCGGCCTGTCCAACGGAGCCAGGAATTCTTAGCACCCCCTGCTGCGTCACAGGTCTGACCGCCGCCGTGGTCAGTTGTTCCGCAGCCGCTGCTGACTGAGGGCCGGGGTTTTATGGAGCTTATCATAGGAGGTGGCGGCCAATTACTGCATCAGGGTGGCCAACTCCTGTTCTGGTGAGGGAGTGCGTTGCCGGAGGTGTTCACCGGCATCAGGTCGCACCCCAAACCTGTTTATGCAATTCCGTCGACACGCGGATGTTTTATATATATACCAATATTAATAACATTATCTCCGATTCTATCGTAGCTGTATGCAGGTTTGTAGAGAGAATGAACATCTCTCCACATGGTACGGATTTGCTGAGTAACTAAGCCATACCCATTTTAGAAATACCAACGTTGGTGGATTCGATGCGGCCCTGTCCAGCTCCGACCTTGTGGGATATGGGTTCTTGGTTGCGAGATTTTGTGCATAGACTTCAACCAACGGATTCCCGGCTTGAGGACACGGCGAACACTCTCCTAATCAGCTAAATCATTTTTTTGAACTATTTCAACTACAACTCAACGTCTTGCAAAAACAGCGCAAATGTCAGGAGTGACAAGACATAAAAACAAAGCGCTGTTTTTCAGCAATGATTTATCGCTGAAAAAAAAAAAAAAAACGTTTTATACAATGGTATCGTAGTTGCCCCACCATGACATCGTAATAGCAAAGCACACAATCGAGACATGCGAGTTCATTCGATAAGAATGCAGCCGAAGGGGTGCTGGCACAGTTATTCTCGAAAAGTGTAATCGATTCAGCCGCGGTATATTGGTTTATTTATGCATGTCGCCTCGTAGGCTCCAAGCGTCGGAGAAATGTGTGACGGGGTACCAAAGACAAAAGAAATGTCAGGAGTATGAATAACACGATTATACAAAAAGTTATTCACATGTCAGCCTGTTTCACAAACATTTCAAACAGCAGAATGTGTGAGCAAGGGTACGCGTTGCCGGTCACGGCTATGGGCGGACTCACCTCTCCCGCTTATGTTCTGCGTGTATGTCTGTGCAACGACACGAGACAGCGACACAATGAGACAATGAGACAGTTTATTTATGCATGTCGCCTCGTAGGCTCCAAGCGTCCGAGAATAGAACAGAGAACTTACAGGAGCTGTTGCCAGTCGACATTGTTGAAACACTACTAGGAGGCATTAATATCGAGAAAATTTGCAGCGAATAAGTAGACATAATAGTTATTCTGAGAGTAGTTCCCGTGAAACATTGTAGGCTTTAACCATGCGTCGAGCGATGGTGAACTCGCCAAGAACTTTCTGTGACACTGCAGCACAGGCTAGGCAGGAAAGGGAGGAGACGGGCCCTTGTTTGTGGCCGGCGAGGAGTGGGCTACTTCAGTTCTAGATATCTCGCACAACCTCTCCAACTTCCTACTATAGCACCTCCACACAAGGGTAAAAGTCCGCCTACTTACCTTTTTGCGCCTAGCTTTTATTGCAGTACTACAGCGTTATTCGCGAGTCTGCCCATACGCATGTCCTTATATTTTGCGCTCTAATGCGGGAATACCTGCACAGAAAGCACGTCTGATATTGCTTTGTGCCGCTATTTATGTCAAATACAGGAAGACTGGTACTTGCTGCGAGCCGCGAATTACTAACCTGCGTAAGCAGACACATTACCCTATGCGTGGCATACAGTAATTCCGGAACCTTTAAAAAGCGCTGCCTACTGGTACAATATTTGATTATTCGAGCTAAAGGGAAATTGAAGCTGTTCTAAACGCGTAAATTGGCCCTCTATGGAGGTCCAAAGTCATCGCACTTATTTCGCAAGGAGAAGCCTCCGCTAGTAATTTTATCTGGGTGTGTTGGAAACTGTGGTGGACACAGAGGCTATGGGTAACATGGCAGCTCTATTTTGTTGCGATAGCAATACTGCAACAAAGTCACTGGCTATCAAAGTGTGCGAAGGCAAGGAATTCCATTCAGTGGTAATTCTGAAAAAAAAAAAAAAAAACTGTTTAAAGGTATTTGCTCGTGAAAAAATTGGAGCCAAGGAGTGAGGGTGTGTGTGTCTAGTTTTCCGGGTGCAATCAGTGTGGCATGTTTAACCTCAGCATACATGAGAGGCGGTCACGCAAAAAAACGAGCCGGCAAATTTTTGACGGGGTTCTAGTAATTCTACGTTATGTGCTGCCTCATCAATAGGGAAGGAGAATCGTGGCTTTTATATTTGCTAAAAAATATGCCGAACAGCTTTTTTCAGGACCACTGCCATTGTGGGTGCGAACCCCTGTCATAAATAGAAAGCCTTTGCGATCAGTGCCTTTACTGGATGAATTACCTCTTACACAAATACCACGCAAAGAAATCTTCCCGCGCAGGCCTTTGACATCGGATGGATGCTCTTGCTGAAGCCTTTTGTACTATTCTGTCCAGAATATATATCTGCTGCATTAAAAATCCTGTATTCCGAACAGGCATTTAGATCCGAGCACACGTGCTTAGGTGTCCTCGTCTTTGCTTCTGCTATGTAGTCCATGAGAACGCATACTCGATGAAGTGGAGATAATGAGTATATAGAGTCGTATAGCCAACTAGCCCGCTCTCAAGTACTACTGAGCTTAGGTGCCTTGCTTACTACGAAGTGGCCGTGAAAGTTGATTAACATGGGTCATCTTCATATGTAAAGCTTTTTTGCTGGACATCTGGTTTTACATCTGAACTGATTGTTGACCTGACCTTGGTGGCCAGACTTGAGCCGGCAGCCTCTGTTGTGACCGCGGCCCGGTCACTTGCCACGTTTCACTAAAGTAGGCTGCCGACCAGAGGCCCTGAACTTTTTAAGTAGTCGAGCGGTACCATTAGGAGTGTAGTTATAAGCTGCTCAGGTACCCATCTTTACTTTTATGAAAGTTAAGGGCTCCATTCCATTTTCTACGCTCCGTCTAATGCGTCTGACAGTGTAATCTAGACTGTGTGTTGCTCACGAGGCTTGTAACGCAGTGTGGCAGTATACCAGCACCAAACCTAAACCACCATTTCTGAAACCAAAGCGGCTAGAAGTCAGAAACTGAGACACAAATGAGAGGACAGCATTTGCACTTTGAGTCGAAGGGCGAGGACAAAGCATTTCCGGAAGTGTAGAGCCACCTGCACAACATACGCTTGGTGTGGCTGCAGTTTGAGAAGAAGAAAGTACAGGTCCTCTTCACCGAAGACGCCTCGCGAGAAGTTTTGTAGATTAACGCTTCACACAGATGGAGTGGAAGTAGCAAAATTTCCTTCAGATTCTGCGAGAGTAAGCACTGCTCAAAATTGCACATATCATACGAGACCTGCGCGCACAGAGACGTATTATTTACTCCCATGATTAATCAGCACGCATTTTCCCTTTTGCGCGGACTAATCTTTCTGCTATGCGCATCCAATCTAAGCAGACAACTCAGAGCTCTTGATACTGTACTAATATGCAGGCATTTTCGGGTTCATCCTTAAAGAAATAGAACTAACATAAATCGTTAGTGCCGGAACAACAAACGACATCTTAAGGGCGTATGAGTAAACATACCGCAAAAATAAAAGATCGAAAAATCTAAAGACCTAACACATACTTATCTTTTTTGTGTTTATGACAGGCGTTGATAACCACATCAATTACTATTGCTAGCCATATCTAAGCTACGTGTTTTGGTTTACATAGGACAAGAGAAGCGCGACAGAAATCAGAGCTTAAAAAAATTTGCAAATAGGACGCAGGTGTTCAAGTTTATGTAGCCCGCATAGCTTCCCGACGTTTGATCAGCTGGACGGGCAGTGGTGGGGCTCGATGCTCCTCCCGGGTAAGCAGTTCGTCAGCTAACGAAACACCGTTCGGGACAGCCGTATAGGGATGTCACAGTCTTTGCTGTCCCAGCTCAGCACTCGTTTCGTGGAACTATTCGCCAGTAAAATACTGCTCTTCTCAGAGAACTTCTGCCAGTACACTTCCCTGCAATGGGCAATACAAATACTATAAGCACAAGGTGCAGCAGTAAGCTCAGCAGCAGTTGTTCAGCGAAACTACAACCTCAACCTTCCCGCTAGTACGCAGTACTACCACCTCAGAAGAGAAAGGTTCACTAAGTCACCTTGGGTCAAGGTCAGAGGGTTTTCATTTGACCACCAAGGAGCAGGAGGACAAACTGCTGCTATGCAGTTCAGGCGTACACGGAGAAAAATACGGATTGTTTAACCCAATTTGTCACGGAATATCGTGGCGCAGCAGGCCCTTTCAGCAGCATTGCGTTTCCTGTGTCTCAGTTATGAAGGGTTATTCTACTGTGTTAATCAGGCGGCTATGCTTATAATCTTTTTTAAAAATAATGATTTTGTTAGCAATGGTGTTGGATACGAACCGAAATCACTGCAGCATATGCAGTGGAGAAATTCGAAAGCCTGAGCGTTGCTGCTGCATACGGTACACCGTACTTTTTTGGAAGGTGTCCTCCCGAGATCCTGCCTTCACGCGAAGGCTATATTCGTACCAAAACCCAACAAACCACTTGCACTCAAAACCCTTCGTCCGATTTCGCTAACTTCATGCCTCGGGAAGCTCTTCGAGCGCGTTGAGTTAGCGAGGCTCACAACACATATGGCAGAAAACTAAACTAATCCGAACAGCATGGTGGAATTCCGCCCCAACTATCCGTACGGGAAGTCATGCTACAACTGACAACATTTTTACCCACTTTTTCCTGTTCACACTAAAGCAGCCTTAACTATGGATTTATCCAAAGCTTTTGATCACATCGAACATCGGGCGATCATGGCTGCCTATCCATATTGAATGTAGGTGCGCGAACGTACACCTAGATTCGAGCATTCCTCTATGACGGCACGGCTGAGAGACACTTCGGCCCTATTTCTCCCTCGACCTACACGCTTCAGAGTGTTGGCACCCCGCAATGGTCCGTCCTCTCTTCTCGTTTAACGTCATCCTGATCCCCCTATTCAGGAATCTGTCAGACATACCCCAACTGAAACATACCCTCTATGCCCATGACTTCACGCTGTGGACTACTGACGGCAGTGATAGCGGTATAGAATATACCTTACAGGAAGCAGCACCCCAGACCGAAAATCCTGCTCCCCAGGTAAGTCCGAATCGCTGCTCATCCGCTCCAAGAAGCGCCACTCCTACTCTCCCCCAGTAGTATCGTAGAAGTGAATGGCAGCCCAGTACCGGAGGTTCCAACCAGGGTGTCCAACCGATACCGAAACCGAACCGAAAACCGGAACCGAACCGAACCCGAAATGTTTTGGCCATTTTAGAACTGAACCTGAACCGCAACAAATCGGAGGAACCGTTCCGAATCGGTTCGTGGTACTGTTCCGACCCACTTTTGCTGGTAATTTACCTTCATTACCTTTTCTGTCTAGGAACCATTCGAGAGGTTCCGAGACAGTGAAATAATTGCAGATAAATCGTAAGTTGAGTAACATATTGTTACGGTGCGCAATATCTAGACGACGACGCACTGGTGTGGTGTTGTGAAGAAGACGACGCTCAGGCTAAGCTGGGTTCGTGCTGGTGGTGTGTGCTTCTGAGAGTTACCTGGCGTTTACCGCTGTGTAAGTTTCCCTTAACATTTGGTGGAGGTGCTGGGTGCTAGATAAATATATAACCGTGTACAATTCAAAACGAAATGATAAATCTGTTAAAAATATCACACAAATCATTTTATTTTCCTATCGTTCGACGACGTCGCAATGAGTCACAGGGCACGTGCACAGCAGCCGTATGCGATGCGACACCAACAGACGCAATTTGGTTGATTGAGACTTCAGAATGATAAGCCGGCGCTCATGGTGGGAAGGCCACCTTGGGCAGCAAATTAGCGTTATGTTCTTGAGTTGTATCTGAACTTAGCACAAATATGAATTCATAAGTCTATTTCACATTTTGTCTTATGTTCCTTTTGTCCCTAGCGATGACTGTTCGTTTTATTTCTCTTCGCATGTCAGACTATGCCAGGAATAAAGCTTCGATGTTCAAATGTGAAGGCTGGGTGGAGCAAGCGAAGTTACCGGTAGGAGTATTAATTCACAAGCTCTATTTGCTGTGCGGTCGTTTCGGCCTGTAAAACTACGGTGTCGGAAGAAAAGAATGCGTTTCATCGCATTAGCCATCATTACTGATGCGAATACCTAAGACTGGCTATAAAGTGGCACTAAAAGCTAGAAGTGCACTATTGAGAAAAAAAAAACGTAGCTAATGACTAGAATGCATGGTCTGCAAGTTGCGCGGTGACGAGGGAGTTAGGGACAAAGACCTTGAAAAGCAGGGAGAGGGACGAAGTCAAGTGGACCGAAGGACCCTTCGACTAGACCTTAGGAAATGAAAAAAAAAATAGAAAAAATAGAGGGAATGGCAGTAATTGTTTGTGCAACCTCTGAAGTGCAGCGTGGGGACTTCGATATCACATTACGTTGACCAGCGAGGAAACGTGCCGAGAAAAACAGCATTTGGTCACAACACGGAAGCAGCTTTGTAGGATCGCCGGCGGCAATTAAGTACATCAACAACGGGCAGCAGAATCTGCCCCTAAGAGATTACAAGCTCAGTTTGAAGCGTTTCTTAGGGAAAGAGAAGACTGCCTGCAAGGTATCGGATACAGCTGCAGTTCTCTCAAAACTGATGAAGTACAAAGCCTGCTTTACGCATTTGAAGAGGCGCCCAGAATAATCGAAGACTGGAGTGTTTTAAAATTTTTGGAGAAGTTGCGGCCCACCCAAAACTGTATTCACTATCTACAGTAGCACTTGCTGTGCCATATACAAAAGCCAGAGCCGAGAGAGCATTTTTGAACTAAAGTACATCCTCTCTTCTCATCGAACACGGATAGCGTCAACAACCCTTGACAATGAGCTCTTCCTTCGGTCTTTTATGCCGGCAAATAAAAAAAAAAAAAGCTGGCAGCATTCATTGAGCCCTTAATATAATATAATGTCATGATATGCTTACTGTAAATTATGCGAATAAACATACCAGTCTAAGAGCCTCAATATTATAGAAGACGTTATATAGTCTGCCCATGCAGGCAACCATGACGTGCAATAAGGCGGTGGTCGCATCTCCTCGCGGCCACAGGAGTGAGAGAATTAATCTGGTTCTCCGGCAGATACGATAATGACTCGAACTCCAATACGTGGTGGAGAGGACATTTGTCAGCGTCTTTCGGGCCATAACACACGGGTGCCTTTGTCTTTTACCTGTATGGAAACGCGAAATGTAAAGGGGCCCGCATGCTAGGCGATATATATATAGTCATACATGGTATATATATATATAGTTAATCTTAGGGTGTGTGCTTAGTTCGACCTTGATCTGATTTCAAAGTCCTTTCCTGGCAGCCAGACGAAACGTTTGTGTACTTGTCGTAGTAGAGATTTCGCTCTAAACTAAAATTCATGTGAAATATTTTGTACCGGAAGAGCGCAGCTAGAAGCATTTTCTTTTACCTTCGGTGCGTGACAGCTTTAGTTGGTTATGTGCCAATGAAAATCATTATTTTTCTCCCATCCTGCTCTAATTCTCGGTCACTCATTATAAACATTTTGTTGACGCCTGTACAACCGATTAGAACCCGTCACATCTTACGACAAAAATAAGAGACGTACTGCTATATGAAATTTTAGCGTTTAGTGAGGCGAAAGCCTTTAACGCCTAATCGTTGTCGGAAGAGGGTGTCACACTTTCGAAGGAGATAGCTAACAATAAATAAACATTGTCTCCACCGAGAACAGAACCTCCATTCCTTGGATCCCTTACCGAGCGCGCGCTTTACCAACTGCGCCACGCATCGGATATTTTTTGTTTAATTTATTGCTCCGATCGTGAAACGTTCATCATAATTCCCCTTGTCTACCGTTAGGATAGCGGGAATCCACGAGTGACAGATACTGCGCCTTCTATTTTCTGTAAACGAAATATAGAACACCGGTGAACTTTGATGCATTCAATTGAAGGCTGGTTGTGTTCGACAAGGGGCGCGCCATGTACCGTCGCGACTGTTCATGACGTCACCAGGTGATTCATGCATAGACGAAGCTCACCCGCCCCGGCGCCCGATTCAGGCGCCTATGCGGCGCCTTTCATTTCGCTCTTCCTCGAACGCCGCACTACACAGCGAACAGAAGCAGACCCAGGAGGCGTTATTACAGCAGGCATCAGCGGAATTTCAAATTGATTTACAGAATAAAGAAGGCGCAGTATCTGTCACAATTCCCCGTGGACGCATGTACCACGTCGTAAAGATGGTGGTAACAACATTTATTGCCACAAAATGAAAGGAATTATTTCGGGCTGGGGCGAGTCCAGGGTGGCCTCCAGTCGGGGGCGACCTCTTGAGCTCGCGTGATGAGGGCCAGCTGCGTAGTTTTTCTTGGGCAGGCAAACAGATTGCCCCGTCCCTCCGCTGAGGGAGCTGGCAAGAGTGTCTGAAGGGGTATTGCTGGCGCATTCCCATAGTATATGGTCTTGAGTGGCATGCGTCCCGTCACCGCAGTGCCGGCATTCAGGGTTGTATTCTCCGTTCATAATTAACTATAGTCGGTAGGGGCTACAAATGGTATTTTTTTGTAGGCGTCTGAGTGTCGTGGCTTGCACCCGGTCCAGATCGGGGTGAGGGGCGGGGTGCGTGCATCTTAGCTCGCGATAAAAGTTTGTTACCTCCGCGTATGTGCGCGACGCCTCGACGGCCGCGTCCGTTCCCGATAGATCTCCTGTCTCCCGGTTGGTCGAGCCTAGGGCTAGACGGTCGACCCCTTCGTCTGCGGAGTTACCCGCGTGAGCCGAAACTCATACGAGATTGATGTTGTGACTGAGAGATCGGTTGCTAGAATTCGCGTCGCGAGTGCGTTTACAGAATATATGGCAAAATTTTGAACGGCGCTCTTTGAGTCACTTAGAAGAGTTTTGTTGCGGAGATCCACGGTGACCAGTGGGATAGCTACTTCCTCTGCCTCGGATATGGAGCTAGCATGAAATGTTACGGCGTTAAAGAAGGTTGATTTTTGATGTGTTGAGCTGCCTCACCGTACACTGCTTGTGGATAATCCTCGTACTGTTTCTCAACGGTCTGTGCTCTTTTCTTCCTGAGGGCATCATGTCAACCTGGTAGCATGCTTTTGGCTATTAGTTTAACAACTTGTCTACTAGTAATGTTAGCCAATAAATGAAATGTTGCGCACACCTCTTCAGTGGGATGTACGTGGAGCTTGTCGAGAATTACGCGTCTTTCAACGCTGCGTGACAAGCGGGTCACTTGTGCTGTCTTATGGGCTACAATTAGTTCAGGTAGCGCGTTAAAAATTCCCAACTGCAGTAGTCGATCTGAATTGGCGTATACCGACAAGACAAGGGCCGCTTTGTATGCTGTTGTTATTATACTATTAACTGCATATTCATCCCTACGACGCAGATGATAGTACGGGCAAGCGTACATGATTCTGCTTATCATGAAGGCTTGAATGATCCTGCACAGGTCGGCTTCTCTCATACCCCTGCGACGTGTGGCAATGCGTCTCACCAGCCCACCCATCTGGTGCGCCGTGACGCGTAGCCGTTCTATAGCTTTTGTGTTCTGCATATTATTCTGAATCAACATTCCGAGAACTCTGATCGTGGCTACCGGGGGTATCGGATGGCTGTCCATGTGTAACTGGATAGGTTCTCGAGAATCTGGTTCTGCCTGTGAAGCTTGTTTATTCGTTATATAACTAAGAGTTCTGATTTCGCCGGTGAACCCGTAAGACCCTTTTACTGCACGTGTAACAGTACCGTGTCGATAACTCGTTGTAATGACTCTCTAATCTCTCCATCGGAGCCAGAATTGGTCCATATGGTGATGCCGTCGGCGTATATGGAATGACGTGATGTGTGTGGGATATCATCTAACAGACGCGGGAGGCTGCTCATAGAGATCTTGAAGAGAAAAGGTGAAAGTACGGCGCCTTGCGGTGTTCCTCTCGTCCCTAGCGTAATTTTGTCGCTAGTTGTGTTAGCAAAATGAAGCGTAGCCGTACGCGCATTCAGAAAGGTAGCGATGTAGTCGAATGTCCGCTTGCCTACGTTCATCTGTGAGAGATGAGTGAGGATAGAAGCGTGTGACACTTTGTCGAAGGCCTTACTCACATCGAGTCCCAGGACGGTTCGCGTGGCTATTATCCGATTTTGATCTAGAATCATGTTGAATTTTCCGCATGATGTCCTGAGTCGAAAGATCTGCTCGAAACCCAATCATGGACGAGGGAAACGCGCCTTCTGCATCGGTGTGCACAAAGAGCGTGTTTAAGACAACATGTTCTATTACCTTCCCGAGACATGACCTTAGCGAGATTTGGCGGAGGTTCCCCGTTTCGAGTATTTTGCCCGGTTTAGGTATGAAAATAATTTTAGCGTGCTTCCATTCGTCAGGGACGCTGCCCTCTGTCCAGTACCTATTGAAGAGGTCCGTAAGCGCCTCTACTTTCTAGTCCTTTAAATTGCGCAGCATCTTATTGGTGATGCAATCTTCCCCCGATGGCGTATTAGCAAACCATATCCCGTAGGAGCACTCCAGCAGACGACACTGCGATTCCTCTGAGCAGCGCCACCTGGCGACAAATAGTGTGTATATTGTCTAAAGCGAATAAGAACGCATTTAAAGGCCACCGTTCCCGTCACCCATCTATGCACTGACGCCACTGTAACATCTGTTCGACTCCTATGTTGTAATTTTTTTCTGAATATGTTTTTGCAGTTGCCTTCACCCCAATTATATCCTGCTTTCAGTGAGTGTATGTTACCTTTAGGTTGCGTTCAGGGAGACTTTCAGTAACAATCGGCATGACAACAGTTACACTAAGCAATTTCATTTCCCATTATCATTTCCTGCGTCAATAAGTGTATGCTACCTTTAGGTTGCGTTCAGAGACATCTTTCAGTAACAATAGCCGTTTACAGTGAGTTATGTTACCTTTAGGCTGCGTTCCGAGAGACCTTTCAGCAACAATCGCCGTTTAACTCGTTCAGAACGTCGTCTGCTCCAGTGTGCCTACGGGATATGTTTTGGCAATACGACCCCCCCCCCCCCCCCTTCCCTGTGCCGAGGTGGTGTTAATTTGGTTAAGAGCAGTGCTGATCTCTGCTGCGGTAAAGACGCGATCCATGGGAGGATTATCCAATCCTGAGAACCCATGTGGAGTGGGTATATCCTGGGAGGTGTTAAAGTACTGATCCTTTAATGTAGTCATGAGCTCTTCGTCGGTGCCTTGGAAAGATTGCGAGATCCTATGTAGGTTCTCGTGGTATTCGGCCTTAGTTCTCGTAGGATCGAGTAACTGTCTAAGTAGAAACCATGTGTTCTTGTTGCCCAGTTGCCCATTCATCACAATCATCATCATCATCATCATCAGCCTGACTATACCCACTGCAGGGCGAAGGCCACTCCATTATTTCTTCAATTAACCCGGTTCAGTGCTAGCTGCATCCACTTGACCCCTGCGAACTTCTTAAGCTCATCCGCTTACCTAACTTCCGCCCCCTGCTACGCTTTCCTTCCCTTGGAATCCAGTTTGTTACCCTAAGTGACCATCGGTTATCCTCTCTTCGCGCTTTCGCACCACGTGCCCATTAAGGCGGTCGCAAGTCTGATGCCACTGCTCTCGGCTAAGTTCCCACGGGTAAGCTTCGATTTCCTTTTCAAGCCGGTTTAGCCGAATTTTTAAACGTCGATCGTGCTTATTTTTTTTTACGCCATCGAGCATGAATACTTTGTGCTTCAATCATGTGCAGTAGCTTAGCGTCCGGGCTGGGACTGCGGTCCTCCAGTGTCACAGTTTTGAAGTGTTTGCGGCGTCCATTGTCTTAAATCTACTATACCGCTGGCGTTTTCGAGCGGACATATCTAAAGGCGTCCCAATTCGCGTGCTTCACTTCCTGGGGACGCATTTTGCAATGGGTGGCTCGGAATGTGGTACGTATACAAAGTGATCGCTTCCTATGTTTGTATTTAGATTTTCCCATCTTGCATAGGGGATATTTCTAGCAAAGGTAAGGTCAGGGCACGTATCTCTAGTTACATTGTTACCAATGCTTTATCAGTGTCGACGAGTAAGGTATGCCCTAGCGTCTGAGCTGTCTCCCATAATATAGTTCCCTTTCTGCTGTTAACTGAGCAGCCCCATTCTGCATAGGGTGCGTTGAAGTATCCAACAGTCATCAACATTCCATTATGAGCGGCTACATGCGCCTTACGAAAGAGTGTGGCTATTTTCGTGCATTTGTCTTTAGGCGGACTGTATACGTTTAGAATGTAAAGGGGAGATTGTGCTCGTTTGTTCGGCAGGATTTGTATAAATGTATGAGACCTCCGGTGTTTCCAAATCTAGTTGGTTTGCAGTTAGATTGCGGTGTAGAAGTGTAGCTCTGATCGATCGGCGCTCAGCCAACACTTTCTCATTGTAAGCTGTATACCCTGCAAGTTTTGCTTCTGTGTTCGTCTCTTGAAGTGCTATGACTACCGATCTGGTTGTTTGGGCCAAAACTACCCCGCCGGGGTAGCGCAGTGGTTACGGCGCTCGACTACTGTTCCCAAGGACGCGGGTTCGAATCCCGGCCTCGGCGGCAGCTGTTCGATGGAGGCGAAAAGCAAGGCGCCCTTGTGTTGTGCGATGTCAATGCACGTTAAGGAGCCCCAGGTGCTCGAAATTTCCGGCGTTCTCCACTACGGCGTCTCTCATAGCCTGAGTCGCTTTGGGACGTTAAACCCCACAAACCAAACCAAACCAAGCCATGTTTGGGCCTAAACGGCATATTCCAGAGCCTTACGCTTGGCTCTGAATTCCCTGCAGTTCCATCGCCCCACTATAACAGGTGCACTAGCCGGGTAAGGTTCCGCTCTCACGGGTTGCAATACGCTGGGTCTGAGAATACAGAAGGTGGGTGTGGAAGAAGGGATGGGGATAGAGGACCCGTAATGGAGGGCTACGATCTAGCACGCAATAATGGCTTTCACCTCATCGCTTTAGTGGTCTAAAGTGTCCCCTAAAATGGTTTATGTACTGAAACAGGAAAAACAACCCAGCATTAAAGAAGTGAAGCAAAAATACACACGAAGGTTTTTTTTGTTTCTGGACTCATTTGAACCCGTTTGAACTGGTTCGGGCAGAGTCGAACCGGTTCGAACCGGAACGGAATGGGTCTCCGGAGCCGAAACCGAACCTGAACCCGAAAGGCGTGAACCCGAACCGAATTCGAAAGAAATCCGGTTGTACACAGAACGTGTGAGACAGATACAACGCCTTTCCTTCCCTCTGAACCAATTTTTGTTATTTTCAGGAAAAAAAATTCTAGCGGGCACTTTGGACCACTAAAGTGCGATGACGCGAAAGCCTCATTGGGGGATTATGATCTTGGGTGGTTGTTCCTGGCCCTACGGGGCTGGGACGGTAGGTCAACGCCGCTTGCAGCGGGGGCTAGCCACCCACCAAATTTTTATCTATTGTAGGCCATCCGTGTGCGAAGTCAGCGCACGTTAAATATCCCCAGGTGGTCAAAATTACCCCGTAGCCCTTCACTGCGGCTCCTCTTTCTCTCTCCCCACTTTATCTCCCGCCTTCCTCCCTTCCCTTACGGCACGGTTCAGGTGTCCACAAAAACAAGTGTGACAGATGCTGCGCCTTTTCCTTCCTGGGAACGAAATAATATTAGTGTAGGTTATCATTGCACCGGTTATCATTGCGGGCACTTTGGACCACTAAAGTGCGATGACGCGAAAGCCTCATTGGGGGATTATGATCTTGGGTGGTTGTTCCTGGCCCTACGGGGCTGGGACGGTAGGTCAACGCCGCTTGCAGCGGGGGCTAGCCACCCACCAAATTTTTATCTATTGTAGGCCATCCGTGTGCGAAGTCAGCGCACGTTAAATATCCCCAGGTGGTCAAAATTACTCCGTAGCCCTTCACTGCGGCTCCTCTTTCTCTCTCCCCACTTTATCTCCCGCCTTCCTCCCTTCCCTTACGGCACGGTACAGGTGTCCACAAAAACAAGTGTGACAGATGCTGCGCCTTTTCCTTCCTGGGAACGAAATAATATTAGTGTAGGTTATCATTGCACCGGTTATCATTGCACCCGCCACCACTTAGGTGGTGGACGACGACTGTTGCGGCGCGCGTCTGTAGCTCTTCTTTTTCTTTCTTTCTTCACTACTTTCTCTCTTCTGTTCGCACGAGGCAGCGGATGTGGCTCAGCAACAGAGCCAGTAGCAGGCCCGTGCTTTTTTAACGCGGTAGCGTTAAGGAGCTCGTGTCGCAGAAAAGCCGGTGTCGTCGGCGTCCAGTGAGCGATAAATCCCGGCATGCACTTCATAAATAAACATGCACTTCATAAATAAAAAGCAAGTTCCATGATGGGCTGGGTGGGAATCGAACCAGGGTCTCCGGAGTGTGAGACGGAGACGCTACCACTCAGCCACGAGTTTTTTTTTTTCTTTATTGCCGGTCATCAAGCATCGAACTCGTGGCTGAGTTGGTTTTGATGACCCACTCAGCCACGAGTTCGATGCTTGAAAGCGGTACAAAAGCGCTTCTAGTGAATGCTGTGTTGCCTTAGAAACATGCTGTAGAACGTTATGCTGCAGTGTATATCGGTAATTATGAGCATGTTACAGAAGTCGCAGTTACACGAGTAGCGAAGTATGTTTCCGCTACATTTCTTCTGCGCTCTGCACACATGCAGAGCCATCTTGCGGCAAACACAGAAGAACCCCTCCTCGCAATGTGCGGCGCTGCCCCGACACGTGGCGCACCACTCGCCCCTGACGTTTCGCCGTGCACCCTCACAGGTTGTAGAATCAAGCGTCTTTCCTTTCTTTAGATCACTATCTTCGCTCACCCGCTTCTGCCCTTCGGGCCGCGCGGGTACCGGCGCGAGGATGCCCCAATACCCTTGCGTTTAGTAAGTTTTCTCGACGAGGTGCAATAACGCTATCACGTTCCACTCTTGAAGGCGAAGCTTAAGCGTCCTCCAAATTTTTTTCCTCCCTTCTTCCTACAGCAACAACAACAACAACAAACAACAACAACAACAACAAAGCGTCATTGCGCGGTGGTCCGAAGCTCTCCGCTACGGCACCTCTCTCTTCCTTCACTCCTACCTTGCGTCTTTTTCTGATGACTCAGTTACGGAGAATTGTGACAGATACTGCTCCTTGTATTTCCTGTAAACTAATTTGAAACGCCGCTTTCACTCCCACCTTCCTCCCTTCCCTTACGGTGTGGTTCAGCTGTCGGCAGAATGAGTGTGACATACTGCGCGTTTCCTTTCTTCTGAACCAATTATTATTAAACGCCGCTGATGCATGATGTACTGAGTCTGCTTCCGTATGCTGTGTGGTACAGCATTTGAGGAAGCGCCAAATGAAAGGCACCGCACGGACGCCTGGATGGAAGTGGGGTCATCTTCCTAATGCATTAAATGCCTGGTGACAGTAGGGCCATTTGTTTAACCTACACCAGCTACACCAGTGCAGCAAAAATCTATTGTAGGTATAGGACATTTGCTACACCGGTGTAGCTGGTGTAGGTTAAACAAATGGCCCTGTTATGACCAGTCTAGACGTCATGAACGGATGTGACGTCGCGGTGACGTTACGACTTACCAAGTGATGTCGTCTTAGTCATCTGTCATAATCATCACTTTCACTTCCCTAGTCACTAATTACCTAATACGAATTAACGTATTACCAAATTTTAATTAACTACGCAATAATTAACTAATCACTCTCCATGGTAACAGCGCTGGCATTACGCGAGACAAGAACTGTCCGGCGTGGCTGTCAGGATTATTGACAGCTATAGTGGGAAAGGACACCGGATGTCGCATGTGCCAGTAAAGGCTCTCGCCTTAAAATACGTGTACCGCCGCAGTGGTGCAGTGTGCCGGAGTACTAGGGTTGGATTCCGATTGCCGGCGGCTGCGTTTAGATGGAGGTGAAACAAAGAGGCGTCCGCGTGCTCTGCGATGTTCATCATCATCATCATCATCGGCCTGACTATACCCACTGCAGGGCGAAGGCTTCTACCATATTTCTCTAATTAACCCGGTTCTGTGCTAGCTGCACCCACTTGACCTCTGGGAACTTAACCTCATCCACCCACCTAATTTTCCGCCGCCCGCTGCTATGCTTTCCTTCCCTTGGAAACCAGTTTGTTACCCTAAGCGATCATCGTTTATCCTCTCTTCGCACTACATGTCCTGCCCATGCCCATTTCTTCTTCGTAATTTCCACTAGAATTTCAGTAACATGAGTCAATTCGCTGACCCATTCTGCACGTTTCCTATCTCAAGCTACCCCTACAATTTTTCGTTCTATAGCCCTCTGCGTTGTCCCCAAGTTAAGTAGAAGCCCCTTTGTTAGCCTCCACGTTTCCCAATAGTTGAGTCCAGTTAAGATGCAACTGTTGTATGCTTTCCTCTTGAGTGACATCAGGAAGCTGCTAGTCATAATATGCGAGTGCTTATCAAATGCGCTCCATCCCAATCTTATTCTGCTTATTTTCTTTTCATGGTCCGGATCTGCGGTTACTACTTGTCCTAAGTAGACATATTCGCCTACTAGTACCCCGCCGAGGTGGCGCAGTGGTTACGGCGCTCGACTACTGTTTCCAAGGACGCAGGATCGAATCCCGGCCTCGGTGGCAGCTTTTCGATGGAGGCGAAGAGCAAGGCGCCCGTGTGCTGTGCGATGTCAGTGCACGTTAAGGAACCCCAGGTGGTCGAAATTTCTGGAGTCCTCCACTACGGCGTCTCCCATAGCATGAGTTGCTTTGGGACGTTAAACCCCACAAACCAACCAACCAACTTCGCTACCTAACGTAAAATGGTTGTTCCTTCCTAAAGTTCTTGGACGTTATCTTAGTGTTCTGCGATGTTAGTTCACATTAAATATATCCATGTGGTTGAAATTACTCCCGAGCCCTCGACTCTGGCACCCTTTCTCTTTCTGCCTTCACCTCATCCTCATTTCCTTAGGACGCAGTCAGGTAAGATCCGGGACTCGGTTAAGCAGAGAAGGGTGCTGTTCCTGACTACGTGGCTGAAACTGGTAGATCAACGCCGCTTGCGGCGGGGGCTAGTTTGTCGCCGAATTTGTTTCTGTTGTAGGCCGTCATTGCACCCGCCACCATTTATATGGTGGACGGCGGCTGTTTTAGTGCGTGTCGTTTCTCTCTTTCCTTTCTTCTCTATTTTCTCTTCTGTCCGCACGATGCAGCAGAGGTGGGTCAGCTACAGAGCCAGTAGCAGGCCCGTGCATTTTTTCCTTCTTCCTACGGTCACAACAACAGCGGTTAAGCAGTGTAGGGAATGTGTGTGACAGATACTGCGCCTTCCCTTTCCTGTAAACCAATTATTGTTATTAGATAAATCATGTGCCTGCCGCCGTGGTGCATATGTTGCGATGTCCGACTACTCTGCCGGAGTACCCGTGTCCAAACGAGACTGCTGGCAGCTGCGTTTCGATGGATTGATTTATAGGAAGAGAAATGCGCGGTAACTGTCTCACTTGTTTTCTGTGGACACCTGAACCGCGCCGTATGGGAAGGGAGGAACGTGGGAGTGAAAGTGGAAAGAAAGAGGAGCCGTAGTGGAGGGCTACGGAGTAATTTCGACCACCTGGGGATCTTAAACGTGCGCTGACATCGGCGTTTCGATGGATGTGCAACGAAGAAGCGTCCATGTGCTGTGCGATTCCAGTTTAAGTTAAAGAACCCCAGGTAGCCGAAATTTCTCCGCAGCCTTCCACTATAACAGCTCTTTCGCTCTTTCTGCTTGTAGTTCCTCCTTTCTCCCTTTCCTTGTAGCCGGGTCAGGTGTTGGCAGTTAACGCGTGACTGATACTACGCCTTCCCTTTCATTTAGCCCTATTTACTTATTTATTTAATTACAATTTTTTCACTTACTCGTCATTGCCTATCAAACAAAAATCAATCAAAAACACTATATAAAACCACAAGTTACCATGACACGATTTTATGCAGGCCCCGCTTATTAATTCGATAGCCTTTAATGGATCATACTGTCGTCGACAAAAGTTCGCGAGAGCGGCGCACCTGATTGGTCGACAGAGAAGTGACGTCACCAGCCGCCAAATTGAGAGACCAACCAGAAGTCTCATCTTGTCTAGCGTTCCTGCCATCTGCAATTCCACACTTGAATGCGCGCCAAGGAACGCTACGCGATAGGAGCGATGGTGTACCGTCAAAACGCACACTTGTCGGAGAAAGTGTGAACAATACAGCGCCTTTCCTTTCCTGTAAACCAATTATAGTTATATGTAGTACTGCAACGAACGCCGATAAAAACTAAGCAATGCGAGGCAAATGATAGGAGAGGAAGGGTAGGCTTTCGTCATTTTCCTCTTAAGAGACATCTGAGACCCTCTAATTTTTTGCGACACGCGGTGCCGACTAGCTACTACGACTACTGCTATGCCGATCGCTTTGCGACCGATCTAGCCGAACGGACGGATGTCGTTTTTATAACTTAGGACGCCATGACTGCCCCGAAATGCAAGCGCTTCTCGAATATCTGAGGCGGTGTCGTGCCCGAGTGGTTCAAGTGTCTCACATTCTTGAAGGATATGTTCAATCATTTCCTTGCCGTGCAAGAAGCAACATAAAATGTCATCTGTGCTGTCAAACTTTTGCCGATAGCATTTCGTCCTCAAGATCTCCGCCAGAGCCTCGAAAGATAAACTACTACGTTTTTAATTGTCAAGAAAGTTTTCCTTTGAATTTTAGCCTTAGCCGCCCATTAAAGCTCCATCTTCAGTTCGTCCAGCATTTTCTTTGGCCAGTGGATATTTTCTGAGTCTCGTACGTTTTATTTGGATGTGTTTTTGTATGGATTTCTTCATGACATTTGTAATGACGATAATGTTAGCTAGTCCCTTTGTAACGGGTGGAAAACATACGTGGAAGAGCCATCTGAAAGCATGCAGTAAACCACATGGAACGACCTCAGCGTTGGCCCAAGAACTGCAACGGCCATTAATGTGAACGAGCTCGGTTAAAAAATCTAATGCTGTTAATATGTCTGCGGATAATGGTAATTAAAGTACCTACACCTTTGATAGATATCACATTTAGCCTTAGCCTCAAACCACAAGGCTGCCCATCCATTCGCAACCCCTCTTCTCTTCTCGATGAGCTGCTGTGTGCAGTTTATTCAGACCTTCAACACCAGCAACTACTCATTGTATGACTGAGTACGTCGCCTGAAGAGGAACCTGTTATCTTCTCATCAACTGAAAAATAATGACTTTCAATAAGTGTTTTCCTCTTCAAGTTAAGCCTGCTTTTTCATTGTTGGTTCCGTATTCGCTGTGAATGAGCTTACCCTATTTTGACAAAGGCGATGAGGTCGGCCATCATAACGGCGGGCTCCAGGAGCTTGTGGGCACCATGCGACTGGTACACGTGAACGGTGGCTCCCCTTGCAGAAGCTTCGCGAGCCAGCTCAAGCATGGGACATCGCAAAACCATGTCTGAAACCAGTTCCCTGAAATCGTGTATGCTGGTGTCGTTGGTTTTGTTCAGATATTGCTGCACTTCCTGCGGCAGCTCACTAAGCGACTGGTTCCCCGAGAAAAACTCTAGAAGGCGGCCGAAGAAAATTTTCGGGTCGTCAGGCAGCCTTTGCTTTTCCCCGAAAATGCGATCGAAGAAATCGCGTCCGTCAACGCTGTTGTAACCACACAGTATATCGGTGCCAGTGAGATTTTTCGGCAGTTTGTCGAGAATGCGATCGCATGTACCGATAGGAGGTCGATCACAGCTAGGGGCAAAGAGCAGCCCCGGCTGTTTTGCAGTTGCTACGTAAATACTTCCAAGGCGGGCCTTCCTGAGGCAATCGACGGAAGATGCTTCACTTCCGCATTCAAGAGACGCCCTAATCTCAGTCATTGACCTCAGCCCAGTGCGCGGAAGCAGCGACGTTGGAGCGGCTCCGTGCAGGATGAGGCGTGCGAACGCTCTCTTCTTGCCCTGCGCCTCTGCGAAGAGGTCCATGGATGCTAAGTAGGAGCCAGAGATGAGTCCGAGGCCCACAATAAGTGATGGGTCACCTTGGAACGCTTTGATATGCTCGCTAATCCAGGTCAGGCCGAGGAAGACGTCTTCGA
Source organism: Amblyomma maculatum (assembly GCF_055883805.1). Classification (NCBI taxonomy): domain Eukaryota; kingdom Metazoa; phylum Arthropoda; class Arachnida; order Ixodida; family Ixodidae; genus Amblyomma; species Amblyomma maculatum. The sequence goes on from NC_139347.1 coordinate 136,400,501, forward strand.
CTCCAGCAGCTGCAGACGCAGCAGCGGAACTGACGTCAAAGAACCCGAGGACACCGAGCCTGTGGTTGATGATGGCCACGATCATGTCTCCTCCGAGAGCGAGGGTCTCCCAGACGGTGTCGAATCCGCGTCCGTAGTCAAACTCGAACCAATCGGACGCCAGGACAACCATGACTGGTTTGAGCGCAGTGGAGACAGGACATGAGACTGGTGCCCAGATGGACAGGGTTAAGCACTCCTCGGTTAGCTTCTGGACGGTCAAGTTGCCCTACGAATACAATATATACTGTTGCCGAATATTAGCGAGTGGGTGCATTCGTTATATCATGTTCATATGATTCGCGAATGCAGGTTTTGGCGCATTGTAATGGCCTTGGTGGACTATGTGTCGTCACATTTTTCTTATAGAGAACTTACATTTTGCGGATGATGATAACAGTCCATAAACTACTACCATATTTTAGTAACCAAACATGAGCAATAACTTCTAATGTCAGGAATCAAGTTTTGTTAAACCTTCAGGAGCTGTGTCGCTCGATGGATTTCGGAGGTCATGCGTGGGTGTTGTCAATGCCGTCAAACTAACGGAGCGCGTCACGACGGTTAACCGCCCAGGCAGCGCTTAGAGGGCGTGACTACGTATGAGGCGGCGTAGTGTGACTTGTGCTTTAAAAAGTCGCGAAAGAACCTGCTACACGCTTTTCATGGGCTTGGTGCGAATTATAAAAAAAATGTCCGAAATGTTCTACTCGTTCAATTTGATTGAAATAATTTTGAACATCTACTATTTTATCCTTTCCGTGCTAGAATCGACTAGGATTGACTTGATCCACTATTGTAAAATTTTGATTATTCGCGCAACGTTTACCGTCCCTTTTGCAGGCACCGGGTTAGCGCAAGCAGGTTTGACGGAAAGCACCTCTACATGACAGTACGACTGCGGAATGTTGCTTACGCTCGAATTAAGCGTGGTAGCAAGATGGCACTAGTCGATCGCACTTGTCTCAAACGCTCGAGCGGTGGTCTGCGGAGGAAGAAAAATGAAATTTTGAAGCAGGTACTGGCTTTTGCTGATAATACATGCGCGCTAGAGAAGCCGAAACGTCATGCGAATCGTAGGCAGAAGCGCTTCTACCCTAGCCAAGCAATTGCGTCAAAATGTCACTTCGTTTGGTCCGCATCGCACCGAGTTAGGATGCCATGACTGTCCCCAAATGCAAGCGCTTCTCGAATCCCTGAGGCGGTGTCGTGTCCGGGTGGGTCAAGTGTCTCACATTTTTTAAAGATGTGTTCAATCATTCCCCTGCCTTGCAAGAAGCAGAAATGTCATCTGTGCTGTCAAACTTTTGCCGGTAGCATTTCGTACTCACGATCTCAGCCAGAGCCTCGAAAGATAAGCCCTGGAAAGTGTGATGACTCTGCACATTGCCGTGCCTTGAAAGATGAAAAATGGACTCACTCTGCTGAGTTATAAGGCGACGCGAAGTACAGGTATTGAAGTAGGCGATGTCCAATTACACAAAAAGCACGAGATTCCCACGGAATTGTCACAAGAAACGGCCACGGCGGTAATCGCCATCATCATCAGACTGGCTACTTCCACTGCGCTGTAAGGACGCCTCCAATATGTCACAAATTACCATTGCAGTAACAGCTGTAGCAACCTTATCCCGGCGAACATCCTAATCTCATCCGTCCACCTATAGCTTTTGTCCTCCTTTGCTACGATAGCCTCCTCCAGGAATCTAGTGAGTTATCCTTCGCTTACGTTGCCTCCGCACTACTTATCGTGATCTCGCTAATTTCTTCTTGATTTTCACTTAAATATTGTTACGGGGAGTATCACAGTTATATACAATGAAAGGTAGACGTTTAAAGTAAGTGGTGAACATCATCGAAAAAAAAAAATAGTTCTTTCTAGTCTCACACGTCTCTTGTTCCCAGAGGCATGGTAATACGTCGTCGCATGACCCTAGCCGAAATCCCCTGGCGCCAGGCTGGCGACGTATCAGCGACACGCTGTCTTTTTAGATGGTCGACGTTACCAATGGCAAGGAAAAGGCGAATAGGCGACATGAGAACGCGAGCGAAGCAATTTCATGGGCGATGCCAGTAACTTGGCTCACAACACGGTAAGAACCACTCTAAGGGGATAGAAGTTTCTCGGAGACACCTATGCATCAAGGAGACCAGGAAATTATCAGTGACACTAGGATTTACGACATTTGGTGAGCGCGATCATAGGCACACATCTGTTAGATGTAAGATGAGTTTTACTGACTACGATCTGCATCGATTGCTTAATTGGCAATAACCTGATAGGTCTAGATGGTGGCGACCAAACAGTATAAGTAGAAGGAAGAGTATCCAATTGGTCTATGCGTGTGGGAATTTTAGGCGGTCACGCAGGGTAAGGCGAGGTGCCGGCCCGATTGTTTGAGTGTGACTGCACAGGCCGTAATAAGGTGAACGAGCTTCAACTTATCTCCAAGTTAACAGACCTCCGAGCAAACTCTAACATTCTTCATAATTGCCACAAACTTACGGGATGGAATTATTCAGCAGTGACAAAGCAGATTAGCTAGCACCTTTGGGACAGCACGGCTCCCGAAAGTAAATGAAATATTAAAGCAGAAATTATGTTCACAGTCATAGATTGAATGGAATACGGCTTAGAAGCCAAACAATGACTGTTATTCTTCGTTCTGAGCAATAAACGACAGTGACCAAATGTCTGTGAAAAATAGAGACTCCCGTCTTTAAACATTAACACTCGGAGCACAGTAAACGAAACCATAAAATTAGAATGCCTGTAACCACACACAAGTCTCATGCTCCAGTAATTACAGAAACCTGGCATAGCGCAAAGGTGCCTCCAATTCTCACATTACACCCTGCGGTTATGAAATTTAGAGACACGACAGGGATTTCCTCGTCGGTAGAATTGGAATTATTTCACACGAATTTGTTCCCCACGGACAGGCAATCAACGCTGTTTACCAGGTGGATGTGCTCGAGAAACTGATAAAAAGGGTTCTTCGAGCTGGAGAGGAGATCGCCGGTGCTTGGGAGTTACACCATGACAATGTTCTCAACCACAGACACTGCGTGTACAGGAGTTTCTGGCCAAGCACAACTTGGCGACTCTGCCCCTATGTTTTACTGACCTCGCTCTGCCAGACTTCTTCCCGTTCCCGAGAATCAAGAGCGCTCTGAAAGGAGTCCGTTTTGCGACATCGAAGTGATCCAAACCGCCGTGACAAAGGCTCCAAACGAGGTTCCTGTCGACGCCTCCCGTGATGAGTACAGTGTATGGCAGAGTCGCTGGTAAAATGAGTAGATGCCAAAGAAGACTAATTATAGGAATTTTAAACGTTTGTAACGATACATTTAATAATTTCTTTTCTAGCGATAAAATTCCATTACTTTCCGGATACCCTGCACTCTTGTTATACCTTATTTTCCTGACGCCGAAATTGCAAATGCCTCCTGAGCAACCCTTCTGTTCAGCGTCTATACATGTTGAAAGTATCAGCCCACACTTCACAAGCTACGGGTAAATTGTACCGACGAGTGACATCAGAACTACTCACGTTTCAGCAATTTAACAGTCGAACGTTTACCTGGAACTGATGGAATCCCGAATGGGTTTCTCTTCAGATGTGCCAAGTGATGCTTCAAGCGTTTAGCCTGATCATTCCACGAATCTCTGTCATCAACGAAATTCCCAACGTAAAGGACGTAAGTCAAAAGTCATACTCGCGACAGAAAGAAGAAATAAATCTCTCCTCACAACAAAACAATAAAAACGGCGTAAAAGCTAGCGCAAGAAAACACGGTATGCAGAGAGGTTTGTCGATCGTAGTTCAGCTGGTAGAATCAGCTCACGACTATGAAAGAGCTCTGAATTGGCAGTAAAACCGACTGTTCACTCACGCTATAAGTTAGGTTTCTTACTAGGCCCACCCTACCCTTCCTACTTCTTCCGAACAGCACTGCTCTGATGTGGACGCTGGATGCTAAAGATGAATTCGACTTTGACTTAATGTTCTTCGATTCTGAAGAAGTATTGCATCTCGTCTCGCACTCCAAGTTATTGATGACGCCCAAACTCACTCTCAAGAACAAACACCTTATTTAGGAAAACTCACGCACAATTGTCTGAATAGAGAGAGTATGTTAAGACAATGAAGCAATTTCGATCCCTGTAGATGCGGACAAAAGAATTCAATGACCACTATTTGTCCTGCCCTTTTTGTTCACCCTAATACACGATATCGTCATCGATAATCACGCAAAGGTCAAGCTTTTGTAGATAATTGCATTCTGTGTCACAAAATACGCAATTAAAATGAGCAAGAAGTTTTACACACAACACTGTATAAATTATGCTTAGCGCTCGAAATGGGAAGTGACCATTAATATTTAAACACTTGTTACGATTTTTATAACACTAAAACGAACCCCTTCCTTTGTTACAGGCAGTATCAGCAATGACTGCTTATTTGTCGTGTTCAGTCACAAGCGCACTGAAACAAGGATTATGTGAAATATTGGGTGAGACGAACACGTCACACACCTTTCGTAATAAAGCAACGAAGAAATTTGGCTTCAAGACGAAACTTAGAAAACGCTTCACTTGACGAAACGTTTTTGATACAAAAGTCTATCCGACCTACAGTGAAATGTGGGTGTCTGAAATAGTTATTTAATACTCGAGAAGGACTTCATCAATAACCGAAGAGGTGGCCTTGAGGTAAAGCATTCACCTCGCGGAAGGAAGGTATACGTGCTTCGATCACTGGTGCCGCACGATGCCCACCGGTTTTCCAATGAGTATACGATATCCCCGGGGTGCGGCTTTACTGGCGTGAAAAGATTATCATTTCGCCTCGGACCTCCATCAATAAATGAAAGGAAGTCCAAAGGAAAGTAGCCAGGTTCATTTTTAATACCTACAGTTGGCGCACGCCTCCATCATGTTTTATAAAAGCCCCACAATTTGACAATACTTCCTAGCAGCGCTAGCTACATCACGCTGCAAATTTCGTTTACTTCCGCGATGACAATAACTTAAGATCAAATGAAATATTGTGCATTCTGCCAGCTAACCAGCAATCAACATGCTCGCATCGCACCAGAAGAGTTTCAGAGTTTTCATGGAGAGCCAACGTATTTAACGATTCCTCTTTCTCGAGCATGATTTCTGAATACCAATAATAATTGCTAACATTGCTAATAGGTCAATGACATATTCTAAACATTTTCTCATAGCCGATACGTCTCACTCATCTTCTCTTTTCATTTTAAATAAGTACAATGAAGATATCTTTCAGCGCTGTTCATTCCGCAGTAAAACTGCCGAATACTGTTGTTACTTTGTTGGATGTCAGTTAACTGTTGAAAATGTCCATTTTTACTGAAGATAAGTTGCAAAATTTCATTAATGCCTGTAAAAATATTATTCCCTAAGTAATATATTTCAGAAACATCAATTAGTCACACCGCACATTCTCGAGCATACAGAAACAAGACAAAATAATTACCGTTTGGTATCACTTTCAATGGCTCGGAGTTATAGCTTCTGCACAAGGTTCCCTACTCGTCCTAGCCGCCATTATTCGCCCTACACATAACAGTATAGTATAATACCCAGCAACACCAACGCAACAGCGCGCACATATTTTTCCTGCACCTCGCTCCTGGCTGGCTTGCCCTTCACCGAAGTCGACATCTTAGGATCTCAGTGCGCTTCAGGGATAGACTCACGCGGTGGCCAAACAAATACTACTCAACTTCAACGCGTCCTCTCTGCATTTGCGCAACGCCTGGCCTTGCGTCGCTGCCTGGCGGGTGGTGGTGATTTATTGCATGTGTGGAGGTTTGACGCAGAGCCTTAAGGGCTTCGGCCTTACAATATTGGGTGGAGACCCTAGTCAGGGACCCCATGGGCGGTTGCCGCCGCCCGCGCACGACGCATACGCACGCTGGCAACCGGCAGGCGCAATGTATTCAGCGCTGCGAAATCTCTGTCTCCTTCTCTGAAGTACCTGTCCGAGCATCTGGAAACAGATGGGGAGGCGCGGTTCCTGCAGCGCTGGCATACATGTTTCCTTGTTGTTCGTCCGGATGGTCTCGCCATGAGTGTATTGAGTGTTATAATGTATCGTGTGGTGCTTCTTCTGAGCGTCCCATCTCCCTTTTTCCCCGTTTTTTGGGAGTGATGTTGAAGTGCTAACACGTGCATGATGTGTGCTTTCTAGCTTGACATAAGTGCAATGATCGTTGTGCAGGACGGACCTGCAGCTTGTATATCATTGTTTGATATAGTGTTGGACAGAGTGTATAGCATAAAGTGTGTATATCAGCGTGCATCCTCAGTTTTCAGAGTTGGAATAAACTTTTTTTCAGTGTCATTTCCGTCAGCTCGTTTCTCTTTATAATTTTTTACTACGAGAGGCGGGACAGAAATATCACAAGTGCGCAATCCTAAATCGTCACTAGCGCTGTAGTGTCTGATCCTGCAGCTCCTAATCCAGTGGCACTACCCCACGTATTCTTAGCGCCAGTACAGACCTCACGTGATCTAGATAAAAAAATATTCCTGGATGACAACACACAACGCCGGTTAAGTAACTTCCATGTTAGGGTACGCGTAGCGTACAGTACACACGGGCAGACTGTCTATGCCTATAGCCTAAGCGAACTTAAGGTTGATGCAACAGATGTTTGGTTTGGGCTAGTTGGTAGCAGTTTCTTGAAGACATAGCGCAAAAAAGACGGGGACAACTAACACAGATGTAAGGTTGCCTCGCCCAATGCGTGAGCTTCCATTAGGAGAGGCTCTTAGTTGGCACCAAGTCAGATATCGATGCATTCCTGCAGCAGTCGCATCAAATCTTTCGCGAGTGTGTAGATTCATTTTTTTCTACATGCCTTCTGGTTTACCTTTGACCACGTCGACTCAGACTGTCTAGGGCGTGACTAATGAGAGCGTGCTAAAACAGTGAAAACAAATAGCTGATATTAGGTGCTTCGCAATATCCTCCATTAGTGCAGCTACTTTTTGTCACCTCTTTGCCTGGGCGTTTTTTTTTTTTTTTTTTTTTCAATTTTTGTCTCTGCTCCTCTTTAAGCTTGCGTGCAACCGCTGCCCACTTATACAGCAATGAACTGGTTTGGTTTGGTTTTGGGGTTTAACGTCTCAAAGCGACTCAGGCTATCTGTTAGTCCAGCATAAAACACGAAAAGCAAAACCATTTTTTGCGGGCATACTGAATCGCAGTGCTTTCCATTTTCAATTCGATGGCGTTATGACCAACGTAAGTGCCAACAATACCTGTCCGTATTCGTTGTCTATCAGCTGTGTATTTTTGCTCTTGTTTTGGCGACACCGCTTTCCTGTTCGCGCTTCAGGTTGAAGCTGGCGGTACAGCCTTTGTCAAAAACACAGTCCACTAAGCCTGCTTCTGGGCCGTGCAGTTATGCTCGTTTTGCATGGGTAGCATTCTGAAAAAATTACGAGGGACTTTAGCGCCTAAAATAGTGAAAGGCGAAAGCCTTAGAAGTCTCATCTTGTCTAGCGTTCCTGCCATCTACAAATCCCACACTTGAACTCGCGCCAAGGAACGCCACGCGACAGCCACCGCGAAAGCGGGAAACACTTTCTCCGCGACAGTATAAGCCATTAACAATTAGAGGGTCTCTTTGATGTCTCTTAAGAGGAGAATGGCGAAAGTCTACCCTTCCTATCCTATTTTGTGCCTCCTATCGTTAGCCTCTTGTCGGCATTCGTTGCAGTGCTACATATAACTACAATTGGTTTACAGGAAAGGCGAGGCGCAGTATCTATCCCACTTTCTCCGGCATGTGTGAGTTTGGATGGTACACCATCGCTCCTATCGCGTAGCGTTCCTTGATGCACGTTCAAGTGTGGCATTGCAGATGGCAGGTACGCCTCCCGCCCAGGCCAATCAGAACGCCGCAAAAGCGGGACACACTTTGTCCACGACAGCATGAGCCATTAAAGGCTTCCGCCTTAATGTCTCGAAGGGGAGATAGGTCTCCTCCTAGCCCTTCAGCATGGGCTGACGCGAGCTAGCGTTGTCTTTCAACACAGCATAAAATCTAGCCGATTGGATTCTATGTTTCCACCAAACACTGCGTATCGTGGCCTTCGCGTCTGGCATTTTCAGAAGCGGTATTCGGGGGAAAGGAGCCACCACGGACATTTCCTTGGCGCAAAGAGAGGGCGTACCTGAGGGCAGCGTGGTCCATGCCGGTAGGCGTAGAAGACGCCGCCTTCTCCGATGCTGGTCGCGGGCTGCGCAGGTTGGAAGCGCTGCGCACCGCTCACGTTGGTACCGTATGGTATGCCAAAGAACTTGCGCAGCATGCCGTCCGCGGTGCCATACACATTGACGCCCAGGGACTCGAGACGCACTTGCGGCTCGCCCTGATCGGCCTCGCATTTCCGGTTAGACTCGGGCGTCGTGCCTATCGGCCGCACGGGGGAGCTCCGAAGCGCCATCCAGACAATCACCCCCGAACCAGCCGCCAGAAGGACCCCTAGGACAGCGAGGGCACTGCAGAAAATTGTTGCTTGAACATATATGTCTTCATGGTCCCATCAAGGTAGGCATCAACTACTCTGACAGGTTTTAACAGCTTCTACTCATAGCGGGAACATTAAAATGCACCAGGCCCACGTGACCCGTTGACATCGCCCAAAGCAACTTTGATAACAATCATTCATCAATCATTTACAATGGGAAAAGCAGTGCAATTATCAAGGAAGCCCAGCCGTTGTACTTTTGTGCTCAGCCAAGGGTCGACTACTACTCCTAAGAACGGGGATTTGACCCCGGCCGTGGTGGCTACGTTTCAAAGTAGGCAAAACGCAAGGCGCCCGTACATTTCGGGATGTCAGCACTCATTAAACAAATACAAGTAGCCTAAATTGTCTGAAGCCCTTTCCTACAGTGAGTCGCTTCGGGACATTAAACACCACACCCCAAACAAAGCCAAAGAAAAACAAGGACTACTGAAAGAGAAAACACCGGCTGACTTGACCCTTGTTCAGTCATAAACGAACTTTCTCAAATGGTTATTTCACACCAAGCATAGAACACGAGATTTCATTAGGGTATATGCTAACAACGATTGCCGCAGCAGTGGCCCAGTGAGTGGAAAGTGCGAACTCTAATCCTCGGGATTTACTGCTATTATCTAGCACTTCCATGAACACAAGCTCCTCCCAAGCCACGGGCTTGGCTTTCAGGGGTGAAATATGATTTTTAACCCTAATTCGTACAGACCGTGCACATATCAGCCATGGTGCTCTTTACTTAAAGCGCGCGCCCTTAAAACAAGCCAATAGAATATTTACCCAAAAGTATGATATAAGTCCTTGACACCAAGTCAATGGGTAGTTTTTCAGCGTTACTCAAAATACATTCAATTGTTGGCGTTGCAAGAATGCATATAAAAAGTTTAGCAAACCGTATAGTATGCCCAAAGTTCATTCTTCCTGACTTTTCTTTTATTCATACCATTAACCTCTCTGCCTTTGGAAATATACAGCAGTCTTATGATGCTTCTACAGATATATGCATTGTAATCCGTCCATCACAAAGCCCCTGGTCTTCACCAGTGGTGCTAGTGAAAAAGAAAGATGGCTCGTTTCGCTTTTCTATCGATTACCGGCGCCTCAACAAAATTACCCACAAGGACAATTACCCCCCTTCCGCGTATAGAAGACGCTCTTGATTGCCTCCAAGGTGCCGAGTACTTTTCATCTCTTGATTTACGTTCAGGTTACTGGCAAGTACCAATGGCCGCCTGTGACAGAGAGAAGACCGCATTTGTGACGCCGGATGGCCTCTATGAATTTAATGTAATGCCCTTCGGTCTGTGCAATGCGCCCGCCACATTCGAGAGGATGATGGATAACATCTTGCGGAAGTTTAAGTGGCACATCTGCCTCTGCTACCTGGACGACATTGTTGTCTTATCCACCGACTTCGCTACGCACCTAGAGCGCTTGCGGCAAGTTTTTGTTTGCCTTACTGACGCCGGTCTGCAACTGAATCTGAAGAAGTGCGTGTCACTTCGATGCCAAGGTGTTGACTATTTTGGGGCACATCGTCTCTAAGGAAGGTGTTCGCCCTGATCCGGCCAAGCTGCGCGCAGTGGCGGAGTTTCCTAAGCCGGTTTCGCTCAAGCAACGTCGAAGCTTCATAGGTCTATGCTCCTATTTTCGGCGCTTCGTGCAGAATTTTGCTTCGATAATTGCACCCCTGACGAAACTACTCGGAGGAAACAGTGACTTAACTGCGTGGTCGGTCGAGTGCGACGAAGCGTTCACCGCATTGCGCCGTCTTTTGACTTTGCCACCAATCCTTCGCCACTACGACCCGACAGCACCCACCGAGGTCCATACTGATGCGAGTGGCGTTGGCCTCGGAGCTGTCTTGGCACAACGGAAAAACGGTTTTCACGAATACGTCGTCGCGTACGCGAGGCGCGTCCTCTCCAAAGCTGAGTGCAGCTACTCAGTTACGGAAAAGGAGTGTTTGGCAATTGTGTGGGCATTAACGAAATTCCGACCCTACCTTTACGGTCGCCAGTTTGACGTCGTCACGGACCACCACGCGTTATGTTGGCTGTCCTCTCTTAAAGACCCGTCCGGCCGCCTCACACGATGGGCTATCCGCCTACAGGAATTTGACATCTCAAGGCCGCCAAAAGCATCACCACGACAAAGATCAGACGCCACACGTTTTTCCTGCAGGATCCTTTGTTTGGCTTTGGATTCCCGGCACCCCACCGGGATTGCCATCAAAATTTCGGACCGAGTATCACGGTCCCTACCGCATTATCCGTCAAACCTCCCCTGTGAATTACATCGTGGAGCCACTCACTCCCTCTTCGAACATGCGTCATCGCGGCCGCGAAACTGTACACGTGAGCCGCCTCAAAACGTACTACGATCCGCTCCTCGCCCTCACCATAGGTCGCCAGGATGGCTCCTCCTCGCTTCGGGAGAAATAGTAGTGAACTAAAAAAAACAAGTGAGACAGTTACCTCGCCTTTCCCTTCCTATAAATAAATAAATCAGTTTTAAAATAAATCGGAGGATATACGAAGACGAGGATGAAGTAGGTGAGAATATCACGAAGACGAGGATAAGGACGACGAAGTGCCGCTGCGCTGCTCGAGCTCACTTGTGGAGACCTAGACTGGCTGTGTTCTTGTGTGGTTCGCCGTGCAACTTCGAGAGGGCTATTATCCCTGTTATAACACAGTAAAAAACCCCTTTCAGCATATGCAATAGACTACATATTTTATTTAAGTACAAATAATATTAGGTGTTACTAGTCGCTGAGAGCAGGGGGTCGCCTTGGAGCCCGGTGCGTACTATATGACTTCAATGGCACTTTGGCTGCATAAATTTCAAACTCACAGAAGAGAAATGAAGTCGTTCATATATGTCAAAGGTCTATTTCGGGTGCCTATGCTGCCAGATATGCCTTTGGTGAAACTAAGCCATTCTTTCTATTTTAGAATATTCTAAGTTTTTTCAAAATCAGAAAATGTCCCAGGCTATATCTTACCCTTGTAACGTTGCTCACGCACAAGGTCCCTCGCCAGAGTTTTTGCTGATGCAGAAGTTGTCCGCGAAGGCAAAATTGTTTTCGCTATTTGTGCGTCAGAGAAATCATTTGCTAAAACCGTTTTCAATGGCGTGAGGTGCACATCGATAGAAGATGGGGATCAATATTACAGGTGCAAATGCTGCGTGCCGTGCGAACGATTAAAAAGTTTAGATGAAGAAAATACCGCACTAATGTCACGTTTGGTTGTCATAAGAAAGCAACTGGAGCTAGAAAAGGCGGAAAATGGCAGGATGAGGAGGCAGGTGGCCGACATAGTAGAAACAATCGCAGACCCTGTCACAGAATAAAAAAAACATTCTACACGTGGTTAAAAGTGCTGCTAGACGGAGAAGCTAGGTCCGAGAGAAGGAGCGGGATAGGGATAGAGTGCACCAAGGAACACACGAGGTGAGGTTATATGTGGAGGACAGGCACAATACCAGGGCGGATCCCTGGAAGTATGTCGTGGGGGAGTTAGTGAGCGGGCAGCAAAACAGTGCCAGAAAGGGTGTTGCAACGTGTTCCGGAAGGGAGGAGACAAAGAAAGCGTAGCCAGCTGGTGTTAATCGTCGGTTACTCTAACAGGAAAAGGTGCCACGGAGTTATCATAGGAAAGGTGAAAGAAGGTAGCCGAATTGCGATCGGAATGAAGAACTGCCAGAGAAATCTGCAGAACGTAGCATGGTAATGGTAGCAGCAGGATCAACGGATGTATTGAACGGAGACGGTGCAAAAGTAGTGGAGCGGATAGCGCAGGGAGTTGAGAATTTCCGGGCAGTAGCACCAAGGGTGCTGACAGTAGTGTGCACAGTACCAGAGGTGCTCGGAAGAAACGCAGAGCTTGAAATGGAAGTGGGCAGGGTTAACCAGGAGAATAGAAAATTAAGCCGAGAGATGCGCTTTGAGGTAACAGATATAAACAGGGAAGTTCTTAGAGCAGACCCTGGCAAAGGTTTTTAGCGAGATGGAGTCTATTTGACGGAAAAGGTGGGCGTTGAGATCTGCTGGCGTCTGGTATGTTGGAGAGCAAGTACAACCAACCGACCAAAAGGAGGCTTAAGAAGAAAGCCAAGAAAAATAAATTTAACTCCACTATCTATTACATAAACATGTAAGACGGCAGAATGAGAGAGAAAGGATTTGAAATAGAATTGCAGTTAATATATGGTGAAGTCGGTGAAAAAGCTCTGCGCGAGAGATACCTCAGGAACCTAGAACTGGCAGTCATCGAAGGTTATAGTTGGGAAAGGTGTAACATAACGGCGAAGGGTGTTGGTATGCGGATACAGCACAGGGGCAATCGACAAAGGGGAAAACCAGTTGCAAAGAAAATGTCTGAGTTTGAGGAACAATAGGAGGTAGAAAGGTACGGCTAAGGGTAACCCATTTATGGGCAGGGGAGAAATGCAAACACGAAAACAGGGATCTAGTTAAATGTCTCAGTGAAGATATTGAAGGGTCCGAGATATTCTTATCGGGCGATATGAATGGACACATTGAGGATCTAGATCGAAACACTGACGGCAACGGGAAGTAAATGCTAGACATCTGTGAGCAGTTTAACCCGGTTATTGGGAATAGAGAAGTGAAACGTGAAGGCCAGATCACATGGAAATTACGGAATAGGGAAACGACTATAGATTACTGCTTGGTGTCACCAGGAATCTATAATAAGCTCGCGAGAATAAAACGCGTGCAGCGTGGGAAGGAACCATGAACGTAGTAGAGTCTGCAAATGGGACACATGACAAAAAGAAACAAAACGAAAACAGGAAGTACAAATAGCAAACGCAAATTTAATAGACAAACAAATAAAGGTAATGGCATCAGGCATTGGGGAAACGGTAGAGAAATAAATACCCCATGGAGCAATGGGATATATCAAGTCAGTACAACGTATACGTTCAAACATTCGACAAGTAAGAGATCAAGTGGTAGAAAGGTAGGAGGACACTTTTAAGCTGGTGGAATAGGGAAATTAAACAGACAATCGAACGATAAAGGACGGCTTCCAGAGAACACAGAGAAGCTTAGAAAGCGCTGCTATCTCAAAGTGAAATAGAAAATGGGAATATTATCGACTAAAACTACTTGAAGCGCTGATACTTGTGGAGAGTTAAATACATAGCCCACCGATTGCTGGATGACCGAAGTGCGGACAACAAATTATGGAGTCATATAATCTGCCTAGGTAAAAGGCATCATAAGGAGCAGGAACAGATTCCGAATGCCGAGGGAAAATGTCTAGAAAGGGATGACGCCATAGGATATATTACATCATTTATTGCAGAATAATTTAGGTGCGATGGTGGTGTAATCGCCCCAAATGAAGAAACAGTATTGGAAAGAAGTCGAAGACAAATATTCCTGCATGTACAAGAATTGGGATGGAGCAAATTTTAATCAAGGTAATTAATGGGTGATAGGTCCAGCGAAATCGAGGTGCAATCGGGACCATTTTTCTTCTGTAGCTGGCCAGTTTACTGGCTCACGTGCTGGAGGCATTGGTAAAGCCTGGACACAATCAAATCCGCAAGCGCAACGTCGAGGGATTCACACTCACGGGTACAGACAGTCCTGCAGCAGAACCAGTGGACCATCCGCTGGCTATTCAGAACAACGCATCCACGTCAGAGCCCGCAGACCCTGCTCCCCAAGAGACACAGCTGCGCAGGTCAACCCGGGTCAAGAAACCTGTGGATCGCTATGGTTATTAGGAGGAAGGGATGCTGCTGATAACAGAGGCGATAAATCGCCATCTATGAACCGGCAATGGCACCAATCTTTTCATTACTACTTTTGGAATGCGATGCCTCGCCTCACGGTGTGGGAGCGGCACTTTTCCATCGCATTAATGGGGTAATGAGGCCCATCGGATTTCGGTCCCGGACCTTAACTTCGGCCGAAAAGAAGTATTCTCAGATCGAACGTGAAGCGTTGGCTCTCGTTTTTGGTGTTTCACGTTTCCGGGACTACCTCCTTGGCCGGGAGTTCACCCTGGTGACGGATCATCGGCCACTGCTCGGCCTTCTACGAATGGATCATCAGACGCCCATCATGGCCGCCGCGAGAATACAAAGATGGGCTCTTCTGCTGGGAGCGTACAAATACAAGCTGCTTTGCAAATCCGGTAAAATGATGGTTAACGCGGACACCTTAAGCCGTTTACCTCAAACTTTGCAGGAAACGGAGACTGCACCGGAAGGAGACGCAGAGTTTGTCCTCGCCATCGACCAGTGGAACCAGTCGGCCATCGCTTTAGAGGAACTGCGGTCACTCACAGAAACGGACGTGGTACTAGCACTTGTCCGCAGGTACGTCCATGACGGTTGGCCCAAAGCATGTTGCTCCGGTAACACTGAGATGTTGCATTACAACAAAAAGCGACATGAATTATCCGTTCAGGATGGCCTCCTACTGTGGGGACATCGTGTAGTAGTCCCCAAACAGGCACGCGGTAGACTGCTGATGATATTGCACGAAGCCCATCAGGGCGTCTGCACCATGAAGAAGGTACCACGGTCCAAATTTTGATGGCCAGAGATTGACCGGGACATTAGCCGAATAGCCGATGAATGCAGAAACTGTGTCCAGGCTTTACCAATGCCTCCAGCACGTGAGCCAGTAAACTGGCCAGGTACAGAAGAAAAATGGTCCCGATTGCATCTCGATTTCGCTGGACCTATCAGGGACAAAATGTTGCTGATCGTGGTTGATTCCCACAGCAAATGGATCGAGGCCATTCCACTCTCGCGTGCAACATCAAGCAGCACTGTAAACTCGCTGCGTACGCTCTTCAGCCAGTTCGGACTACCGCGCACTGTAGTAACTGATAACGGCACGCCCTTTACCGGGTCGGATTTCGCCGAATTCATGAACAGAAACGGCATTGCCCACATTCGAACACCGCCCTACCATCCACAAAGCAATGGGCTGGCAGAACGCGCGGTCAGAACGGTTAAGGATGGGTTAAAGAAGATGCCTAGCGTGGATCTCTCAACCGCACTCGCACGAGTTTTGTGTCGATACCGGAATGCCCCAAGGCAGTCGAGCCTATCACCTTCAGGAGTACTGTTAGGTTATCGACTACGCACCAGACTTGACATGCGTTTTCCTCTCAGGAACAAACCTGCCAAGAGCAGAGCAGCTACGCCAGCTATGGACGACGCCAGCTGGAGTTTCGCTCCGGGGGACCCTGTACTAGTCCGTAACTACGGTGTAGGTGACAAGTGGACACCCGGAAAGGTGAAGTCAACAACAGACGCTCGACTAGTCACCGTCAAGACGGAGGATAATGTGGTGGTTCGTCGTCATGCTTGATCAAATCCGCAAGCGCAACGTCGAAGGATTCACACTCACGGGTACAGACAGTCCAGCAGCAGAACCAGTGAACCATCAGCTGGCTATTCAGAACAACGCATCCACGTCAGAGCCCGCAGACCCTGCTCCCCGAGAGACACAGCAGCGCAGGTCAACCCGGGTCAAGAAACCTGTGGATCGCTATGGTTATTAGGAGGAAAGGATGCTGCTGAAAGCAGAGGCGATAAATCGCCATCTATGAACCGGCAACGGCACCAATCTTTTCATTCTTTCTTTCCTTCTTTCCCTCACCCCTCTGGCTACATAATACCCCTTGATCCGAAAATAAACCAGCGTTCTTTGGCCTGGCTACGTTATCTGATGCATCACCCGGGAGCGGCGTTCCCATTGACCACGCATTCACAACAATGGGCCGGGAGCGGCGTTCCCATTGACCACGCATTCACAACAATGGGCCTGATCCAAAAAGCAAGGACACATTTTCAAAGGCATTGGAAATAGTCATAACAAATAAGGAAAGTCCGGATAGCTGGCGAGTGCGCAGGATGAATTTAATCTATAAATGATAATTAAGTTGAGATTTCATAGGAGGGGTTACGTCTACTGTCAAGGTATGCAAATGACAAAGACAAGGATGTCCTCTTATCACCGCTGTTGTTCATGGTTTATATGAAGAATATGAAAAAAAGGCTGCAAGATAGCAACATTGGTTTTAATCTCTCATAAAAGCTAGGTGGAACAGACGTAGAACAAAGGCTTTCAGGATTAATGCACGCGGACGACATTGTTCTATTAGCCAGTAACCAGGAGAATTTACAAACATCGGTTAATATATGCGGATACGAGAGAGCTGCAGTTGGCTTTACTATCTGTGCAATTACGTTGTCTCTGCTCGTGTTCAAAAATTTCAATTTAAAAAGCTAACAATACAAGGGAGTGAGATACCAAGACTGGCAGGATATAAATGTCTCGGGGTATGGATAAACTAAGGACCGGTATACATGTAAAAACATGACCAGGCATACAGGGCGAAATGAAGAATGGATGCCGCGATAATAAAGCACAGGGCATTATGGGGGTACAACTGGTATGAAGTACCTAAAATATTTTGGAAATGAACAATAGTACCAGCGCTTACCTTCGGGAACGCGGTTTTGTGCGGGTTAGAAACAAATCAGAGATCCGTGGGAAGGTATAAGCTCTTTGAGTCCATGGCAAAACTACAAAAGAAGCAGTACAAGGAGACAGGGGCTGGGCGTCTTTCGAAGTACGAGATGCTCAGAGCAGAATATTGTACGAAGAACGTCTCAGAAAAATGGACAAAAATAGGAGGGCAGGTAAAGTATTTAAATACTGATACCGAAAGGGCATTGACTCACAGTGGCGGAAAAGGACCAGAAATGATAGGAAGATAGGGCGGAGAAATAAAGAAAATTAAACGACAGGTACAGAGTACAGGAATGTTACCCTAGACATATATAGAAAATGAAAACTCGGATTAAGAAGGAAATCTGCTATGACAACGTCAGAGGGAGCGGTATTCGCTAGAGCAGATCAGGATGCCTTAGAACCCGAATCTGCAAAAAGGAAGTTTAATCAAGATGATGAAACTTGTGCTATGTGCGGTCGATACCAAGAAACAAACATCTTATACTGGAGTGTGGTAGTATTTATTCAGATGTCGATGCGGGCATAGTCACTTTTACCGGTGCCAGGGGCGTAGAGGTAACAAAGGAGACGTTAATGAATCGGCGGTAGAGGTTAGCAAGAGGCGTTTCAATGATTGGTGAATAAATAGCAGGGAGTGGACGCAAAGAAGCTGAATCAAAAATTAAACAAGGGTATTTAAAGGCAACCTGAGTAAAAATTAAACTCGGTAAAGTGGAAGAGTTCTCCCCTCCCCCCTCCCCCCCCCAAAAAAAAAAAATCGGCAACATGATGACTATCACTACCTCGATCATTTCAAAGGGGACGCTCTTACCATCCATTCATTCATCCGTCCATCCATCCACGACATTTGGTCAGAGCAGCTTTCAACCGTGCCTCGTTCATCGAGCACAAGATATTTCAAGCACTTAACCAGGACTGAGTGGGATCGCGTGGAAGCCTTCAATCGAGAGGATATGTTAGGAATCAGTTGCCTTCCCCGCATCACACCGGGCATGCCACTTCAACACCTTAGCACCTTAATGACACCTTAACACACTAGATGAAATGGTGAAGAAGCATCGTGATACTTGTGGGCTGTTGCATTCACCACGAACACTAAAAGCTTATGCTTCATCACACACCTTACTGTCCCCGCCACCACTAGTTATCCCGCCGTGGATTTTTGTTCAGCTGAGCTACAATAAACCGGTTAATCTTCGTCGACCAAGCTCGTCTCACGCGACGTCGTTCCTCGCGAGAGAATTCTGGAACAAAGCACCCACCAGCCCCACGGCTCGATCATAGCAGATGTAGTGGCAGCATCCAGGGCTGCGGAACGACAACCACAATTTACACTCCCTGCTAGTCGGCCCTTAAAAAGACTTCCAGGTTTCAATTCGTGGAACCTCCTCTGTTCTTCTGTGCTGAGCTGGTTGCTTTTCGAGAAGCGCCTCGTTCTGTAGCCGCCATTGCCTTGCTTCCTACCGCCTCGTTCTGTAGCCGCCATTGCCTTGCTTCCTACCGCCCACATTGTCATCCGCATTGACGCCCTTCAATCAACACGCCTTCTCCGACTCGCCAGTCGCAGTCCAGAAATATGCCCGAACATATCGTCAGGCGCTTCTCATGCCGCAACGTATTCGATTTGAGTAGGTACCACGTGACATGCTGAGTTCACAAAGCTTTACAGATTCTGCTACCCGAATGGAGACCCTACCCTCATGCCTCCGTTCCTCATCATGGCTGATGCCACCCTCCTTCTCACACACACACACACACACACAAAAAAACACCCTCGGAGACTCGCACGTATTCTCGTCCCATGTGTGCCGCATATTGGTGTGCAGTAAGCCTCCCCTACGGACACCCGTGTGGAGAGATTGCGCTTTGGAGGATCCGTGTCGGGTTTGCCCTCACTCCTGCCGTCACTTGGTTATGGCCTCACTTTCCGCCCTTCACCACGCACCTTCCCGTCTGGAACTCTCAAAACGCTGAGGCAGATATTCACCACTTATAGGTTTGCCCGGCGCTGAAGCGAAGGGGCCCCATATGCCCCTTCCTCGAATATATTACATCGGCTAACCTTTTCTAATATATTTACATCCTTTTTTTTTTCTCTCTTATCTCCTTTTAGGCTTTGAAGTAGTATAGATGCCTAAAGTTTGGGTTCGGGTTTTATTCTTTGTTATAATGCGTAATACATTACTGTACCTGTACGCTGATCACCATGTGATATTCGCCTCTGAATAATTTAAAATCAAATTTCTTTGCTTCCCTATTTCGGTTTTGCTTTCAACAGCCGAGAGATGGCTGTGATGTCAAAGTCAAGTTGGAGCAAGTGAGGGATGAAAACAACATAACCGTTGCTCTGTCGTTTGCATTCAGTACGACGCTAAAGTCAGCCTGCCTCATGAACAGGAATCACAACGAGTGAAGTGTCAGCAAATGTATCACTGCTTTTTTCATGGCGCTTGGGGTCTAGACGTGGTTGTGACGGCACAGCAATATTTTGGCTGCTGAAACCTGAATTGCCGATAAAAGAAAATTCATTGCAAAGTTTTATCGGTCGCAGGCGAATACCACTTGGTGGTCCACATAAAGGAGTGTCTTATGTATCAATTACAAGCAAAAAAGATAGCAAGAAAATTTGGTGTCTATACTCCTTTAAGGAAATAAGCAACATTATCAGAGAAAAGAATTCATAAGAGGAGCCGCGGGTGCAAAAGATAAGGCTGAGTGAAACAAATCTAAAGAAGGGTAAAATGTGATAGCGCAAAGAAATCGCATCTAGCATAACCTTGTAAATTAGCCATTTCTTCTAAGGGTTAATCTCACTGCATCTTCACTCTTGTTTATCTTTTCTCATCTTTACAGTTGCTCGCAGAAAGAAAAGATTGTTTGGTTAGGCCTAGTTTATGGGGTTTAATGTCTCAAAGCGACTCAGACTATATGAGCGACGCCGTAGTGGAGGGCTCCGAAAATTTCCACAATCTGGGGCTGACATCGCACAGCACACAGATGCCTTCCTTTTCGCCTTTAGAGTCCCTCAATAATTTTCAGAGTACCGCAACGGACCAATCGGGTTACCATCGCGTGCAGTGGAGCTTCCAACTGTTCGAGGCGCGCTTCTGGCGCGGCTATATTCAAGACAAAAGCAGAGGACATTTTGAAAGCAGCGTGGGAATTGGCCTGTGCATTGTCTTGAAGAGCACCGCAGCTACTTTAGAAACAGTAGAATTTGTTAATGTTGAACGGCAAACTTGTATGAAAGGCTGAGCGGCGGTCTGCATGGGGATCATTCTAGTCTTGCCACAGGGTTCTATAATTATTCCGACACCTTATAATTATTTGTTATTTTCGCGATATTGTAATTATTCGCAGTTTCCTGCCGTTTTGATTACCATCGTAAATGATCACATTGAATTATTCTCTATGGCGATGCAGATGGCAACTAACTGCACGTCGTCGCACATGCGTGCACACACCTTGATGCAATCTCACTCGTGCTTGCTTGTTAAATATCTTTAATGACGCAATCAAAATCATTATCATTAATCATTATATCCATCGCTAAGCACTGCTACTAGTTTCCAGTCAGGTGCGGTCATTCAAGTCGTCGTTTGAAGTATTGGTCGTTTCGTAGTGATGATGAGTCATGCCTAGTTGTTGTAATTATCACTCATCCCTAGGTACTTATTTCTAGTCAGTTGCGGCCATTCAAGTCATCGTTTGAGATATTAGTCCTTTCGTAGTCATTATAAGTCATGCCTAGTCATTGTACCCGTTAATAGCTAAGTATTTTTACTCATTTCCA
The DNA here is from genome assembly GCF_055883805.1 of Amblyomma maculatum. Classification (NCBI taxonomy): domain Eukaryota; kingdom Metazoa; phylum Arthropoda; class Arachnida; order Ixodida; family Ixodidae; genus Amblyomma; species Amblyomma maculatum. The sequence continues at coordinate 136,421,441 of NC_139347.1, forward strand.
ATCAGTTGCGGTATTTACAAGTTGTCGTTTTACATATTTGTTTTTTCGTAGTCATGCTGGGTCTTATATCTACTCATTGTTGTTATCACCACTCATAGCTAAGAATTTTTGCTCGTTTCCAATCAGTTGTGGTTAATACAAGTCATCGTCTGAAATATTGGTCGTTTTGTAGTCACTAGCAGTTATGATGAGTCATCCTTATTTATTGCAGTCATTACCATAATTCGCTAAGCATTTTTACTCATTTTCCATCAGTTGCGGTATTTACAAGTTGTAGTTTGACATACTGGTCGTTACAAGTCATTATTGATCATCACTATTAGTCATTAGCATTAGTCATTAATCATATCGATGTCAAGAACTTTTATTCGTTACCTATCCCCATCAATCGTTATCATTTTCCCCTTCTCACACTTCCGTTATTTGTCAGCGACACATTAGCACGCAGATGCGACGCACAGATCAGACGCACACATTTTTGCTAAACGAGCTAGACTAGGAAGGCTAGCTTTGCGGACCCATGCAGTTTGCGGCTGCCGAAGGCGCTGTAGCCCGGCATTCTGTAGCTAAAAGAAAAAAACAACAACAACGCCCGAGAAACCAATCCAAGAAGCGATATACAGCAATGTCTGCACACGCACTGCACACGCTGTGACTTTTTGGAAGCTTGATTGCGAAAGCGCGCCGCGGCGCACCACGTGACCCATGCTGACCGATATGTGTCGCAGCGGAGCGGGGAAAAGAAGCGCGGTACTCTGAAAATTATCGAGTGATTATATTTGCCTCCATCGAAGCGTGAACGCCGCGGCTGCAATTTGATCCTGCACCCTTGATTATAGCAGCTGAGCGCCCTAACGATTGCGCCATCACGGCGGGTACAGAAATAAAGTTTAGATCAGTGTGGATACTCCAGCGAGATTTTGTTGCCTGTACAGCTGTGGGTTGGCGGTGAGGTCAGTAGCAAAGTTGCGCGCCGCGCGACATGGAGCATTAATACACATAATCTATCCTATCCTGACATTTGGTGGCGAACTGGGAATATTTGGCCACAATGCGGGAACAAATGACATCTAATTAGGACCAGTTAATTCTAGTTGACGATTTACACCTCGTGTTTGTCATGTCCAGTCCGTTCAATTTCAGACACTAGCTTAGGCTCCACGTGTTTCCCACTAGAACCAGCTAAGCGGTGCTGGCCGTGAACTTTGTGCAGAGGTAGAACAGGTGAGAAAAGAGGCCAACTTACGGAATGCACTTTTTCGACCAAGTGTGGCGGTGTATCCCGTAGAGCGACAAAGTGGAGATCAGTTCACGCAAGGAGCTTTTTCTCCGCAGCGTCTCGAATGTGGTGGACATCAAATGTGGAGGTGGAACCTCCTCCTTCTCCGGGCTTTCAGGGGAAAGTGGACTCGCCCCCTCCGGTTTTGGACTCTCGGGAACGGTGATATCTGGAGCTGCATGCTGTTTCCCTGCCGCAGACTTGCTCACCGAGAGCGTGGAAACTTTCTCGTCCCTCGAACGAGACTTCTTCCTGGTCTTGGGGGCATTCTTGGCCTTACCTTCAGTCTGCTTGGACATGACGCCGGTGACTCGATCGAAGAAATTCTTCTCGTCTTCTTCGCCGAGTCACGTGAGGGAGACCAAGTTTCTTCTTTTTTGAGCTGCTCAGTGGTCTTTCTGATGAACTCTAACAAGGCTGGTCGTTAGAATGCAGCTCGAAAGAACGAGGACCAGAAACAGCGCACAAAACAAGACGGGCGCTGCAACTAGCCTGATCGTGTTAGTAATGCCTCGTCCCGTGCTGAGTATTCTTACTTGTCCTCGTTATTTTGCGCTGTGTGTTCCACTAATAGCATCGAAACAACAAGCCCAGACCGTAATCTTTATTCAAAGCAGTACACTGTCCTTACTTTCGATTTTTTATATATGTATACCAGTAAATCGGTTATCGAAGTGGGACCAACCCCGGAACCATCATTTGGATAAAATTTGAGGGACGCCAGTTCGAGGCTTAATATTCACTTTTGTGTCAAATATGATCAGTTTAAGGGACCAGCTGGCCCGACGAATTAATGCGGGAAGTCGGAGAAAGTATGTGGCTATGAGCCCGTGCCTCTCGGCAGTCTTGTAGCATGAATGGACGCTGGCGGCGAGAAAACAGAAGGGCGCCGCGAGGCGCCGGGCGAAGCACGCTAAATCATTTGGGATGACGAGCGTTACTAGCCGAATGACAATCAGTGGGTCCCCGAAGTGGGAGATATAGGAGGCATTGTGCACACCGGCTAGCGCGCGCCGTCTCGACCCTGCAGTTGCAGGTGAGGCGCCCATTTACACAAGCGCTCGACGGAGTGTGGTGGTGAGCACCTAAAAAAAGCGGTGCCCCCGTGGCGATAGGCGAGCTGTGGCAGGAGTCCTGACCGCTTTTTTTCTTTTTCCTTTTTTTTTTTTGTGGCGCCGCTAGGTCAGAGGTCGCGAACGTGCCCCTCACGGAAGACGAGAGGTTAGAGACGGCGCCTGTTGGCCAAGGGTAGCAGCACTACTCATTGACTCTAACGTTGTAGCGGCCAGGTGTACAGTGGAATGTATGAAGGATGTGACCCTAGGAGTTTTGCATTCATTTTTTTTCTATCAGCGAGATAGGGTTCAATCACGCTGCCGAAGATACGGGTGGGTCGCGTGATTCAGCAGCCCAAACACCATAGCTAGCTTTCTCTCCCATTGATATATTTCTGTAAGCAATTTAATGATTTTCGGAGTGTGATGGTTTCGTGGAGAGAGGGTTTAGTCCTGTTAAGGTTGTATTGGGAGCTTTGCGTCGTAATGAACCAATCATGTTGACGTTCGTGGCGATTAGACGTTATTAAAATTAGGGCTTGACCTCAGGGGGTGTAAAACCGTACCCGAGGGCCCAGTACGAGGTTTCCCTGTTAGCCAGTTCTACCATGTATCTTTGTTGTAAATGTTGCAAACCTGCTTTGTGTATAAATATTCAGTTATTCTTCTCGCAAACTCCTGTACTTAAGGCTTCGCTACATGGCGCAAGGAACCTCCTCTGGAACACGTAAACAATCTTGGACGGCGCACCTCTGGTGCACAAGGCAAAAAGAACCAGCTACGGAACTTTACCATTAGACATTTTCTAAAGAATAAAATTGCTAATTGAAAGAAAGTCTAAAATATATGCGAGTGTCGCACCGACAACCCTTCTGCTTCGAAACCGCGAATATTTTGGACCTTCGGGCAGCCATTATGGCCGAACTGTTTGTAGCCTGTATACGGTGCCGGACGGTGTCGATGATTTGTCTCGTTGAGGTGTACACGCTTATGATTATGAATGAATGAATGAATGAATGAATGAATGAATGAATGAATGAATGAATGAGTTTATTTCCGTCAAGGCGGAGGTGGCTCGAAAAAAAGTAGGAAACCTTGTACTTGACGGGTTTCGAGCGCTGTTTATAAAATGGCAGACCAGCGTGTATTTACAAAATCAATACATCTTTAATACAAGAAAACACCAGTTATACAATATTTAGGCGAACTTCACTATGGCGTTAAAAAACGTTTTTTAAAGTTCTGTTGCTCACATCTATAAGGGAAATATTGCTACGCGATGACAACGACGAAGTGTGTCCTTCTCTTGCCTCGCGGAGGGTATGGAGGGTACAAGGTGATGAGGATGAAGTGGGACTGGTTCCGTGTTGCTGCTCGCTGCTATGTCAGTTGAAACTGTGCTATAAATATACTGTAATTACATGGAGTTTCCACGTAATATCTTGGTGGAGATGCGGCTGTTGATCCCGGCGTCAGCCTCCGCACGACGGAACTCCGCAGCGGCCGCCTGCTTTCCTGCCTAAAGATGCCTCAGGATACCGTCCCCACACCAACGGGGGCCTTGCAATCGGTCATCCTCACCCACTCACGCGATCCTGGCAGTTTCACTGCTACCGGCACTACGGACGTGGACGAATGGATAAGCAAGTACGAACGTGTGAGCACCTATAATCGTTGGGACCCCACCCTCATGCTAGCGAATGTTGTTTTTTACCTCGAGGGCACTGCGGTCGCCCGGTACGAGACTCATGAAGACCAGCTGACCGGTTGGGATACTTGCAAAGAGAAGCTCCGCGAACTCTTTGCAAAACCGCTTGGTCGAGAGCGTACTGCACAGCGAACCGTCGAGACCCGCCTCCAGACAGCTACCGAATCATACGTGGCCTACATCCAGGACGTCCTCGCCTTTGCCACAAAGTAGATACCAACATGTTGGAGTGCGCCAAAGTTGGTCATATCGTGAAAGGCATCGCAGACGATGCATTCAACCTGCTTGTGTACAAAGACTGCAACACAGTTGATGCCATCATCAAAGAATGCCGCCGTTTTGAAGACGCCAAAAGCCGTTGCATAGCGCACTCAGTTGCCAGCCTTCCAAATACGGCCCCGACTCAATATTATACTCATTGTAAGAGGGGGGTTTATTGATCAGATCAGCAGGACTCGATCTGCAGGACTGGGCAGATCAGCGGCGAGCACAGCAACAGCGAACACCGTCAGGTCCAACACGCGCAGCGATCACGATGCCACTGCCTAGAATGTTCCTCGTGTACTTCTTCCTCTTCACAATTACCCGCGAGACGAAGAGGAGACATCCTGGCGACTTACGGCGTGAGCAAGACGGCAGGGTCGCAATAAGGTTTAAGGCGCTGGACGTGAACAATCTCGCGTCCGCGCCGGTAAATCATGAGACGGTGTAAGAGGTTCTACCACATAATTAACCGGAGAGGTGCGCTCCAGAACTCGGTATTGGGTCATGGTATTTAGCAAGAAATTTTGAAGACAGTCCAGGAGCATTGGAAGGTATCCACAGCCACACAAGAGCGCCAGACGAAAAGTCCGGTGTCGAGTGTTGGTTGTCATGGTTGTATTTATGGCGGCATTGGGTGTTAGCCGTGAATGCGCGAGCAATTTGTCGACAGTCTTCCGCATGCTGGGCTGTTTGAGACGCAGGAGTATACTCTGATATGTCTGGCTGATACGGGAGTATGGTGTCGATTGTAGCAGAGGGGTGACGGCCGTAGAGGTGAAAAAAAAGGAGAGAAGCTAGTAGTAGACTGCGTTGCGGTATTGTAAGCGTAAGTGACATACGGAAGGACGAGGTCCCAATTTGAGTGGTTGGAGGAGACGTACATAGAGAGCATGTTGACAAGGGTACGATTGAAACGCTCAGTGAGGCCATTAGTCTGGGGATGATAGGCAGAGGTTGTTCTATGAACAATGTTGCACTTGGTGAGCAAGGCTTTCACAACGTCACTCAAGAAAACGCGTCCTCTGTCGCCGAGCAGCTCTCGAGGTGCGCCGTGGCGAAGAACAAATCGCTGCAAAATGAAGGAAGCTACTTTTGACGCTGTGGCAGATGGAAGTGCGGCGGTTTATGCTTACCTCGTCAGATGATCACCGGCTGCGATAGCCGAGCGGTTGCCGGCTGCAGTGTAAGGAAGCGACCCATACAAATCAATGCCGACGCGGTCGAAAGGGTGTGGTGGGTTGGGTAATTACGGTAGCAACTCTCCAGCGGAACGTTGAGGAGATGGCTTGCGACGTTGACAGGTGAGGCATGAGCGAACGTACTTGAGTACGAAGGTGTACATGCCCCGCCAGTAGGAACGCAGCCGGAGACGAGTGTATGTCTTGAAGACACCCGCGTGACCGAATTGTGGGTCAGCGTAGAAATAGTCACAGATTTGCGAACGTAGCTGCCGGGGAATAACTAGCAACCACTTGCGGCCATCTGCGCAGTAGTTGCGGCGGTAGAGGAGGTTATCACGAATGGCGAAGTGGGAAGCATGGCGGCGGAGAGCACGCGATAGAGAAGCAGCTGTAGGAGTGGAGATAAAATCTAGGAGAGAATTTATCCAAGGATCTTGCCGCTGCTCTGACGGCATGTCATTGATGTGTAGCGATGGCGGGGAAACGTCGGAAGAGGAAAAGATTGCGACCTCAGCTTTAAGGGGGCAGCGGGAAAGTGCATCGGCGTCGTGATGCTTGCGGCCGGAGCGGTAAACAACGCGGACATCATATTTCTGAAGGCGAAGAGCCCATCTTGCCAGTCTGCCGGACGGGTCTTTCAGTGAGGAAAGCCAGCAAAGCGCATGGTGATCCGTCACTACGTCAAAAGGGCGGCCATAGAGGTAAGGGCGGAATTTAGTAAGAGCCCAAATAATCGCTAAGCACTCTTTTTCCGTGACAGAGAAATTGGATTCAGCCTTCGTGAGTGTTCGGCTAGCATAGGCGACCACGTATTCAGTATAACCTGATTTGCGCTGAGCGAGCACAGCGCCGAGACCAATACCACTGGCGTCCGTGTGGACCACAGTAGGCGCTGTGGGATCGAAGTGACGTAGGACAGGCGGTGCCGTGAGGATCCGGCGTAAAGTATTGAAGGCATCGTCGCACGTTGGCGACCACGACGAAAGGTCTGTCAAGGGAGCAGCAATTGAAGCAAATTTTCTAATAAAGCGGCGAAAGTAAGAGCACAGCCCGAGGAAGCTACGTAGATCTTTGATGGATGTCGGTTTGGGAAAGGCTGCTACGGCACGAAGTTTGGCAGGATCTGGAGATACACCTTCTTTGGAGACAACGTGGCCAAGAATGGTGAGCTGGCAGGAGCAAAATGACATTTTTTTTAAATTCAGCTGCAGTCCGGCATCAGATAGGAAGGTCAAAACGTGCTTCAGACGGTAGAGGTGTGTGTCAAAGTCGGGAGAAAAGACGACAATGTCGTCGAGGTAGCAGAGGCAAGTCTTCCACTTTAGGCAACGTAAAATAGTGTCCATCATCCGCTCAAATGTTGCCGGAGCATTACAAAGGCCAAACGGCATAACTGTAAATTCGTACAAGCCGTCGGGAGTTACAAAGGCAGTTTTGGGGCGATCAGCCGCTTCCAGGGGAACTTTCCAGTAGCCGGAACGTAAATCTATGGAAGAAAAGAGCTCGGCGCCTTGCAAACGAGAGCGTCGTCGATGCGTGGGAAAGGGTGGACGTCCTTTCGCGTAATCTTATTCAGGCGGCGATAATCGACACAGAAGCGGATAGAACCATCTTTCTTTTTTACAATGACAACAGGTGACGCCCAAGGGCTGCTTGAGGGCTGAATCACGCCATTCTGAATCATTAGGTCGACTTGCTCTTCAATAGCCTGGCGTTCGGTTGCAGAGACACGATAGGGGCGCTGTCGCAGTGGTGCGTGGGTGCCGGTGTCGATGCGATGAGGGACTGTATATGAACAAACCCTATTGAACAAACCGGCCAGAAAGATATTGAGACTGAATTTTCAAGCCGCAGGTCACTTTTTGATGAATTGATGAATATGCAGTACAATGTATTACTTTGAAGGACAATTTTTTTTATTGTTTGCCGCTCTTTTCAATTAGGCATAGCTGTTCATGCCCATTTCCTTGATTAAAAGTTGTTTATATATGTATTAAACCGACTACATCTGTTATACACGCACGTGCGTCAGTCGCGAGACTACATATACACATTCTTTCACCCGACTGATTTGTTTTGAACGAAGCTAGAACAGCTCACTGCACTAGACAACTGCAATTTTAACTATATGCGTAAATCTTGTTCCTTACTCTGAATCTGAGACGCGCCATGAATTTTCGCCGGTGCCTCTTTTGCTCTAAACGAAAACAGAAGCGGTTGACAGAATATCCAGCCATGCACTTACATCAGGTCGCGCTACACCTGCTTACCCCTCTCGAAGGAACACTGTATAGCCTGACAAATTTCTCTCTGTACAAAACTTAGGGGCGAAAAATGTTGAAGTAAGTGTACCGGCTTCATTCGACCGTCCTCGGCCGCACTGACGAAGGTGCGCGCGCGCGTGAGTGGTGTTGACTCTAATTTATTCCTCGTACACGAAAAAATCTTGGACGCTGATTACGGCGTCTTTGTATAAACCATAAGGGGTGAAATGTCCGGACCTGCCGGTTGCAACTGACGCGGGCGGAGCGAAAAGCGAGCGCGCGTTTCCCTTGCGCGTGAACGGCGGTAGCAGAGGCGCAGCAGCGGAGCGGTGGCGACCTCATCGAGGCGCGGCGGGCGGTGGAAACGCACCCCATTGGTGAGACCGTAAAAAAAAGAGAAGCGCGCTCTCCCTCGAGACTGGCCGTACCCCACATAGGAACCCTTTAGCGCTCACAGAATTCGCCTCCAGATTGTGACTGCTGACTAAAGTACTGCCATTCATACGTGAAAAAGTTACTTTTGAGAAAGAAATACATCTACATTATAGATTTCTATACTGAAAAATGCGCTAAAGTAATTATTTTACATCACCAGATGTTACTTAAAAATAACTACATTGTATTACAATTACTTTTGCCGAGATATGCAATTACTCTCAAAGCACTTTCCAGTTTTCATGCATAAAAGCAAAGAAAACTGTGTGAACAAAACTGAAACCATTCTCTAGATGCCCCTACGCACATATTCTGTGATCCTAGGGCACAGATATTCATTCCTTTCATTTTACTTCATACGACACGCGTAATTGGAAAAATAAGACAAACGTAGCAAAACAACAAGAACAGAATCATGGCGGGTCTGTCGCTTGTCACTTTCGTTACGCTCAAAACAGAAAGGAGCGGCGAACACGTTTTGGACCCATCTGCCTTGTCGCCGACCCATGACAGGTCGCAGAAGCGCAGTTATACTCAATTCTTTTCCTTCCTGCCGATCCGTTACAGAGCTTGCATCAGTGCTCAGGTTCATCGCCGCCGAGGCTGACGCATTTCTATAGCTTACCGAAAGCTCAAATTTCAGCAGAAATTCGGTGAGTGGAACTGGGTCGTCTATCAATTACTTATCATTATAGAAGGTAGCGCATGGTGTGCAGAATAGTAATATTGTGAGCACATTCTCAGAATGTTTGTTTATAGAAACAAATCACTGCCTAATAGCAATTAGCCTATGATTCATATTCTGGATACCCTGTGTGGGCTCATTCACAATCTGCAAATACTCATACAGGCATTCTCAAGCGATTATGATCTGCTTCTTCGGAACCATTAAATATTAGCCCTAAGATTTCTATAACGAGACCGCAGAAATAAAAGTATCTTTTTTCTATATGCGTTCTATATGAATTACACCTCTTGAGATTAACACTCAAGTATTTAATAAGTGCAACGTGTCTTCTCGAACTAAATGCGAAAATGATAAATATATTATGGGCGAAAAGGTTTGCTTGCCGTGAATTTATTTTGAGGCAGTAGGTATTCTAAAACACCATCAAAGGCGATCTTTGTATATACCAGTTAATGAGAACTAGTTATTGAGAAAGGGCAGTAACACACAGAAAGTATAACGATTTTCCGTGATTGATATAGGAGAGTTTCTATGTCCATGGAAGAAAAGATCAATAAATCTGATTCAGTGAGACAATCATTTCTGAGGGCAGAAACGACAGGACGAAGTGGCCAATTCGCTGCCTATACCACAGAAGTGTAAAAAACACAGGATATAGATTTATATGCAATAATATTCAAATGAGCGAGGTATGGTAAAGCCAATATTAGAAAATAGGATATTTATAGCATGTTGACGTCAGGAAAATAAGTCTACTCCTAGCATATGGCATTACCTCATTATAAAACATAACTTTATTGAATTACAGCTTTCACTACTCGAACTTAATTGCATTTCTTATTCAGGAGTAGTAGTAGTAGTATGTGTATAAGGAACTTATAGATGCATGTTACACCTCTCATATTTTTTTTTTTTTTTGTTCTCTACGTAAACTATAGGGAAAAAGCTGCCATGGAAAGAAGGAAGCCGCACACTGAAGTAGTGGACGGTGTGCCGAGAGACCCGCACGTTGACCCGAATATCTTCCGAGAGGGACTTCAGTTTCGGGCCCGAAAAGGCGACATGGAGCTACTATCTTACCCTAAAAGCGGAACACACTGGGTTATTTACATTGTGCAGCTCATTCTGAAGAGGGGAGAACCAGTGAATTCTTACGCTGAATTCGTGAAGAACATGCGATTTCTTGGATTCCTAAGCTTCGAAACCTGGACGCCAAGCCTGCCACTCCGGCTGTTCGTAAGACACTTCCCACTTAAGAAAGAGGCGATCAACAAGGAGGCAAAGTACATCTGCTTAACTCGCAATCCTTGGGACGTCTGCGTATCCTTCTTTCACATGACGACTAACCTGAGCGCCTACAAATTCCAAGATGGCACGTTTGAAGAATTCTTTGATGCTTTCCTCAGCAGTGATGTCGCCGGCTATGGAAACTATTTCGATCACGTAGCGTCTGCTTATGCGATTAAGGGCGAGCCCAATGTGCTATTCCTAACATACGAGGAACTAATGGAAGACACCCGCGGGACGATTCTTAAAATGGCGCGCTTTCTAGGGAATGACTATGCTCGAGATCTGGAAAGAAACGAACAGCTTTTCCAGACGTTGCTCGCGCGATGTACAGCAGATAACATGAGACACGTGCTTGTCGGTGATCTTCGTGGAAGCTCAATTCCTGAATGCACGAAACATTTGCGTCCCCTAGGCGAAACATGCAAGGTTGGATACAACGGAGATCCCACTAAGTACTGCCTCGTAAGGGAAGCCAAGGTGGGAGGTTGGAAAAAATATTTCTCATCGAAACAGCTGCAGCGGATGGAAGCCGCGATCAGGCGTGTGGAAGAAGTATCTCCTGTAATGGACCTATGGAAAAATATACGTGACGAAGCCATTGCAGCGTATACTGCTAGCAAATAAACTAGCAAATAAACTAGCAGATACGTTTTCTCTTCTTTGTTTGGAAATAAACCTTCTACAAATACGATTCGGAAACAGTTTCTTTGTTATGTATGACGCTTCGGATACTGCAGAGTATCTCGTCCGACGTTCATCCATCACTGCACCCAGGCCTTAGAAGCTCTTTTCATAAAAATAAAATCTGCTTATATAAGGTAATATTTCGCAGTTTTCTTAAATTAACCTGAATACACAACAATCACAATGAGGAAGATGTTATTACTAAGATCTCCTATCCTTCCCTCGAAGTCCCCCTTAGGCATAGCTTATCGCGGACTGTTTTTGTCTACGCATGCCAGCATAAAATGGTTGGATAATCTTTGAGAACAGCGTTATGATGACAACCATTCAAGGTGACATGTGATGAGAAAGATGAGCATGGAATGTTATCATGCCAGGTCGAATGGTTCACATAGTTTCTTAACCGCAGTCACTTATTTGAACCCCATGAGCCCACATACCACCGCCGCTTTCTGCAGATGGCGCCTTGTAGGCGTTTTGCTTAAGATATTGTTATCGCCTATCTTGTAATTGACCGAATTATTTTGAACAAAACACTTAGCTTGGGGTTGCCCCATAAAGGTCAATGTTGCTCATTTTTATGTGTTGAAGTGAACTTTTACGCGCATTGAAAGGTCGGACATCACGAATCTTTACCTGAATGACAGCAGGTATCCAAAGAACATTATTCGAAAATACATATTTTAATGTAACGTTGGTTAGAGGCACCAGTATTTTAATGGTTGGTTCATAGGAAGGGAAAGGCGTAGTATCTGTCACACTTGCTCTGTGGACACCTGAACCGCGCCGTAAGGGAAGGGATGAAGGTGGGAGTGAAAGTGGATAGAGAGAAAGGGGGGTCGTAGTGGAGGGCTACGGAGTAATTTCGACCACCTGGGGATCTTTAACGTGCGCTGACATCGCACAGCACACGGACGCCACTTCGTTTCGCCTCCATCGAAACGCAGCCGCCGAGGCCGGGATTCGATCCCGGGAACTCCGGCACAGTAGTCGGCCGTCTTACCACTGCATCACCCCGGCGGGGCGCACCAGTATTGAAACGCCTTTCCGATATAAACCTAACTTCGGCGAGATGCGCTTTGGCGGTATTTGTGGAACCCACTATGCTAGCCGCGGTGGTTCACTGGTTGGTTCGCTTGTATATTGGCCCGGCGACCCAGGTTTGATCCAAGCCGCGAAGGACCCTTTTATGTAAAGGTGAAACTCCTGGCACCCGTTAACTGTGGGGCGACGCTGCTAGTCAGACAACCCAAGTTGGTCTAATGTCCAAATAGTAGAAGTTTGGGATGTTCAAGGCTTTGAACTGAGGAGAAAGTCCGTTCTGCACATGTTGGCGTACCATACACACTTGCAGTTGACATGACAAAGAGATGTGCAAGCTGCATGCGGTGATAACGATCCTGAAACACCTGGTTGTTAGCTGCCTGGCCAACTGCGTTAGTCGAAAGTTTCCTCGGACTTAAACAATATATGTGCACAGCGTTTTGTACCGCGAGCATTTTACGCATGATAAGGACAACGCAAGGACATATTTTACAGCCACGTTCCGGATCCCTCCAGCAGAAGCGGAGAGGCAACAGAGAAGCACATATAGAGGGAGAATACGTGTTGCGCCGCCGCATGGCTATAAGGTGCTATAGAGAGGAAAAAAGAGGAGAAGCTCCGTTTTCCGAACGACATTGCAAAGATTACGGCAAGCTACGTGATTTTGAGTGCGTATAGTCATCGTATTTGATGGCCCAACCAAAAATCGCCGTGTCAACACGGCCGCATCACGGTTATGGCTTATGGATTAGTCAGCCTCAGCCGAGTGCAGCTGAAAATTTGCTGTTTTGTTTATTCATTCCGTTATGCTTCGGTCACAAATTACGGGAGGCCTTCCATCGTGGTTAGTTTCGAATGTAGTGTGTTTTGACATGACTTATGTCGGAAGGCTTTGCATATACTTTCACGCAACAAATTAGTTTAACAATGAAGTGCCGCTATCCTCTTTTGGCATGCGCCAGGTGTTGTGCAGTTGTTTCTATCTGCAATGCATGCCTGTTAAAAAATAATAAGCAGGCGAGAATACATTTACATTCCCTTCTGAAAAACCAAAAGTTCTGCGGGGCAATAACCTCCTAAAATCTCATCAAATCGCATAGACTCTCATACGGTGCCCCTCATTGTCATAAAATTTTATACATAATTTATGATAATGTTCAAGAAACTATGAGACCTTATGCAATTATATGCGACTTGTATGTGATTTCTTATGTGAATTCAGTGAGATTGTGTGAGAAAGCATGAGGTTATTGCGTCATACAATTTTTTCATTAGGGTTGCTAGAGGCCGAATAAAGAAACGCGATGAAGGCTGTGACACGGATACTGCGATCGCCGTGTGAGCTTACTTGCGAGAGACGGAATGCTCTGCTTTTTTCCTGGCGTGTGCGACCTGTTTCCAGGCATGCAGGAGTCAAGCATAGCAGTTATTGCATGAAGGGGCGGGGCAAACGAAGGAAAGGCATGAGTTCAACGAACTGTCAAAACAAAGCAAACCAGCCTTGTGCACAGAATTGTAAGAAAAAACAACAGAATATGCAGAACAGATAAATAATCACAGCAACAAAGGTGATCAAGGCGACTTGTCTCAAAAACTCGCTATACTGCAAATGGAGTGATTAAACTATCACATGAAGCAAAATCACTGGTCCAAAACAAATGAACTGAACAGAATGATGACCATCTATGGCAGACTGTGTGACAAAAAGGACGGAAGCTTGAAACATATTATAGTTCTTCAATACTCTTCGGAAGCCTACTCGGGTGCGCAGTTGTAAGCGAAAAAAAAAAAAAAACGAATTATCATAGACATCAGCTCGACACTAGGTTTAAAGAAATTTCAGCTTGCGATCACGACGCATAGAGTTGAAGTGTAGAGACTGTGCAAGTTCTTGTTTATTGCTCTGAGAACCGAGTAAAGTTTGAAAAAAGTGTTATAAGTTTGCAGTTAATGCGCGGTGTGCTCCAGCTTGCAAACGAAGATTCTATTTAGGTAACGTTATGCTGTTACGAAAGCTATTGCTACTAGAAACAAACTTTGCGGCCCGATTTGAAAGGCGTTTAAGCTTTTCTATAAGATTAGAGTTTTGAGGTTCCCATACTGCGCGAGCGTACTCGAGTACCGGACCAATATTGTTTTATGTGAAGCAGTTATTTGACTTTCAGCAGAGATTTATAAACATCCAGTCTTACGAGGTTAATGATTCAGGATCTCTACAACGTTAAATATTTAACGTTGAATACGTTTGTTTCATCCAAAATATTCTGAAAAACAAACATGCTTCGTTCCTGATCGACATAAAAACGTTGGCCTCAGTGAGCTGGCGGCTGCGGACGCAAATTAAGGTCACCTGCATTTCTTTGACCTTCTCGGTGCATGCACAGAGCAGACTCGTCTGCTCCTCCTTGGCTCACAAGGCGTACCCATTCGAAAAAAATTACAGAACTGTGTCAAAAATCCGACAAAATATCCTGTAGTTCTGTCGTAACCATCAGATTTTTCTGTAGTTCTGTAGTACTTTTTATAGTTGTGTAGTTTTTCTGTCGTATATTTCTGTTGTCTCTAGGTCTGTACCACTTTTCTGTTGTAACTACATAAATTTCTGATGGTATTAAAGAATTTTCTATTGTCACAACAGGTTTCCCATCAAAAACCGCACAGAAATTCTGTCGTAACATCAGAAAATTTTCTGTAGTTTTTTCCGACTGGCAAGCACGACGTGGCCGTGGCTGGCCGACCTGAATGACTTGCATATGGCGAAGACTATATCCCGGCTTCAAAAATTATGACATTACGGCCACTTGTTTTCCTTCTTCCAGGGGTTAGCGCGCCAATTTTATGTCTGTTGCGCCTTACATTGTGGCAGAACCGGTTCCAACCGGCAGCGGGCTACCATATATTCCGCTCATTCTGCTCTTGCATCTTAGGATATGGAAACTATTTTCCTGCGATATGAAATCGAGCTCGCGTAGCTGACAGAGCACAGCCTAAAGAAAGTTTCGAAATTAGTGTATCCCAATCTATGAGCACGGTATCGGAATCGGTATATGGGTTAAGAAGCGCATTGAGCAGCATATGCTTCGCGGAGAGCATGAAGGCTGTCGCTGAAAATAAGTTACGTTCGTTATCTGCTTTGGCAAAGGTGCTACAGCGTAAGTCTGTTATTTTAATGGCATTAATAAAATTTGAATACAATGCTAACACTGCATGAATAGCACAAAACAAGAGGCACAAAACAAATCTCGTACGACCTCTGCTATTTGGACATTTGACCAACCTGGGTTGCTTGACTAGCAGCGTCGTTCCACAGTAAACGAGTGCCAGGAGTTTCAGCTTTATATCAAAGGGTCCTTCGAGGCTTAGATCAAACCTGGGTCGCCGGGCCAGTAGTTAAGGGCACCCGTGAACCACCGCGGCTAGCCTCGTGGGTTCCACAAATACCGCCAAAGCGCAACTCGCCGAAGTTAGGTTTATATCGGAAAGGCGATTCAAATACTGGTGCCTCTAATCAACGTTACATTAAAATATGTATTTTCGAATAATCTTCTTCGGATACCTTCTGCTGTCATTAGGTAAAGATTCCTGATGTCCGACCTTTCAAAGTGCGTAAAAGTTCACTTCACTTCAACACATGAAAAGGAGCAACATTGACCTTTATGGGGCAACCCAAAGCTAAGCGTTTTGCTCAAAATAATACTGTCATTTACAAGATAGGCGATGATAATATCTTAAGCAAAACGTCTACAAGGCGCCATCTGCAGGACGCGGCGGTGGTATGTGGGCTCATGGGGTTCAAATAAGTGACTGCGGTTAAGGAACAATGTGAACCATTCGTCCTGCCATGATAACATTCCATGCTCATCTTTCTCATCACACGTCGCCTTGAATTGTTGGTATCATAACGCTGTTCTCAAATATTATCCTGCTATTTTATGCTGGCATGTGTAGACAAAAACAGTCCGCGATTAGCTATGCCTAAGGGTGACTTCGAGGTAAGCATAGGAGATCTTAGGAATAACATCTTCCTCATTGTGGTTATTGTCTATTGAGATGAATTTAAGACACTTCGAAATAGTACCTTATATAAGCAGATTTTATCTTTATGAAAAAAGCCTCTAAGGCCTGGGTGCAATGATGGATGAACGTCGGATGAGATACTTTGCAGTATACGAAGCGTCATATCTAAAAAAAGAAACCGTTTCCGAACCGTATTTGTAGCAGATTTATTTCAAAACAAACAACATAAAACGTGTCTTCTAATAAAGAATATCTGGGGTTACAAAGACTTGTTTATTTGCTAGCAGTATACGCTGCAATGGCTTCGTCACGTATATTTTTCCATAGGTCCATTACAGGAGATACTTCTTCCACACGCCTGATCGCGGCTTCCATCCGCTGCAGCTGTTTCGATGAGAAATATTTTTTCCAACCTCCCACCTTGGCTTCCCTTACGAGGCAGTACTTAGTGGAATCTCCGTTGTATCCAACTTTGCATGTTTCTCCAAGGCGACGCAAATGTTTCGTGCATTCAGGAATTGAGCTTCCACGAAGATCACCGACAAGCACGTGTCTCATATTATCTGCTGTACATCGCGCGAGCAACGTCTGGAAAAGCTGTTCGTTTCTTTCCAGATCTCGAGCATAGTCATTCCCTAGAAAGCGCGCCATTTTAAGAATCGTCCCGCGGGTGTCTTCCATTAGTTCCTCGTATGTTAGGAATAGCACATTGGGCTCGTCCTTAATCGCATAAGCAGACACTACGTGATCGAAATAGTTTCCATAGCCGGCGACATCACTGCTGAGGAAAGCATCAAAGAATTCTTCAAACGTGCCATCTTGGAATTTGTAGGCGCTCAGGTTAGTCGTCATGTGGAAGAAGGATACGCAGACGTCCCAAGGGTTGCGAGTTAAGCAGATGTACTTTGCCTCCGTGTCGATCGCCTCTTTCTTAAGTGGGAAGTGTCTTACGAATAGCCGGAGTGGCAGGCTTGGCGTCCAGGTTTCGAAGCTTAGGAATCCAAGAAATCGCATGTTCTTCACGAATTCAGCGTAAGAATTCACTGGTTCTCCCCTCTTCAGAATGAGCTGCACAATGTAAATAACCCAGTGTGTTCCACTTTTAGGGTAAGATAGTAGCTCCATGTCGCCTTTTTGGGCACGAAACTGAAGTCTCTCTCTGAAGATATTCGGGTCAACGTGCGGGTCTCTCGGCACACCGTCTATTACTTCAGTGTGCGGCTTCCTCCTTTCCATGGCAGCTTTTTCTCTATAGTTTACGTAGAGAAGAAAAAAAAAAATTATGAGAGGTGTAAAATGCATCTATAAGTTCCTTATACACGTACTACTACTACTACTCCTGAATAAGAAATACAATTAAGTTCGAGTAGTGAAAGCTGTAATTCAATAAAGTTGGCTATTAGGCAGTCATTTGTTTCTATAAACAAACATTCCCAGAATGTGCTCACAATATTACTACTCTGCACACATGCACTACCTTCTATAACGATAAGTAATTGATAGGCCTCCACTCACCGAATTTCTGCTGAAATTATTTGAACTTTCGGTAAGCTATAGAAATGCGTCAGCCTCGGCGGCGATGAACCTGAGCACTGATGCAAGCTCTGTTCTCATATGGCGTGCTTGATATGAGGCGGCGCTTCGCGCACTGTCATTTTGTTTTTGCTCTAAGTTTATTCGTGCTTCTTTCTATTTGTTCAAAGTTGTTCCCAACGCGCCATCTGAGTCAGTATGCACTGTGTCCATGATGCATAACATAAAAAAGAAAAATATGCAGCAGCCAGTGTTCATTGCAGACGTGGCAGTGATAGAATTACTGTATGGCAATTTTTTATACTTTTCTGGTATAGCAATTTTGTAATGTACGGAATTGCGCTTTAATGTTAATTTCGAAGCAAACGTAATTATTTCCCTTCGGAATTATTTTTGCAGACATACATTCTGCTCATTGTGTAGGCAAAACAAAGCACTTCCAGACTCCAGTAGACCACCTCGAAAGGATGCAAGAAGCGCCGCAGGCTTGGACCAGTGTAAATGATTGGCAGGAAGGAAAAGAATTGAGTATAACTGCGCTTCTGCGACCCCCCATGGGTCTGCGAAGGGGCAGATGGGTTCAAAACGAGAACAGTGCCCGCCGCTTCTTTCTGTTTTGAGCGTAGCCAAAGTGACACGCGATAGACCCGCCATGATTCTGTTCTTGTTTTGTTACGGTGGTCTTATCTTTCCAATTACTAGTGCTATATGAAGTAAAATGGAAGGAATGATTATTTGGGCCCTAGGATCACAGAATATGTGCGTAGGGGCATCTAGAGAATGGTGTCAGTTTTGTTCACACAGTTTTCTTTGCTTTTATGCATGAAAACTGGATAGTACTTTCAGAGTAATTGCATATCTCGGCAAAAGTAATTGTAATACAATGTAGTTATTTTTAGAAGTAACAACTGGTGATGTAAAATAATTACTTTAGCGCATTTTTCAGTAGAGAAATCTATAATGCAGTTATTTCTTTCTCAAAAATAATTTTTCCACGTATGAACTGCAGTACTTTAGTCAGCAGTCAAATGCTGGAGGCGAATTTTGTGGGCGCTAAAGGGTTCCTAACTATGTCGGAATACACATAAATCTCCTGCGCAATTACAATGTGGGCGTGTAATTATCACGCTAATTTACGCGCGCTGTTAGGGAGTATAGTGATAAGAGGACACAACGCCCAATAAACCATCGAGTCCACGCCAGACGTAATTCTGACCAACGCGCGGGGGGCAATTTCTCGTGCTGAATACAAACGGGACGCCCTGTCGATATTCAGTGCATTTTGCTTCCAGAGCAAGCACGCGCTTTCTCTTTGCAAAAGACTGAGTGGGAGTACGTTATCAAAAAACCCAAAAGCACAAAAAAATGGTAAAGGAAGAAGGCAGCCTTGTAGCTGACCCAGAGGGGTGCCGATGGATGCCACGACGACCGTTGCAGCATCGAAAGCCAAACCGTCCAGGCCATATTCCTGGACCAAAAGCCTGCTGTCAACGTCAAGCAAGCCGCGACGAAAAACGGTTTCCGGTCGGCCACGGTACGAGCGATCTAGATAGAGTTCGTGGATAGGGTGCCTGTGTCTACCCCAGCGAGGGCTATAGCAAAACTGTCGCCTTTGCGCCACTCGAGGATCGCAGCAGCGGCTTCGATAGTGGGAGCAGCTCGACACCCCCGTGCGCTCGGCCTCGGTGGCGTCGGCAACAGAGGGGGAAAAGAGGCAGGCCAAGAGTGCAGTGTAGACCCGCTGACGGGAGGCCTGCTGCAAGCTACGAACAAGAAGACACAATGCTTTCCGTCGCCTGCACACCCGCAGCAAGCTGTCCTGGCCGGCTGACGATGAACACTTAAGTGGGACCTACGGTCATCGACACTTCCACCCCTAGCTCCATGGTCGTCTCCAGTGGTCGTCGGCCCTGCCTTCCTTTCTGGCATCCATGGCCTTTTGCAGCGGCGCCGGTGACTTGAGCTGTCTACAACTTTTATATACTGGCACGTTTCATAAATGGATTTTGTGTTTTGGCCTGAGTAGCTTTGGAACGTCAAACCCCACAAACCAAACCACCATCCTAAATGGATTTAAAGTTAAACGGCATTAGTGAGGGTTACCTTCTCTCCACTCGGTCTATCCAGGACACCTCCTCTCCTTAGTCAGTGACTACTACTACTACTAAGTTCTTTGGGTATTCTTGGGGAGAGGATAATAAACGCGGGTTATGCCAGCCTAAGTCGTGGCGGCTCTCTTGGCGTTCAGGAGAAGAGGAAGATGGGATGTCGGGAGGGAGTGTCATTGTTATGGAGCCACTGTTGCCGGCGTCTGCTTCTTCGCCAGCGCCATGGAAAACTAGAGGTGAGCAGCCAGGTCGGTCTCCTCTAGGACGGCTAGCAGGAGCCGGTGGACTGCCAAGGTGTTCCTGGCGTGGAAGAGCACCCAGTCCTCCGTGGCAGCAGGAAGACCAAGAGCCCGGTAGCCTGTCTCCATCCGTCGATGGTGGTGGGAGTGTGCTGGGCTCACACACAGGTTGTGCCCCAGCGCTCCGACGTCGCCATAGGAGGAGCATGCAGGGGAGTGAGCCCGGCCATAGACATACCATTCTGTGGGAGTCCAGGAACCTCCGGTGCGAAGGTTTAGTAGGAGAGCTCGCTCCCTGTGGGCAAGCTTTTCCGAGAGGCGGTGGAAGGTCCTCCCTTCGGTGATGCGCCGATCAGGGTGCAGGACCTTTACTGCCTTCTTGAGGGGGAGTCTGCAAAAGTCAAAGATGAAGATATCATTAGATATACTTACTTGATTGGAGTGGGCCGCTTTGGCGAGTGCGTCGGCCTCATCGTTTCCCTGGATGCGAGCATGGCCAGGGATTCCGTGCAGTGACAAAACGAAGCCGTCATCCTCCAGGGCCTGGAGGCGCACTCGTAGGTGACAAACCGGTAGCTGGGAGCAGGACGGCTTGATCAGGAGCTGCAGTGCCGGCCTCGAGTCGCACAGGATAGTATAGGGGCCGGGGGTCTGGCCGGTCTCAAGGTAGTTCGCCAGCTCGGCTGCAGTAGAGCTGCCTGGGAAGGAGAGCCTGCAGGAGCTGGACACCCCCGTCTGTGACGCCTTCATAACCACTGCAGCCTGGCCGATGAAGTGCAGGACCGAGCCGTCGGTGAAGAGGAGGGTGCTCCCTATTCACTCTTCTAAGAGGGCTGCGGCAGCCTGGCCCAGGGCAGCAACAGGGGAACGATGCTTGCTGACCCCATCCGAGTGGAGGGTGACCTGTAAAGGGGGACGTGTTGGCGGCGGAGGGAGAATGGAATCCCCAGGGGTTGGTCCGATGAGGTCCGTGTACGCAGCTGCAAGTTGTCCCATCCGTGAGTGGGGTTCACTGCGCAGCCGTGCCAGGAGGGAAGCTCGATCAGGGGCGTGGTGGAGGCGGTCCACATACGTGCAGCCTCTTTGGAGGAGCAGCAGTGTCAGGGGGTAGACACCGGCTTCCGCCAGTGTTGCCGCAATCCTAGAGCACTGCATTGCTCCCAGGAGGCGTCGGATTCAGCTCCTGCGGGCTCCGTCCAGGACGTTCACTCTGGTGGGCCTGAAGGAGACAAAAGGGAAAGCATAGAGAATGGATGAGGTGGCAGATGCCTCGAACAGCCGGATCGCCCATGATGTGCAGCCGTTGCCCCCTACAAGGAGGCGTAGGGCTCAGGTGATCCAGATAGGCCTTGTTCGCAGGGATGCACGTGAGGCTGTAGTCGATCACGAGCCCCAGGTACTTGACCGGGCGCTTCCAGGGCAGGCTGGTGCTGTCAATCACGAGGATGGCTGCACGGGCTGAGGCTCGCGCTTCTAATGGGTGGACCATTAGGGTGGATTTTTCTCCGCAGTCAATGACGAGAGCGCCTTTCGCCTCTCTCGTGTCTTTCCCTCTTTCCACACGGCCTTCCCAGGACACCTCCTCTCCCCAGTCCAGGACGAGCTAAAGAAACCTAAGGTGGCTTTAGACGAGCGCGCCTCTCGCGATTCTCGCGTCTTATGGTCTCCTCAGCGCCAATGTCCACGGCGCTTCCTCGGCAGCGGTTCCTCTGCGGCTATCTCCTGCTGCCGCCCAGTTTCACCGACGCGCCAGCTGACTGCAGTTCCTCTCGCTGCAGTCCTTGCGCCACCACGCCAGGATGTCGCTCCCGTGGTCACATCCAGGCCCTCCAGATCATTCTGGCTGCTTCCCGAAGCTAGGACGCTCGTCGAGCAGCTCGCTGCTCGTATCGAAGCCGACCCTGCACTTGGCTTGGGCTTGCCGGACGCGACTGCCTTTTTTGGTGTGTGATTTGCGGGCACCCTCTTTGGGTTGCGTTGCTCATCGCGGTAGCCACCACGTCGCGACCCTTCGGACTCCTGTGCGCGACATCCCGCCCCGCTATGCCCTCCCAAACCTTTCCTTATACACATAACCCCTGGTCGCCAAGAGTGCCGCCGCAGCTTCAGTCCAGAATAAGTCGTGGCCAGGTTATCGTCCCAATTCCCTACATCATAGCAACCACCATCACCCTTCGGTGGTTGATGACGCACACGTGTGGTTCTGATTTTCTGACGGGGACGTTATCGTCCCAATTCCCTACATCATAGCAGCCACCATCACCCTTCGGTGGTTGACGACGCACACGTGTGGTTCTGATTTTCTGACGGGGAGACCACCGCCGTACCCTTCGTTGCTTGGTCATTGTACGTGCTTACCGCTCCGGCCGTGAGCGCGAAGCCACGCCAATTGAGCAAAACGCTCCTCTCAACGCCTTGCGCGTGCTTCCCCATTCGGTGTTTTATTTACCGGGTGCCTCGCCGCTCCACCAGATATGGCTTGAGCACCCGCAGTTAATGCATACTATCTTGTCTCAATCAACTAACAGCAAGTGCATTTCCCGTAAAAACATATTTTAAGTTAAAACAAATTCTTTGTCGCATTAGCCTCTATTACTTTAGCCTCCGATCTGTTTTCAAGTTCATATCTTTCATACATTATTGCATAAATTCACTACTGGCGCGTAGAAGTAAGCACGAAGAATGTACATTTGTTGGTTTAGGTGTCCTGTACTCTGCTATATGAATATATCATGTTTTGTTTATTGCTTCGATCTAAATTAATACTGCTGACGAAAATCGATGTTTCTGGCTTTGGTTACTTTGTACAGCTGGAAGCAATATGAAGGGGAACACGGGAGAGCGTGGCTTTCGCATTTCGCAAAGCGCTGCTACCAGCTGAAGACGAGGATGGCCGGCACAAGGAGCATGCTCTGAAAGAGCAGCCGGCTAAGCTCGATTTTGCGTGCGTATTTACAGCTGAATCTTCTCACTTGTCGCTGGCAGCGCTTTGCAGAGCGCAGAGGCCACGCGCTCCCATGTTCCCTTTCATATTGCTTCTAGCTGAACTAGGGCTGCTACCTTATTTTTTCTCTCCTCATTGCTGTCACCTCCTTTCTAGCATGTTCCTGCTTAAGATATTTCAACGTATATACTGTGGCGTTTCCGACATCATAGTTCTTTGCCGCTGCCTGTCAGCCCGGCCTTCAAGCCCACTGCGGCTTTAGCAGGCCGATGACGTAATCAGGCCGCGGAAAGTCAGGGCCACTTCCGTCCCGTCTAATTCTCCCAAGCGGGGGCGAAAGGAGGAAAGAAAAAGCTGGGAGGAGGACTTCTCCCTCGCGCCTAAATTTTCCCCTCGCACTGACGGCGCCGCCGACTGCGCTGCGTGGCTTGCTCCGTCCTCGCGTGAACCGCTGTAGCCGTTACGACTCCGCTCGTTTTGAATTAGAACAGTCGTCTGCGTCGGTCGTCGGCGTAGCCTAGCGCTGTGAATTCTCTGCGTGTTGGCTTATCGGCCAAAGTCGCGACTTTTCGTCGCGGTTCTTTTACTCTGTGCATCTCATTCCTGCTGGCTCTTCGCCCCTTCGTGTGACGAGAGACTTGTCTGCGTGCACCTCCAGTTCCGTGGACCCATCTCGTCTGCTGATTGTGCTGGCCATTACAGTCGGCGATACCCGCTGTGTTTCGTGTTGTTGAACTTGTTACCTTCATGTACTGTGGAGAGACGTGCGTTTCGAAGAAGACGGTTCTTCCAGGAAGGGTAGTGTAAATTTTTAATCATGCATTTTGGTTATGTATAGCACAGTGACATGTGATTACTTGCATCAAATACCAAACTAGGTAACTAGAATGCAGGTATTTGCTCATGTGTCTACATTGCTTTGATGGTATGGAATGCGTAGGATGAATATGTGCATCATTTATTTAATTTCATATCAACTGTACACATGCTGACAGAAGCAGTGCCGGCAAACTGGGTTATTTTGTAGTGATAAAGCAAGCATGCAAGATTACAATGTTAGCGCAGAACACATAACATTACTGTAAACTGTTAGCTATGTAAAGTGCGTGTGTGTGAGGGATACCTTGTCGCATCTTTTCATTTTCTGTTTCACGTGCACTTAATAAAAATGGGAAACGATATCTGCTGTTTTCTGTGCTATTTCTATACTGCGGTCGGGTACGCTTGCTCGCGAGCGCCTGCGCCCTCGAGAGCGCTATGCTTGTGGTTTTTCTTTCCATCACACTGTTCCTGCCGCGAGCCGGTCGCGCCGCGGCAGAACGATGATGCGGTAGAAAATCCACGGGCAGAGCGTTTTCCCGGGCACGGGCGCACGCGAGCGCGCGACCCGCGCTGCTTGAAGCAACCTACCGACACCCCCTTCAGCGCACCGTTTTTTTTGGACCAGTCCGCTATACGGCCTCCTCCGTCAAGTCCATTTTTTACGCGCCCCCTCCCGCTGTAATCCTCTAATGGGGAGTTTGGCGCTAGCGTCTGTAATTCGTGGCCGCTGGGAGGTATAGGGAGTTTCACACCCCTGACGTAATGCTGGTTAAAACTTTCTAATAAAGTTTATTATTATTATTATCATTATTATTAATAAAATTATTATTATTATTTGTTTAGTGTATTATTATTATTATTATTATTATTATTATTATTATTATTATTATTATTATTATTATTATTATTATTAATATTATTATTATTTATTTATTTATTTTTTCCCCAAGATGGCGCCCAGTAAGGACGCATGTGCGCCGTGCTCCCGCCCGTTTTTTGGCAAGCAGCAGTTTTTACGATGTGCCGACTGTGCGAAACGTGTTCACACGAAGTGCGTCACTTGGGCGGATGACGAGCTGCAACTCCTGAAGTCCGGCTCTCGGCCATTCGTGTGTAATTTGTGTGCGTCGTCGTCGTCTGACGGTGTTAGGCTTAGCGACAGTGGTGCGCCGGCGGCTACGTTCCTTTCTCCCGTCGCCCCGCTACTGGCCAGCCACCCGACCGGTTTTCCCCCTTCAACCGCGACCGGCGAACATGGCGGTGAGTTTGCCTCGCTACGGGCTCTCCTCCTCGACGCGCTTGAGGGAATCTCTTTTCTGAGCGATGAGGTTGCCCAGCTACGGGAAGAGAACGAGCGCCTTCGTGTAGAGAACTCGCGGGCTTTCGTACAACAAGCGGAGGTCATTGCCTGTCTACGTGCCGATGCTGGCGGCCTACGCCAGGAGCTTGTGCGGTGCGCTGCTTCGCAGTGTGAGCGTCCTCTCGTCGAGCGTCCTCTCGTTGTCTCCGTGGGCAATCCTACCCGTGAGGAGCAGCCATCTGTGGACTACTCCGCCGCTCTTCATCGAGGGATGACTCCTGGCGATATTACCTGTTCATCTTCTGCCTCTGCTCCTCCCCGTGCGGTTAACTCACCCAGTGCGATGAAGAAGCACCGAAGTCGAGCCATTACTGGCGCATCGAGCTCATCTGTCCTTAACGTTGCCATTTACCAAAAGAAGCGTCCGAAGACTATTTTAGTCTCTAAACTCAGTCCCGATACTACATCGGTAGACGTTACCAACCATCTAAAATCAGTGAATATTACCCCCATTTCCTGCCGGCAGCTGAAAACAAGGTACGACTCCTACTCGTCCTTCCATATTGAAGTTGATGAAGAATCCTACAGTAAGCTTGTTGAGCCTTCGATGTAGCCGATGGGTTGCATATGCAAGGACTTTCGTGGGAAGCTTTACGACGATATGCTTCATCCCTCTGAACTGACGCAAAATTGCAGTGGGCCCTAATTTGGATATCTATTATCAAAACGCCCGAGGTCTTCGGACAAAGGGATCTGAATTTTTTTCTAGCGTCTTGTCCTCTTGTTATACCGCTGTTGTGGTTACCGAAAACTGGCTGTGAAGTGATATTCCTTCCAATGATTTCTTTCCAAATAATTACTCTGTTTTTCGTAGTGACCGCCCTGAAACAGGTCCCAAATCAAGAGGAGGTGGAGTGCTCATTGCTATTGACAGTTTTGTGAAGTGTGTTCGACGTTCCGATCTGGAAACTGTTGAAGAATGTGTGTGGCTCGAGCTCACTTTAAATCGACATGAAAAAACTTTTACTTGCAGCTTTCTACATTCCTCCGGATCTTCCTCCTCCAGCCTATCATGATGTTCTGCTCTCAATCGAACATGTTATAACCCGTCATAGCAAACACAAACTTCTTATTTTAGGCGATTTTAATACTCCTGGTATCAACTGGAACTCATTTATTTCTTCTCACAACAATCATTACATATTAAGTAAGTGTAACGCTCTACTTGATTTTATAGCCTTTAACTCTTTGCAGCAACACACTTTCATTGAAAACTGCTGTGGTAATATTCTTGACATCTGTCTATTGAATTTTGAAAGTGTTCGAGTATCGAGTTCAGACATACCGCTGACTCGCTGTGACAATTAAATTTCACCCTCCGCTTCTAGTTACTACTGCTGTCTCTGCCTCACCTTCTACTAATTCAGATCGGGTGAGGAATTCGCCCCGTTTCGCGTATGCACGTGGTGATTATGTCGGTCTTTTCAGTTTCTTCTTTTCTGTCGACTGGTCCCTTTAAATGACATTAATGATTCAGATGGACAAGTCAGTCGCTTTACAGAAATAGTTCTTGATGGTATGTGTCGGTACATACCTTTGCATACTCCTACGCGTCGGAAGTTCCCTTCCTGGTTTTCAAGGGAACTAATATCGGCGTTAAAACTCAAGGAACGGGCCCATCGTAAAGCGAAACGCCCTGGGTTTCACAATTGGGCAGATGAGTTTCGCCGTGTGCGTTCTCTTTGCAAACGCTTATACAAGCGGGACTACGACTCCTATCTTGAGTCTTTAGAAAGGAGTGCCTCAAATCGTCCTAGTCAGTTCTGGCGTTACGTTCGCAAGCGTTCCAATAAATCAGATTTAAGTATCAGCTTAGTTGACTCTCAGGGTTCGGAAATTCGGGATGTTGCCGACAGTTTTGCCCAACATTTTTCCTCCGTTTACAAACATCCACATTGTGATTCCGTTTGCCTCCTATCTGGTGCACTATCTAATTCCATTCTCTCTGACGAGGAGTTGATAACTGAGAGTCTTAAGCGTCTGAGACCATCTTTGTCTCCTGGACCTGATGGCATTACAGCTGCCATAAAAAAGCCTTCAGTTATATCTTTTTACCAGTACTGACTGCCATTTTTAATAACTGTTAAAAAAATGCTGCCTTTCCTCGCGTGTGGAAAATGGCACGCGTGTTTCCTGTCTTCAAGTCTGGAAACAAATCTGAAGTTTCCAATTATCGTCCGATTTCTCTTCTATGTGCAACCTCTAAGCTTTTCGAATTAGCTTTGCACAGCGTAGTTTACTTCCATCTCAAACATATTATAGCAACGAATCAACATGGCTTCATGTCGGGTCGCTCTACTTCTACCAGCCTAGTCACGTTTATGGCGTATGCCTCTGCAGCAGTCCTTCAGAGGGGTCAGGTTGACACTGTGTACTGTGATATGAGCAAAGCTTTCGACGTTGTTACTCACTCACTACTTCTTGAAAAACTTCTACTCTCTGGCGTTGAAGTCTCACTCGTAGCCCTCCTACGCAACTATCTCCTTGATCGCTTCTGCTTTGTCAGTGTCAATGGACAGACTTCTTTCGTTTACCCTGCAACGAGTGGAGTTCCTCAAGGTTCAGTACTAGGCCCGCTTCTCTTCTCCGTTTTTATTAATGATGTTTCCTCGGCGATAAAGAACTCCTCGTTTCTTCTTTATGCTGATGATATAAAAATATTCAAGGTAATACATTCTTTTTAAGATTGCTTGTTGTTGCAATCGGACATATCTGCTTTTTCTGATTGGTGTGCGAAGAATCGACTTACCCTCAATTCTTCCAAAACGAGGGTTGTGTCCTTTATTCGTAAAACACATAGCTTTCTCTACCATTATTCTGTGAATTCTGTGCAGTTGGACAGGGTTGATGAAATTAATGACCTTTGTGTACTTTTTGACCGCACCCTCAGCTTCTCCTCTCACACTAAACGCATTGCTCAGCGGGCTATGCTCACACTCGGATTCGTTTGCAGACTTTCGAGAGAGTTCCATACTCCACTTCCGTTCCTAAAACTGTACCTGTCCATATGCTTGCCGGTCTTGGAGTATGCGTCGGTTGTTTGGAATGGCACTTGCAAATCGAACTTGGACAAGGTTGACAGAGTACAAAAATAATTTTTACGGATATTTCATTATCGCTTTCCTTGCGCAACTTCCCCCTCTCGCTCCACCAGGAGCGCCCAACTGAATCTTCCTTCTCTTCACTGCCGTCGTATCAGACTTGATATCATATTTCTGTACAAACTCCTTCATGGCCACATTATGTGCCCTCAGCTCTTACCTGGCCTCGGCGACCGCTTTTCGATGGAGGCGATAAGCAAGACGACCGTGTGCAGTGGAATGTCAGTGCACGTTAAAGAACCCCAGGTGGCCGAAATTTCCGGAGTCCTCCACTACAGCGTCTCTCATAGCCTAGAGTACATCCTACTGCGCGTTCCGCGAAAGAGCATGAGGGAATTCAGACCATTTCAGGTTTCTCCTCTTCATTCCCACTCCCCTCTGGACAGGATGCAGTGGTTATTTAACTCTTTTTGTCCTCACCTTGACATCTTTCAAAACTCGCTCTGTTCATTTACATTGGATGTTCGTAGCGTTGTACTCTAAATAGTACTTTATCACATATAACTCCCACTTTCTAGCCTTAATATTCTATTTACTTCACTTTTTCTCTTTTCTCCTGTTCAATGCTGTCTGTATCTTGAACTACTTTTTATCCGTTTCTTACTTATATTTCAACTTTAAACTTTATATTCGAATCTTACTGTCCCTTGTTCAATTTTACTTCTTTATTGTATTATTCTGTATTTCTAGCCTGTGTTTTAAGTACCATGCACTTGTTGCGCCTGGAATGCATTGTTTATTTTATGTATATTTCTATATTACTATAATCAATGTCAGTTATTTGTTGTTGTTTTTTTTCCTCTTCTATCTACCGTTCTTTTTTGTTTCCTTTCCTGGTGTGCTCAAAAATTCTCTTACTGTGTATATAAGTGATGCTACTCATTGAGTGCTTACTTTCCATGATACTTTTCGTCTCAGTTTCATTTCATGTATTATTTATTTATTTTTTTGTGTGTTCTCTCTGTATGTGTAAACATGTTTGTGCTTTTTCATTTTTGTTTCTTTTTTTTTATTTGTGCTGCAGCACAAAGACCACATGGTTGTTCCTGCGCACATTAAATAAAGATTGATTTTAACCTGTACACGAGCGGGAAGTTCGCTCACTACGGCGGTTGCATTTGAATGCTGTGTTTTGGTGCACTTGGGCAGCATAAAGCCGTATCAAGCACGCGACTAGATTGCCCCCTCTGGCCCGAACCCGCCGCAGTGTCAAGTGCACCGCGGGTTGGGGGTCCCAGCTCTCGCTGTTAGGGCTGGCGCATTGGGACTAGAAGGCGTCTTCCGCGTATACCCCCCCCCCCCCCCCCCCCCGCCCCTGTGGTGGTGCGCTTTTCACGAGTAGCCCCCATGACATATCCTGAAGGTTTAGAAGGCATTTTGGCTAGAGTGAAGGCGGACAGGAGGCTTCGGGTGTGGGCACAGGCAGTGCATTCTCGTCTTAAGGCCGACCTCCAAGGGGCGAACTGTCACTGCGAAATTCTCCCGGTGAAAAGTCAAGCGTAGCGCACTGCTGCGAAATCTTTGCACGATCCTCCAAAGAGTGAAATCCACTGTTTGGAGTCGTCTCGTAGGGCGCCGCTTCAGCATACTAAGCGATAGCACGTACACAAAGTGACTAAAAGCGTAAAGATGAGAAAAAAGACAGGAACAGACTGGCCACTACTTTCTTGGCTTTTGACAAAACAGCTTGTTTTTATATTTGACGTAAGCTTTTGAGTCCTTTTAACGACACAAGGCATTTGAGTGCAGCTGTGCATCTTCCTTGGTTTAAAGTGTTTCGTGTATACCTTGGGCAGCAACGTGAAATGAATCTCCGTGACCAGCAATGGCAACGTAGATCGTCCGTGCATATTTACTCGCATTAGAATCTCGTAAATGCTCTCACATCGCAACCAACGCGAGAACAGGGATCGTAAGAATTCGATACGTTATTTGCATTACAATGATCAAGCTCCTGGGTCATTGCAGGAAGGAAATCTTATGAAGCCACCGCACTGAGCTCGGCGTCAGCAGCGTTCCTAACCGACGCTCTTGCCGCTGCAAGGACAAGTGCTGACTACGATCCTAGATTTTATTATGTCTCATCAGAGATGTTATGATTAATTTCATATAAAACGCTTCTTCTGACGATAACTGCAAAAAGTTGCTGGCAACAGTACGAAGCCGTCCCGTGGCGGCGGCCATTGAAGACGGCGGGGGCTACGGCAACTAGTTCTGCGCGCTGATTAACTTACGTTCACCGGAAGCTGCGAAGCGGCGGCCGCTGCGAGAAAATAACTGAAAATGCTTGATCGGGCACGAGCAGCACATTCTCGCGCCATGCCTAGAGCGGAGTCGTCGCCGGGCGACGTTCTCTTACTATTCGAAGGTTTTTTTGCTCCACGGTTGGCGGCCTTTAGACGAACATGTCCTGCCGCTCCCTCGACACAGGAGATGGGGGACCCTTCACCTGCCTCCCCCCCGGTCGCCGTCACCCGCTGCATGTGTCGGGGGCATGGTCACCGCGCGTGCTCTTGCAAACACTTGGCTTTCACTCTGCCTTTAATGGCGGTTAATAACCGGAGCCCTCCGCTATGCTGCCACGTATAGCAGCTACCAACATTCACACCAACTGCCGCACGATTACGCATCTCGCGGTGGTCTCTGCAAGGCCCATACGGCAGCCTTCCTGCCATCTGGGTCGGCGACGGAGACATCCATCGTCTCGGCACAAACTGGCCGCCTCTTAAACGGGTGAAGAAGCAGCCGCCCCTAGACCACGTGGGCCTACCTCGAGGCTTACTGCCCTAACTGCGCATTCTTAAGTGCGTCGGCCCTAAATGCGCCGAGGAAAGCTGTGGTTCTCGACGTAAAAGCGGGACACGTGTGCGAATTGCAACTGAAGGTAGCTGGGGTATACCATTGCAACATCCGATAGCAGCCCTTCGTCTGCGCCTAACGGAGTAGATGTGGAGTTCGCAACGCCGATCAGGCGCCGGTCCCGCGAGGCCACTCGACGTCGTGCATCCGATGCTCCCCGTTCTCCACCCCCATTTATTCGCCGTTTATTCGTTTCCTCTCGGGGTACATGACCCGTACGTCAGTAACCACATGTGACTCTTGCAGGCTCCGGCACGCAGCCCGCATGGAGTGGCTGCCAGCACTTCCCCGTTTTACAGCATCTATGGCGACAAAACAGCGCAAGTATCTCGCGGCACAACACTGTCGGATCACAGAAAATGAGCGAGCACTGAAGAATCTGCAGTAGAGTAATGCGAAAGCACGGATGCTGCTGTTGGTTGCTTCTGGTTGCTTTTATACTCGCGGACAAGATTTTCTGGCTAGTCAGGCTTTTACATATTTAAATGTTCACACGCTTCCGAACGAACATTTAAATATGTAAAAGCCTTCCTCAAGGACAGAACTGCTACTATAGGTATCGGCAATATCCGGTTTCAACGGAAAAACACACCAAACTAGGGAACGCCGCAAGGGTCAATCATATCCCCATTACTATTCAACATTGCCATGATCTCACTGGTGGAAAAACTAAGCAAGATCCGGGACGTAGTTCATACCATATACACGGACGATATCACGGCATGAACCACAAGAGTCCACCGGAGAGAAAGACCAAAACGTGCAGGAGGCGGCAGAATCCATCATGGATTTCGCAAGAAACAGCGGCATGGAATGCTCACAGGAGAAGTCGGAATTTATCCGAATACACTCAAGGAGATTTAAACCTCAAAAGATAACGCTATTATTAAAAGTACAATCAATAAAGGAAACGGACAAACTCCGGGTCCTAGGTATGTGGCTCCAAAACTACGGGATAAGAAAACACACGATCAAAACATTACCCAAAACAACGACCCAAAAATGCGGATTGATCAGCAGGATAACGAATAAAATAAGCGGGCTAAAGGAGGCCGACGCAATAAGGATAGTCACTGCCTTGGTGATACCACGACTGACGTACAGCTTGCCGTACTACTAACTAAACCAAGAGGAAATCAATCAAACTGACCCCCAAATTAGAAAAGCATATAAGATCGCGCTAGGACTCCCCCCAGAGCATCGACGCAAAAGCTCATGGAACTAGGTGTTTTCAACACCTATAAACCAACACAGCAAAGCGGCCACATTCTTTCAGAAAGTCAGACTAGCACAATGCAAGGTAGGAAGGCACCTACTAACGCGACTTGGCCACCGAGACGCAATAAGAGAGATAGAAAATTCGACTGATATACCACAAAAGATTAGAAAGAAAGAAAAGAAACGTTCGTGGTGAGCCCTATACCAAAAAACATGAGCCCTCTGCACAACACAGGGAGGAGAGAGGCTAGGACAAGAGCTCTAGGCCGAAGCCTGGCAAAGAAATCAAACGTCCTCTACTTGGATGCTTCCACATACAGAGACAGAAAAGTGGCGGTCGTAGCCGTAGTTAACAACCGGAGAAAATAAATATCCAGCATGTCAATTAGGACCGGGGATGTAAACACGGCGGAGGAGGTGGCAGTAGCTTTAACCATCTCGGAAGCAAACAGAAACTACCAGAGCTATACAATAGTAACATAATCACAGGCCGCATGCAGAAGCTTCCCAAGGGGAAGGATAAGCAGGCAGGCAGGCACCCTCCTCAGGGAGGCGACAAAACTAAAAAGCAAGCAGAATGGGGTATGGGCGCCTGGGCACGGAAGGGTGGAGGGAAACCTTAAGGTCGACGCGATAGTAAGAGGTTACACAAACCGAGTGAGCGACGACAAGGAGGAAACCAACGCTACTCCAAACAGTCATGGAGCGCTCACCAAGTTATGGAAGTTCAGTTCAGTCGTTCAGTCGTGTCCGACTCTTCGTGACCCTATGGACCATATCACGCCACGCTTTCCGGTCTCTCACTATCTTCCTAACATCACATAACTTTATCTGCAGCGCCTCGAGAATGCCATCTAACCATCGCGTTCGCTGCCTACCCCTTCTCCGGTGACCCTCAACCTCTATCAACATGAAATCTTTCTCCAGCGACTTCTCTCTTCTCATCAGATGACCAAAGTAGCTGAGCTTTAGTATTTGACCCTCCAATAAGCAGTCAGGGTTTATGGTCGACAATATCGACTGATTTGATCTGGCCGTCCAAGGAACGCTCAAGCGTCTCAGCCAGCACCACAATTCAAACGCATCAATTCTTCGGCGGTCAGCCTTCTTCACAGTCACACTCTCGCATCCATACATCACAACTGGAAAGACCATAGCACGAGTTATACAGATCTTGGTTGGCAGTGTAATGTCTCTGCTCTTTACTAGGCGGTCAAGGCTAGCAATGGCTCTCTTTCCCAGAAGCAGGCTTCTCCTAATTTCATGGCTGCAGTCTCCTTCCGGGGTAATCTTGGAGCCCAAGAAGAGAAAATCTGTCGCAGCTTCCACTTCTTGTTCCTTGATGCTCCAGGACTTCATAGGGCAAGACGCCATGATCTTTGCCTTTTTAATGTTCAGTTTAAGCCCAAACATCTCACTCTCTTCTTGTACGCGCATCAGAAATCTCTTGAGTTCCACTTCACTTTCTGCCATTAAAGTGGTATCATCCGCATATCTAAGGTTGTTGATACATTTCCCAGCAATGTTCACTCCAGCTGAAGACTCCTCCAGACCGGCCTTCCTCATAATGCACTCAGCATATAGGTTAAATAGGCAGGGCGACAGTATGCAGCCTTGTCTAACTCCTTTCTCAATCGGAAACCAATCAGTAAAACCATGCCCAGTTCTGACTGTGGCCTCTTGCCCTTCATACAGGTTCCTGAGGAGACAGATGAGGTGAATTGGAAGTCCCATCTCTTGGAGAGCTTGCCACAATCTGCTGTGATCTACGAAGTCAAACCTTTCGCATAATCAATAAAGCAGAAGTAGATGGCTCTCTGGAACTCTCTTGCTTTTTCCATGATCCAGCAAAGGTTGACAATC
Source organism: Amblyomma maculatum (assembly GCF_055883805.1). Lineage (NCBI taxonomy): Eukaryota > Metazoa > Arthropoda > Arachnida > Ixodida > Ixodidae > Amblyomma > Amblyomma maculatum. The sequence goes on from NC_139347.1 coordinate 136,455,397, forward strand.
TGGTCTCTAGTTCCTCTGCCCTTGCGAAACCCAGCTTGCACGTTCGGAAGCTCCCGATCCACATACTGCTGCAGCCTACCTTGGAGGATTTTCAACATCACCTTGCTAGCATGCGAAATAAGCGCGATCGTGCAGTAACTGGAACAATCCTTGGCACTGCCTTTCTTTGCAATGGGGATGCAAACTGACCTCCTCTAATCCTGTGGCCACTGAAGGGTTGTCCAAATTTTCTGACATAATGTATACAGAACGTTAACAGCTGTCGTCATGGTTGAGGTTTTGAAGCAACTCAGCTAGAATGCTATCAATTCCGCTAGCTTCGTTCTTAGCAAGGCTGGCTAAGGCCCATTCAACTTCTCTCTTCGGCATGTCCGGCTCGAGATAAGTAATCACAACCGTCTTATGCTGGGTTTGCACACCCGGGTCTTTCTTGTACAGTTCTTCTGTGTACTCCTGCCACCTCTTCTGTATCTCTGAGGCTTCAGTGAGGTCCCTGCCTCGTTTGTCCTTTATCACGCCCAGCTTAGCACATAAGCTTCCTTTGATATCTTTGATTGTCTTATAGAGGGCTCATGTGTTCCTCAATTGGCTGTTGGCCTCAACTGCTTGACACTGTATGTTCAGGAAGGCATTCTTATCTCTTCTTGCTATTTTCTGAAAATCCGCAATCCGCATTGAGAACCTTATATCTTTCCATTTCCTCCATGACTTTTGCCATCCTCCTTTCCTCAGCTATTTGCAAAGCCTCTTCAGATAACCAGTTTGCTTTCTTGCCTTTCTTTAGCTTTGGAACTACCTTAGTAGCAACTTCTTGTATTATATCACGAACATCAGTCCACATCTCCTCAGGCTCTCTGTCTTCTAGATCTAATTCTTGAAATCGATTCCTCACTTCCACAGCATATTCTGATGGAATTTGATCCAGATCATACCTGAAGGCCTTCTAGTTTTCTGCGTTTTCCTCAATCGAAGCTTAAATTTAGCAACAAGAAGCTGATGATCAGTGCCAAAACCGGCCCCAGGCATTGTTTTTACTGCTTGTATAGCGCTTCTCTATCGCTGCCGGCAAATAATTAATCAATCTGATTCCTGTGCAGACCGTCCAGTGAAGTCCATGTGTACAGGCGCATCTTGTGGCGTTGAAAATGAGTATTCGCTATGGTCAGGTTGTTTTTTTGACAAAACACTACTAGCCTCTGCCCAGATTCATTTGGCTGACCAAGACCGAACTTGCCTGTAATTCCGGATATTTCTTCACTACCCACCTCAGCATTCCAGTCTCCTATGAGAAAAAGGACGTCTGACGATGGAGTGCGGTCTAAAAGGCATTGCAGGTCAGCTATAAATCTCTCAACGTCAGCTTATTCAGCAGTAGTGGTTGGTGCATAGACTTGGATAACTGTTGTGTTGTAAGGGTGACCTTGGATCCGAAGTGAAATCCTTCGGTCGTTTTTGGCGTTGTACCCTAGCACTGCTTTGCCCATTTTTCTGTTTACTATGAGAGCGACCCCATTCCTTCTCCTGGATTCGTGCCCACAATAAAAGACATAATGGCCGCCGGAATTAAATTCTCCCATTCCGGTCAACTTGAGCTCGCTGATACCAAAGATATCAATGTTCTGTCCATTTCTCGCTTGTCGACATCCAGTTTATAGATCTTACATTCTATGTTGCTATGTGGTATATCTCCTTGCAACATCGGACATTTCGGTCGCTTCCCGACGCATCCACAACTGAGCATCCTTTTGGATTTAGCCCAGCCGCTTCATTTGTCCTGGAGCTACTAGGAATGGCCTTTTTTCATCCCCAGTAACATGTGGGATGCCTTCCAACCTGGGGGGCTCATCTTCGGGCGCCATATCATTAATGCTGTTGTAACTGGTCATAGGGTTTTCTTAGCAGGAAATACTGGAGTGGGTTGCCATTGCCTTCTGCAGTGAATCACATTTTATCAGAACTCTCTGCCGTGACCTGTCTATCTTGGGTGGCCCTACATAACAGAACTCACGACTTCATCGAGTTTCGCAAGCCCCTCCGCCACGACAAGGCTCGCCCTACTCTATGAAGGGGAGTATGGCGCCGTAAATACCCGCTTCCCCACAAAAATCTCAGAAGACAACAAGAAACTACCTGGAGACGGCTACAAACACCCAAGTCGCTACATATACAGTAAGATTTGGCCTACGCAATACGCTCTAGAATGCGTGTGGTGCGGAGAGATAGCCACCCTCTACCATTCCACATGGGGCTCTCGGGCGTGCCCGATAGCGCCCAAAATTACGAACTCGTCACTTGAGCAGTCGGAGAGGCTTCTGTTCAGCGCCGACCCACAAGGTCAACTAGCGCTGGTCGAGCGGGCCGAAGAGGCAGCAAGAACCAGTGGGATCCTGTACCTAGGAACACCACCTGCAGCTCAAGATCCCAACCCTTGAACTCCTTCCCATTTTGCGGCATAAAGTTTTTACTACTACTCTTCAACAGGTACTGGACAGAGGGCAGTGTCCCCGAGGAATGGAAGCACGCTAAAATTATTTTCTTACACAAAACCGGGCAAAGGACTCGAGATGGGGAAGCTCCGCCCAATCTCGCTAACGTCATGTCTCGGGAAAATAATGGAACACGTTGTCTTAAACCGGCTAATTATGCGCATCGATGCGGAACGCACGTTTCCCCCGTCCATGATTGGCTTTCGAGCAGATCTTTCGACTCAGGACATCATGTGGCAAATTCAACATGGCATTCTAGATCCAAATCGCATAGGAGCCACGCGAACCATCCTGGGACTCGATGTGAGTAAAGACTTCGACAATCTGTCACACGCTTCTATCCTCACTCAGCTCTCACAGATGAACGTAGGCAAACGAACACACGAATACATCGCTACCTTTCTGAATGCGCGTACGACTACGTTCCATTTCATTGACAAAACTAGCGACACAATTACACTAGGGACGAGAGGAATCCCGCAAAGCGCCGTAATTTCACCTTTTCTCTTCAACATCGCTATGAGCAGCCTCCCGCGTCTGTTAGTTGATATCCCACACACATCACATCATTCCATATATGCCGACGACATCACCATAAGGAGCAATTCTGGCTCTGATGAAGAGATTAAAGAGTCACTACAACCAGCTATCGACACGGTACAGTCTTACGTGCAGGAAGACGGCCTTACGTGTTCACCTGCTAAATCAGACCTCTTAGTTGGAAGGAACAATCAAGCTTCACAGGCAGAACCAGATTCTCGAGAACCTATCCAGTTACACATTGACAACCATACGATACCCGTGGTAGCCTCGATCAGAGTTCTCGGAATGTTGCACAGAAGCTTGCGCCGGCTACGCGTCACGGCGCACCAGATAGTAGGTGGGCTGGTGAGGCGCATTGCAACATGTCGCAGGGGTGTGAGAGAAGCCGACCTGGGCAGACCAATTCAAGCCTTCATGATAAGCAGAATCATGTACGCTTACTCGTACCATCATATGCGTCGTAGCGACGAAGATGCACTTAATATCATAAATAGAACAGCATACCAAGTGGCCCTTGGCTTGTCGGTATACGCTAACTTAGATCGACTACTGCAGTAGGAAATGTTTAACGCGCTACCTGAACTAATTGAAGCCTATAAGACAGCACAAGTGACCCGCTTGTCACGCAGCGTTGCGGGACGCGTAATTCTCGACAAGCTCCACATACACCCCACTGAGAAGGTGTGCGCAACATTTCATTTATCGTCTGACATTACTAGTACACTAGTTTTTAAACCAATAGGCACCCTGCAATGCAGTTTGACAGAACATGCCGCGCCGCCTCGCGGCCGAAACAGGAAGCGCGAAGGCGTTCGCTCGCACAGGCCGTGTTTATCTCCGTGGCCTTGTCTGAAAGAGGTGCGCCTGTTTCTGCAGTTGAGAGCCTGATAAACGTTACTAGATAGGTCCGATGGCATCTTCAGAACCGTGCAATCCCTCCCCTGCCAAAGTTGCGAAGAAGAAATGTGGGCGCAGGTACTGTTCAGTGAAAGATTGCCACAGTCGCGAAGGGACTTCGGGCGTGCGGCTGTGCAGCTTTCCGTCGATGCCTTGGTAGACGGCACGAAGAAAGCAATGGATTATCGCCGTGCGACGAGTCAAGTAAGTGAATTCCTATTTGTAAACGATAATTGCTGCACGTTACGAAAGTACTCAAAGACAAGGTTCATTTGTCAACTGGCTCGATCGGGTAACAGTTTTGTTTGTCAGGGTACAGGTAGTTCGCACGAGGCAGCATCCTTTGTCACGAGTTCGTGACGCACTGTGCTTCGTCATTTGTCGCGCGTATTTGTTTTCTGAGGATGACGAAAATACTCGCGGACGTGTGCTCCGGAAGTAATACAGAACAAGCCGTCCCCCGTTTTGATCGTGCTTTATTTTGTCTCATTACGTGCTTTTCGCGGCAGTGGGTGGTTGACGCCGGCGGAAAAACTAGAGAATGTTTACTGCATTCGAATCACTGAAAGCATGGATTTGTGCTACGTAGAAGACAACAACGATGAGCGGGCAGTGCCGCGGAATGGAGCGCTCGGACTAGGCCAGCTACGGACACTCAAGTGACGATTTTGGTCGGGGTTGGTACCCGTCAGATTATTTCACACGCGCTAAAAAACGCCCAGTGTCTGGCGCTCTCAGGTGTCTCGCACGTGCGCTGTCACTGTTCACTCATTCGGATTATCATGAACTGTTCCATTAGGGCGTAATCGGCTGTCCAATCATGAAATTAAAAATTGTTTCCGCGCTCAAGCAAGGGAGAAAATAGTGTGTAATAAGTGCGTGAGATCAGTAATACTATGGTAATACGTAAATAATTTATGTGCCTAGCGTATTTTCCTGTTTTATTCATGGCCCTTTCATTAGTAGAGTCGGCTGCATCTGTTGCAGAAGATTGATGATAACCTAATGTTCATGCTTTACTGCTTTACTCGTTTCAGTTTCGGAGACTCCTCAAGTTGGCAGCCAAATAGAGATTCAAGGGTGTGCTCCAAGCACTTTGTGAACGGTGAAAAAACCACCATTGAAAGTCACCCTGGTTATGTACCCACGATATTCCCGACAGTGTACAAAAAGCGGTCCACTTCGCCTTCTGCTCGGTTGGCTAGATTTACAGGTAAGCTCGTCTTTGCTGTGCTACTTATGCTCTAGTTTGCTGCAAAACCTGGGACTCTGGGATGCATTACATTTTTTTTAAATTTAGCTTGTGGTTTCTACTTGAACATAGGCCACCAACCACCGCGGGTTCGAGCGTCACGCGAGCCGAAGCCCCGATCAGCCGTCACCACGCGTACACTGAAACACCGCAGCGCGCTCTCAACCTCCACCGGGAGGAGAGCACTGCGCTGCAGGGACACAAACCTCCAAGTTCACAAAGGAGACGTTTATTGAAACGCCATCCCCCAGCGGCACACACACACACACACACACACACACACACACACACACACACACACACACACACACACACACACACACACACACACACACACACACACACACACACACACACACACACACACACACACACACACACACACACACACACACACACACACACACACACACACACACACACACACACACACACACACACACACACACACACACACACACACACACACACACACACACACACACACACACACACACACACACACACACACACACACACACACACACACACACACACACACACACACACACACACACACACACACACACACACACACACACACACACACACACACACACACACACACACACACACACACACACACACACACACACACACACACACACACACACACACACACACACACACACACACACACACACACACACACACACACACACACACACACACACACACACACACACACACACACACACACACACACACACACACACACACACACACACACACACACACACACACACACACACACACACACACACACACACACACACACACACACACACACACACACGCACACACACACACACGCACACACACACACGCACACACATACACATATATAAAAAACGCACATACACATACTCAGTCACCTGACACGGAGTGCGCGCCGCAAGCACGCAAGGGCGTGCTGTGATCTCTCTCTCGCAGTAACCAAAGGGTTCCTTTGAGAGAGATTGGGCAACCACCGCAAGGTACGCCTGTCGCATCGTTGGATCACGATCGACAGGCTCGAGCTGCGCTCTCAGGTACGACCCGGAGTGGACGAACTCGAGTACACACTGGTCTGCGCGGACAAAGGCCGGCAGACAAGAACAGTTGCTTACGCACCTTGCGATGTCTCGGAGGGGTCTCTCCCTGGGCCCCCGCTCGGAGGGTCGCGCGAGCGCGGCCGTCGAAGCGGTGCCGTGTTCCCGCCAAAAGGCGCCAATGGGAACAGCCACTGGGACGCCAGGGCGGAGCTGTGGCCCAAACGACATATAATATGGTGATGCTTCCAAAAAAAACAAAATATTTTGCCTCTGCCCGTGCCACTAGGTATTAAGTCGTCCGAGCCTCTCTCCGCCGCCTCAGGCGGGAGAAAGGGAACGAGGAGAACAACTGGGAAGCGGGCGGCGGCCGCGCAAAGGGCAGCCGCAGCAAGCCCGAATCCCACAAGCTTCACCTTAACGCAGTTCATCTCTACCAAGAAATCTGCATGTACACGTGTACCAAAACAAAAGCCACGTGCACTCACAAGTAAGATTTTAATGGCATTGACACTACATCATCTGCTGACTTCGGGCCAGCTTTTGCCCCCACAGCTCAAGTAGCAGCAGCCAGTGGCACCTGCAGCCTTGCCACAGGTGATCAAGCAACTGGCCCGGATGAGTTGTGTGAGCAGACATCATTTGAAAACTTGGATCTGCTGTGCACTGTTGCTGCTGAGCTTCACACGACAGCAAAATCCATGGTGAGCTTCTAGGTATTTCGTGAACTGAAGTTGGATGCCTGTGGTTGTACGGAAAATTTATACTTAAGCTGATGAACTAATACTTCTCACTCGCTTTTTCCTTGTTTTTTACGTGGCTTGAGTATGATTCCCCATCAAGTTGCCCAGTTTTCTGTCCTTATCAGAAAATTAAGTTTATACTTTTGGTATTATACCGTGCTCAGCTACGTCTCCCTGTGAAGCATAGGCAACAAGTTAGCAGCGTTATACTCTTACTGTTTTTTCCTTTCTCCTTGCTTTTCACTAACACCTGCGCACAAAATTTGACAGCATTTTTCTGGAAGGCTCATATCGAGATGTTTCTTTATTGTTGATAATCTTGTACATTATGACTTGTGAAAATGAGTTTCGCATTGTTACCTAACATGTATTTATTCTTGATTATTGCAATTTTACACAGGAAACCCAAACAGAAGACACAAGTTTGTCAAGAAAGAAGTTTACAGTGTTCATGTGCCTCGTAAATGAATCGGGTGCATCGACTCAAGTAACACATCTTGAGACATGCGACAGCAGCGTACAGCACCAGCCAACATCCATTAGCAAGCACAGTGGACCTGATCATAGAACTAGCTATTTTTCTGGCTATGAAAACATTGTAAACTCAGTGAATGCATTGCAAGATCTCTGTAGTGTCAGCAACATAATCTTTGCATTGCTTCTTAGCATGTTGCCACCTTCTTCAGAACGAAAATTTGATGTCACAAATCAAAACAGGCTCCTTTTGTTTCTTATGAAGCTAAAACTTGGCATCAGCTACTCGTCACTAGCTGTTCTCTTCTCTATAAGCGAAACGTCTGCGTCGAGACATTTCAAAAGCGTTTTGAGGACACTCTCTGTGGCAACCAAGAAGTGGATTTTTCGCCCTCCCTCAAAAGTGATTGAGGCCACAATGCCTGAATGTTTCAAATCTCATTATCCTGGATGTACAATGATTATTGATTGCACAGAAGTACGTACTGAGCAGCCACCAACTGTGCAGCAAGAACGAGTACTATACTCGAATTACAAAGGGACATACACACTTAAGTTTTTGGTGTCCATAACACCAGGAGGGATGATATGTTTTTGCTCGAAAGCTTATGGTGGTAGGTTATCTGATACACACGTAACTGTTGATTCAGGCTTTTTAGACCTTGTTCAAGCTGGGGACACAGTTCTGGCAGATAAGGGATTCCCAGGCATTAGAACACTTTTAGGGAACGAGAATGTTGTTCTTGTTTGCCGCCATTTCTCCATGGCTCTCAGTTCACTCCAGAAGAGGTTAGGGACACTTACAGCATTGCGCAAGTGAGAATACATGTCGAAAGAATGATTCAAAGGATTAAAATATACAATGTATTAAACAACAAAGTACCAACTGAGCTCATCCCATGCATGACTGATATTTTCCAGATCTGCTGTGTACTAGCTAACCTCCAGCTTCCAATCATTAAACGCAAAGAGCAGCCACAGTCATCTTAAAACATCCGCTTCACTGGTCTTGCCCTTGATAGCATGAAAGGAAACAAACATAGGTTTGGTTTCTTTTATGGTGTTTAACATCCCAAATCGGCTTAGGCTATGAGAGACGCCGAAGTGAAGGGCTTCGAAAATGTTGACTACCTGGGGTTGTTTAACGTGCACTGACATTGCACAGCACACGGGCGTTTTCCTTTTTGCCTCTATTGAAAAGCAGCCGCCGCAGCCGAGATTCGATCCCGCATCCTTCGGTTCAGCAGTCGAGCGCCCTAACCGCCGAGCCACTGATACGGGGCAAAACAAACATAGGTTACAGAAGACTCAAGTCTACTAGCCAGTATTTCAACAAGGGCTCGGCTGCCTGGGATTTCGACATATCCTTTTTGTCAGAATATTAGATGGTGAGCTGAGGCTTCCAACCCTTCATCAGTTTTTTTCTGTGTTACCAAGAATTAAATTTTTCTGCTGTTGCTTCGCCTTAGATACTCATTCTGGATAGTCATTTGTTTGGCCATACATCTGGGCATTAGAGTATTTGCACTTTAATGTTTCAGAGTTGGATGTGGGTTACGAGAAACGCTGCAGTGGTCGGCTTTGGATTATAATTTTGATTTCATTAGGGTTCTAATGTGTACTGATATCTCACAGCACACAAGGCAGTGGCCAGTTTTTGTAGACTGTGGGTGCTGTTTCAATGGAGCTTAGAACTTCTATGACGTTTCGGTCCGAAACTTTTGTCTTAACAGTGTATTGTATCAGGTACAGGAAATTGAAATAGGCAAGATTAGTTCAGAACTGGAAGTGGATATGTGATGCTGTACTGTGAGAAATGGCCTGTTTTTGTGTGCATAAAGTTAGAGGCTGGGTTGAGCTGTTTGCCATAATTTTGTGTAGAAAACCAGAAAACCTTATCAGTGCAGTGATCAAATGTGGATAATGCATTGTCACCTGCCTTTACCTGTCAGTAAATCTCGTGTGCAAGCAAAGGATATATTTTCCAGTTTTATATTGTATAATGTTGTTGTTTCCATTAAGTTTGTTTTTTTAATGCTAATGTTGTTTTGCATTAATGCTTTGAAGTGTGCCATTTTCCTTCTAGCACATAAAGAAATGCATTGCTAACCAAGCTGTACTTAACTGTCCAGTTTGTAGTGAACACTTAAAATTTTTGTATTCCTGTCAGTTTTATCTGCCCATTAGAACTTTGTGTTTTGCAGATAGTGTGATGTGGCACACTTGCAGGATCTCTCTATACTGAATATGCATGAAAAAAAAAAACTGTGCTTTATTCTCTGTATTCTTCTCCCGATACACAACATGGGGATACAAGTTGCCTTTTTGCTGTTCTGTAAAGCACTTTGTTCTAGGTCTTCAGAAATGATGCATGAAAAACACTCTTCAAATGAGCTTTTGTTTTTAGTGCATCTGCTTCAGTGTTATGCACACATGCAGCAGCAGAACTGGTAAGCAGTGGTCATATTTGTTAGCTCATTTCTCATGTCATTTTCAATTTCATAATCACACTATGTACTTTTAGGATGTTAGCATTTTCTGACGTGCAATAATAGTAGTAAATGGGAAATGTATTTTTCCATTGTGTTTGGGGCTCAATTCTGATGTACATACAAATTGTAGTGAACATGTGCTTTATTTTGCTGCAGCAGGCAGAAGTAAAATAAAAATCTTCAAGGGCTGGTATTGATTCTTGAAGAAAAATGTAATTCCTGTTCACTTCAATTATCACATTTTCTTTGGTGGAGTAAACAAAAAAAAGCATTTTTTTACATTTAGCAGGTACAGTAAGATCTGTACTTGGGTAAAATAATGGTGTGTCATCTTCAGCCTTCGGTTGCTGCCGGTGCCCTGGATGTAGTCAAGAATGCTCTCTCCTGAGGCGGTGAACATATCACTGTTTTTGCATTTGTGGGGACACTTGATCTCAAGGAGATAAGTCTCCCCAGACAGGCAGAACATGCCGTCAGGGCTGCCACATAGCCACGGTTGATCTGGGTGAAGGATGAGACCCATCTGAAATAGAATAGTTTACAATCACCTTATAATCAGACACTACAAGCGACCGTAGTTTGTCCCTGGCTTCCCTAATAAGTTGCTAGTTTCTTGATTAACCCTTCGACAGCTTACTGCATGATACCCGGATAAAAGTAACAAAACCAGGCTCCACAAACCCTATTCTGTGGCATGAACTGGAACAAAACCAGGCTCCACAAACTCTATTCTGTGGCATGAACTGGAATGCTTTATTCAACCTATTAAAAGCAAAACATTGTCGTGTTGAGGTTCACACTGCTGAAAGGGTTGTGCAACATTGGATATTTTTTTGCTTTGGAGGCTTTCTTATTTCTGAAGTGCTGGATTTCACAGTACTGTGAAGACTCTACTAAGTACGAACTCACCTCCACAACTTCAACACCTAGTAGGCGCTCAAACTCCACCCGAGCCAGGGGTTCCATACGCAGTCCTGTAATTGGGTAATGAAATATATGTTTTCTTAAGCTTGCTATTGTACAGTTGGATTATACAGCCCCAAAACATCATTTAAAGGAGTCGAGATCCATTTGAAAACATGAGAACATGGATTCTCTTCTGTCACTGTTTTAGTGCTGTGTATTCCACAAGAAAAATCTTGCCCTTTGTGCGTACCATATGCAGTTGCCTGTGCTGAAAATGGCCTTGAATCCAGGATGGCCTTGGCAACCACCTCAGGGCTGCGTCTAGTATGTAGTACTGTGTGCCCAGTTGTGCTGCTTATCGTGAATTTTTCCTCTTTGTTCCACCTAAATAAGAGTTCACATACCCAAAATCAGAAGCATGAAGTAAACATGTACCTGCTTTGTCAAAAGTTTAGAGCTCAGGGGCTTGGTTCTAAGCTGTGCAGTGGGGCTCCTGTAGCATACCTGAAACTCCAGCCCATTAGAGGAGTCAGAACTAGAGATTTTCTTACCCTCAGGAGATTTGGAAGGCTGCGGATGCAGCCTTCCAAATCCTTTAACAAAGGCTGTATACCTACTATAAGCAAGAATGACCTCTGTCATTGTTGTTTCCATACCTCAGACAGCTTGATTGGCCCATGGTCGCCACGCATAAGTCTGGCACAGACTCGCAGACAATATTTGTTTCATAAAACTCTTTCTGCTGTTGCGTCAGGAGCTGCATATGGTCTTTTGATCTCACTGTTTGTTTTGGGTAGGTGCCCGATATTTGCAGCACATGCAACGCCTTGCAAGGTGCTGGAAGCAGCTGGCCAATTGTTTCTAGCTGCAAAACCCGCCTGGCTTCTCTTTCTGCCTCTGTGTCGGTTAAATCCGTCTCACTGTTGACCATTGCTCCCAAAGTTTCAGTGAATGGTGAAACAATGCCCGGAAAGTATTCCAGCACATAAAATGGGGACAGCTCATCAGGCTTTTTGTTCCCTACAGAGGTGCTGTTGTAGTCTGGAGGAAGAATGACAAAACACACTGAATATTAAGCAATACAGTTGGAATAGCTAATCAATGTGTTGAGCACAAAACCACATAAATATGGTGACAGGTAAAAGTGACAGCAAGGAAAAGAGATATGACCACAGCACTATGGTTTGCAAGGAGACATGTGATGACATAACAGATGTTTCATGCAAGCAGTGCTGTACTGAAAACTAGCAGCACATGCACTACAAAACAGCAATGAAACAAAGTGCATCATACCTCCAAACAATTCCTCAATGCTGGCCTTGTCATTAAGCAGCGGCTTCCCTGCTGGTTTCCCCCACGCCTGTGGTGTACTCGTGCAGGATGCGTGCTCAAATTCATTGAGGTAAAAAGCAACTGCAGCGCAATGCTTGCAGTTGCCCAGGCTGCCGTTGCGACACGTGCATTTCCCGCTTTCTATTTTTCGGGGCTCAGTCGTCAGCTGCAAATCGGGATATCGGAAGAAAAATAGACCGCTCAGGCATAATGTGAGGCCAAATAAGTAAAAGTGCAGTGGGGCAGTAAAAAATGCAAAGCCGACAGATCGCACATGCGCCTCGGCGTACTTAAACCGCATTGTTTTGTTTACTTACCTTGAGGTCAACTTCATCTGTGTGCTTGCTCTGTTGTGACAGGCATTTTGCCGAGACTGCAGTGCCTTCCACTTCTCGGACTCCAAATACATGGCTATTTTCAAGCAATCGGCGTCCTTTCCGCAGTAGCGAGGCCGTCGGCATGCTTGAATCCGCAGTGGAGAACCCGCGACATTGCGGGTAGCTTACGTTCTCCGGCTGCTGCTGAATGCAAAAATAAAACGTCCCGAGCAAATGAAACTTGCGGTGCAACGTTGAGGATGGTCGTAATGACGCAGATACAATGGGAAACAACGGCGAAAACAAGCGCTTCAGCGGCATCTAATGGAGCGCCTTCGTGGTTGACACCTCCGTTGGTGGCGCATATGTCGCCGCGCTAGTGGCGACGCCCGACGATTGCAGGTTCCCTATAGCCAAAAACCTGCTACCAGGCAGACATGATGCCCACAGGAAAACGAGGGCACAGGCCCTTGAGAAACAGTACGAGGACGATCCAAAAGCAGTGTACGTGGAGGCAGCTCAACACATCAAAAATAGAGCATACGTGGCATATATGGCCACTCCAAAGTCAACCTTCATTAACGCCGTAACAGTTCATGCTAGCTGCATATGGGAGGCAGAGGAAGTAATAGGGATGGGGCGTTCCGGAGCGAGCTGGATCTTCGGAGCCGCTCCTTTCAAAAAGCGAGTGAGCCATTTGGCTTCGCAAAGTCGGAGTCGGATCCGCCGGAGCCGTCAGATCCGGAGCGGTAGGAGCCGTGAGATTTTTGGGAGAGCTGGTTGCTGGTTCTCTCGTGCAGTGAACCATTCCGTCACAAGCGGGTGTGACTTCCGCGCCATCTATTAGCGATGCGGGAAAGCAACCTCCTGCCCTTTCTCGCAGGATTCGCAATAATGTCATCGCCCACGGCTATCTTTTAAGCGGAGTGCGCCATTCTTTTGGAGAGCGAGTGAGGTGGTCATTTTGCTTTTGGTCTATTGATGAAGATCTGCTAGATGGCTGGAACGACGGTTGTTTTGAAAAGCCGGTTCTCCCTTGTTCAGTGAGCGTTGTCTGTCGGAGTCGGGTGAGATTTTTCAAAACTCAAAGCGAAAAAGGAACTATACCGCCCTTCCTTGTCAGCGTCCCAACCAACCCATTGCCTTCGGATCTTCCCGCGGGTACCGCAGGCGCACTGCCGCTGGTGCCCGAACTTTTGTTTTGTCTTGCAGTTTTGTGTTTTCGTTCCATGCTGACGAGTAGGCACCGGTACTCGTACTCGTCAGCAGAGTGTAGTGGTCCCAATGCTTCGCGTTCTTTCGTAGCACCTTTCTCGGTCGTCTGAACAGGCAAAAATCGCAACTGCAATCAAAACCGCAGGCAGAAACTGAAGCTAAATGCCACTGCTTGCTGTGTCACGTGGGGGCCAAAATTTATTTTACCTTGTATAGCTAATACTACTATATGTATATTGTGACGGAGAACAAGCAGAGACGCGGCCGTTCTTACGAACGCCCAGCTTTAGTCTCCCTTCATCCTCGTCTTCCCCTGTTTCGCTTCTGCACACTTCACTTCGTCGTGGGCTAAGCACATCACACTCGGCCACGACTGCGGTTTTTAAATGCATCACCCCCACATCACTGCTGTCGCATCTGTTGCACATCACGGTTTTTGTTTCCGGGCTGTCCTTTTGCGGAGCCATGAAGATGTTCGCATCGATAATATTTGCACATGTCTGGTCCAGTTAGTGGCAAGTTGCTCTCTGGTAGAGATTCTTTGGGTCGTTGCCACTTGGGCGTTCCTCCAAGGCCTTGTTGAGAGTCAAGTACCTGAAAGTTTCTCCTGTGCCAGCTACTTGATGCTGGCTTGCTTTCCTTTTGCGGTATTCGATGGTTTTTCCGGATCTGGAACTGCACTCGTGATGCATCCCTAGTGCTGACGGAAATGGAAAAAGCTGCACCAAAATGCTTGTTCCTGCTGCCACCGCTTCCACCGGAAGCACCGTGCCGTGCACAGCTTTGCTGCGTACACCGGTAGGTGCGGTCGCGTTCTTTTCCAATGAACTGGCGTTGTTTCTGCTTAGACTTTACGTCTAGCACACTGACATTGGCAGCCGTAAGGCCTTTTTCTCCTGGAATCACCTCATATTGAACCTCCTGCCCTTTCCGGATGCGGCGAAGTTTACGCGAGTGCTGGAACGCGGTGCGGTGGACAAAAATGTCCTCGCCAGTGTCAGCGCGGTTGATGAAGCCGTAGCCGCCGATCACATCAAACCACTTCACTGTCCCACTCATCCTCCATCGGGAAACAGAGGCTTCCTTCTCGTGCTGCACCTTTTCCTGTTGTTGTTGCATGCGAATAGCCTCACCTTCAGGATGCTTATCCACAGGTGGGCTAGAGGCGGTCCGGCATGAGCGGAGCTGCACTTTGCCGTTTTGGATGGATAGAGCCATGCATGGGCGAGCAGCATGCTGAAGTGTCGCTGATGGCCCGGCAGCGGCAAGAACCCCGAGACGACTGGCGGTGTCATGCAAGGCGGCCTCCCGGTGGACAAACATGGGGAGGCTGTCCGTGTCCAGTGTGGACACCCAGTCGGAAAAAACTACAGAAAATTTTCTGATGTTACGACCGAATTTTCTGCGGTTTTTGACGGGAAACCTATTGTGACAACAGAACATTCTGTAGTAACATCAGAAATTTCTGTAGTTACAACAGAAAAGTACTACAGAACTACAGACAACAGAAATATACTACAGAAAAACTACAGAACTACAAAAAAGTACTACAGAACTACAGAAAAATCTGATGGTTACGACAGAACTAGGTACAGAATATTTTGTCGTATTTTTGACACAGTTTTGTAGTTTTTTTCGACTGGGCATAATCAATACGATGCGTGGGTGTCATTGTGAAGCCCGTCGACAATGTACTGCTTGGCTGCAGATGCGGGCCACTCGATGTTGCAGGCCTGAAGAAGGCGGACCTTATCATAAATGTAAAGTGCGACATCTTCACCTGGAGCCTGGCGCCGCGCTCTCATCGTTGTGGGTTTGGCGTCGTGCGCACTGGCCAGGGGTGTAAACGCTGCAAGAAGGGCAGGCCGGGCCCGAAGTCGGTCGACTGCGCCATTAAAATCTGGCCGGCTACTCTGCACTGGGGAAGGGAAGACGAAAGATCAAGATGGGTGACGACACATAGAGAAATAAAATACGAAGAGAGGACACGGCTGAAACTGGCCTCTGGAGTACGTCACAACTACGCAAGCGCCTCGTATTCTCACCCAACGCCAGAAGGCACACACGGGGAAAAAATGATTTCATATTCAAGCGTACAACTTTGTTGTTGTTAAATAATTACCTTATGTTTTAAGGCCACTATTTTAACATACCTATGAAGACGTAATTTATTGAAGAAACATGAAAGACTGCAAGTTGTCTACTCCGTCAGCTCGGTATTGCTGTGGTGCACCAAACGACTTTTCGCTTGCTGTACAACAGGTGAAACATGTTTTTCTGCTTGAAAACACCAACATAAACAGACAGCACAGGCTAGTGTTGTGTTTTTACGTTGCAGTGCGTTGTTGCTATAAGGCGCGGTACGGCATTTAAAGCGCGGCGCCAATACAGGTTTGATTACAAAAGTAAGAGGATGGAATAAGAGGGCATGAGGGGCCAGGCACGATTGTATAAATGCACTTATTTCGCTGTGCAGCTTAAGGGCAAAGTCATGCGCATTTAGGAAACCACGAGTGTATTCGTTACTCTAATTGCGGGCAGATTGTTTTGCGCAGGCGCTGAATTGGAGCGTATTTGAAATCCTGAAAGGGCTCATACTGGTATATTTTGGGCATACTTCATCTGCGCTTGTCGCCAACTCCTATTTAGTCAAATCCGTCAAAGCCTATTACGTGTGTTATTGTGCCAGCGTTTCTGTATGGCGGAGCACTTTTCTACTGCATTCAAAAATTTTTGACATAGTTATGACTTGTGAATATGGTTTGGTAATTTAGAATAACACGTGCGTGTATTGACATTTTTCAGACCATTCTACTATGCCGTCAAGTACCCTTCCTACGGCAGCTACTGCTCTGTGTCGTGGTGCCAGAACAACGGCAGAACGCACAAGAAGCTAGGAATTAGTTTCTTCCGCATACCACAGGACAGCAGTACAGGGAGGATCACCCTTCCTTTCTCTTTATGATATGTGAACTGCTGACGATGACTGACTGGTCACACAATACTCAAACTTATGACAAAGCGGTGAATAAAAGAGGAACACGGGCTGCCGACATTGGAGCAGCGATTATTTTTCAATCTCTATACCAGCTCACCTGTACTTTTCAGCATGTATGTCTTGTCCTATATTTTTTTCTGCACTAGCGAAGTGCTGACTGTTTTATATTTGTGTTCTCTCTGTTATTATATCTATTCAGCTTTGATTATGTTAGGGACACAGTTGCATTTCTATTGAGCCTTTTTCCATCATGCTGGTCTTGGTTTGAGCCCAAATTTTGTGCTCATGTTTTACCTTGCCCTGAAACAAAAATGTTCCTTGACACACCGTCTCTTGCATGCATTGAGTACTGAATGAATACTTGCTCGAAACATTTCCCGTACATCTTAAATTCAAAATAATTTCGGGACGACGAAATTCGCAGAAGGGATTAAATGAGACATTTTATCCACTGCAGGCCACAGACAAACGTAACGTGCAAGCAATTTGCAATTTGCGCCAGTGAAACCGAAACAAGAAGTGCGTGCCAGTTGCTTTCACGTAATATACACTGGGCGGCGCGTACGCAATTCGAAATTCGCAGCAGTGATACCGAAAGTGTGGGGTGGTGGTGGTAAAAACTAATTTCCAACAGATACAGGGTAGGTGTCCACCTACCCGCCTACACGATGGCCTGGAACCCTTGGACCCGGGCGGTCTGTTCGGCCAGTCGGATTACACCTAGCTGAGTCTCAGGGCATGAGCTCAACAGTAGAGTCTCCCAAAATTCTTCCGTTTTTGTCTGTTCATTTATATATTTTTATTTCTGGACACGTCCATATCATATGTACCAGATCCGCCTTATCCTTACATAGTTTGCACCTATCTGAGAATGGCTCCGGGTACCACTGACTTTAAGTAGCTGGGCTCGAAATAGTCCTTGTTTGTAAGTGCCTCGATATTCTTTCTTGGATCTTATTTAGTGTCCTATCTGCCGGTGGGTATTCTAACCTGTTTAGTCGATAGTGATATGTAATCTCTTTGTAGCTGACTAGCCTGTCCCTGCTAAGAGTGTACTGAGGATCAGAGACTACCAGGAAGGTCAGACCGCGGGCAAGCTTATGAGCTCCCTCATTTCCCTGAAGCTGGGAGTGGGCTGGTGCCCATATTAGCCGGATTATTCTATCATCCTGACATGTTCTCAGTATCCTTTTTGCCTGTGGAGAGACCCTTCCCTTGAGAAAGTTGCATATTGTTGTTTTGGAATCACTTATAATTGTAGTAGCCATTTTCCCTGCTATTGCAAGTGCAATCGCCACCTCTTCAGCCGTGTGAGCTAAACTCGTCCTAACTGAGCCGCTTATTCTTAGATTTTGTTCATCTGATACTACTGCCACCATAACATTCCTTTCCTCATACTCGGCGGCGTCGACATAGACCACGTGCTGTCTTCCTTCATATATGGTCTGCAGCGTTTGCGCCCTTTTCTTCCTTCTTTCCTGGTGATGCTCTAGATGCATGTTTCGTGGCAGCGGGGGATTTTAAGTCGCTTCCTGACTTCCATCGGGACATCCGTCTTCTGGTCCTCTTGGCTTTCGTATCGAATACCTAGTTTCCGGGTCTTTGCAAGTCTTTCGTACTGGGAGATTTGGTTGCTCTATCACCTCTTCCAGCGTATTGTGCACCCCGAGCTTCATTAGCCGGTTCGTAGACGTACTGATGGGGAGACCATGGGCTGTTTTAATGCTCTTCCTGATGAGTGCTTCAATCTTAGCCTTCTCGCAGTAGGCAAGGTGTAAGTACGGGACTGCATAGGCGATCTTGCTGATAAGAAAGGCATGTACAAGTCGTATGAGGTTTGCTTCTCTCATGCCCGACTTGCGATTTGTGATGCGTCTGATTGCACGTATGGCTTGCTGAGCACAGCTTTCGACTTTCTTTATTGCTTCTCCGTGACGACCATTTTCCTGCAGCCACATACCTAGGATCCTAATCTTGTCCAGTCTGGGGATGGGAACTCCATATGCCTTTAGTTCGATTCTAGGTTGTTCTTTGTCGAATCTGCTGCGTGGTGGTTGGTACACGAGCATCTCGGATTTTTTGGGAGAGAATTTCAGGCTTCTAGGGGTTACGTATTCTTCAACAGTTTGCACAGCCGCCTGAAGGATGTCTACAATTTCTCCATCACTACCTCCCGTGGTCCACAGTGTGATGTCTGCGTAGAGGCTGTGGTTTAGCCCCTCAATTTCTTCGAGCTTTGATGAAAGCTTGATGAGTGCAATTTTGAACAGCAGGGGTGTGAGGACGGAGCCCTGGGGTGTTCCTCCGCTGCCCAGTGTAAATTTTTCCGACTTGTGTTCTCCAATTTAGATGGTTGCTTGTCGCTTTGAGAGAAAGCCCCTTACGTAGTTATGTTTTTTTTCACCTACGCCAAGATCTTGTAGGTTTTATGCTTTGTGTTTGACGTTATCAAAGGCCTTTGCTAAGTCCAGGGCCAGGATAACTCGCGTGTCTTTAGACTACGCTTCAATGATCTGGTGTTGGATTTGCAGCATAATGTCCTGGATCGACAGACCGGGTCTGAAGCCAATCATAGAATTTGGGTAGAGTCCGTTGTCTTCCATATGTCTGATTAGTCTTGTCAGGATGACGTGTTCCATGAGTTACCTTACACGCGATATCAAAGAAATTGATCTTAGATTTTCAATCTGGAGCTTTTTGTCGGGTTTGGGGATCATGACGATCAGCGCGGTTTTCGATATTGTGGGAAGTCGTCCTAATTGCCAATCTTGCATGTATCTTGCGAGGGCAGCGATTGAGTCGTCGTCCAGATTTCGCAACATTTTATTGCTCACTCCATCCGACCCCACTGCTGACTTTGTTTTAAGGCGGGCAATTTCAGCCCTGACTTCTGTTTCTTCTATGGGTCTATCCAGGTCCAGGTTTGGCGGTCCGTGGTAGTGTGGGAGTGCTTCAGGAATAGGTATTCCCACATAGCATGCCTGTTTTTCTTCAAAAAGCTCCTTTTCCGTTCCATCGTAGGAATGGACAATCTCTTGAACGTTTTGCTTCTGCGCTGACTTGTAACCTTCCTTGTAACCTTGTAGCGTAGTAGCTGCCATGTTTTCGCTAGTCCTATGGATATTTCCATGCTATTGAACGAAGATTCCCAATTTTGTCTGCATAGCTTAAGTGCATATTCTATTTCTTTGTTTAGCCGGGCCAGTCTGCGACGTACGGTTCTGTTCCATCTTTGTTGCTTTAGCTTTTTCTCTAATCCCTTTTTGGCTTGCCATAAGTGCAGGAGACGGCTGTCTACTTCCTCCAAACCTGCTTTTTCAGGCTACTCTGTGGTTGCTTCTTTAACATTTGCATGAAGCGCTGTTGCCCACTCTTTTATATTTGTGATTGCTCCGCTTCCTATTTGGCTTCTGATTTTCCTGTAAGTTTCCCATTCCACTAATGTAGCCTTCTTGTATTTGATTCTTAGCGGTCCTCCTTCCACTACAGTTTGGATGATATAATGGTCACTGCCAAGGTTCTCTTGAGTGTTACACTATGTGGCGTCTTTTACATGGCTAAGAAAGCTCAAATCCGGAGTAGTGTCTTCTGTCACGCTGTTTCCGCTTCGTGTTGGGTTCTGCGGATCCGTTAACAGCATTAGCCCATGCTTGTTGCGCGTCTTGCCAGAGGATCCGGCAATTTATATCTTCTCGCTTGTAGCCCCACGTTGGGTGTGGAGCGTTAAAGTCGCCTACAACGATCAGTGCTTGGTTGTTGGCAATTTTCAAAGTCTTTTGGAATAGTGTGCCGAATTCGCCCAGTCGAAAACAGCAGAACCGTGTCAAAAATACGACAAAATATTCTGCAGTTCTGTCGTAAACGTCAGATTTTTCTGTAGTTCTGTAGTACGTTTCTGTAGTTTTGTAGTTTTTCTGTAGTATAATTTTTGTCTGTAGTTCTGTAGCACTTTTATGTTGTAACTACAGAAATATCTGATGTTACCACAGAACGTTCTGTTGTCACAACAGGTTTCTCGTCCAAAACCGCACAGAAATTCTGTCCTAACAACAGAAAATTTTCTGTAGTTTTTTTCCGTCTGGCTTGTCTTTTCTCTGCAGCGGAGTGCTGTATATACATTCAGGATGAAAAGGCTTCCTTCTGTCGTCTTGTTTGGTATGAGTTCGACGAGGACGTGGTCAATGTTTTTAACCTCCGTGTCATGCCTGATTGCTGTTATGTTTCTCTTAATTAGTGTAGCCACCCACGGTTTCTCCCCTTCCCTACAGAAAGCTCGATACCCCGTTAGCTTTGCTTGTCGACGTGTTTGATTCCGGATTGTCTTTTTCACTAAGGAGTTGCTGCAGAACGGGCCTTTTACGGCGATATCCACGACAATTCCACTGCCAAATAGTATGCCTGTTATTTTTGATGGACATGATTAGCTATATTTTCGTTTGGTGGCGTCCTTGCGCGCATCTAGCGCGGCGAAGCGCGCATTTATCTCACTGAACTTGAGTGGCGCCCTGATTGCCCCAAATTCTGCAGCTATCTCCTTAAATAAGAGAGTTTCTGCTCTAGCTTTCGGTCAATAATTTTACTGATCTCCTCTAATGTTACGTCTTGATCCTTCGATTCCTACGCCTTCCTCTTCGCTGGAGGCGAGGCATCCTCTCTTCTATCCTGCTTTGCTGTAGCGTTCGAGCTAACCTGCGTTCAAACGGTGTTCTGTTGCTGTGCTTTAGCGTTCGAGCTAACCTGCGCTCCAACTGCGCTCTGTTGCTGTGATGCATTAGGATAAATAAAATTGGAGGACGCTTAAGCTTCGCCTTCAAGAGTGGAACGCGATAGCGTTATTGCACCTCGTCGAGAAAATTTATTAAACGCAAGGGTATTGGGGCATCCGCGCGGCCCGAATGGGAGAAGCGGGTGAGCGAAGATAGTGATCTAAAGAAAGGAAAGACGCTTGATTCTACAACCCGTGAGGGTGCAAAGCGAAACTTCAGGGGCGAGTGGCGCGCCACGTGTCGAAGCAGCGCCGCATATTGCGAGGAGGGGTTCTTCTGTGTTTGCCGAAAGATGGCTCTGCATGTGCGTAGAGCGCAGAAGAAATGTAACGGAAACGTACTTCGCTACTCGTGTAACTGCGACTTCTGTAAGTAACATGCTCATAATTACCGATATACACCGCAATATAACGTTCTACGGCACGTTTCTAAGGCAACATCGCATTCATTAGAAGCGCCTTTGTACCGCTTTCAAGCATCGAACTCGTGGTTGAGTGGTAGCGTCTCCGTCTCACACTCCGGAGACCCTGGTTCGATTCCCACCCAGCCCATCTTGGAAGTTGCTTTTTATTTATGAAGTGCATGCCGGGATTTATCGCTCACGGCCAACGCCGCCGACGACACCGGCTTTTCTGCGACACGAGCTCCTTAACGCTGCCGCGTTAATAAATTGGTTCACAGGAAGGGAAAGGCACACAGTAATTGTCACACTTGCTCTGTGGACACCCGAATCGCGCCGAAGGGAAGGGAGGAAGGTGGGAGTGAAAGTGGATAGAGAGAAAGAGGAGCCGTAGTGGAGGGCTACGGAGTAATTTCGACCACCTGGGGATCTTTAACGTGCGCTGACATCGCACAGCACACGGACGCCAATTCGTTTCGCCTCCATCGAAACGCAGCCGCCGAGGTCGGGTTCGAACCCGGGTACTCCGGCACAGTAATCGGGCGTCTTACCACGGCACCACCCCGGTTTTTTTTCTTTATTGCATGAATTGGTACAAATACATCAGTAAAAGATCGTGGTTGCCATGCCCCTTGGCTAACAACCGTGTCTAATGGACTTTCATTACCACAAGTTCGCCCATCAGACAGACCTCCTCCGCAGCGTCTTGCTGCTTCAAAATTTCTTTTAGTTTATACACTTGTTCAACAAAATAATCACATAAAGATCGTGCATCGACATCATAGTGTCTGTAAGCCATCCTACTCCTCCAAATACTGTGAAGGCCCAATAGCATGATGAGGTCATACTGAAAATCATCATTAACAGTTGTCAAGTACCGAATTCCACGTGGCGTCAATGGCAGATCTTTTTTAAGTGTACTTTGTATCACATCCCAGTAAGACACCGCATCCCAACATTCCAGGAACACGTGCTCAACTGTTTCTGGTTTCTTACATAGTAGACAGTTTGAGCCCCAAGGTACAAAAAGAACCCTTTTCCTCCATCCATGTTTTGACTGGGAGGGTTCCTGTATGCAATTTAAAAAAATAACCGACGATTACCTTACTTCCTAATGCGAAATTTGAGCGCAGCAAATAAGCTGTTTCACCTTTTCGATAGATTGAGGCAAAGAAATCGAGCAACACATGTATGCGCTATCACAGAATTTTCTTTTTATTTTTCACACGTATTCCTTAAACAAAGACTCCCTTCTTGGCGGCGGCGATGAGCTTCTGCTTCAGCCTCGCTTACACCTGGTTGCTCTCGACGGTGGCGATGAGCCTCCGCTTCGGCGGTGCGAACGGCAGGGTCTTCTCGACGGCGGCGATGAGCTTCTGCTTCAGCCTCGCTTACTGCTCTGGATTCTGGCAGCTCGGCAGCGGCAGCAGCAGCAGCAGCAGCAGCAGCAGCAGCAGCAGCAGCAGCAGCGGCGGCGGCGGCAGCGGCGGCAGCGGCAGCGGCACGGAGGACTTCCACCGGTCTTCTCGCTCATGGCTCAGAAAGAACTGGCAGATAATTTCGCAGTTGCGAACGGCAGCGGCAATTTCGGCTCGGGCGGTGCACATATACAGATCCGCCGCCACCGATCTGGCTCTCTGATTGCCACCGCACAGGGGTTGCATTGGAGGAGGAGCGAAGAAAGGAATTAAGTTCGAGCCGGCGCTTTGACAACCGGAGACTCGCAGGAAGAGGGGGGAGGGGGGCGGCGTGTACACCCAGCGGCAAACGATGGGGGCAGAAGCGCGCGCAGCAAGCGGACAACGCGATAAAGGGAGGAGGGAAGAGATAGCAGCGACTGACTGATGCTGCTGACGACGATAGTGAATCAACCCCAGCTGCGGAGTTGGTTTCAGGGACAACGCCGCCGATTCCGACGCAAACAATATGATACCCTCGCTTCCGCAGCGCCCAGAACCAGGTCTAGCCGTGGGAAGGTGGTCACGTATTCGTCGACGTGCCGGGGCCTACGTGAAATAACCGGCGCGTCGGCAACTGAAGAGCACCCTATCCGCCACACAGGAACAGGGGGGGGGGGGGGGGGGGGGTACCCTCCACTCCTCTTTCTGCATGGCGGCGACGGTGTTCTATGCAGTCACGTTATCTTGACTCTCTAGCGGCGTCAGCGGCATCCAGCGGTATCAGTCGGTCGCTGCTAGCGCTGGGGGGATGAAAGGGGGGCGGAGCTGGTTACGAAGCCGACGACGGCGCCGACGCGAAACCCAGGAACGGACGCCAAAGAGCTGCGCTCTAAAACGAATGTTTTTACGCCCGGTGCAACAGTCATGTTTTTAACTCGCTTGAGCACGTCTTTCCCTGGGCCTTCACAGTATAAGGTTCTGTACAATGGAGCTGGGAACAATTGTGAAATAAGATCCTTGTACAGCCGCTTAGGTGGTACCGTCGCTAAATACTCTAAAGAGTACCGCACGCGCAAAAACCTGAACGACCATACCACTTCTCGCAGGAAGCGTGACACAGTGTATCCCCGAGCAGAGCATGAAGAGACTATAAACTCTGGAATTGCACTGGATAGCATGGTTTGCAAAAAGGTTCTCAGGAATGCATCTTTTTGGTCACGTAGGAAACAAAACCTTAAAACCACCTGCCGCGCATATAGATGCATTAGAGACAACCCTCCGTCTTTAACTCGCCGAAAAAGATTATCTCTGCTAATTCGTTCCCAGTTGGACGACCAAATGAAGACCGCAAATACACGATGGAACCTTCATATATTGATTCGAACACAATACAATACTTGAAGTAAATCCATTATTCTTGCCACCAAAAAGGTATTGCATACAGTCGCACGGGCGAAAATAGAGAGGTTACGTCCCATCCATCCTTTCGTCCTTTCCCGTATTTCTTCCGCTTTTTCATTCCAGTAATTCGTATTTTCCCCGTATTTGTCCAATGGGACTCCCAAATAAACTCCGGCCTTTGTAGCCCATCTTATTCCACAGAAAATTTCCTGTTCCTCTTCCCATTCCGCGTGCCAGACTCCGAGGCTTTTTTTTTTTTTTGTAATTAACAGCACTGCCAGTCTGCCTGCAATACCTTTGTGTTACTTTCAAAGCTTCCGAAACGCTTTCGCGGTCTTCACAAAAAAGCGCCACATCATCAGCGTATACCAATATTTTCACTTCACATACTCCCAGCTTAAAACCAAGGATGTATTCATTAGCAGTTATCATTCTACACAATGGTTCCAAATATATAGCAAAGAGGACAGGAGACAATGGACATCCCTGCTTGACATATGCTCTTACATCAATTTTTTCAGATAACACTTGTTAATCATAAGGCGTGTAGAACAACATGCATAAGCCATTTTAACTCCTTTCATTACAACGGCACCAACACCAATATGTTCCAACAAACAGTACAATATTTCATGAGACACACGATCAAATGCTTTTTCAAAATCAACTTGAACCATGGCCAATCGCAGCACTCGAACACACTACGCGCTAATTGAATATTGTTACGTGGAAGATTTACAGTCCCAAAGCTGTCCGCGTTGATGAGGGCACCGATTTCACAACACTCAGCGTCGTCGTCTTCTCCGAGTCTGTTGCACTTCTTCATCCTCATCACGAACAGCGAATACAGCTAAGTAACACTACCCCCCCCCCCCCCCCCCCCCCGCGGGAAAAGCACAGTCCCGGTGCGGTCTATGTTAGCGAAATAGAACGTTGATAATAGGGCTTTAGACGGGACACATGCACTATTTCGGAGGTTGGAGCTGTGGACGGGGACTTCGGAACCACGGATTCAACTTCGTAGGTGACGTCGGTCACGGGGCGCAAAACACGGTAAGGGCCAGTGTAACGGGGCAAAAGTTTTTCACACAAGCCCACTCAATGGCACGGTAGCCACAGCAAAACGAGAGATCCAGGAGTGTAATAGACATCACGGTGGCGGCTGTCGTACCGGATCTTTTGGGAGTCTTGGGATGCAGAGAGCCTGGCATGAGCTATCCGGCGGGCATCATGAGCGCGGGTGATGGCATCACTGGTATAAGTACTGGTGATGTCTGCCGCGGGTAGAGAGGTGTCGAAGGGTAGTAACGGGTGTCGGCCAAATAATAAATAAAATGGGGAGTATCCAGCGGTAGAATGGACAGATGAATTGTAGGCGAATGTGACAAAGGGGACATGAGCGTCCCAATCTCGATGGTCGTCAGACACATACATGGCCAGCATGTCTGTGAGGGTACGGTTTAGACGTTCCGTGAGGCCGTTGGTCTGGGGGTGATATGCGGTGGTGAATTTGTGGCGGACGGAGCACGAACGGAGAATTTCGTCAACCACTCGCGACAGGAAACAGCAGCCACGGTCAGTTAGCAGTTCACGAGGAGCACCATGATGAAGAATTACGTTTTCTAGAAGGAAGTCAGCGACGTCTGTGGCGCAGCTGGTCGGGATGGCTCGGGTAATTGCGTACTGAGTAGCGTAATTGGTGGCGACGGCGATCCATTTGTTCCCCGAGGTGGAAACTGGAAAGGGGCCAAGGAGGTCAACGCCTATACGGGAAAACGGGTCAGTTGGTATGGGTATCGGCTGCATATGACCTGGAGGCAAAATTGTAGGCTTCTTCCGACGATGACACAGTTCACATGCGGCAGTGTACTGCTGGACAGAGCGGTAGAGACCTGGCCAGTAGAAACGTCGGCGCAGGCTGTCGTATGTGCGAGAGACACCCAAGTGGCCAGCCGCGGGAGCATTATGGAACTGTTCAAGGATGGTGGAACGCAGGTGTTGGGGAACGACGAGCAAAAGGTCTGTGCCATCTGGTCGCATATTACGTCTATATAGGGTGTTCTCGTGGAGCACAAATAAGGCGAGAGATGGGTCAGGGCGGTCGGAGGTAAGACGGAGGATAATGGAATGCAGAGAAGGATCTAAGTGTTGTTCCTTGGCAATGTTGGCAAAGGCGGAGACAGACAAGACACATGCATCATCGTCAGAGTCTGTAGGACTAGGGGAGTCGACGGGATGACGTGACAAACAGTCTGCATCTTGGTGAAGCCGGCCGGACTTGTAGACGACGGAAAAGGTGTATTCTTGTAATCGTAGCACCCAGCGCCCCAAACGGCCAGTAGGATCTTTTAGAGAGGAAAGCCAGTACAAGGCATGATGGTCTGTAATCACAGTAAAATGGCGGTCAAACATTTAAGGGCGGAATTTCGTAATAGCCCAGACAAGCGCCAGGCACTCTCGCTCTGTAATAGAGTAATTTTGTTCGGGTGTTCAGAGGAGGCGGCTGGCATACGCAATCACCCTTGTACGGCCGCGTTGTCGATGAGCAAGTATAGCTCCTATTCCATGGCCACTTGCGTCGGTACGGAGTTCAGTATTGGCGGAAGGGTTGAAGTGGGCCAGGACTGGTGGAGTAGTTAGAGCAGCAATAAGCACTGAGAAAGCTGCAACTTGTTCAGGCCCCCAATAGAATGAAACGCATTTCTTGAGGAGTTGGGTGAGCAGACGAACAAGGACTGCGAAGTTCGGGACGAATCGTCGGAAATAAGAACATAGGCTAATAAAGCTTCGGACATCGCTGGATGAACGCGGAGTGGGAAAATCTCTGACGGCACGTATCTTGTCAGGGTCAGGCTGAACACCGGAAGCATTAACCAAGTGACCAAGCACTTTGATTTCCCGATGGCCGAAACTGCGTTTCTTTGAGTTGAGTTGAAGGCCGGCGCGGCGGAATAGCTCGAGAATGGTAGAAAGGCGAGAGAGGTGGCTGTCAAAAGTGGACGAGAAAACAATGACGTCGTCTAAGTAACAAAGACAAGTCGTCCACTTGAAGCCGCGCAGCAATGAGTCCATCATCCGTTCGAAAGTTGCAGGGGCGTTACATAGCCCAAAAGGCATGACTTTTAATTGATAAAGGCCGTCAGGGGTGATGAACGCTGTTTTTTCACGGTCTCTCTCGTCGACAGAAATCTGCCAGTAGCCGGAACGAAGGTCGATGGATGAAAAGTAGCTGGCTCTGTGCAAACAATCAAGCGCGTCGTCGATGCGCGGAAGAGAATATACATCTTTTTTGGTTATCTTATTTAAATGATGGTAGTCAACGCAGAATCTCCAACCGTTATCCTTCTTCTTGACCAACATGACAGGGGATGCCCAGGGGCTACTGGAAGGCTCGATTATGTCGTTTGCTAACATCCTTTCTACCTCCGTTTGAATGACGCGTCGCTCGGCAAGCGAAACGCGATAGGGCCGCGTGTGAATAGGACTGGCGTCACCGGTGTCAATGCGGTGGGTGACAACTGTCGTTTCACCCAATGGGCGGGTACCGAACTTGAAAAGGTCACTGTAGGCAAACAAAAGCTTGTGTAACACAGCGGCGGATTCAGGTTGCAGATCAGCTGCAATCATGCTGTTAAGCGGATCAGGGCGCGATGTGGACGACGAGAGGTTGTTGGCAGGGACGGCAGTTGTATGACCTGTAGACAGAGCTGAAATGGCACAATCGGTAACCGGGGACAGCGCAGCTAATGAAATTCCCTCGGGCAGAACTTGAGTTGAAAAGCTGATGTTAAGGACAGGGAGAGTGGTGCGGTTCTGGGGAAGCATATTAAATATGCTTATGGTCTTTATTCCACATGTTTGATGAGGTCCAACACTATCTTTTATAATGTATTGCAATCTCTTAGCTAACACCTTCATCAGAATTTTATAATCAACATTTGTTAACGTGATCGGTCTATAGCTTGTAACTTTTAAAAGCATGGCTGGCTCATCAGTCTTGGGAACCTAGACCGTATGCGCGTTGCTAAACGACGGTGGCAGATAACCCAAATCAAAGCACTCCTTGAAAAGCCTATAGAGCATGATAGATAACTCACTTTTAATGCTCTTGTAAAAGGCCGCACTCAAACCATCCGGTCCCAGGGACTTTCCGAGATTCAATTCATCAATGGCTTTTTCTATTTCCTCCACACTTATTTCGTTCTCTAACTCTTCAGTAACTTCTTTGCCTAATATTTGCATCAGAGGCAAAAAGTTATCTCTAAACCCTTCTTCACTTGGCGCTTTGCTAGAAAACAGCTCACGGTAATGCTCCACGAAGGCACTCGTAATTCCTTCTTGATCATCATGCCTCTGCCCCTTGTATTCGATAACCGTTATCTCGTTCGCACGCGCATATCGCTTTTCATCAGCGAGGGCGCGTTTTGTTGGCTTCTCGCCACCGAGCCATTTTTCCGTGCGCGCTCTTATCGCAGCGCCTCTGTACTTGTGGGCATCCAAAGCTTCTAGCCTAACTTTGATGCCTTTTATATCAAGCATGAACATACCCGGTATTCGTTCTTCTTCATGCCCTAAATATTTTAAGAGCTGTTGCAGTTGCTTTTCTTCTTTCTTTTCCTCATACTTAATAATGGAAGCGCGCCCATTTGCATTCATTTTAACCTCCTGTTTAAATCGTTCCCAGGATTCAATACAGCCTGTTTCGCTCTCATAAAAAATATCAATGCTTTCCTTAATTTTTCTTAAAAATAGTCCGTCTTCTGAAAGCCTCGAGTTTATTTTCGATAAGTCCCAGTTCATTTTTTATTTACACTGCTTCGTTCCGCCCAGCGTGACCGTAACTAAGCAATGGTCACTAAATGACACTTGCTTCACTTTATACTGTTCACAGGTAGGCGAAAACTCCGGCGACACATATATTCTGTCAAGTTGCACATGACTACTACCTTGAAAATGTGTGAAATGCACACGTTTCTCACCATTCACCAGGACTGTTACGTCCTCTAAGCTGCACTCATTGAGGACACACTTCAACAATTCGGCACTTTGGTCTTTTCCAACATTTGTATTCGAACGATCCTTAGAGTCTACAACACAGTTGAAATCTCCCAAAAATATAAGTGAACGATTTCATTCAAGGAAAGGCACCAACTGCTCAAAAAAGTCGCGCCGTTCTTTTTGTGTCGTTGGTGCATACAGGACCACCACCTTCACCGCACAGGTTTCGTACTTGATGTCGCACACGACGAAACGCCCCCTTGCACAAGTTATTACTTGCTCCACTGCTATGGCTACACTTTTCCTCAGGAAAAGAGAGCTACCTGCCGACAAACCGACTGCATGGCTTACGCAAACATTGAAGCGTGACCAAAAACCAAACACCATATTATCTGTTTGCTTATGTGGGAACACAGCGCTGAACAGGACGCGATCAGCGTTCCGTCCTGTCCACCTTCGTTCTCTTGTGTAGCGTCCTGTTCCGCGCTGTGTTCCCAAATATGGATTTGAACCAACTAGCCGAACAGCAAGTGTTGCTTAAATATCTGTTTGCTGCTCACCCTCAACCTTTGTTTCTTGTATGGCTACGATGTCTAAATCTAGCACGCTCAACAAACGGTTCAACTGCACTTGCTTCCGTCTCGAGGCGAGCCCTCGGACGTTTAGAGTGCCCACGTTTAGCAGTTTTTTCCAATAAGCCATACTCTAAACCCAGTTAAAAAACAATGACTAAAGGCTCACTTCTTCAGTCTCTCGTCGCGACTGAAAGACGAGGACCGCAACGAGGTTTGCGATAAGGCTAACTTGCCTTTCTTAGCGCCTTCCACCCTCCACTGCTTTTCTAGTCGACGCAGTTCCCGTTCTGTAGCTGGTACCTTTTCGTAGTCTCGTGGTCTCTTCATGGAGGCAGTTGTCATACCCATCGGGGACTCAACAACGCTGCCTTCCGGAGTGCCTTTCGCTGTTGGCTGATCCGACGACATAGCAGCCTCCGCCCCCTTTCCAGTCGTTTCTGCAGCGGTTTCGCTAACTTGCGTCTTCCCTCCGCCGGTGGTGTGCTCTGGATCCTGTAGGGGGCAGGGCTCCAGCGCTCTCCAGTTATTCCTGGTCCATGATCAACTCGCTCCCGTCGTCTTGAGGGGGCACAATACCCGTGGCCACACGGGCATACGTGCGGACGCATCCCTCCCGGTCGTGCCCGAAAATATGACACGAACTACATCTCGGAGTGCGGCAATCACGTCGAATGTGGCCTGTCTTCTTACATCTTAAGCATATTGGTGGCCGTCCAGGCACAACCACTAACACAAGCACTCCGTAACACTTGTATGTATACATGTGGGGCAAATCATCGATCGAAAGCCCTATTTGAGCACTATTTTTACTAGCCGAGTTGTCGATTCGGCCTCTTCAAAACCCGGGCTGTTCCACTGCTCATAAGTGACTTCTTTCACATCTCCAAAGTCTTCAAACGCCCTCTGCACCACTTCACTCGAAACGTAGAAAGGCACCCAGTGCACCCTGAAAACCAACTCACGCTTGTTCGGGTCAATGACCGCACAGTAGCGTCTCTTCACTTCCAGCGCGCCTTCTTTTAGCAGGCGTTCCTTCGCTTCCTCAGTCTTCATCTTCAGCCTCCAGATATGGGACATTTGGAAGGGCCCAATGCCAGCCACTTAGGGTAGTACACCGGCCTTTTCCAACGGCTCACAAAAATCCTGTATGCGATAAGGCCGGCCGGCAATATCACAGTGAAGGAAAACCGTTGTCTTCATTGCTTCTCCGAAGGAAACGTAGGTAGAACCATGCGATAGCCCAGTGGTGGGCGTCGTTCGCCGCGTTCTCGGCCAGACATGACCGATAACGAAGCACGCTCAGAGCTTGCCATCACACGTCCGTCTCCCACGGAAGCCGGAAGTGGCCAGTGGGGCGTGATGCATTAAGATTCTTTAGTTTTTCAACCTTCTTTTTAGGAGTTTCATTTTCTCTGCGTAGTCTGTCTACCAGCTGCCTAAGTTTTGTAAGCTCTTCGGTATGCTGCTTATTCCTTTGGGAGACTCTATCTGCCCAGCTGACCTCGTTTTCCATTGGCGTTTAGGCTGTTTTCCGGCCCCTGGATTGGCTCCTATAGATCTTGTGCGACCTCCAGATCGGTTCCTGGAACACGACTGGCCCCTGGAGGTTCCTCCGGTCCCCAAAACTGGATCTTGATCGCGCTCCACTCCTCCCCAGTCTCGGTAAAGAGCTCGAGTCGGAACGGCTGCTGCTGCATCCCCGGGTTCTCGATCTGCTTTGTCGGCTCGCCAACATAAGTGATGCCTTCTTCGATTCTTCTTCCTTGGCTCGTAGTTTCGCCTCCCACCGTCGTTTCGTGACTATGTAGGGGGTTCGGTAGCGTTCATTGCAGTCCAGCGCCGGTAAGATGCCCCTTGCCGCACAGCTGACACTTTGGGTCACACTGGTGCTCCTCGAGAGGGTTCTGTAGGCCATATCCTAGACATACTGGGTTGCTGGGATCAGTACCGTCAGCTCGGTGGCCCAAGCTTCCGCAGATACGACAGACTTCATACTTCTTCTTGTATAGTACACAGTGGAGCGGCACGCACGAGTAAATCACGTACCGTGGCACCCTCTCCGTCGCAAAAAGTACGATTACGGATTCCGTCTTGCCCATGCGTCTAGCGCCGAGAATCTCTGGGTTTCCGTCGTGTTGATAGCGTATCTCGATTTCTTCCTGGCTGTGGGCTAACGGAACGCCGTGGATGCCCCTTTTCCGCAGTTCTCCGGAGCCGTCAGATACGCTGACATTTCGTAGCTCGTTTTTTCTACCTTAATTTCCTGGATCAGCAAATAGCGGTCTGCTGTTTTTCTACTGGGCGCGCTAACCAGAATGGTGTTCTGCTTGTCATTCTTGCAAATGGTGTCCACTTGCATTTCTTCCGGCACTGAGAGCAGCGGCGTTCCATGGCCTCCTGAATTTGCGTTCCTCTAAGGAGCCCGCGATGTAGTCCACCTTTCGGGCGAACAACGATTTTATAGTCTTCTGCAGGAAAACGCAGCTTTTGTGATGTCACCGAGCGTTCTGCCAACTTCCTCCCAACTCGAAGAACCTTCTTGGTTTCCTACCTGCCTGGCCCACCTCCAACTTGGCTTCCTTGGTTGTCTCCGCTGACGTGATTGTTTCCTCGCTTTCTGTGGGCTCGCGCCCATCCTTGCTGCGGTTCTAGCTCTTCCGGCGAGATGTTCTCGCCATCCACTTCGGGCCCAGGCGACTGCGGTCGTCCAATTCTGGCTGCCGGCGGCGGCGTTAGGATTACCGCGGCCGCCGGAGGGTTAGAGACACAATTTCCGAAAGTGTGGGGGCTAGTAGTTCTCATTCACCGCAAGGCGCTCTAGAGTCGATTTGGCCGGGGTTTATGGGAGTACCAAATATTTCACAATGGTACAGACTACTATTGACAACCAATCGACTCCTCGAAAGCCTGCAGACACCATTTCAGAGAACGCGAGATGTTTCGAGGATATGTTCGAAGTCTGCTAATGGATAAACACTTGTGTCTCCGGTAATCGATCCCGAAATTGTAGCACTGCGATGGATCTTTTGTTTCCAGTTGCTATCATGAGTACAGTTCCCGTTGGAAGAAAAAGGTAAATTTGACTAGTCGTAGTGGCCAATAAAGCTTATATAGGCACCGTGTGCATGTAACTCAGTAGCGACGCGCGCGCCACGAGCGGCGACGTGCGCGTCCAGAGTGAGAAGGCGCCGCGAACTCGCCACAGCGGCTGTATGATGATGCTGCGCCTCCGCACCAGGTGCGGGTGACCCCAGCGACGCCACGGTCGGATGTAAGCTTTTTATTGCGAAAGCAATACTACTTTCACTTTTCAGCCCTTCGCGTAGCGAGGCGGTAGCTACCATTGACCTTTAGCATGACCTTTGGCGCGCCGCCAAGCACAGCTGCGCAAAAACAGGGGCCCCAATTCGCGACGTCATCTCGTGAGGCGGTAGCTACCAAACGCGGCCTAACTCCCGCTCCCTCCGTGAGGGAGCGCTACAGCCGGAGTGACGTCATTCAATCTGCCGCAAAAACAGGAGCCCCAACTCGAGCCGTCAACTTGCGAGGCGGTAGCTACCAACCGCGGCCTAACTCCCACTCCTACCGCAGCTATCGCCAGAGGTGCAACGTTGGATACTATAAGAGGTGGCCTAGCGGCAAGTGGAACCAACGCAGTCTCCACGGATGCTTTCATTTCTGCTAGCGTAAAGAATGCCGTTGCAGCCGGTGCCGGAGCGGCAGTTGTACATTCTGCCTTAACCTCACCCACAACCAAGCATATCGTTGCAGCCACGGCACTCCTTGCCTCGCTACTAATTATACATAAAATAACCAGGTAGCACCCCGCAATAAACAATAATTGAACCATATGCCGTGGCAGGAGTGAATCACTGCATAACCATAAGCATAACAGCCCCACAACCAGCTACGCCACCAGCTGCACCTAGGCGTACCCATAGCTATTGCTTTCGCAATTACCAGGCTTAACCAAGCTAAGCCACTGCCAATTTTTATTTGTTGGCAATTACTTTCACAGCATACGGTTTTTCCTCTTATAATAATTTAAAGGCTGCTTGTTTCTCACATATAGCAGAGATTTCTGACTGCAAACAATATGCCGTAATATAGTAGTTTTCTTTTTCGGGGCTCATTTATCAGCGGCATGTGACAAGCGGCGCCGCTTATTCGTGTTGTATTCTTTCGCTTCAGTGATGACGGAAATGAGTGACAGCCTTCAATTCACTGAAGAATATGCGGCAAACATTTTGTTGGAAGCGCGAATGCAAATGAAGAGGCTTCTAAAAGGTGCCTGATCTGCGACAGCTGGGTGGGAAAAAGCAACATGTGAAAGTTGCCAACAGCAAACTAACGAATATTACTGTAAAGAGAAAGATCTACATTCGAAGACGAGGAAGATGCTTCTGTGCGCTGTCGCCAATGACATCACTATCGGTGCGTGCTCTGGACCTACTCGTACGTGGACTGTTCCTGACGGGCTTCTAGATCGCCCAGTACCTCTATAAACCCCCATATAGATTTGGTGGAGGTGCAGGGAGTGACTAGCAACCATTTGCGGCCATCGGCGCTGTTTTGCGGTGATAAAGAAGGATGTCGCGAATGGCGAAGTGCGATGCTTGGCGGCGAAACATCCTACAATTACTACCGCTTTGATGGATTTCGCCGGCACCGAGGCGCACGTCAGTGCGGGGGCTGGGACGGTAGGTCAACGCCGCTTGCGGCGGGGGCTAACCAGCCACCGAATTTTATCTATTGTTGGCCATCATTGCCACCGCTTCGGTGGCGGACGACGGTTGTAGTTGCGGCGCGCGTCTTTCTCTCTTTCTTTTTCCTTTCTTCTCTATTTTTCTATTGTCCGCACGAGGCAGCGGAGGTGGCTCAGCTACAAACCATTAGCAGGCCCATGCATTTTCGTTTCCTTCTTCCTACAGCCACAACAACAACAACAACGTCTATGCGATGCACCGGCCCCACACTTCGCTGCCGTTTTCAGCCGAATATTTTTTTTTACGTCGTGAACATGTCAGGAATAAAACAGTTTGATGCCTTTGGCTATGTTCGCACCTCGAAAAAAAAAAAAAACTTCCCAACCCAAAGGCAGGCTGCAATCAGGAAGCTATTAGCAGCGGCGTTTTGGCTCCCGTTGATGGTGGCGAAATCGTCTGCTACGGCGCTCACTCGGAACGTCAAACTTGCCACTGGTGGCGCTGAACGCAGCGCCACCAGATGAGGCTTCTGAAGAGCACACGGTGCTTACAGCAACACCTCGCAAATAATCTGTAGAATAACACGAAAAATTTCGTAAGGCACTATACCTTTTTTTTTCTTATGATTCGTTCAAAGGAAGAGAAAAGCGCAGTATCTAGCTGTCACACATGTTTCTGTAGGCGCCTGGACCGCACCGTAAGGGAAGGGAAGGTGGGAGTGAAAGTGCTAAGAGACAATCTCGAGCCGTAGTGGAGGGCTACGGAGTAATTTCGACCACCTGGGGATCTTTAACGTACGCTGACATGATTCCCCTGATGGGGCTGGGGCAGGTGGGTCACCGCTGCTTGCGGCGGAAGTTGGCCTGCCGCAGAATTTTTGTCTGTTGTAGGCCGTCATTGCACCCGCCACCGTTTCGGTGGTGGACGACGGCTGTTGCTGCGGCGCGCGTCTTTCTTTCCCTCTTTCTTTTCTTTCTTCTCTATTTTCTCTTCTGTCTGCACGAGGCAGCGGAGGTGGCTTAGCTACAGAGCCAGTAGCAGGCCCGTGCATTTTCTTTTCCTTCTTCCTATAGCCACAACAACAACAACAACGCTCACATCGCACAGCTGAGATCGCAAGTACTTAATTGCTTTACAGCAAAGGAAAGGCCAGTATTTGTCACTTGTTTCTGTGGACACCTGACCCGCGCCGTAAGGGAACGGAGGAAGGTGGAGGTAAAAGTAGGTAGAGAGAAAGAGATGCCGTAGTGGAAGGCTACGGAGTAATTTCGAGCCTTGGAGATCTTTAACTTGCGCTCACATCGCACAGTACACGGACGCCTCTTCGTTTCGCCTCCATCGAAACGCAGCCCCCGACGGTCGGGATGGAACCCGAGTGCTTCGGTCATTTAGTTAGTTAAATTGGTTCACAGGAAGGGAAAGGCGCGGTAACTGTCACATTTGATCTGTGGACACCCGAACCGCGCCGTAAGGGAAGGGAGGAAGGTGGGAATGAATGTGGAAAGAGAGAAACAGGAGCTGTAGTGGAGGGCTACGGAGTAATTTCGACCACCTGGGGATCTTTAACTGCGCAGTACTTTAGGGTTTGGGGAAAGAAAGGCGCAGTATACTTCGGGTGCACAAAACAGAATCGTGGACACAGCCCCCGCCGGGGTGGTGCAGTGGCAAGACGCCCGACTACTGTGCCGGAGTACCCGGGTTCGAACCCTACCTCGGCGGCTGCGTTTCGATGGAGGCGAAACGAAGAGGCGTCCGTGTGCTGTGCGATGTCAATGCACGTTAAAGATCCCCAGGTGGTCGAAATTACTCCGAAGCCCTTTACTACGGCTCCTCTTTCTCTCTTTCCACTTTCACTCCATCTTTCTTCCTTCCCTTACGGCGCGGTTAAGGTGTCAGTCTATCAACTGCCGTGACCGGCAGTGCGTACACTTGCTCACACATTCTGCTGTTTTTGAATGTTTGTGAAACAGGCCGACATGTAAATAAGTTTTGCATAATTGTGTTATTCTTGCTTCTGACAATTATTCTTTATTATCCCCGTCACACAATTCTGCAATGCTTGCAGCCTATGAGACGACATGACTAAATAAACCGAAATACTGAGGCTGAATAGATTACACGTTTGGAGAATAACTGTGGCAGCCCCCCTGCTGCACTGCTTTCAAATGAACTCGCGTATCTCGATTCTGTGCTCTGCTAGCACGGTGTCACGCTGGTGCAACTATGACACGTTACACGTTTCTTTTACGATACATGTTACACTGCACGTTGCGATACACGTTACCTTTCGGCGATAAATCGTTGCTGAGAAAAAGCGTTTTGTTTTGTAGCGAGAGCTAAATTGACCACTGTCTCGCAATTTCGCCGTGCCTGCCCGTGAGAAGAAGAAAAAGAAGAGGAAAAGGAAAAGAGGATAGAGTAGAAAAAGAAGAAAGAAGAGGAAAAAGAAGAAGAAAAAAAAAGAATGAGAAGAAAAGAAGAAGGTGGAAAAGAAGACAGATAACTCTGCAGTTGGTAGAGGTGAACGACAACACCGAGTTGCTAGTTAGAAGGTCTGTTCGAGCGTTGTGACGGCGGTGTGCCCCGAAGTTTGCCTAAGAGACGATGTCATACAATTAGAAGTCTTCTATACCTCAACGAGAACGGTCAACGACGAGAGGCAACGGGTATACTCAGAAGTGAAGCGGCCTAAAGCTGAAACCACAGAGTAAACTATTATGTGCAAAAGCCATGTCTTTACTTTCAAGCCGAACCTGAGTGTAGCCATGTAGATTGCTCTCACGTAACTCCAGGTTTAACTATAAGCTTGTGGGGCCCTGCGACCCTTTTTATAGTTTCAAACCACGCGCGCTTTTTCCTGTTTGCATTGGTGTTTGCCCGGGCAGCGCTAGTGCGCATGATCGAGCTGGCAATCGGGGGGGAGGTGGGGGGGGGGGGGGGCGGCGGAATGTTATCGGCGAAGAAACGAAGGTAGATAACCGCGTTGAAAGCAAGACATAGCAAGGCTCGGGGCTTTTTGCCCAGCGGGGAGACCAGCGTGGGGTGGCCAACGTGCGTCAAGGGACTGCGGAATGTGCACAGACGACGGTACGAAGATCTGCGAGAAGACGGTAGCAAGTGCCTGGAGGAATGAATTAGGCGTATTTGCGTGATCTGCCACCAAGCGAGGAGCAAAGCTTCTTGTACCGCCGTTAGCGCTTTGGCCCTACTGCCCTATTCGCACCGCTGTGTGCTTTGTCTCACCGTGGTAAAGCCCTGACCCTCTTTCTGCTTTATCTTTTTGTGTTCTATTGTCGCGCGCATGAACGGCATGTTTTCAGCGCAGTAGCCCGATGTTTTTTTTTTTTTTTTATTGAATGCTTTTCTGTTCGGAATAAACCATAGTTCTTAAAGGAGACTGGATTTGCCACTCGTCGGCGAGGCCATGGCTCGCGGACCCGTTCTCTGAAGGCGAGGCCTACAAGCTAAACCACAGCTATTTGTTCTCTCCAGTCTCTCCTGCTTTTTGCGCTGTGCTTTTGCTAGACGCTGAGTAGTAGTGTAATGGGCTCCGGTGGTTAGGAGAGGGGTTGGGCGTGTCCTCAATTCGGGACTCAGTTGGCTGAAGCCGATGCCTGAAATGTCGCAACCAAGAATATTTATGCCACAAGGTCTGAGCTGGACAGGGCCATATCCCAATCAGCCCACGTTGGTATTAAGGGGTATGGATTGGTTCCTCGACATACCGATACCGTGTGGAAATATATGCATGCTGTCTGCAAAACTTGCATACAGCTAAAAAATAATCTGAAAGATTACCGTGCACTGTCGCGTTCGGTCCCTGGCCGGACGCCGAGCGCGGCCGTGTAGCGTTTGGTTCCTTGCCGGACGCCGAGCGCGGCCGGGCAGCGGGCAGGAAGGAACTGAGACTTGCCCCGATCCCGGCACGATAACAACAACCCTTTATTTCACGCAAACAGCCTCTTTATATAGCAAGCACTCATGTTACCAGTGACGTCACGGACAGACAATGTTTCAGACGCGGCACAGGCGCTATCAGCACATGCACTTTAGCTGGGTGAAGCTCTAACATTCAGATTGCATGATATATATATATGTGTGTTTGTGTGTGTGATTTACAGATAGAACCTGCATCCGCAATATCTTTCGCAGGGTTCATTTGTCATGCAGACAAGTATAAGCAATGGATTCGCAGGTGTAGACTCACTGTGCCGGATACCAGAAATCCCCAAAGGAAAGCTACGCGTACTACCAGCAGAGCATCCACGAAAACAGGGCGACATAACAGATACGCGCTTTAACGGTGATAACGTGCACGGTTTGACCTTTTGCGTGCGAACGCCTGCCATAAAGAGAAAACCATTGAGATCCGTGCCTTTACTGGACCTTTTACACAAATAACGTGCAAAGATTTCGTCGCGTGGAGGCTGTTGGCATCGAACGCGTATCATTTTTTTAAGCCTTACGCTTATGATTCATCAAGAATGCCATGAACACAAGATTAAAAAATGTTCTTGTTGCAACATTTTGTATTACCCAAGAGGTATTTAGATCAGAGCACACGTGCTTAGGCGCCTGGCTTACTACGAAGTGGCCGTGAACGTTGATTCAACATGGGGCATCTTCATAGGTAAGGTGTTTTGCTTGACAGCTCATTTTACATCTGAAGTAATTGTTGACCTGACCTTGGTGGCCAGACTTGAGCCAGCAGCCTCTTTTGTGACCGCGGCCCGGTCACTTGACAAGTTCGTTTCCCTAAAGTAGGCCGGCGACCAGAATCTGAACTTTTTCAGTAGTCGGACCGCACCATTCCTAGTGCGGTCATGTATCCATCTTTCCCTTACGGAAGTTAAGGGCTCAATTCCATTTTCTACGCTCCGTCCAATGCATCTGCAGGAATGACAGTGTAATCCAGGCTGTGTGTTGCTCACGAGTAGCAGCACCAAACCTAAACCACCATTTCTGAAACTAAAATGGCTAGAAGTCAGAAACTGAGACACAAATGAGAGGACAGCATTTGCACTTTGAGTCGAAGGGCGAGGACAAAGCATTTCCGGAAGTGTAGAGCCACCTGCACAACATACGCTTGGCGTAGCTGCAGGTTGAGAAGAAGAAAGTACAGGTCCTCTTCACCACTGACGCCTCGCGAGAAGATTTGTAGATTAACACTTCACACAGATGGAGCGGAAGTAGCAAAATTTCCTTCAGATTCTGCGAGAGTAAGCACTGCTCAAAATTGCACATATCATACGAGACCTGCGCGCACAGAGACGTATTATTTACTCCACTGATCAACCAGAACACATTTTGCACTTCTGCGTGGACTAATATTTCTGCTATGCGGATCTAATTTAGGCAGACAACCCAGAGCTCTTGACACTGTATTATTATGCAGGCATTCACCCTACAATCAACAGAACTAATAGAAATCGTTGGTGCCGGAACAAATGACATCTTAAGGGGCAGGAGTAAACACATTACAAAAAAAAACGAAAAATGTTCTGCTGTAAGTAGCCGGATATTTTGTGTTCATGACAGGCACTGATAATCATATCAATTGATATTTCTAAACATATCTAAGGTACTTGTTTTTGTTGAATAAGAGAAGATAAAGCGCGACAGAAATGAGAGCATAAAATATCTGCAACCGGGACTCGTGTGCTCATATGGGAGCGCCCAAATTTCAGCGTTCAAGCGTTCATGTAGCCCGCACAGCATTCCACCGTTGGATCAGCCAAACGAGCAGTGGTGAATGCTTGACGCTCTTCCTGGGTAAGCAGTTCGTCAACTAATGAAACACTGTTCGAGACAGCCGTGTCGGGAGGTCACATTCTTTGCTGTCCCAGCTCAGCAATCGTTTCGCGGAGCCGTTCGCCAGCAAAATGTTGCCCTTGTCGGAGAACTCCTGCCAGTACACGTCCCTGCAATGGGCAATACAAATAGTGTAAGCACAAACTGCAGTAGTGATTTTAGCGGCACTTCAGCTAAACGGCAACCATCGCATTTCCACTACTATGCAGTAATGCTACTTTTGAAGCGAAACCTTCACTACTCCACCTCGAGTCAAGGTCAGATGGGCTGCGATTTGACCTCCAAGGCGCAGGAAGATAAAGTTGCTATACTGTTCAGGTGTTGTTGTTGTGGCTGTAGGAAGAAGGAAAAGAAAATACATGGGCCTGCTACTGGCTCTGTAGCTGAGCCACCTCCGCTGCTTTTTTTATTGCGAAAGCAATATTACTTTCACTTTTCAGCCATTCGCGTATATATTGAGGCGGTAGCTGCCATTGACCATTAGCTTGACCTTTGGCGCGCCGCCAAACACAGCTGCGCAGAAGCAGGGGCTCCAACTCGCGCCGTCAACTCGCGAGGCGGTAGCTACCAACCGCGGCCTAACTCCCACTCCTTCCACGAAAGGGGCTACAGCCTGAGTGGCGTCATCCCATCTGCCGCAAAAACGGGCCCCAACTCGCGCCGTCGGCATGCGAGGCGGTAGCTACCAGCCACGGCCTAACTCCCGCTCCCTTCGCGAGGGAGCGCTACAGCTGGAGTGACGTCATCCCTGAGACTGTTGTGAGACCGTTTAGAACGACGTTTGGGGCGCCTGTTCGGGTACGCCCTTACACACCGAGAGTTAAGCCCAACGTTGATCTACGGCGGGGCGGAGCTTCAGTTGTGCCACATGCTCCTAAAGCTAAGAAGAATTATGGGGCTGCAGCCGCAGCTACCGCCGGGTTTGCAACTTTGGATACTATAGGAGGTGGCCTAGCGGCAGGTGGAACCAACGCAGTCTCCAGGGATGCTTTCATCTCTGCTGGCGTAAAGAATGCCGTTGCAGCCGGTGCCGGAGCGGCAGTTGTACATTCTGCCTTAACCTCACCCACAACCAAGTATATCAGAGAAAAGTTGACCACCTCACACACGAAGTTCCACATACTAATGCGCCCCCCACCAGGCTCCCTTTCGATGCCCGCTCCGCTGTTTCCATTTTAGCATCCTCTTTAAGGAAAAGTACACGTGCCCTCATTCCCCCGTGTACATTCCCACTCCCTCGTAACTTAACGAGATTGGAGGAGGTTTCCCTTAGAAGGATAAGAGCTGGGGCGGCCCTTACCCCGTCGGTAAAATGCCGATGGGAATCGCAAGCTGAAATCGGACCAACCACATGCCCAAAATGTTCCACACCAGCTGCAGAAGTGGATGTTCGCCACCTGCTATGGACTTGTGCAGGGACAAGGGAATCAAGGACAAAGATTCTGCGCGAAGTGGGTCTAACCACAACAAGGGAAGATGACTTTTCTAAATGGCTCACCGACAACGCTAAGAGCGGGAGCCTGCTCCGGTTCCTCACGGAAAACCATTTACACGAGTTTATATAATGTGCTTTATGGCAAGTTTGCGTACAAAAAAAAAAAAAATATCGTTGCAGCCACGGCACTCTTTGCCTCGCTACTAGTTATACATAAAATAACCAGGTAGCACCCCGCAGTAAACAATAATTGAACCATATGCCGTGGCCAGAGCGAATCACTGCATAACCATAAGCATAACCACAAGCACCACGAGCAGCTAAACCACCAGCTGAACCTAGGCGTAGCCATAGATATTGCTTTCGCAATTACCAGACTTAACCAAGCTAAGCCAGAGCCAATTTTTTTTCAGCCCTGCCTTTAAATGATGGAAATTGCTTGAGTATTATTTACAATGTAATCAGCCAGTAGCCTTAGAGACAAATTGAAACATACATAAATTGCAACCTACAAGTGCTCACATTTCAGTCCTTATGGTTCACACAAAGACCGCGTAATCAGTGTCTAACATTCGCGATTTATGAGGTCTAAAATGCAGATAAATTCCGCTCGTCGGCGCTCTTATTAGTGCGGCTGCACTGTGGTCGCATGTGCCACTAGATGTACTGGCAGTGCATTTGTACAGCCGCAATTTCAGACGAGGTACTAATTAAGGCCCGTATGCATTAAGTTCAGAGCATATCACTCTGCTGAAGGAGTATGTAGTCTCGCGACTGACGCTACAAATTTTGATCAATACATCAGGCACAAATATTTACAGTGTAGAAGTGAGGACTTCAAGACTGATCCCGGCTGCGTTTCGATGGAGGCGAAACGGACTGGCGTCCGAGTGCTGTGCGATATCAGTGCACGTTAAAGAATCCCAGGTAGTCAAAATTTCCGGTGTCCTCCACTACGGCGTCCCTCATAGCCTAAGTCGCTTTGGGACGTTAAACTCCACCAACCAAACCAACCAATTAGTGACAGGAGGGTGTGGAGGGAGGGCGGGGGGTTGCTTCTGGCGTCGTCAGTGTTTTGAAAGCAGTTTGCCTGCGGTGACAGTCTTTGCGCGGAGCACATGACCACGCTGGAGAGCTCCAAATGGGCAAAACGAATTTTATTGCACATAATCGAACTTCTCAGTGACGCTGGCGCCATCACGCGGCTTTTTTCGGAAGTGGCCCACAGATCGGCGTTTGCAGTGCAGGCAGCAACAAGCAGCAAGGCAGCAAGGCAGCAACAAGAAGATTTTAGAGCGCAGCTTTTTGGCGCCCGTTCCTGCGTTTCGTGTCGTCGTCGCTGTTGGCGTCGCCATTGCCGTCGGCCCCGTAACCAGCTCTGCCCCCCTCTTCCTCCGTGCCATTAACCATTACTAATGGCGTTAACGCGTTAAACAATAGTTCACCTTGAGCGAGTTGTTTCATTCGCCGTGCTTTTTGTCCGTACATGTCTTCAAGCGCATCTATGACCGCCGAAAAACGTGTTTATATGTTGCACGCGCAGACTCCGAACACAATCCCGCCTACACTT
Source organism: Amblyomma maculatum (assembly GCF_055883805.1). Classification (NCBI taxonomy): domain Eukaryota; kingdom Metazoa; phylum Arthropoda; class Arachnida; order Ixodida; family Ixodidae; genus Amblyomma; species Amblyomma maculatum. The sequence continues at coordinate 136,499,184 of NC_139347.1, forward strand.
TCAAATAATTGAATTTTATCAATCCAGCTATGCAATCTATCGCAAGCCCTGCAAGGGCATCACAAAGGCGGAGGAGCGCATTCTCCTTCGCCTTTATACCAAAACTTTACTGTGCCCGACAGTATTAAAAAAAATATGACCCCTCTAGCACGGGGAAAAGCCCGCACTGTAAGGAAACGTCCTGGGATATTTTCTACATGGTGTGAGCATGAACCCCCAATCTACCCCCCCCCCCCCCTCTACCCAACACTTCTTGGGAGGACTGGGAGACGACCCTGCTCGGCTGCTCTGACCCGATGGCGCAATTCATGAGCCTTGGCCGAGCGGTCTCGGGCCACGGCCGACGCCAATGGGCTCCCGTAAGATAGAGACCACCTAGTAATTTTAAGGGGCTTAAGGACCGCTTCCTTAGCCTTCCTGTATAAATTTTTTTTTCATCATCATCCTCATCATTCGCCACTTTAAGACAGCGGTAAATCAGTCAAATGGCTGAATTGCGCTTCTTTGTGAACACTTGCCGAATTTCAAGCATACGCACTGCGCAAGGACGGAATATACAACGTGAGTAACCGAACCGAAAATTTTGCACACGCGTAAGTAAAAACTGCACCAATGTTACTTGTCTTTGTCATTTTCTTGCGGCAGATCTCCACGGTCACGGCGGGGCTTTCAGCGCGCTTGTTTGCAGGCACAACCACTCGATGCAAAGGTCGGTGTTTGTCACACATTTGATTCGCGGAATATCACATGGCCGTCATTAAAGCGCTAACCACATGAGTCAATTCGCGGCGACACGCCGTGCGGTGGGTCGACAGCCGCCCAACGCATTGTCGCTCGTCACTGTCGCTCAGGTTCTGGGTTGTTAGAAAATTTCGTGTGTCGCCCGGAAGCAGCTCGCGAGGCATCCAATCGCCGAAGGCTTTGGGGTGCTCAAGTTCCGTTCTGGCTTTTTGTTCTTTGCGACTGAAGGTTGCTTTCCTAGTCCGGTTTTGAGTGAAGGGAGAACCTGTAGGCAATCACTTCATCTCGTCCATGCATATTCGAGGGCATCGAGTCAGTTGAGTAAAAGCTTGCGAGGATATTAAAGGAAAAGGAAGGCTACGGTGTGGCTAGATATTCTTAATTTTCTACAGGAGCGAGAAAAAGTCACTGTTTGCCATGCAAGTCAGCATCGCAGTGTAGTAGCGCACCACATCACTGTGTCCTTTAGAAGCGCGATGCGTTACAAGAATTTTCGTCGGTGTGCTATCGTACTTCATGGTGTTTAGTGTTTAGAAACTGGATGATAGCTTACCTATACTCTCCTTGAGCGAACTACGTGGCGGCGGCAACAGAGCAACGCTGAAAACGCGCCGCCCTGCAGCCAAAACCCGCCGCAATGACAGGCGCTGTCGTCGTCGCGTGACTAATAAGTAAGGATTGTCGCCTGATGCGGTAAATGTTCATCCCCCACGACCACCTCCGCGTTTCATTTGCCAGTGCCACAAATAGTCTCACTATTCACACCGGGCTTGTAGCTGCACGCTCCTTCATACGTGCGCGATTCTCTGAAACCTCAATCACACCTGCGCTCGCCATTACAGTGATACAACCGCGTCATCTATAGACGCTGAAAAGTACGAACAGCCTCTCAAAAAACAGACCCGTCATGGCAGAGACCAGCCTCATTTTCGATTTCTAGTTCTAAATAGAAGGAGCTTGTCAGTCTCAGAGGATCTTTATTCCCAAGATTATTAATTGCGATTTCTTCATGCTATTCGAAAAAGTTGCTATTCGAAATGGATGAGCTATGCAACTCGCAAAACAAAAACAAAAATATTTGACGTCCACACCAATTGCACAAAATTTTTACAGCAACTGTTAGCATGCATATTACAGCATATAAAAATTGCGATTTTGCTCTATGTCTAGAAAATTGGAATTTGGGAGTAGTAGTCGTCTTAGATGGTTTTACAGGGCGATATCTAGGATATCATTTCTCGCCGGTTAAATCTCGGGCGCGGCAGCCGCGTTTCAATGGAAGCGGTACTGTCAAGTCCCTGGTGGGCAAGTGTACAAGGAGTGTGATTTATCATGATGTGAGCGGCCGCTTGGTAGAGTTCCCCATTGAGGTACGCTTTGCAGGCTTGCTGAGAGTCGCTCAAGATTGTATTCATTTCCTCGGTGGTGTGAGCGTGCTTGGTGGCAAGCGCGATTGCGACTTCCTCAGCGTCCGCTATGCTTCGGCTTTGGACCGTGGCGCTGCCTATCTCGTCTCCAAGGTTGGTTGTGACGGTTGCTACTGCAGCCGCCCATCCTTGGTAGGGGCTGGCATCAGTGTACAGCTGTGGATCGCGGCACACGAAGGCATAGAGGGCAATGAGGCGGCTGGCAGGATAGCTCTGGGTCGTACATTCCGAGACGCGTCACCGTCCACCTCCGAACCATCGTCTACACTAACATACAGCGAAATAAACTACCATCGACTTTATCGCAGACCATACGCAGATCGCCACAAAGGCCTCACTCGTCAGGAAGCCACTATATGGCGAAATATGCAAGCCCGCACAATACCAAACCAAACCCGACCCAATAAGATTTGGCCCGCGCAATACCCCACCAATGCATGTCCGGCCTGCGTCCGACATCCTCCACATGGTTTGGAACTGTCCCGAACCTCTTACATCATACATTTTACAGAAAATTAGCCATGAGCAGTGGGAGGCGAAGCTGGCTCACACAGAGCTCCCCCTTCAGCGCCAGCTGATTGGTCAGGCCTGGTAAGCCGTATTCGCCAAAGTTTTCCCGGATCTGGGTGAACCACCCGCGTAATCACCTTGTATAAATAAAGTTTATTCTCTCTTCTTTTCTAAAGTCCCTGACCGTATACTACGCGGTGCATTATACTGCTCATAATAAATAAAGAAAACGAGGTGATCTAATAGCATCAGTCACTTTGCGACGCTAAACTCGGTAGACACGCCACATGACAGCTTTGCATTAATAAGCTTACTTATAGCACTCATCAGCCCGGTATGGTCATTTGCATAAGAATAGATGCATTCACCACCTTCTGCAATAGAGACAGCAGTACCTCTCATCTACTCGTCATACTTTAGAAGAAAAATGACTCATTTTTGATAGTTCAAGGGGCAGATTTTGTTATGGAGACTTCCTTCACATGTGGAATACACTGGTGATATTCAGCTAAAGCATCTACGTAATGTTTTCTTTCTTTCGGTGCTGCGTGAACTACGACAGCGGATGAAAGTGGGAAACCAAGCTAAATCGACTCATCCCCGCTGCAGCAGGCGCGGAGCGAGCGAGCAGGTCGTACTCCTTGCAACTGCGGAGAGCATAACTCGCGTTGTCATTGCTTCCGCAGCGATCAAGAAAGCCCTAGGACAGAATGCGCGCTCTTCCCCGGGGCATCCGTGGCTAGACAAAGAGAACACACCTCGCAGAATCCCGCGGACAGATTTCGCGCACGCGAGAATTTCACCACAGAACAAAACAGCGCAAACTTCACAACGGACAGAGAAGGGCAGACAAGACACAGGCGCTAACTGTTAGTCAGCGCCTGTGTCTCGTCTGCCCTTATCTGTCCGTTGTGAAGTTTGCGCTGTTTTGCTCTGTGATGAACCAACTAGCTCGAGATGTTTTCTTCGAGAATTTCACCATGAGTCAAGAAAGGCTTTAAGCTTAAAATTGAGACAGAAACGCACAATGTCAGCCTGGGATAGCCATTAACATTAAAGGAGCCGCAGGGCAAGGTGCGGCTATATATACTGCGCGTTTCTTTCCCCAAAACATAGCTTATAGAAAAAAAATATTCCGAGTGCACAGTGGAATCTACACTGCAGAAATGCGAAAGCATCAGCGTTGCTGCTACACACGTTGCACCAGGTTTGCTGTCATTATCATCATAACTAAATACAGCGTCACTGTCATCGCTAATGTAATCCTTACGGTAGACTAAGAGAATTACGATGTGCGCTTCACGATCCCGGGCGTGACGCAGTTGGCTAAAGCGCTCGACTAGGGATCCGAAGGTTAGAGGTCCAATTTTGGGTGGAAAGAAGAGTTTTATTTTTCTGATGATGTCATCAAGATAATTGAAGCTAATTCCTCTCCTCATACGTCCGTTATAAGCAAGTGACACAGCAGCGCAGAAATCCCGCGCATGACTCTCGCGTAAGAGATGTCATTCAATGAGCCTAGAAAGGATTTCGCCTTAAAATCGGGGGGATACTTTGGGCCACTAAAGTGCGGTGAGACGAAAGTCTTTATAGGGAGGCGGAAGCGCCTGAACTGAATTGGACGCGCACGACCTTTTTAGACATTCTTATGCGCCCGTCCATGATTGGGTTTCGAGCAGGTCTTTCAACTCGGGACATCATGTGGCAAATACAACATGGTATTATAGATCCAAATAGCATAAGAGCCACGCGAACCATCCTGGGATTTGACAGGAGTAATATATTTGACAATGTGCCACACGCTTCCATCCTCACTCACCTCTCACAGATCAACGTAGGCAAACGGACATATTAACTACTTCGCTACCTTTCTGAACGGTCGTACGGCGACGCTCCATTTCGGAGACGAAACTAGCGACAAAATTGCACTAGGGACGAGAGGAACACCGCAGGGCGCCGTACTTTCAAGTTTTCTCTTCAGCGTAACTATGAGCGACCTCACGCGTCCGTTTGATGCTATCTCACACATACATCATTCCATATGCGCCGAGTACATCACTTATGGACCAATTCTGGCTCCGATGGAGAGATTACAGAATCATTAGAACGAGCTATCGTCACGGTACAGTCTTACGTGCAAAAAAATGGCCTTACATGTTCACCCGCTAAATCGGAACTGTTAATGATAAGGAAGAAATAAGCCTCACAGGCACAGCACCCGATTCTCGACAACCCATCCAGTTAAACATTGACAGCCATCCGATACCCCCGTAAGCAACGATCAGAGTTCTCAGAATGTTGATTCAGAATAATATCCAAAACACAGAAGCTATACGCCGGTTACGCGTCACGACGCACCAGATAGGTGGGCTGGTGAGGCGCATTGGCACACGTCGCCGGGGTGTGAGAGAAGCCGACATGTGCAGGGTTATATAAGCCTTCGTGATAAGTAGAATTATGTACGCCTGCCCGTACTACCATCTGCGTCATAGGGACGAAGATGCACTCAACAGCATAATTATAACAGCATACAAAGCAGCCCTTGGCCAACCGGTAGACGCCTACTGCGATCGACTACAGCAGCTGGGAATATTTAACGCGCTACCTGAACTAACTGCAGCCCCTAAGACAGCCCAAGTGACACGTTTGTAACGCAGCGTCGGGACGTGCAATTCTTTACAAGCTCGACATGCAACCCAATGAGGAGGTGTGTGCAACATCCCATTTATCGGCTGACATTACTAGTAGACCAGCTGTTAAGCCAATAGCCAAATACATACTGCCAGTCAGACATGATATCCACAGGAAGACAAGGGCACATACCCTTAAGAAATAGTACGAGGACGATCCACAAGCAGTGTACGTGGATGCAGCTCATCACATCAAAAAGGGAGCATACGTGGCATGTATGGCCACTCCAAAGTCAACCTTCATTAACGCCATAACATTTCATGCTAGCCCCATTTGCGAGGCAGAGGAAATAGCTATCGCACTGGCCATCGCGGATCCCCGCACCAAAACTATTCTAAGCGACTCAAAGAGCGTCGCTCAATATTTTGCCAAAAATTCTGTAAGCGCGCTCGCGACGCGAATTCTGCGCACCCGATCTCTCAATCACAACATCAATCTCGTATGGGTTCCGGCTCCCGCGGGTAACTTCGGAAATGATGGCTTTGACCGTCTAGCCCGAGGCTTAACCAACCGGAAAACGGGAGATCTGTCATGAACGGATGCGCCTGTCGAGGCGGCGCGCACATACGCGAAGATAGCAAACATTTATCGCCAGGTAAGAACAACATACCCCGCCCCATATCTGGACAAGGCGCACGCCACGACACTCAGACGCCTACAAACAAAGGCCATTCTTAGCCCCTACCGATTATTGTTAATTACGAACGGAGAATACAACCCTGCATGCCAGCTCTGCGGTGACGGGACGCAGGCCACTCAAGACCATATACTGTGGGAATGTGCCAGGAATCCCCCTCCAAAGGCACTCTTGCCAGCTCCCTCAGCGGAAGAATGGGACAAGCTGTTAGCCAACCCAATAAAAACTACGCAACTGGCCCTCGTTACGCGAGCTCAAGAGGTCGTCCCCGACTGGAGCCCAGCTTGGATTCGCCCTAGCCCGAAATAGTTCCTTGAATTTTGTTGCAATAAATGTTATGACCACCATCTAGTACCCGTATTCAGTGTTCTTGTGCTGTGGAACGTCAGTGGAGGTTTAAGAACTCAAGGTGGCTGAAATTGTTCTGCAGCCCTCTACTACAGCACCTCTTTTTCTGCCCTGCAGCGCGGTGAAGGTGTCCACGGTTAACATGTGACTTATACTGCTCCTTCAATTTCACGCAGCCCCATTAATTAATTACAATTATTTCATAAACTCCTCATTGCCTACCACACATCAATCATCAAACACTATAGAACCACCGATTATCATGACACGTCTTTTTTTACGCAGCCCTCGATTAATTCTGACATGTGGTGCCGACTACTACACCAACAGCTGTTCGACCGATCTAGCTGAACGAACGTCTTTTCATAATTTAGCACGCCATGACGGTCCCGAAATCCCAGAGCTTATTGAATCCCCGCTAGTTCAAGCTTCTTAACATACTATAATAATATGCTCAATAATTTCTCTGCCTTGCATGAAACAGCCGCAAATGTCATCGAACTATTGACGGTAGAATCTCGTCCTCGTGTACCAGCCCTAGCCTGGAAAATTAATCCAGTAATTTTTATTTGCTATTAAAGTCTTGCCTTAGCCGGCCTGTGAGGCTCCATCGTCGGTTTGTCAAGCACTCTCTTTTGTCAGTCAATATGTTCTGAGCCGCGCACTTTTCGTTTCAAGGTGATTTTTCTGATATTTTTTTCGTTATGATACTTGTAAAAATCATGAATTGAAGCGCCCTTCGAAAAGTATGAGGGAAGCCAAACAGCACAATGTCGCACTTATCCCGAAAACTGCAACTGTCATTGATGTGAATGAGTTGGGTTAAAAAATTTAATGCCGTTAACTCGTCGACAGATAATCGTAATTAAACGACCTACACCTTTCATACACATCACATTCAGCCGTAGCTTAAAACCACAGGGCTGCCAACCATTCGCAACTTCTCGCGTGGAGCTGCTCTATGCAGTTTACTGAGATCCTAAACACCAACAATGACTGATTGAATGACCATACTGCTTTGAGCACGTCGTCTGAAGAGAAATCTACTATCTTCTCACCCGTTTCCAAATATCGGCTTTAAATAAACGTTTTCCTCCTCAAGTTCTGCTTGCTTAATCGTTGTTGATTCCGTAATTGCCGTGAACGAGTTACCCTGTTTTAACAAAAGCGATGAGGTCGGCCATCATAACGGCGGGCTCCAGGAGCTTGTGGGCACCATGCGACTGGTACACGTGGACGGTGGCTCCCCTTGCAGATGCTGCACGAGCCAGCTCAAGCATGGGGCATCGCAAAACCATGTCTGAAACCAGTCCCTTGAAACCGTGTATGCTGGTGTCGTTGGTTTTGTTCAGATATTGCTGCACTTCATGCGGCAACTCCCGCTGCGACCGGTTCCCTGAGAAGAACTCTAGAAGACGGCTAAACAACATTTTCGGGTCGTCAGGCAGCCTTAGCTCTTCCCCAAAAATGCGGTCGAAGAAATTGCGTCCGTCAACGCTGTTGTAACCACACAGTATATCGGTGCCTGTCAGGTTTTTCGGTAGTTTGTCGTAAATGCGATCGCATGCACCGATGGGAGATCGATCGCAGCTGGGCGCAAACAGCAGCCACTGCTGTTTTGTAGTTGCTGCGTAAATACTTCCAAGGCGGGCCTGTCTGAGGCAATCGACGGAAGAGGCTTCACTTCCGCATTCAAGAGACGCCCTAATCTCAGTCATTGAACTCAGCCCAGTGCGCGGAAGCAGCGACGTTGGCGAGGCTCCGTGCAGAATGAGGCGTGCGAACGCTCTCTTCTTGCCCTGCGCCTCTGCGAAGAGGTCCATGGTTGCTAAGTAGGCGCCAGAGATGAGTCCGAGGCCCACAATAAGTGATGGGTCACCTTGGAACGCTTTGATATGCTCGCTAATCCAGGTCAGGCCGAGGAAGACATCTTCGGCTCCAGCAGCTGCAGACGCAGCAGCGGAACTGGCGTCAAAGAACCCGAGGACACCGAGCCTGTGGTTGATGATGGCCACGATCATGTCTCCTCCGAGAGCGAGCGTCTCCCAGACGGTGTCGAATCCGCGTCCGTAGTCAAACTGGAACCAATCGGACGCCAGGACCACCATGACTGGTTTGAGCGCAGTGGAGACAGGACATGAGACTGGTGCCCAGATTGACAGGGTTAAGCATTCCTCAGCTAGCTTCCGGACGGTCAGGTTGCCCTGCGAATACAGCGTATACTGTTGCCGAACAAAGCGACTATGTGCAATCGTTATATCATGTTCACGCGTTTCATGAGTGCAGGTTTGGGCGCACTTTAGCGGCTGTGGTAAACTACAATATGTGTGTTGTCATGTTTTTCGTATGGGGAAATAACATTTTGCGCATGATGGCAATTTATAGACTATTGCCAAATGTTAGTAACCATGAATGAGCAACGAGTTCTAATTTTAGGCATCGAGAGAGGATTTGTTAAACGTTCCGGCGCTGTGTCCCATCGATGAATTTCGGAGGTCATGTGTTATAAATAACGCCAAACGAATGGAGTTCGTCTTGACGGTGAACAGTCCAACCGCGCTTATAGAGCATCGCTACATATGCTCGCCGGCGTGTTACTTGTTTTTATAAAATCGGCGAAGGAAACTGTCTCATGCGTTTCAATGTTTCGTGCGAATTAGAAAAAATGTCCTAAATTTCTGCGTGCTCAATTTGATTGAAATAATTTAACATCCACTATTTCGCCCTTTCCGAACCAGAAAAGACTACCAGCAACTTGATCGGCTATTGCGAAATTTCGATTATTCGTGCACCATTTCCCAGGGATTATTCGCCAGGGACCGCGCTGGCGCAAGCAGCTTTGAGGGAAAACACATGTGCACGGCGTTCCGTCCACTGAATGGTGCTTACGCTCGTACTGATACAGCGTGGTAACAAGGTGGCACGAGTCGATCTCATTTGTCTAGAGCACTGCGGGAGAAGTAAAATGAAACTTTAAGGCAGGTACTAGTTTCAGTTAATAACACTAGCGCTCAGAGAAGCTGAAAATTTATGTGAACCGTAGGCACAATCGCATCGCCCCTAACCGAGCAACTGCGTTCAAATGTCACTTCGTTTGATCCTCATCACACAACTCGACCGCTCTGGAAAAGTGTGATCGACTCTGTACATTGCAGGGTCTTCACAGATGAGAAAATCTAGGAGAACTTTGGATGACTAAACTACGATGAGGTGAAAGCCTCTATCTCGCAGTGGTCTGAAGCCCTTCACTATGGCACCTCTTTCTATTTTTACTTCCACCTTCGCGATGACGTGATAGCGTAAGCTACCAGCCAACATATAAAGCCCCGCTTTAACCGAGCCGTATGAATGTGCGTGCGTCGCCTAGGGATAACGTGAATGGAAGGGTTTTTGGCAGGCCGATTCTGATATCATCCTCCCATATAAAACCAAAGGCCCTAGTCGGCAGCTCCTGCCAAACGTTATGTAAGGAACCACCACGTGGATTTAGTGCTCGGCCATGTCAGCTGACAGCTGCCGTCTTCCACGATGGCGACGGCGCAATGCCACATTGGGCCGTCGCAAACACTTTCGCTCCTCATCTCTCCCCTTAGTCCTAGGAGAAGCCTGGAGCCGCCATTGACGCATTCATTCACTGATTATCCGCCGTTATGTTTCGGGGGAACCAGCCTTCCTGTGCTTCTCCGAAGCGCTTAGTGTGGGATCATTGGGCCGCTTGGGAGCGATCCGAATCGCTCACTCGAACGCAACGACACGTCTGGCGAAGGGGCGCCGTCGCAGAGCGTGTTCGCTCCGCCTGCCGGTGTAGGTGACGTCATTGTCGCTATTCGCAGCTGCGCATGCGCTTCGGCACCGCCACCTGCCCCCGAGGAGCGAGGAGGGAGGGTGTGTGCCGTTCCGGGCAGGGTCACAGCTTTCGCTGTTCCAACCTTTGGATGTAACAGACAGACGTACACCGAAAGAATAAGCGCCTGAAGGCTTTGGCCTTAACATGGACGCGCGTTTAATGAGTTAAGAAGGCGACGTAAGGTACAGATATTAAAGAAGTCGACGTCCAATTACCCAAAAAGCACGAGACTCCCACGGAATTGTCACAAGAAAACGGCCATGATGGTGATCGGCATATCACCAGCCTGGCTACGCCCACTGCAGTGTAAGGGCTCGTTCAATATCTCGCAAATTAACCATGCGGCAACAGCATCGGCAAAGTTATCCTGGCAAACGTTCTAATCACATCCGCCAACCTATATTTTTGTCTCCCCTTGCTGCAATAGTCTTCCGTGTAAAATCCAACGAGTTACCCTTCGGTTATGTTGCCTCCACATTACTTATCGCGACCATGCTAATTTATTCTTCTTGGTTTCGGCTAAAATATTTTTTTTACGAAAAATATGTATACACAGCTACATGCAGTGAAAGATAGCAGCTGCCACCATAGCAGCGAACACCATAAAAAAAAGTAGGTTCTCGTCATCTCCCACGTCTGGTGTCCCCATGAGCGATGGTAATTCGTCATCGTCTGACCCTAACCGGAATCCGCACGTGACCAATGACAAGTGAGGGGAAATAGGCGACAGTGAGGGCACTAGCGAAGCAATTTAATGGGCGATATCGTAGCCTGGCTCACCACACAGTAAGGGTCACTGTAAGAAGATAGAAGCTTCTCGGAGATACCGAAGCATCAAGAAGGCCAAGAATTAGCAGTGATGCCAGAACGTATGACATTTTTTGATGACGCGATCATAAGCAGACACCTAGCTGTCAGTTGTGAGAGCCGTGTAACTAGCTACTAGCTGCATCGATTGCTTAATTTGTGATGACCTCACGGGCATATCTGGTGGCGAGGGGCAAGATGGAGTGCCGACCAAGCAGTATAGTTAGAAGGGAGAGTTATCAATTGGGTCAAGTCTTGAGGAATGTTAGGCGGTGACGTAAGGGAAGGTGAGGTGCCGGCCTTGGTTTTCGAGATGTCTGCTATTTAAAGATTGCGCCGGCCGTATATAATCAGGTGAACAACCATCAACTTATCTCGAAGTTACCGAGATAAGATACCGAGAAAAGTATAACGTTCTTCGTAAATGCCACAAGCTTACGGAACGAAATTATTTGCAGTGACCCAGCAGCTAAGGTAGCACCTTTGAGACAGCACGGCTGAGGAAAGTAAGGGGAATATTAAAGTAGAAATTCGTGGATTCAATGGGACACGGCTCAGAAGCAACAATGGCTGTTTACTCTGCGTTCTGAGCAGTTCGGCAGTAACCAAATGTCTGAGCTAAAAAGGGGACCCCCGTCTTTAAAATTTTACGCCCCGAGCACAGTAAATAAAATCATCAAATTAGAATGTCTGCAACTATACACAAGTCTCACGCTCCCCACCTGGTATTGCGTAAAGGTACCACATGTTCCCAAATTACACTCTGCAATTACGAAATTTCCAAACACGTCAGGGATTGCCTCGACGGCGTTGTTGTAATGATTTTTGAGAAACTGCGTCCGTTTGCGAGATATTACTGGAACTGAATGCGCGGCGAAAATTTATTTTGGTCAGTGCTAGGTATTCACAGGAAGGTTTGATCTCTCCCTCAGCTGTGACGTCTTCTTTAAGAAACATGACGTGTATGCGTTCGCCTATAGTAATAATTAAGGACTGCTTCGGTGCGAGCGACTCTAATATCGCACATGTAAACTAGAATAAATATTTCAACGAGCACTTCTAAAATTTCTTTCAGACACTTTTAATATAGCAGTATATTGCAAACTAGCACAGATTCGCAAATAACCTACCTATTAAAGAATAAACAGGCTTCCAATTCTGTGTCTGTTTCTTCCTAACCCTGCTCTTGTCCACAGAAAGCCAGAAACCCACAAGTTCGAACTTTCGAGTTGTTGAATGCATATTAGACCTCAAAATAGTGTACTTTACATTTTAAGTAAGTTCAGCTTATAAACTAGATAAGAAGCAATGGCATCTGTTTTCTCAAGTACCAGTGATATCGGCAAAATTTAATTAGACAGTTGAATGTTTCGGGTGATTTCGTAGCATATATAGATATAACAAACGCTCTATCGATATGTAGAGCTGGCTTAAGTGCGTGGTTCTCATATTTTCCTAAACGCCTGTACAGCCACTAGAAAATAAATAATACCAACTGAAGGTTGTGGGGATTCACAATCCCTTTCCTCCATTGTAACGCCCGCGCGTAATTAACACGCGTGATTACGCGCGCTGGCAGAGAGGTTGGCGGAGGAGAGGGCATGCTGGCCACCCCCCGCCGCCTCCCGGGCCCCTGCGGCGACGCTGCCGCGGGCTTCCCTCTTTCCTGCCGGCGTAACCGGGAGACCTCCTCTCCCGTTCCGTGTCGAGGAGCGCGACTGTAGCAACTCGCTCGGGGTTCTTCGGCGAATGGGCGCGCACGCGCGCGGTTCATGATTTCCGCCGAGGAGACCACCGCCGTCACTGAGAATTGCACACTGACCGTAGGCACCGCAATGGGATGTGAGCGAGAAGCTGTGTCAGGTGAGCAGACACTTCCTCTCACCTACTTGACGCGCTTCCCTATTAGGTGGTTGTTATTTCACCCCCGTACGCGGCTTTCGCTCGCTACACGGTGGTTGTTCTTAATTGCTGTTCCTTTGCCGTGTACTCGAGCACAATAAATGCTGTTCGAGTACGCAACTCGGTGTTTGTCCCCTCTGGCCCGAACCCGCCGCAGTGGCGATTTCTCGCACCGCGGGTTGGGGGTCACAGCTCTGTCTGCTAGGGCTGGCACGTCGGGGCTAGAAGGCGACCGTAGCGTCTAGTCCACCCGTGGCGCATTCTCTCTCTCTTACGAGAATAACACCCCATATTTTGGCGCCCAACGTGGGGCCACAGGTGTGACAAATCGAGCGTCTGTGTGTGTACGACGCCGACACATAGACTAGCCATGGCAGTGAGCAGGACTGACTTTTCAGTATCTTCTAATACTGCAGTGGTGATTGCACAACGGCAAGCAAGCAAAACCACCTTAACTGTTCTTATTGCGAGAGATCAGGAGCTGACGCTAGCCACTGTGATCTTGTAATTTTCTGCGAGAGCAGGATGTCATACACGACTCCACCGCTCTGTAGCAGGGTGACGCGGGGACGCTGGTGTGATGGGCATTCTCTCGTAGTGTTTTGACTTACCATTCTCTACGGGAGAACTGGAAACGTTGTAGCGTATGTACTGTTGCACGCGCACGTTGAAGGCATGAGAAGTGTTATTACTATCCTTTCTGCCGCGCCCGTTAGCCAGTTCGTCGCGATGGCTCGCAGCCTCAGAGAAGGGCCGGCCTACCCGGCTTCTCTGAGTTTAAGTGCTGACCGTTTTAATTCCATCAGAGCAGTGGGGAGCCTAGTCAGCCTTAAGGGAGCTTTAGGAACGCGGTAGGATCCTGTTTGTTCTTTTATTTTGTCGACCAGTGTTCGACGGGCTCTGGGAGCCGAGCGGCGCGGCCGCGGCGCACAAAGGGCATGCTGGTATTGCTGCCTGTGCGGGCGCTACACAGCTTGTATTGCTGTGAGCGCGTTGGATCCCTGCCGTCAGTACTCTAGCACCTTGCGCAATCCTTTCCCCACGCGAAGGATACACCGATTCCTTCGAGGTTAGTCACGCTGAGACGAGCTATATCGCACATGTGCATCGCTGAGCATGCGAACGGCCCCAAGACTTTTCTTCAGGTTGTGTCATTTCGCTGCCTAGTGATGTGCATGGTGACGTTGTCGAATGGGTAGAACTTGCTCTATAAGTTCGCAACAACGCCACGGTTGCTGCGTTGGGCACACGCCGACGCGCGACAGAGCTGCAAGCAAAGATGGCGGCGCTAGACTTTACACAAAGCGCACCGCAATCCGAGCCCCGCTGCGTGGCCCGAGGAGGACGCACTCCCCCACCAGTAGGCAGCTGCAGCGAGAGGCAAGGCTTGGGATTTCGAGCATCGCGCCTCGTTACGACTTGCGCCCACAGCAGACGTACTCTGACCAATGCGCAGGGAGTAATTTCTTGTGCTGAATATAGATGGGACGCTCTGTTAATATTCAGCGCATTTTGCTTCCAGAGCAAGCACGCGCTTTCTCTTGGAAAAGATCGAGCGGGGGTAGATTTGAAAAAGAAAAAAAAATGTAACTAGGGAAAAGACAGCATTGCAGCCAGCAAGGAGGGGAGCCGGCGGAGGCCACGACGACCGTTGCAGCATCGAGGAGCAGGCCGTCCAAGGAGTGGCGTTCCCGCACCCAGAGCCTGCTGTCACCGTCAACCGGGCCAAGACGGACGGTTTCCGGTCGGCTACGGACCGAGCCAGTCGGAGTTCGTGGAACGGGCCCCTGCGTCTAGCACGACGAAAGCTGCAGCAAAGAGCCCGCCTTGGCGCCGTTCGGTGCTCGCGGCCGTGACTTCACCAGCGGGAGCAGCTTGGCGCCCCGCTGCCCTCGCCACCGGCGGCGTCAAGGACGGAGGGAAAAGAGGCCGACCGGAAGCGAGCGGACGACCCACTGAGGGGGGCCTGCAGTATGCTACGCAACGCGAAGACGCAGTTCCTAACCGTTCCCCGGCAGGCTGCCCTGGCTGACCGACGATGAATACAGTAGCAGGCCTGCAGCCATCGACACTTCCAAGCCTGGCCGAGTGACGGTGAAGAAGCGGGACCTGCGGCCGCCGCACGTGTGCCCCCAGCTCCAAGGTCGTCTCCTGTGGTCGTCGGCCTCGCCTCCCCCTCCGACACCCGTGGCTGTGAGCTGTCTGCAACTTTTTATATATTGGCACTTTTCTTTGGGTTTAAACGGTTTTCTTTGGGTTTAAAAGTTAAGCGGCGTTTAGCCGGCCCCCTCGGTATATCCCTCGGTGAACGTGACTACTTTTAGCCGTACGGCGGTTTTAAGGAGGGGGGGATGTGGGGATTCACAATCCCTTTCCTCCATTGTAACGCCCGCGCGTAATTAACACGCGTGATTACGCGCGCTGGCAGAGAGGTTGGCGGAGGAGAGGGCATGCTGGCCACCCCCCGCCGCCTCCCGGGCCCCTGCGGCGACGCTGCCGCGGGCTTCCCTCTTTCCTGCCGGCGTAACCGGGAGACCTCCTCTCCCGTTCCGTGTCGAGGAGCGCGACTGTAGCAACTCGCTCGGGGTTCTTCGGCGAATGGGCGCGCACGCGCGCGGTTCATGATTTCCACCGAGGAGACCACCGCCGTCACTGAGAATTGCACACTGACCGTAGGCACCGCAATGGGATGTGAGCGAGAAGCTGTGTCAGGTGAGCAGACACTTCCTCTCACCTACTTGACGCGCTTCCCTATTAGGTGGTTGTTATTTCACCCCCGTACGCGGCTTTCGCTCGCTACACGGTGGTTGTTCTTAATTGCTGTTCCTTTGCCGTGTACTCGAGCACAATAAATGCTGTTCGAGTACGCAACTCGGTGTTTGTCCCCTCTGGCCCGAACCCGCCGCAGTGGCGATTTCTCGCACCGCGGGTTGGGGGTCACAGCTCTGTCTGCTAGGGCTGGCACGTCGGGGCTAGAAGGCGACCGTAGCGTCTAGTCCCCCCGTGGCGCATTCTCTCTTCTTACGAGAATGAAAACCCCCATAAGGTAGAAAGGGCAAGCAAATTACCTATGAAACGCCAAACTGTTGCCGTGAGCGATTGGTTACTCAGCTTAAGTATATTATTCAGTTCAGTTCAGTCGTTCAGTCGTGTCCGACTCTTCGTGACCCTATGGACCATGTCACGCCACGCTTTACGGTCTCTCACTATCTTCCTAACATCACATAACTTCATCTGCATGCAGTGCCTCGAGCATGCCATCTAACCATCGCGTTCGCTGCCTACCCCTTCTCCGGCGACCCTAAACCTTTCCCAACATCAAATCTTTCTCCAGCGTCTCCTCTCTTCTCATCAGATGATCATAGTAGCTGAGCTCTAACTTTAGAATTTGACCCTCCAATGAGCAGTCAGGGTTTATGGTCGACAATACCGACTGATTTGATCTTCTGGCAGTCCAAGGAACTCTCAAGAGTCTTCGCCAGCACCACAATTCAAACGCGGCAATTCTTCGGCGGTCAGCCTTTTTCACAGTACAACTCTCGCATCCATACATCACAACTGGAAAGACCATAGCACGAATTATACGGATCTTGGATATATTATCAGCGAATAGCAAAGATGCTAGAAATAAATAATACGAAATAACACTAGAACCTTTTTGTCTCGTCCCTGTGGAATTTAAAGCTAAGCTTACTGCCAAAATCGAAGCTTCGCTCAAACTAAATCGATTATACCTTCTTTCGCTGACGACGAAGTGTCAAATGCCTCCGAAGCTGCCCTTCTGCTCAGCCCACACGTCGTAAGCTATGGGTAAATTCTAGCGACGAGTGACATCAGAACTACTCGCGTATTAGCAACTTAATGGCCGAAAGCTTACCTGGAGCTGATAGGATCCCGAATGAGTTTCTTCTGTGCCAAGTGATGCTTCAAGCGTTTACCCTCATTATTCCATAAATCATTGTCATCAATCAAATTCGCAACCGTAAGGACGTACGCAGAAGTGATGCCCGCCGAAAAAAGAAAGCAAAAATGATAAATAAAACTCTCCTCACAGAAAACGACGGGAAAACTGGTGCAAGAAGACACGGTTTGCAGGGAGGTTTGTCGACCGTAGCTCAGCTGCTAGAAGCAGTTCTCGACAAGAGCTCTAAATTGGCAGTCAAAGGACTTGTCACTCGCACTGAGCTTCGTTTCATGCTTGCTCCTCTCCCACACCTCCTAACTTCACTGCTGCCATGTGAACGCTGAATACTGAAGGTGAATTTGACTTTCACTTCACATTCCTCGATTTCGAAATGAATTGCACTGCGTCTCTCACTTGAAGTTGTTGTTGATGCTAAAACCCACATCAAGAACTTATTTAGGAGAACCCACGCATAACTGTCTGTATAGAGGGAGTACGTTAGGACAAATATGCATTTTCGACACCCCTTAATATGGACACAGGAATTCAATGATCACTATTTGTGCTGCCAATTTTTTTCACCATCGTACATGATATCGTCACTGGTTTTCACGTGAAGGCCAAACTTTTTGCAGATGATAATGATTGCCTCTTGCGTCACAAAATCCGCGATTTAAATCAGCAAGCAGTTTTAAACACCACACTGTATACATTGTACTTGGCGCTCGAAACTGCAAGTGACCTTTATATTTAAACTTCTGCTACGATGACTATAACACTCAACATGAATCTTTTACCTTTTGCTATCAGCATCAACAACCCCTGATTATCTGTTGTATTGAGTTACAAGAGCACTGAAGCAACGATTACGTTAGATCTTCGGCTGGACGAGCACGTAACACAACTTTGTAATAAAGCAAGAAATATGGCTCCTATGCGAACACCATAAAACGGTTCATTTGACGTAAACCTTTGTTATACAAAAGTCTATCCGGCCCATAGTACAATGTGGTTGTCTGAAATAGTTATTTAATACCCGAGAAAACTGCGTCAATAAGGTAGCCTCGTGGTAAAACATTCAGCTCGCCATAGAAAGGTACATGCTTCGATCACTGGTGCCGCACGGTACCCACTGGCAAAAACTGTATTTTGCTATAAAACTGCAATAAATGACTGGTTCCCCACGGTACTCACTGGCTTTCCAATAAGTATAAGATCTCCCCGGGCATGGTGCGGCGTTAATGGCGTGAAATTCTTAGCAGTTGGTCTTGGACCAACACGGAACTACGTCAATATTAAGGCCAGGAAGACCACTCCAAAATTAACTAGGAAAGCAGCCAGATTAATTTTAACATCCACAGTTGGCGCATGTGTCCATCTTGTCCTAGAAGGCCCACAACCCGACCCGGCAATCTTTCTTCACAGCGCTAGCTATAGCAGGATGGGAATTTCCTTTACTCCCTCGATGACAATAACTTAGGAACAAATAAACAATTGAACATTCTACCAGCTTGCCAACAATCCACACGCTCGTATCTCACAAGAAAGGTTTCAGAGTTTTCGTGGAGAGCCAACGTATTTAACAATTCCTGTTTCTCGTGCACTGTTTCCGAATAAAACTCATTATTGCTAACATCGCTAATAGGCCAATGTCATTTTAAACATATTTACTACTCAGTTGTCTTCCCTTTTCCTTTCAAACAAGTGTGGTGGAAACATTTTTCAGTGCTGCTCACTCGGCGGTTTTACTGCGCCTGCTATCGCTAACTTGTTGGCTGTTAGTTAAACTGTTGAAAATTCCAACATCTTGCTAAAGATAAATTGAAAAGAATCAATAATGCCTAAAAAATATTCTTCCCTGAGTATTTCAAATACGCCAATCAGTCACACCGCACGATGTCGCGCTCACAGAAACAATACAAAATGATTACAGGGTGGCATCGTTTTCAGTGGCTCGTGATTGTTGGTTCTGCACGAGGCTCTCTAATCACCTCTGCCTCCAGTTAATGTTGTGGCTGCAGGAAGAAGGAAAAGAAAATGCACGGGCCTGCTACTAGCTCCGTAGCTGAGCCATCTCCGCTGCCTCGTGCAGAGAGAAGAGCGAAAGTAGAGAAAAAAGAAAAAGAAGAGGGAGAGAAAGACGCGCGCCGCAACAGCCGTCGTCCACCACCTAAGCGGTGGCGGGTGCAATGACGGCCTACAACAGATAAAAATTCGGTGGCAGGCCAGCCCCCGCCGCAAGCGGCGTTGACCTACCTATACCAGCCCCATCAGGGCCAGGATCAGCCACCCTCAACCCGCCGACGCCAGTTGCGCCCTACGCTAGACAGTATGGTCTAACACCCAGCAACGCCGACGCAACAGCGCCAACGTTTTAATGCGTAAGCATTAAGTAGGCTTGTCGGCAGTTTCGTGTCTCCAGAATTATCGTCATAACTACGCTGGTACGAAACAAGTTATAAAGAAAAGAATGCATGCATTAGATACCAGACGAAATAATATCGCTGAATAAATAAAGAAAAAATAACTTGGTGCATGTGGGTTAAGTAGGTAACTAATTAGAGCTAATTAAGTCAATCTAATGCCGGAATGGCAAGGAGGGTTAATGGCGACATACAAATGGTGTTACGTGGCACTCGACTTCCGGTGACGAGGGCCTAACTTCTGGTGGCCGAAAATTTCATATGTTTAAACGTGAAATAGCAGGAAAGGGCGTGATTTGCGCGAACAAACGTTGGGAATGCTTATAAAGCGTGTATAAAGATAATCTGCCACCTGCAGTCGGAAACTTACCGAGAGCACTACAGACTCTGCAGAGAATAAATGCGAAAGCTTGAGCATTGCTGTTGCACACGGTACATCGCGCGCCCCTTGCCGAACACAACCAGAGTTACTTTGAACGCCTCTAAGTTCACCGGCACTCTATAATCGGTGTACAGGGAAGGAAAGCCGCAGTATCTGTCACTCGCGGTATCCCGCTGAAACATCGCGGACAACACAGCAACGCTCAGACATTCATTTCTCCAGTAAACAGTCTGCAGTGTGCACATACATTTTTAAGGCGAAAGGTTGTCAGAAGGTTGTCAGAAGAGGTGCCACGCTTTCGAAAACCAGAGCTAAAAATTAATTATTAAACTTTGTCTCTACCGGGAATCGAGCCTCCATGCCTTGGATCCCCAGCCCAGCGCTTTACCAACTGCGCCACGCCCCGGATCGTAGAACACTCTTCATAATTTCCCTGTTCTACCGTGTGGATGATAGAGTGATTCCGCGAGTGACAGGTACTGCACCCTTCCTTTACTATAAATGAATTATAGAACGCCGGCGAAATTTAATGCCTTCAATGTTTGGTTGCTTTTGTGGGGTTTAACGTCCCAAAGCGACTCAGGCTATGAGAGACGCCGTAGCGGAGGACTCCGGAAATTTCGACCACCTGGGGTTCTCTAGCGTGCACTGACATCGCACAGCACACGGGCGCCTTGCTTTTCTCCTCCGTCGAAAAGCGGCCGCCGAGGCCGGGATTCGATCCCGCTTCCTTGGGAACAGTAGTCGATCGTCGTAACAACTGCTCCACCCCGGCGATGAAATGCTGGTTGTGCTAGACAGGGGCGTACGGTGTACCGCCACGAGAGGTCATGGCGTCGCAAGGCGATTAATGCATAAAGCAGATTATGGAATGTAGGCTTGAAAATCAAAAATAGAACAAGAACCTTCGCAGAAGGCTAGCTAGACACAAGAATTCGAGAATTACGCGATTAAATTATGCGAACAAAATTGGTGCGACAGGTGCGATGAAATGGATGGGGGTACGAGCCTTTCCAAGACATGGAGCCTGCTACGCCACCTACTAGATCAAACACAGTAAAAAACGCAATCTAGCTTCAGGCTGGCCAATGCTATACATGCGCACGAAGGCACAGACGCCGAATTCATAGCTAGATTAAAGCAAATGTACATTGGAGACACGACCTCTGGCACCCTCCCGGTGTACACGGGAGCGGCAAACGAGGTACTCGATGCTCTCATTACGGGGGCATAGGTGAGAGCAGAACTTTTCAGCCTAAAAACTCAGTCATCCCCGGGACCCGATGGGATCACAAACAACATCCTGAGGAACTTAGATTACGACTCCAATATCGCTCTTACAGAGAACACGAAGGAAGTTTGGGCCAAAGTTTGGACCCCAGCAATTAAGCAGACAAACGTTGTCCTAATCCCACAGCCAGGCAAGCCTCCCAAACTTGAAAACGTCAGGCCTATCTCCCTAAATTCATGTATAGGGCACTTATGGAGCGAGATGTGTAGGCTAGGCTCACAAAGTACGTGGAAGAAAATGACTGGTGGCCTCGTGAAATGGTCGGCTTCCGACCTGGATTGAGCACACAGGAGGTGATGCTCAGATTAAAACACGATATCTTGGATTTCAAAAGAAGGAAAGCGTAGCAGGGGGCGGCAGAAAGTTAGGTGGGCGGATGAGGTTAAGAAGTTCTCAGGGGTCAAGTGATGCAGCTAGCACAGTGCCGGTTTAATTGGAGAAATATGGGAGAGGCCTTCGCCCTGCAGCGAGTATAGTCAGGCTGACGATGATTATCTTGGATGCAAAGTCAAACGATTCTAAAGTGATCTTGG
The DNA here is from genome assembly GCF_055883805.1 of Amblyomma maculatum. Classification (NCBI taxonomy): domain Eukaryota; kingdom Metazoa; phylum Arthropoda; class Arachnida; order Ixodida; family Ixodidae; genus Amblyomma; species Amblyomma maculatum. Next base: position 136,520,627 of record NC_139347.1, read on the forward strand.
GGATAGACTTGTCAAAGGCGTTCGACAGCGTCAAGCACGAGGCTATACTCCAGGGCTTGATAGACATATGTGTAGGCAAGAAAACCTATAATTACATAAAAGACTTTCTGTCAGACAGAAGTGTCTGCATAAATTTCCAAGACATCGATTCCCCCGTAGTGGAGCTAGGGAGCAAGGGCACGCCGCGAGTGTCTATCCTATCGCCTTTCCTCTTCAACGTGGCCATGAGAAGACTCCCCACGGCCATAAAAGAATTTAAGGTCCAAATCTTAGAATATACGTGGATGCCGTCAACGTCTGGATTAACCAGGGGAACGACACAAGTATAGAAGAGCGCTTGTAGGAGGCAGCGGACACGGTAGTTGCCTACGCCGCCAACAGGGGCCTCTCGGGCTCATCGCAAAAATAGAAACTATTCGTACACAATCCTAAATCCTAAATCCCTTAAGAGAAACATAGGCAGAAAATTCGAATTAAAGTGGAAGGTAAAACCTTTCCTAAAATGGAACAAATCAGTTCCTAGGATTCTTTATCCAGGAAAACGGATGCAATGACGGCGTCATAATAAAGCTAGAGGACTACGCGTCACGAGTTCTAGGAATCTTTAGGATAACCTTCCTTAGGGCCAGAGGCCTTAAAGAAAGAAGCCTACGGAAATTACATCTTTAGCCGAGTGTGCTACCCCATACTCTTTCCCTAAATGTTAGACCGGATGAAAAGAGGAAATTAGATTCTCTCATCAGAATATCTATCAAGAGAGCCCTAGGACTCCCGATGTGCAACTCTACGGAGAAACTCCTATCGAGGGGGGTGCATAATACCTGGGAAGAATACGTAGAGTCAGTTAGCATGTCTCAGCTAGGGAAACTAAGCAGCACCACCACGGGCAGAGCCATCTTGCAGATGGCAGGCTTGCAGACTGACAACGGGCTGCCCCGTAAAACGACATCACACTGTGGTGATCTCCTGGTCACGTTTAAGACACCATTCAGCCGGAATTGGATGTCATTTCTTGCTTTTGTTACCATGCAGGCCTGTCTCCCGCGCCCGAGAAGTCACTACGCCTACTTTTGACTCACTCTGCTTATCAACGAGGTCACAACTCACTGGTATCCCTTACCTTGGGCGGCTCCCCAATCCCGAGAGTTTCGCAATTCCGCGTTCTTGGCATGCCTCTGCATGCCGCCAAAAATGTCCGGGCTCTCCATACGGCTGTTCCTATTTGTCAGTCCGTCACCCATTTACTTCGCCGAGTTGTGAAACGGTCCTCTGGCCTGAGGGAAGCTCACGCCTGTCGACTGGCTTACACGCTGGCTCTTAACAAATTCGTTTACTTTATACCATATCTTTCATTCACCCAGGGCCAGCTAGACACACTTGCAACAGCTCTTCACGGCCTTTATAAAGCTGCTCTTTGTCTTCCCATAACCACTTCCACCGATAAGCTTTATGCCGCCGGGCTTTTTCATCCTCTTCGGAATCTCCTTTCCCTTCACCATGACCGACAGATGGCTCGCCTTTCCGGCACAGTTCATGGACGCTGGCTTCTAAACCAGGCTAACATTTCCCCCATCCAGTCAGTCCCTCTGCCAACTCCTTCCCCTCCAGAGGCCACAAGCCTGTGTATACTTCCTCTTCCAGCCAATATGTCGCCGATCCTGCATGCTGGCCGCTGACATGCTGCTGCCTCTCATCATAGACCGCCCTTCAATGCTTACACGCACACGGATGTCTCTTATGTGGCTCCTCGCGGGTCTGGAAGCCAGGTCCTCTTTCATCCTCGTCTATCTACCCCTGTCACACACACTAGTGGCCCCTTTCTCCACCCTCCGGATATTATCTCGCTTGAGGTCCTCTCCATCATTCATGCCATTGTAGTTTCCGTTCTCTCCCACCTGTGCCTCAGTATACTATATACACCGACTCCCAGGCTGCTATACGTGCCATTCAATCTAGAAGTCTAACACGTCATCTGTCCACAGAGCTCGAGGTTGCACTTGTTGCGCTGCAAACCTGCCCCGTCTTCCTCTGGTGGATCCCTCGACACTCGGGGATTGACGGCAATGAGCTGGCGAACCAGCTCGCCCGTGAAACTCGTAACCGGGCACCGCTCATCCCCTGGCCAAGATCCTTGAAGAGCGGGTCGAGACTATCTCTTCTCGCCACCATCAGCGAATATTACAATGCTGCTCGCTTAGACCGCAAGCTCTAAACCGACCATTATCCTAATCTTTCCGTTCGGGAGTCTCATATCCTTCGGCAAATACAGTTGAATACACTCGTAATTAACCCCTGCACGGCAATATATCTACAAATTCCGTCGTGATCAATCATGCCCTAACTGCTCTTCCCCTTATGCACCCCTTTCACACTGCCTATCTTTATGTCTGGTTGTATTGCAACCGAGATTCTTTCCCACCTCCTCCCATACTAACTGGATCGTGGACTGGCTTTGTGCTGAAGGTGAAGACCAGCGCCTGCTCGTCCAGCAGGCCATCGATGTATTAGTCGCCTAACTGTTGCGCCTCAATAAAGTCTTGTACTACTACTACTCCCCTCTAAATATAGAGAAAAATAGTGATACCCCCACTCCAGAGGATTATGATCTGGAGCATAATACTGAGAGGTGGAATAAGAGAGCCGAAGTGCTAACAAAACGCTTCGGAAAAATGGATCCCGAAGAGGTCGCCTACGTGGACGTGGCTAGTGGGAAGTCAGGCACGGCAGTTGCCTCAGTAGTCAACGGACTAAGAGCCCCCAAGTCGGCAGCGACTATTCGCAGCCGCAACATAGAGATGGCCGAAGAAGTTATTATAGCGCTCGCCAGCGTTGGGACGGAAGCAAAATTTGTTCTCAGCGACAGTAAAACTGTTATCTGGAATTTCATGGAAGGCAGAATCTCGCCTGAAGCAGCGAGGATCCTGGCCGTCAAAGAGTTGACCTACAAAGTCAGCCTAAAGCGGGAAACGCATGTGAGCGAAAAAGTGAGCGAAGCGACAAGGCGGCGCGGCGAAAGCGATCATGGTTCGCTCCGTCGCCTACTGGGGAAGACGCATGCACGTGACAGCGCGAACCGAGCGAAAGGTTGTGTGGCTGGCATTTGGCTGGCATAGTGGCTTAGAACACCGCAAAACTATTGCCAAATCCAACAACAGTCATAACGATTGCAAGAATTAAAGTTATTTTGCGACAACATGGCAAAGTAAAATGTATTTACAGCAAACCGTATCGAATGTGTGTGAACTTGCACTGGAATAGTCACGTGACCCCTTGTTTTTATTGTTGTTTCGGTTGCGATTAGACGTTCTTTGAATCCTTGGCTATCTACCATTGTTCGTACAAAGCGAAATGTTTACGCGGTAATGCACAATCACAATGCAACACAGCAAAATAAAGAAAGCGTGCAAAATGAGCGGCAGTGACGTACGGTTACTTCCGGGCGAACGAGCGAAATTTTCTATTTTGGCGGATCCGAGCGACGAGCCAAGCGACACATGCATTTCTGTTCGCGCGAAGGCTTCGCGCGACGCGTGCCGCCGTCGCGTTCGCGTGAGTTTTCGCGTGCATTCGATTCAGCCTTTATTGGACTCCAGCGCATGCGTCGGTTCCCGGCAATGAAGCGGCACACGAGTTAGCCCGAGCTATCTACTTCCGGGTAACCGTATAAACGCCGGATTGCCAGAACCTGGATGAACGCACGCATATCGCGTATTCTGAAATAGTTGAGAATTGTAGATTGAACAGAAAACTACTGCCACCACCGGATAGGATAATAATGGCGAATTCGAGTGGGAGAGCAGGTGCACTCGAGAGCACTTCGAAAGTGCTCTCAGACATGCGGGCGCCCTCCAGTGGGAGAGCAGGGGTAGAATCACTGGCTTCCAATGGTAGAGGAGGCCTTTTCCTCCGCTGAGAGCACCCGAGTGCACTCCTGGCTGCTGTCTCTTGACATCGAGTGTGAAGGAAGTCACATGGTATCTCAAGATAACAGCTTGAGGGGCAAGTTGGTGCATCATCGTATTCAGATATGTGGCGCAAATAAACACAAACACAGGAGAAGATACACAGCACACGCGCACACTACCAACTGTAAGAAGAACCGGAAAACACTTCCTCTTCTACACTCAGGCACGTCTCAACTTCCTCTTCTTCTCATTTTCCTCTTCTTTGCCCAGGGGGAAAAAGGCACTCACTTCCTCGCAGACCTTAACCTTGTCCAAACATGGCGGTGACCAATCTCTTCTTCCTCTTCTTCTATTATTCCTCTTCTTTCCCAAGGGAAGTTTACGTAGAAAAGAATTTAATTTTATTGAGCAATCCTCCTGAGTTATGCAAAGAATGAGATTATTATCGGGCCTCTAGCTGTTAATCTTGGCCTAAAGTTGTTATTCTTGGACTCATCTTAAGTTTTGGGGCCATGGGAGTTTACAGAATTTTCCCCCTCAAGTACATGGGCCTCGTGGCTTCTTAGATGTTGGCAAGATAAAGTTGCTCATTATATAGGGACTACTTAAGTTTGTGGGGTGTAGAGTAGGACATGTCCTACTGTATATGTGTGGTGGTGTTTTTAGTGAATGATTTGTGACTTTGTGGTGATATTTGCCTGTCCAGCGTGGTAGGAGCTGCTGGGCAAAGCAGAGGTGTGGATTTACAAGACAGTATAGATTTTGTGACTGTCATGTTTGGTTGATGTTTTCGGGCTGAGAGGAAGAAAGTGTCAATATTCCCTTGGGAAAGAAGAGGAATAATAGAAGAAGAGGAAGAAGAGATTGGTCACCGCCATGTTTGGACAAGGTTAAGGTCTGGAGGAAGCGAGTGCCTTTTTCCCCCTGGGCAAAGAAGAGGAAAATGAGAAGAAGAGGAAGTTGAGACGTGCCTGAGTGTAGAAGAGGAAGTGTTTTCCGGTTCTTCTTACAGTTGGTAGTGTGCGCGTGTGCTGTGTATCTTCTCCTGTGTTTGTGTTTATTTGCGCCACATATCTGAATACGATGATGCACCAACTTGCCCCTCAAGCTGTTATTTTGAGATACCTTTCTTGTACTGTGGGCCCTTTTATGTGTTCTCATCCTAACTACGCTCAGGTACATGTGCTCATCGCTCGGATTGCTTCTTCGACATGCCGGGCAAGATGCATCACCTTCTGTTTGCGAAAGGGTTTGGTTCCAGCAGAAGTGAGTGGTTTTTTCGGTGTGATTCAGCCGTCTGTTGGTCACGTTAAGAGGATTTGCCGAATTTTGAAATCAGAGTTATGGAGGCATATTCGGATGTTCAAAAACTGGATTCGTATTATATGCTACACAATACACCCTGTGTGGGTTGCGGAAAGAAAATTGAAGGAAATATGGCGTCTAGTGACCCAGACAACAGAGTTTTTGTGGCTACGATATGTTGCCTTGCTGCCAAGAAAAACGGAAAAGCATACTGGAAAGCCGAGGCAGTTGGTTGTTTTGGGGGATATCGCTATTCCAGAAAAAGTCGCTGATACACTAAAGAAGGGCCCGAAATATAGTGTGCCGCCCAAGATACCAGCTTGTGAGCTTCTGTCCTTGAACAGAAAGATAGCGGATAAAGCTGGTGAAGATCAGGACCGATGCTTACTGGATGGGCTTGATTGTATTATGAGGACGTCTTGGAACAAGGCCAAGGTACCAAAGGAATGTACTGCAGAAGTGGTGAAGTTTTTTGAAAAGAATAACCTTCGATTACTTCAAACGGACAAAGAAGGGGGTTTTGCTGTGATACCGGCTGGACTCTTTGAAGAGAAGGCGACAATTGCAATTGAGAAAAATTTTGTTAAAGTGAAGAAGAAAGTTTGTAGAACAAGAGCTATTGCGTTATGTAATGATATGAAGCTAACCAGGTTGGCAAAAGGGATCAGTGAATGCAAGAAGGCCTGTTTGGATGTGTTCTTCACTGTTAAGACTCATAAACCGGACTCGCCTTTCAGATGTATTGTGTCTGAACGTGATGCGTGGCAGCATCAGATCAGCCGGTATCTTCTTAAACATTTAAAAGGTTTGGAGGTTCATGATCCCTTTGCTACTAAGAATTCTTTTGAAGTGATCAATTTTTTAAAAGATCAAACCAATCTTGGGTACTTTTTTTCTATTGATGTTGAGGATTTGTCTATTCGGTGCCACATTTTGAATTGTTTGAATCGGTGCGGGAACGCATTGAAAGTAATGGGACTATAGACTTTCAGAACTCTGCTGGTGTCAATGTGAACAATTTTCTCGCCCTACTTGAGTTTTACCTTAAGTCCACTGTTGTATCGTTTGGGTCTGATTTGTATGTGCAGAGAAGGGGCATTTGTATAGGGTCATGTGTTGCCCCAGTTCTATGTAACATCTTTTTATCCTGTGTTGATAGAGCAATTTATACAGCCCTTAATGGATCAGGTTTTAAAATATTTAGATATGTTGACGATTTCTTAGTCATTGTGGATAAGGGCGCTGCAGTGAGTCATAGTGTGGAGAGTGTGCTTTCTATTTTTAAGATACAAGGAAAAGGGCTTACGTTTACTCATCAGCTACCGGTGGACAACAAATTGCAGTTTCTTGATTTAAATATGAAAATTTGTAATGGAGAAGTGTGTTGGAAATATTTTCCCAGGGCTAAAAAAGAGCTACTTCCATATGGATCAGCCCATTCAAAGACTATAAAAAGAGGGATAGCTTCCCTTTGTTTGGAGTCGGCCTTGTTAAAATCATGTATACATATGGCAGAGGAAAGCTTTAATAATCAATTACAAAGACTTGATGCGGCTGGTTTCCCGGGTATGATTATATGTGGGGTGGCAGAGTCTTTGCTTCAAAAATGGAAAGGGAAAAAAAGATCGCCAGATATGTTGAGGAATAAACGACCACAAGTGATCCCCTATATATAGAGTTGCACACTGCCTGAAAAAGGTGGCTAGTAGGTTTGAGGTGCCAGTTGTGTTTTCTGCACCCAATAAACTGGGTGGGTTATGTGCAATAATAGGAAGAAAAAACAAAGGGCAATGCGATAAGAAGCATGTTAAGAGTTTTATTGGATGTCGGGTGGGGGTGATTTATGAGGTTCCTCTGACGTGCGGTAATCTATATATTGGGCAAACAGGAAGATGTATTAATGATAGAATGAGGGAACATGAGAAGTCCATAGAAAATGGCAAAGGGTCAAATTTAGCCTTGCACTGCCAAAAGTGCAAGTGTGAGCCGTTGTTCAGCAGGCTAAACATATTAGGCAAGAGTCGGGATAAGATGGCACGCGAAATTTTAGAGGCGTATTGGATACAGAAGAAAGATGAGAGATGCATTAGTGAAGCTTCGTTGAGTTTACGTAGAAAAGACTTTAATTTTATTGAGCAATCCTCCTGAGTTATGCAAAGAATGAGATTATTATCGGGCCTCTAGCTGTTAATCTTGGCCTAAAGTTGTTATTCTTGGACTCATCTTAAGTTTTGGGGCCATGGGAGTTTACAGAATTTTTCCCCTCAAGTACATGGGCCTCGTGGCTTCTTAGATGTTGGCAAGATAAAGTTGCTCATTATATAGGGACTACTTAAGTTTATGGGGTGTAGAGTAGGACATGTCCTACTGTATATGTGTGGTGGTGTTTTTAGTGAATGACTTGTGACTTTGTGGTGATATTTGCCTGTCCAGCGTGGTAGGAGCTGCTGGGCAAAGCAGAGGTGTGGATTTACAAGACAGTATAGATTTTGTGACTGTCATGTTTGGTTGATGTTTTCGGACTGAGAGGAAGAAAGTGTCAATATTCCCTTGGGAAAGAAGAGGAATAATAGAAGAAGAGGAAGAAGAGATTGGTCGCCGCCATGTTTGGACAAGGTTAAGGTCTGCGAGGAAGTGAGTGCCTTTTTCCCCCTGGGAAAAGAAGAGGAAAATGAGAAGAAGAGGAAGTTGAGACGTGCCTGAGTGTAGAAGAGGAAGTGTTTTCCGGTTCTTCTTACAGTTGGTAGTGTGCGCGTGTGCTGTGTATCTTCTCCTGTGTTTGTGTTTATTTGCGCCACATATCTGAATACGAAGTCACATGGCATGAAGCGTCATATCCGCACCATCTTCTTTTTCTCGAGTTGGCGACGCTCAAAATGGCGGCTGCAAAGCGTCGGCGCTCGGCGAGCGGAAAGTAGTGCTCAGGTGCTGTATGCATGTTTAAGAGTCACTGCTGGCGTCGAAAGGGCCAAAGGAGGCAGATCGCTGCACTTTGAGAATGAAGGGATAAAAAACAAGCCGTTCTTCACGGAGCGTTGGGCTCTCCTCGGCTTGCAACTGCCGCCACTACGGGCAGGCGGAGAATGCTAGGGAGAAAAGTGCGGTCACGTGGTCGTGGCGCGGTGCTCTCGACATGCAGAGAGCGCTACCGTGGGGGGGCAGTTACACCCTCGCTCGACGTGCTCCTGCACTGCTCTGCAATACTCGGCGTCTCTGCTCTCGTCCCACCAACCGAATGCGCCGTAAGTAGTAGAGAAGCGACCACATCGCGGGGACTGCAAGCTGGAAATTTCGTTTACGCAATATAGGTTTTTCACGTCCTACCAGGGGAACATGAAAGTAAGAAATATGGGAAGAGGGGTACCCTCGACCATATTATGTGTGAATGCGGCGACTCCCCTGGAGTCGAGGAAGATATCAATAGCGGAGAGAGCTGGGATGCCCAGCTGCGGAGTGAAGACCCCGCTAGGCAGCAACAAGCCGTCCGCCTGGGGGCCAAGGCAGCGAAGAGACAATCTCTTTGTTTGCATTTAGTCGCGGAGGCTCCAGCCCCCGTCCCGTAGGCCTGCGTGCCGGGGGTGGGGAGTAAAGGGTCTTCATTTACGGTGGACAATAAAAGTTTTTATCCATCCATCTATCCATCCATCCATGCATATACGAAGCTGATTCCGCTGGGCCTCCCATCCATTTGTTCGTGCGGCACCTTTCATTTGCGATTCCTCGGGCACCACACAAGGAAGGGGGGGGGGGGGGGGGGGGCTGCTCCTGGCCATACGGGGCTCGGACTGGTATGTCACTGCCGCTTGCGGAGGGGATTAGCCTGCCATCTTATTAACGCGAAACCGTTACTTCGCTATGTTCACAGATTTCTGTCCGCAGACCGGGTTAGCAGACCACGTCCACAATATCGTGTCCGCAGCAGTTGCGAGTGTAGAGGATGAGTGGTGTCAATCGATAGAAGCTGTCGTAATATTGATGCTGAAAAAATAATTAGCCGAATAAGTTATTTATGTAATTATTCAAGATATGTAAATGTGTGTGTGTGAAAAAACTTTATTTCAGGGAGGAATCTTGATGTAGCCGGGGCAACCTCTCGCAATCACCAAGTGGGCTGCTCCTTACAGGAGTCCATTGGCGACCGCCGCGGCTCGGGGTTGTCCGCAGCAGTTGTAATTGAGAAGTGGTAGAGTTTAATGCGTGGTTTCAATCGATAGAAGGTGACGTATTGTTGTGTCTGAAATAATAATTAGGTCAATAAGGCCACTAGATAATAATTAGAGGCAAAAATGAAGCAGTAATGGCGAAAATGGTCTCATTAGCGAATGGCTTGGCGCCACATTTTAATGTATCAAATACTAAAATAGTTAATTATATCAGTCAATTATGGTGACATCAAGGATGTGACATCACGCAACCTGAATTCGAGCAAAAATGGGCATAGGCAGAGATTGGAGTGCAAGTTCAAAAGTACCAAAGACTAAAGTAGTTAAGGCAGTCAATTAGGGTGACGTAGAGGATGTGACGTCACGCAACCGAAAGTAGAGCCGAAAAAGGTCATATGAAGGGATTGGCGTGTAATCTGAAAGTACCAGACTAAAATGGGTAAACAAGAAGTGAAATAAGCAACTAGAACCAACCAGAAGCACCCAGAAGCAACCAGCAGCAGTATCCGTGCTTTCGCACTCCTATGGAGGTTCTGCAGTGCTCTTTCATTTTTTAGAGCGCAGCTCTTTGGCGTCCGTTCCTGGGTTTCGCGTCGGCGTCGGCGTCGGCCTCGTAACCAGCTCCGCCCCCCTTTCATCCCCCCAGCGCTAGCAGCGACCGACTGATACCGCTGGATGCCGCTGACGCCGCTAGAGAGTCAAGATAACGTGACTGCATAGAACACCGTCGCCGCCATGCAGAAAGAGGAGGGGAGGGTCCCCCTCCCTGTTCCTGTGTAGCGGATAGGGTGCTCTTCGGTTGCCGACGCACCGGTTATTTCACGTAGAAATTTGCTGCGCTCAAATTTCGCATTAGGAAGTAACGTTATCGTCGGTAATTTTTATCTGTTGTAGGCCGTCATTGCACCCGCTACCGTTTCGATGGTGAACGACGGCTGTTGCGATGCGCTTCTTTCTCTCCATCTTTTTCTCTCTTTATCTATTTTCTATTCTGTCCGCATGAGGCCGCGAAGGTGGCTCAGCTACAGAGCCAGAAGCAGGCCCGTACATTTTCTTTTCCTTCTTCCTTCAGTCGCAGCAACAGAAACACCAAGCAGCAAGCAGAAGCAGACCCAGATGTCTAGGAGGCGATAGTACAGCTGGCATCAGGGGCGTTTGGGGTGATGGCCCAAATGGGGCTGGGACAGGTAGGTCACCGCCGCTTGCGACGGGGGCTGGCCTGCCCCTGAAGTTTTATCTCTTGTAGGCCGTCATTGCACCCACTACCGCTTCAGTGATGGTGGAGGACAGCTGTTGTTGAAGCGCACGTCTTTCTCTCCCTCTTCGTTTTTCTTTCTTGTCTATTTTCTCTTCTGTCTGCACGAGGCAGCGGTGGTGGCTCAGCTACAGAGCCAGAAGCAGGCCCGTGCATTTTCTTTTTATTCTTCCTACAGCAACAACAACAGTGGCGTTTTAAATTGGTTTACAGGGTAGAAAAGGCGAAGTATCTGTCATAATGCTCCGCAGACGCGACATTCCGTTCTCTCAATAGTAGAGTCCTCTGAGCAGCGTCACCTGGCGAAAGATCGCGGAAATGTAAAAATGAATAAGAAAGCCCTTAAATATCCTGCCGTACCCGCTGCTTCGGTGGCGCAATGGATTGACACTGATTACTGCACTGATTGCACTGAGCGAATAAAATCCTGTAAGTGCAACTTTTTTGTGATATCTTTTAATCGCAATGCTAAAATGAGCTACCAAGGGCTTTCTGGGTGGCTTTTCCCGTTTAGGTTACATTATGTGATGTTTTTCATTCTTAATAGCCGCAAAATCAGCCGTGAACATAACCACGAGGCGACGGCATGACAACGGTGGCACTATTCAATTAGCTTCACCATGATCATTTCCTTCCTGCCTTCAGTGAGTACGTTACCTTTAGGTTGCGTTCAGAGACACCTGGCGGTAACAATCGCCGTTTACCCGCTCAGAGGCAACCAGTGAGGTCTCGGTACGAATACATTGGACACCTGGACATCACGCACAAGGAACTGGGAACAGAATGGCCCACGAGGCCGCTGGCGCGCAGCTAGAGGAAGACCGCCGGCATAGCCTTGATGTGGGCCCGTCCAACTCGGACCACCCTTACTGTTCTCCCGTCTCCTTCATCATACCGGACTCTGTCATCACGCGGCTTAAACATGAGCGGAGGGGTTTGTTGCGGGACCTTGTCCCCGGTATTAATCCTCCGATCCCTTCCGGCCTCTCTCGTCCAGCCCAAGTTCTAACTCACAAGGCGCGAGCCGGTGCAGCGTACACACCGGACATCCTGAGTCAATGGCGCCGAACCAAGATCAGCTGCCCCAACTGCCCTGCTGACTCCGTTGACCTGCAGCACTTGGTCTGGACCTGTCCTGGCACGGCTGGCCTCCGCGCACGCTACACATCTGCCCACCACATTCAGAGCTACGAAGACTGGACAGCCCCCAATACCAACGCCAAGCTCAAGCTTAGTGCCCTGCTAGACTTCATGTCGGAGTCTGGCGCCCTCAACCTCACCTAACCCACCCCCTTCCCCTCTAGGCCTCAGGTCATCCTCAGGAATAAAGGTTTATGAATGAATGAATGAACCAGTGAGGAGAAAGAAGTTGCGGCACCCTACCGTTGAGGAGACTGAATTACGCCCCGTTGTTATTGTTGTGGCTGTAGGAAGAAGGAAAAGAAAATGCACGGGCCTGCTACTGGCTCTGTAGCTGAGCCACCTCCGCTGCCTCGTGCAGACAGAAGAGAAAATAGAGAAGAAAGAAAAGGATGAGGGAGAGAAAGACGCGCGCCGCAACAACAGCCGTCGTCCACCACCGAAACGGTGGCGGGTGCAATGACGGCCTACAACAGATAAAAATTCTGTGGCAGGCTAGCCTCCGCCGCAAGCGGCGGTGATCCACCTGTCCCAGCCCCTTCTTGAATTACGCCCCGCAGACACGTGTGCCACGCCGTAAAGGAAGGGAGGAAAGTCTACCTGTCCCAGCCACATCCTGGACAACTAAAGTGCGGTGAGGCGAAAGCCATAGCGCGGTGGATCGTAGCCCTCCACTACGGCACCTCTATCTCCCTCTTTTCTTTCACTCCCACTTTCCTCCCTTCCTTTACGGCGTGAATTATGCCCCGCATACACGTGTGCCACGCCGTAAAGGAAGGGAGGAAAGTGGGAGTGAAAGAATAGAGGGAGATAAAGGTGCCGTAGTGGAGGGCTACGATCCACCGCGCTATGATGGCTTTCGCCTCATCGCACTTTAGTTGTCCAGGATGTGGCTGGGACAGGTAGGCCAACGCCGCTTGTGGCGGGAGCTAGCCTGCCATAGAATTTTTATCTGTTGTAGGCCGTCATTGCACCCGTCACCGTTTCAGTGGTGGACGACGGCCGTTGTTGCGGCGCGCGTCTTTCTCTCCCTCTTCCTTTTCTTCCTCCTCTATTTTCTCTTCTGTCTGCACGAGGCAGCGGAAGCGGCTCAGCTACGGAGCCAGTAGCAGCCCGTGCGTTTTCTTTTCCTTCTTACTACAGCCACAACAACTTTACTTGTCCAAAGTACCTTCTAGAATATTTTTCCTGCCCCTCGCCCCTTGCCCTTCACCGAAGTCGACATCCTAGGATCCTTGTGCGCTTCAGGGATAAATACACGTGGCGGTGAAGCAAATACCATTGGACTTCAATACGTCCTCTCTGAGCTTACACAACGCTGTCCTTTCCGCCAGCTTGTTTATTTTTATGAATGTTTTTACTGTTAGGAGCGGTAAAGAGATTTTCAGAAATGCGCAAGCCGAAATCCTCGCCGTCGCTGCAGAGTTTGACTTTTTTTTTCTTTATTGCTGGTCATCACCAACACAAAACAAAACCAACAAAAACGCGCTACAAATAGAATGCTAACAGCAGAGCGGTTACCACAAGCATGACACTGTTATTACAGAAGCCGGCAAGCTCATATGAGTTGCCTTTGTAAAGTTAAAATTCCTTCAGCTGGCATAGTGGTTCGACTCTTGAAATCCAGTCTGGCACAGTGGTCTTCAATTTGTGCATTTCAACCAATGCGTGTATACTCTCGCGAAAGTAGAGCCTTGCAGGGCGGGCGTCAGGGTTACAGTGAAAACCCGCCATTCTGGACCGCCATAGACTGTGCAGGCCTATCAGCATAACCGTATCAAGTGGAATCCCATCATTATTTTCAGTTGGCAGGAATCTAATCCCGTATGAGTGTAATGGTAATTCTTTTTTAAAAGTTCGTTGCAGCACATCCCAAAAATAGACGCCCTCCCAACAGTGCAGAAATACATGGTCTCTGGCTGTTTACATATTAAGCAAAGTGAACCCCATGGCAGATAAAAATCCTTGCATTCAAAAAACGTTTGTACCGATAATGTTCCTGTATGTAACTTAAAGAAAAAGTCTTAACCCCAGGAGAAACTGGCATTCTTTTTACACGCTTCAGTACGTCTTGACCGAGACGGCCGCTATACAAGGCTCTGTACACAGGAACAGAAAAGAAGTCGTCACAAACAGCTTTATACAGGTTCTTATTTTTCACTGAACCTAAGTATTCTGTCGAGAAGCGAGCTGTCAGAATTCGAACACTGCTGACAACCTCTTTGAAAAAACTAGAAAGACGTCCTGGCATGCTTTCCGTGGCAACAACGAAATTGGGCAACGCCCGCGCGAGCCTCACTTGGCATACAGTGCGCAAAAAGGGGTCGGTAACGTCGCGAAAGAAAATAAATCTGTTTACAAGCTAGCGCACGAATAAGTGAGCAAGCCAGAGACCTCCGTCTTTAATTGGCCGGAACAGGTTATCCCGACTACATCTTTCCCAGCTTGATGCTCATACAAACACAGCAAAGATTCGGTGTAGCTTTTGAACACTCAACCTAGAACAATGAAGTGCTTGCATGACGTACCACACCTTGGCAACAAAAAATAGATTACACACAGTGGCTCGTGCAAAGATAGACAGCGGCACTCCTTTCCACTTGTCAGCCTTCTCCCGTATTTCCTGAACTTGGGCGCGCCAAAATGGCTTGCTCTCTTCATAGAATTCTAGAGGTACGCCCAAATACTTCACAGGTGTTGTAACCCATGTAACGTTGACAAAAAAGTCAGGCGTTGATGTCCACGCCCCGTGCCAGAAGCCAAGACACTTTCCCCAGTTTACTGGACTTCCTGTGGTCGCACTAAAGTTTTTCACAACTTCAACTGCGGCGCGAGAACTTTCTTTGTTCGCACAAAACACTGCTACATCATCAGCGTATACGCCAAAAGTTTGACCTCAGACATGTACACTTGAAAGCCCTGAACAGATGGATTTTGCATAATAGACAGCATAAAGTTTCGATATAAATGTAGAATAGAAGAGGGCTGAGGGGACAACCCTGACGTACCGAACGCCGCACATTTATGGGTTCCCCTAGTACTTTAGTAACAATCAATCGCGTTGTGCAGTTTCGGTACGCCAGGACTACGCCCTCTCTGATAATGGAACCAACATTGATATAATCCAATATTGCAAACAATGCATCATGTGGAACACAGTCAAACGCCTTTTCTAGGTCGAGCTGAAGAAGCGCGACCCTCGCGCAAGCAACGTCACAACTGAACCCAGGAAAGTCGCCTGGGCCGGATGGTTTGAGCGCAGCCTTTTATAAAGCATTCAAGCTAGATCTGTCCCCATTGTTAGCTGCACTATTCAACGAATGCTATGAACTTGGTGCACTCCCTCCTTCGTTCGCATCCTCGCTGCAGAGTTTGACCCTGCAGCTCCAAATTCAGGTGCACTAAGGTACGCATTCTTAGCGCCAGTACAGACCTCGTGTGATCTCAGTAACAAAACGTCCTCTGAACGGCAGTAAAAACTGCTGGTTAGTAATCTCCATGCAAGGAGACATGTAGCGAACACTACATACGGATAGACAGTCCATAGTACTTCGTGATCTATACCCATAGCCTAAGCGAACTTCATAAGGTAGCCTCGCGCAATACGTGAGCTTCCATTAGGAGAGTTAGTCAGTACCAAGCGATATCAATAGGGATCGATGCATTCCTGCAGCAGTTACATCTAATCTTTTGCGAGTGTATTGTTGTATTCTTTTTCTACACGCCTTGAGGTTCACAGGTGACCAGATGGACTGCAACTGTATAGGGCATAGGAGATCAGAGCGTGCTAAACCAGTAAAAAAGTGGCAGCGGCTTAGGTCGGCTATGCCAGGATATACGTAGCGAGAGTCAAGTTTCCCTGGCTAAGCTTGTGGTGGTCACTGTATTTATATAAATTAGATACATTTGGTGCGTATTAATCCATTTTGCTTGAAAGAGACGGAGCCCTTCCTCTATCTGTTCGGGCGTCTCCGCTGTTCTCTTCGCCTTCCTACGCTCATTCTCTATTTGTTGGGTAGCCAAGAGCCACTCGACAACCTCAGGATCGGAAGAGTTAATCTTCTCTTTTCTATACCGCAGTTTACCAGCGGCTGGACGTTTCTTCTCCACATCGATGTCAAATGTGACACAGCCGCCTATTGCATCTCCGTCTTTTATACGCGATTTTGTGCATTCGTCGTGCGTTTCCGGTGATATAGCGGCGTGCCGCGAGGTGGCGACGGTGGTGGTGGTGGTGAAACATCTATTATTATAATACATATAGGTATCTACACTAGGTGGGATGCCTAGACAGGCACTCCATTGGCGTTTGCCGCAGCCCGGGCGCGCTGCGTTAAGATCTTTTGGGCCTCTAGGGTGCAGCAGCCGGACAGGGTCGCCTCCCAGTTCTCTCGAGTGGGGTTGGGGATAGGGGGCGAAGATGGGTTTTTCTGGCAGGCCCACACCATGTGGTAGATGTCAGACACCTCCCCACAGAGCGAGCACAGCCCGTCGAATTTCGGATCAAAATGTTTTAGAGTAGCCGGGCACAACATTGTATTGGTGAGCAGGCGCAGGAGCACCCGCTCGTTAGCCTTCCCCAGCCCTTTGCACGGGGTGGGAAGAGTTTGGTGCGTAGATCTGTAATATTCACATATTTCTTTAAATTTGTACACTGGGCTGAAATCAAAATCCTGGTCCGCGTCGGGTCCCGTGGGAAATGCCCGGAGAGAAAGCGCGCGGGCGGCGGCGTCGGCTGCCTCATTCCCTTGGAGACCTTGGTGACCTGGAGCCCAAACGAGAGATCGGTACGCGGGATCCGAATCTCGACTGCAATTTTGGTATATGCGGTAAGCTAGAGGAGCAGTCCACCCTTGCTGGACGTTCCGACAAGCCCCTCGCGAGTCGGTTATGATGTATTTGGAGGAGGAGTCAGAGGCTGCGAGGGCGATGGCAACCTCTTCTGCGTGTGTTGGTGACTGGGCCTTGAACGTAAGGCCATCTACTGTTTTGCCCTTGTGGATGACCGCGGCTGTGTACCAACCCCTAGGGTTTGGGCCGGAGACATCCACATAGAAAACTCCTGGTTTGCTTCCATAACGGCGGTCCAAGGCTTCCGCCCGCGCCAGGCGCTGACCATTATGGTCCTCTTTGGACATGTTGGCGAGGAGAGGCCGTACGTGGAGGGCGCGTCTCCATTTTTCGGGAATGCGACATCTCTCCTCTGTGAGTTGGGTGTGTTGGATGTGAAGTCGGGCAAGAAGACGGCGACCCGACTCTGTCTTTGATAGACGCGTGTACTGATTGGTGAGGTGGGCCTCCCGAAGCTCCTTGAAAGTATTCACCACACCCAGCGCCATGAGACGGCTGGTAGAGGTGGAGACCGGGAGGTCCAGTGCTCGTTTCGTGATTTTACGGAGGATAACTTCGAGAGTATCCTCCTCCTGTTTCCGCAGGTGGAGGTGGCGACGAAGCATGCGGCGCACCTGTGGAGTCTCTCTGGTTACTATGGTATCAGTGCATGCACCCAATTGCTCATCCGCCTGACGCCACGCGCGGCTCCGACGGTACAGTGTCTACACGGCCGCGGCTACGGCGAAGAGCGCGCCGCACCTGCAGCTCCTCCCCGGTTGCCGTGGTAACAGCCCATGCGCACAAAAAACTGATTTATTTATAGGAAGGGAAAGGCGTGGTAACTGTCTCACTTGTTTTCTGTGGACACCGCAACCGCGCCGTAAGGGAAGGGAGGAAGGTGGGAGTGAAAGTGGAAAGAGAGAACGAGGAGTCGTAGTGGAGGACTGCGGCGTAATTTCGACCACCTGGGGATCTTTAACGTGCGCTGACATCGCACATTAAAGATCAACTGGCTTCTGTCGACTACCGCTCAGACACCCGCTCTTATTGGTCGCCTTCGCCATCTTGGAAAGTTGCGTCAGGGAATGCTGCTATTGCGTCGCGGAGGCGAAACAAAACAGATGATGTCGCGCAGCTAATTATGCCCGTGGTTTTAGACTATTTTTGTAGAGCGTGATGAGGCAGTTTAAAATGTTTTAGATCAAAAATGGTGGCGGCGTCCAGCTGCGGTGTTTGAAGCGGTAACGCCGGCTCAAGCAACGATGAAGGACGGTGTGCAAGAATGCCTTATACAATTGTAAAGCGAGTTGATCCAACGCCTGTTTCGACTTGAAAACGGTGAAAGCGGAATGGTCGTGCGACGAGTTCGCGCATGAAGTGTGATGCAGCTCGGATTCGAACGCTCTGTCGGTGAGGCAGTAAGTGTCATGTGCGCTCCGATCATTTTTTTTTTTTTTTTTGCTTCCGGAGGATTTCAACTTTTTAATGCGAAAGCATTACTTCGCTATGTTCACAGATTTCTGTCCGCCGATCGTGTCCGGAAAATCATGTCCGTAGAAAAGTGGTAGAGGGGTCGCAATCGATAGAGGGTGACGTAATGATGCGGCAGAAAAAATAACTAGGCCAATACGTTAATTAGGTTCTTAATTAGAATAACTGATTCACAGGAACGGGAAAGCGTTGTATCTGTCACATGTGTTCCGTGGACGCCTGAACCACGCCGTAAGGGAAGGGAGGAAGGTGGGAGTGAAAGCAGTAAGAGAGAAAGGGGTGCCGTAGTGGATGTGACGCTACGCAACCGAAAGGAGCCTAAAAAAGGGCATAGGAAGGGATTGGCGTGCAATTTGAAAACACCGAACACTAAAATGGGCGAACAAGAAGTGAATTAAGCAACTAGAAGCAACCAGAAGCAACCAACGGCAGCATCCGTGCTTTCGCAGTACTCCAATGCAGATTCTCCAGTACCTCTTTAGTTGTTTGAGATCGTCGGCCTCTTATAATCGACGGGAGCAAGTGCGTGCGTCTAATGGCTGAACTCATCGGCAATAAAGTTGGCACACTAAAGGGTGGGTGCGCTTAGCAGTGCACCCAAATCAAAATGCGGTGGCGAAGGCGACATTACTACAGTGCAAAACAAATGAAAACGAGCGAGGTTAGTATTGTACGCTTCACTACATTGCTTTTTCCTGGGCTCATTCTAACTGAATCATTTGTGTGTGAGACATTCGTGCGGCAATAAAAGTTTATTTTGCACAAAGGAGCGTGCTCCATGGTAGATCTTTTTGTTTCCTAAAAAAACAGAGCCCCAATTACACTGCTTTCGATCAGATTTCTCTGTGCGTTTAGAACTACCACACAGTACCTTGACTTCAGACGATACTCAAAAAGCAGGAACTAGTAGTACAGTCAGCTGTTTTACTGAAGGGCGCCATTTTTATGGTTTGTTTACCTCTGCCAGTGCACCCTCACGGCGATAGAAGTTACCCAAGAGACCGTTCAATTGCAGAAATGTAGCTTCTCAAATTTTTCGTTATGATGAACTTGAAATGCAGCTTCTTGAGAAAATAAAGCATTAGTTATTTCATGCGCTTAATCTATAAAGGTTAGCAAACAGAACCTTAAGGTGCGGATAACCCTCTTGCTGTGCAAATAAGTGGCCCGCGGCGACACCCTGGAGATCATTGGTTGATTCTGCGTTTCATCGCGCGTTGACGTCTCGCCGAGACTTCACGGTGACATCAGTTTGACGTCACGCTCTAAAATTTTGAATCAAGTCCCGTAATTCGGCCCGAGTGTAGCTCTCACAAAAAAAAAAAAATTAGGTGATCTTGCGTGCTCTGCAATATCTCCATTAATGCCAGCTACCTTTTGTCACCTCTTTTTCGGGAACTTTTTTGTTTTGTATTATTTTTTCTTTGCTACTTTGTAAGCCCACGTATACAGCAATGAACTGCTGGTGCCGAGCGAATCACGAACAGCAAAATATATTTGCGGGCATACTGGATAGCAGGGCAAAAAATTTTCACTTCGATGGAGTTATGGCCGCTAAATGGACGGGTCAACAATACCTGCGTGAAATTATTTGTCAAACAACTGTGTATTTTGTTCTCGTATTAGAAATACCATCTTCCTGTTCGTACTTCAGGCTGACGCTGGTGATGCAGCCTTTGTCAATAATGCGCGATCCACTAAGTCTGCTTCTGGGCCACGCAGTTCTGTTCGTTTTGCCTGGGTAGCATTACAAATATCTCGAAAGGCAGATCATGTCTCCTCTTAGCACTTCAGCATGGATTGATGCGAGCTAGCTTTGCCCTTCAGCACGACATAAAGTCTAGCCCATTGGGCTGTGTGTTTTCAGCAAATACTGCGTATCGTGGCTTTCGCGTGCGTTATTTTCCGAAGACACAAACGAAGGAAAGGAGAAGCCACCGTGGCCACTCCCTTGGCTCAAAGCGAGGGCGTACCTGAGGGCAGCGTGGTCCATGCCGGTAGGCGTAGAAGACGCCGCCTTCTCCGATGCTGGTCACGGGCTGCGCAGGTTGGAAGCGCTGCGCACCGCTCACGTTGGTACCGTACGGTATGCCGAAGAACTTGTGCAGCATGCCGTCCGCGGCGCCGTGCACAGTGACGCCCAGGGACTCGAGACGCACCTGCGGCTCGCCCTGCTCGGCCTCGCATTCCCGGTTAGACTCGGGCGTCGTACCTTTGGGCCGCACGGGGTACCGCCGAAGTGCCATCCACACAATCACCACCGAACCGGCCGCCAGGAGGACCATGACGACGGCGAGGACACTGCAGAAAATTATTGATCTCACATATTCGTCTTCATGGTCTAATCACGGTAAGCTCCAATCCCTCTGCAAGGTTTTCACAGCCTCTGCTCGAGGGCGGAACGATGAAAGGCATCAGACGCACATGACCCGTAGACAGAGGCCAAAGAAGCTTTGATCACAATCATTAATCAAGCATTTCAAATTGGCAAAGCAGTTCAATGAACAAGGAAGCCGCGCCTTAACACTTCTGTGCTCAGTGAAGTATCGACTACTAATCCGAAGGACGGGGATTTTATCCCGACCATGGTGGCCACGTTTTGATGGAGGCGAAACGCAAGGCGCCCGTACATTTTGGGACATCAGCGCTCATTGAAGAACGTGGGGTGGCCGAAATTATCGGAAGCCCTTCCCTACGGCATCCAAAATAGCCTGAGTGACTTCGCCATATTAAATCTTATACCGCAAACCAAGTCAAAGAAAAGGAAGGGCTACTGAGACAAAACACTCCCTTGATAATTGATGCACCAGCGTTCTCAAATGGTTATTTCACACCAGGTAGTGAATGCGAGACTTCGTGAGGGTATGTGCTAACAACAGTTGCCGCAGCAGCGTCCCAGTGTGCGGAAAGAGGAAAGTTCGATGCTTGGGATTTACCGCTCTTCAATGAATACAAGCCTCTGCCAAGCCGTGAGCTTGAATTTCATTGAGTGAAATACAGTGGCCATTCTTACCCCGCTTCAGACAGACCGTGCACATATCTGCCACGGCGCTCTTTGCCTAAAGCTGATCGCACGCCATTAAACCAAGTAAATAGAATAATTACATGATGTCATGATATAAGCCTTTAAGACCTTGGAAAAGCTTAGTTTTTCAGCGTTGCTCAAAATGCATTCCAGTGTGGGCGTTTTTAAGAACGCACATAAAATATCCACAACCGAATGGGATCAAAATTTTATTCTTCATGACTTCTCTATTATTCGTACCACTGACCACTGTGAATTTATAAATATACCGAAGAGTTTTATGATGCTCGTATAGTTATATGCAATACGAAGTAGAATACATATTTTAGTTAAGTTCAAAAAACGTTAGACGTCACTGGTCGCTGAGAGCAGGGGACCGCCTTGGAGCCCGGTGAGTACTCATGAGTTCAATAGCACTTTGGCTGCATAAAATAAACAGTAATTATTTTTTTCAAATCAACAGAAGAGAAATGCTTGTTCAACTGTAACGATAGGCGAGGTGTGAACAAGATATATATCACGGGCGAAGAAGCTCGCATCTGTCAAATATCTGTTTCGGCGAAGTATACTGCCAGATAAACCTTTGGTAGAAGCCAGCCGGCCTTTCTATTTTAGAATATTATTTTTGAAAATAAAAAAAAAATGCCCCAGGCTATATCTTAACCCTGTAATTGTGTTCACGCACAAGGTCCCCCGCCAGACTTTGTTACTGATGCAGCGGTTCCCCCCAAGGCAAAGTTGTATTCGCCATTTGTGCGTCAGGGAAGCCATTTGCATAAAAACCATTTTCGATCACGTGCCGCGCAAATCAATAGAATATGGGGATCAATATTTCTGGTGCAAATGCTACGTGCCGTGCGAACGCTAAGGAAGAGTAGATGAGGAAAATACCGCACTGGCGTCATGTTTGGCTGCCATAAGAAGGCAATTGGAGCTAGAAAAGGCGGAAAAAGGCAGGATGAGGAGGCAGGAGGCCGACATGGTGGAAACAACGGCAGACCCTGTGACGGAACAAGGAAAGCCTTCTACACGTGGTTAGAAGTGCTTCGAGACAGAGAAGCTAGCTCAGAAAGAGTGGGATAGGGATGGAGTGCACAAAGGAACACAAGAGGTAAGTTTATCAGTGGACGACATGTAGGTACACTACCAGGGCGGATCCTTGGAAGTTTGCTGTGGGGGAAGTTAGTGAGCGGGCAGCAATACAGCGCCAGGAGGGCCGCAACATGCAGTTCCGGTAGGGAGGAGAGAGAGAAAGCGTAGCCGGCTCGTGTTAATCGGGGGGGTGATCAAAGGCTGCCCCGAAGCTATCATGGAAAGGGTAAAAGAAGATAGCCGAGTTGGGATCAGGGTGTTTCTCAGAAGGATATAAAAACGCGTGCTACAGATAACGAGAGATGAATTGTCAGAGAAAGCTGCGGAACGTAGATTGATAATAGTAGCGGCAGATTTAAATGACGTTTTGAACGGTAACGGGAGAAAGTAGTGAAGCGGTTAGCGCAGGGAGCTGAGTATTTCCGGGCAGTAACATCAAGGATGCAGACGGTAGTGTGAACAGTACCAGAAATGCTCGAAAGAAACGCTGAGCTTGAAATGTAAGTGGCCAGGGTTAACCAGGAGAATAGGAGATTAAGCCGAGAGTTGCGTTTCGAGTTAACGGATATATCAACAGGAACATTCGTAGAGCCGGCTCTAGCTAAGGATTTCAGCGAGACGAAATCTACAAGAAAAAAGTTAGCGCTGAGATCAGCTGACGTCTGGCAGGCTGGGCAATAGTTTCTTTTTTAGCGGTCTTCGAGAATTGCGAGCATAGGGCGTCACAGTGACGCAAAAAAGAAAATATTAGGGAAGAATTCCAACCAACCGACCAAAAGCAGACTTGGGAACAAAGCTAAGAAAGATAACGTTAACTCCACAATCCATTACATAAACATGAAAGAAGGTGAAAGGGAGCGAAATGGTTTAAAATAGAACAGCGTTTAAGAGAAGGTGAAGTCAGTGCACAACCTCTGCGGGAGACACACCTCAGGGACCTAAACGGACCACTGGTTATCGGAGGTTATAGTTGGCAAGGGTGCAACAGAACAACAATGGAGAAGGGTGGTGGCGTTGGTATGCTGATATTTATTTCACATTCCCTCATGGCCCACACAAAGGGCATTAGAGAGGGCGTCAAAAAGGGGGACCATAGGGTTAATTGGCAATACCAGCTAGCAAAGAACATGTCTGGGTTTCAAGAACATTAGCGGGTAAAAAGGCATTGCTAGGAGTAGCCCATTTATGGACAGGGAACAAATGCAAACAGGAAAACAGGGAATTGGGTAAATGTCTCAACAAATATGTCTAACAGTTTGAAGACGGAGCCGAGATAGTAGAGAGTTTTAGTACTGCGTACGTAAGCACACGCAGAACCCTTGCGTACGTAGGCGGCCTGCGTGCTGCTTACTGCGCATGCGTCATACGCATCACGATTGTTGCGTACTGCGTATACGTTGCTCGCGTACGCAGAAATCCCTACCTCTGCGTGCGTTCGCTGAACCGTCTGCGTGTTGTTCTCGCGTATGCGTATGAGAAAGCTCGACAGACACGTTTGGCTATATGGCCGCGCATGATAAGCAGCAAACACGCATCGCGTGTTCGTTTCTTTTTCATTGCAAGCGATTTGACGCTTCGCAAGAAGTAAAATCTTCTAGTTCATTTGTTGCTCCGCAGTAGAGGGCGCGGATTGCTTTATGCGACGCACAAATTGTTTTCTATGAATGTGCTGCGCGAACGCTCGAACTTCTAGCTGGTGTATTTCGTCGCCAGGATCTCTAAAACTTGAAGCAGTAAGTACCAAGTTTCCCGTGGGCTTTACACCTATAGACAAACGCCGTATTAACAAACAAATGGAGCGCTCGCGACCCCGCCGCTGACTGGGGGTGAAATATATAGGCTTACCACCTATGCGAATATGTGGAAGCGAAAGATTTCAAAGCCATTTTATGTCTTCACGGGGGCACCTATGATTTTGTTTTTGGTATAGAGCAACTACAAACATCCTAGAACAGACTGCGAAAATATGAAATGCCACTTCAAAGGCGGAGTATCTATATAACGCTGCGTGACTTATAGGGGTACGAGCTGGTAGGGCCCTTAGAAAACATGTAAACACAACTTACCGCAGTATCTTTCTTGTTTAGCACAGTACCAATGGAGGCTGCTTATCATTAAATGTTGGCGAGTATACTTTGAATAAATGTATGACAAAGTATGCTGAGTCATTCCGCGGGTAATCTATTTATAAACGCCGCTAAAATATGTGTTGTGAAGCCGTACCGCATACACGCTCGCTATGCGCTGGGTGCTTCTCCCAATCGCGGAAGCTTCTCGTATACAGCTGCCGTATGTACTAAATTTTCTTGATACCTTTCATTCAAAGTAAGCAGCCCATAGACAAAACTACATTAAAAAGGCATTTTTAAACTTCGGAAGGGAACGGTCCATTGTAGAAGACGGCGGCGCAGCCGACGCTATATTCGATCGCAGACGACGTCGGCGACCGCGAACGACATTCGTGTGGGCAGACGGACTGTTGGTCGTCTGCTGTTGTGCACGGCTCGTTTTTCGTGCCGAGCGATGACTGCTTTTAGCTTAAAAGCTTGTATCATTTGAGCGGCCACCTTTCGGAAGAGCAGACAGCTAAATTTCATGCGTATGTAGATTTTACAACGCAGATTCATCGAGGCGCGGTAAATATTGTTTGGCCCCAAAAAAGCCGTAGCATATTTTGTCATACTTTTTCTTCAAAACATTCGCTAACTTTAAACTATCTGCCGTGTTCATTGGGGCTGGCCTAAACCGGAAAATTATTTTGGTAAGTTTTCTTTGCCTATGGGCCACGGTGTCGACTTTTACGGCATACGTTTCGTGGCATTTTAAATATACTCCGCCTCTCTAATGAGACTTCGTATAGTTTCGCAGTGTATTCTCCGAGGTTCATAGTTACTTTGCACTGAATAATGACATCATAGGCGCACTGTTAACTCGGAAAACTGCTTTGGCGTGACATTGTTTCTATCGGAAAAACGGTTTGTTTCTTGGGATTTAAATTTGCACGGGGTTGTATTGTTAATTTTCGTTTTCTACTACGTTTGTTGGGGGGTAGTGCTCCGATTCGGTTAAAGTTATTAATTATATCCTCTGTAACAACGACGAACCAAATCAGCACCTTTGCGGCATGGGTTCCATCTCTCGCCTGTCGGAAAAACAAAAAAGCCAGAGTTCCTGCGCTGCAAAATTCAGTTTTTGAATGGCTGCGAAATGGCACTGCACAGGCCACTGCGCTTGCCGCGTTAGCTTTCAGACCCCTGCGTACGTATACGCTTCCGCCCTACTAAAAGTCTTTCTGTGGCATGTACGCGACCGTGGCGTAGCGTTCCGCAAAGTACGTGGGCTGTGCGTACGTAGCGCTCACTACGCAGTACTAAAACTCTCTAGTCTTATAGGGTGATATGAATGGTCACTGAGGATCTGGATGAATACGCTGACAGTAACGGGAAGTTAATGCTAGAAATATGTTAGAAGTATAACCCAGAGTTTGTGAACAGAGAGGGGAAATGGGAAGGCCATAAAACATGTGAATTTCGGAAAAGGCAAACGTTCATTGATTACTGCTTGGTGTAACCAGGCATCTACAATAAATAAGCTTGCGAGGATGAAAATAGATGAGAAAGAAGCGTACAGCCTGGGAAGTGACCACGAACGGAGTAGTCTGTACATGCGACACATGGTCATAAGAAAAACAACAGGAAGTACGAAGAGCAAACGCAAATTTAATCGACAAACAGAGATAATAGCATCAGACATGAAGGAAACGGTCGAGAAGTACCTAATGCAGGAATGGGATTATAACAAGTTAGCACATTTTATCCAAACAAATATCGACAAGAGTCAAATTGTTGGAAAGGCAGAAGGACGGCTGGAAGCTGGTGTAGTAGAGAAATTGAACAGGCAATCGAACGACGACGAATGGCTTTCAGAGAACACAGGGAAGCTAAGCGCTACTATTTCAAAAACAAATATACCGAGAACGGGAATGCTATAAGCTAAAGTAACTGGAAATGCAGATACTTTGGGAGGGTAACATAAAACAGCACACCTTTCGCTGATAACCGAAGTACGCGACTGAACTATAGAGGCGCCAAATAAATTCTGGAGCCGTATAAGCTCCCTAGTTAAAAGGAATCATAAGGAGCAGGAACAGATTCGGAGCGCCGAGGGAAAATGTCTAGAGGGTGATGACGCCATAGGGTGTATTAAATCACTTATTGCCGAATTATTTCGCCACGATGGTGGAGTAATCGCCTCGAATGAAGAAACAGTATCAGAAAGCATAGAGGAAAGGAGCATACAATTGAGAAATCTTGACTGGAAGAAGGCGGAGACAAATCTTCCTGCATGTACAACCATATGGACGAAACTACAATCAAGCTAATTTATGGGCTTGATCCAGAAAGCAAGGACACATTGTTAAAGGCATTGGATACAGTCATGAAAAATAAATTGCGGACAGCTGGCGACTGAGAAGTTGAATTTAATCTACAAAAGAAAAGGAGATAGGAAGATCATCAAATCCTTTAGACCGATCCCATAACGTCAGTTACGTACAGGCTGGCAATGCAGGCAGTGAAACTAAGAATTCAAGCATGAATAGAAAGTAATAATGTACTGGGCGAACTGCAGAACGGGTTAAGAAGTGGTAGATGCCTAGATGATAGCATT
Source organism: Amblyomma maculatum (assembly GCF_055883805.1). NCBI lineage: Eukaryota > Metazoa > Arthropoda > Arachnida > Ixodida > Ixodidae > Amblyomma > Amblyomma maculatum. The sequence continues at coordinate 136,547,504 of NC_139347.1, forward strand.
TTCGTAGTAGCCCATTTATTAGAGATTAGGCGGAAAACAGACCGCTATATTTAGCCTGCCTGTACATAAGCGTTGCATATACGAGAGCGTAAATAGGGAACTTCTGTAGGCCATAATCGAATCTGAAGGCATCGGTCGAGAAGTAATTTAATTAGTAAAGAAAATATTCAAAGATAATGAAGTTGAGATTTCATGGGAGGGGTTTCGTCTACTGTTGAGGAATGCAAAAAAATAAGGCAAGCATATCCACCACAAACTCTACTGTTCATGATTTATTTGAAGAATATGGAAAAGAGTCTGCATAAGAGCAACCTTGGTTTTAATCTCTCATATAAGCTAGGTAGAACGGACGTAGAGCAAACGCTTTCAGGAATAATATACGCGCACGGCATTGTTCTATCAAGAAGATTTAAAAGCATTGGTTAATATATGTGAATACGAGGGAGTTGCAGTCGGCTTTACCGTAAGCGCAATTAGGTCGGCTCTGTTCGTGTACAACGATTTCACTGAGAAAAAGCTAACAATAAAAGGGAGTGAGATACCAAGACTGGCAGGATATAAATATCTCGAGGTATGGATAAACAAAGGACCGGTATACCTGGCAAAACATGAACAGGCTACCTGGGCGAAGGGATGACGCTATAATGAAGTACAGGGCATTATGGGGATACAACAGATATGAAGTACTTAAAGATATTTGAAAGGGAATGATGTTACCACGCTTTACCTTCGGGACCCCGCAGGGGTGGTGCAGTGGTAAGCCGCCCTTCGGCTACAGTGCCGGAGTACCCGGGTTCGAACCCGACCTCGGCGGCTGCGTTTTGATGGAGGCGAAACGAAGAGGCGTCCGTGTGCTGTGCGATGTCAGCGCACGCTAAAGATTCCCACGTGGTCGAAATTACTCCACAGACCTCCACTACGGCTCCTCTTTCTCTCTTTTCACTTTCACTCCCGCCTTCATCCCTTCCCTTACGGCGCGGTTGAGGTGCCCACAGAGCAAGTGTGACAGATACTGCGCCTTTCCCTTCCTGTGAACCAATTATTATTATTATTATTAATTTTATTATTATTATTTTTTTTTCCAAGATGGCGCCCAGTAAGGACGCATGTGCGCTGTGCTCCCGCCCGTTTTTTGGCAAGCAGCAGTTTTTACGATGTGTCGACTGTGCGAAACGTGTTCACACGAAGTGCGTCACCTGGGCGGATGACGAGCTGCAACTTCTGAAGTCCGACTCTCGGCCATTCTTGTGTAATTTGTGTGCGTCGTCGTCGTCTGACGGTGTTAGTCTTAGCGACGGTGGTGCTAGAGTCCCTGGTGCCCCGCTCCTGCCCAGCCACCCGACCGGTTTTCCCCCTTCAGCCGCGACCGGCGAACATGGCGGTGAGTTTGCCTCGCTACGGGCTCTCCTCCTCGATGCGCTTGAGGGAATCTCTTTTCTGAGCGATGAGGTTGCCCAGCTACGGGAAGAGAACGAGCGCCTTCGTGTAGAGAACTCGCGGGCTTTCGTACAACAAGCCGAGGTTATCGCCTCTTTACGTGCCGATGTTCACGGCCTACGCCAGGAGCTTGTGCGGTGCGCTGCTTCGCAGTGTGAGCGTCCTCTCGTCGAGCGTCCTCTCGTTGTCTCCGTGGGCAATCCTACCCGTGAGGAGCAGCCATCTGTGGACTACTCCGCCGCTCTTCATCGAGGGATGACTCCTGGAGATATTCCCTGTTCTTCTTCTGCCTCTGCTCCTCGCCGTGCGGTTGACTTACCCAGTGAGATGAAGAAGCACCGAAGTCGAGCCATTACTGGCGCATCGAGCTCATCTGTCCTGAACGTTGCCATTTACCAAAAGAAGCGTCCGAAGACTATTTTCGTCTCTAAACTCAGTCCCGATACTACATCGGTAGACCTTACCAACCATCTAAAATCAGTGAATATTACTCCCATTTCCTGCCGGCAGCTGAAAACAAGGTACGACTCCTACTCGTCCTTCCATATTGAAGTTGATGAAGAATCCTACAGTAAGCTTGTTGAGCCTTCGATGTGGCCGATGGGTTGCATATACAAGGACTTTCGTGGGAAGCTTTACGACGATATGCTTCATCCCTCTGAACTGACGCAAAATTGCAGTGGCCCCTAATTTGGATATCTATTATCAAAACGCCCGAGGTCTTCGGACTAAGGGATCAGAATTTTTTTCTAGCGTCTTGTCCTCTTGTTATACCGCTGTTGTGGTTACCGAAACCTGGCTGTCAAGTGATATTCCTTCCAATGATTTCTTTCCAAATAATTACTCTGTTTTTCGTAGCGACCGCCCTGAAACAGGTCCCAAATCAAGAGGAGGTGGAGTGCTCATTGCTATTGACAGTTTTGTGAAGTGTGTTCGACGTTCCGATCTGGAAACTGTTGAAGAATGTGTGTGGCTCGAGCTCACTTTAAATCGGCATGAAAAACTTTTACTTGCAGCTTTCTACATTCCTCCGAATCTACCTCCTTCAGCCTATGATGATGTTCTGCTCTCAATCGAACATGTTATAACCCGTCATAGCAAACACAAACTTCTTATTTTAGGTGATTTTAATACTCCTGGTATCAACTGGAACTCACTTATTTCTTCTCACAACAATCATTACATATTAAGTAAGTGTAACGCTCTACTTGATTTCATAGCCTTTAACTCTTTGCAGCAACACAATTTCATTGAAAACTGTTGCGGTAATATTCTTGACATCTGTCTATCGAATTTTGAAAGTGTTCGAGTCTCGAGTTCAGACATACCGCTGACTCGCTGTGACAAATTTCACCCTCCGCTTCTAGTTACTACTGCTGTCTCTGCCTCACCTTCTTCTACTAACTCAGATCGGGTGGGGAATTCGCCCCGTTTCGCGTATGCACGTGGTGATTATGTCGGTCTTTTCAATTTCTTCTCTTCCGTCGACTGGTCCCTTTTAAATGACATTAATGATTCAGATGGACAAGTCAGTCGCTTTACAGAAATAGTTCTTGATGGTATGCGTCGGTACATACCTTTGCATACTCCCACGCGTAGGAAGTTCCCTTCCTGGTTTTCAAGGGAACTAATAACGGCGTTAAAGCTCAAGGAAAGGGCCCATCGTAAAGCGAAACGCCCTGGGTTTCACAATTGGGCAGATGAGTTTCGCCGTGTGCGTTCTCTTTGCAAACGCTTATACAAGCGGGACTACGACTCCTATCTTGAGTCTTTAGAGAGGTATGCCTCAAATCGTCCTAGTCAGTTCTTGCGTTACGTTCGCAAGCGTTCCATTAAATCAGATTTAAGTATCAGCTTAGTTGACTCTCAGGGTTCGGAAATTCGTGATGTTGCCGACAGTTTTGCACAACATTTTTCCTCCGTTTACAAACATCCACATTGTGATTTCGTTTGCCTCCCATCTGGTGCACTATCTAATTCCATTCTCTTTGACGAGGATTTGATAACTGAGAGTCTTAAGCGTCTGAGACCATCTTTGTCTCCTGGACCTGATGGCATTCCAGCTGCCATAATAAAAGCCTTCAGTTATATCTTCGTACCAGTACTGACTGCCATATTTAATAACTGTTTAAAAAATGCTGCCTTTCCTCGCGTGTGGAAAATGGCACGCGTGTTTCCTGTCTTCAAGTCTGGAAACAAATCTGATGTTTCCAATTATCGTCCGATTTCTCTTCTATGTGCAACCTCTAAGCTTTTCGAATTAGCTTTGCACAGCGTACTTTCCTTCCATCTCAAACATATCATAGTACCGAATCAACATGGCTTCATGTCGGGTCGCTCTACTTCTACCAACCTAGTCACGTTTATGACGTATGCCTCTGCAGCAGTCCTTCAGAGGGGTCAGGTTGACACTGTGTACTGTGATATGAGCAAAGCTTTCGACGTTGTTACTCACTCACTACTTCTTGAAAAACTTCTACTCTCTGGCGTTGAAGTCTCATTCGTAGCCCTCCTACGCAACTATCTCCTTGATCGCTTCTGCTTTGTCAGTGTCAATGGACAGACTTCTTTCGTTTACCCTGCAACGAGTGGAGTTCCTCAAGGTTCAGTACTAGGCCCGCTTCTCTTCTCCGTTTTTATTAATGATGTTTCCTCGGCGATAAAGAACTCCTCGTTTCTTCTTTATGCTGATGATATAAAAATATTCAAGGTAATACATTCTTTTCAAGATTGCGTGTTGTTGCAATCGGACATATCTGCTTTTTCTGATTGGTGTGCGATGAATCGACTTACCCTCAATTCTTCCAAAACTAGGGTTGTGTCCTTTACTCGTAAAACACATAGCTTTCTCTACCATTATTCTGTCAATTCTGTGCTGTTGGATAGGGTTGATGAAATTAATGACCTTGGTGTACTTTTTGACCGCACCCTCAGCTTCTCCTCTCACACTAAACGCATTGCTCAGCGGGCTATGCGCACACTCGGATTCGTTTGCAGACTTTCGAGAGAGTTCCATACTCCACTTCCGTTCCTAAAACTGTACCTGTCCATATGCCTCCCGGTCTTGGAGTATGCGTCGGTTGTTTGGAATGGCACTTGCAAATCGAACTTGGACAAGGTTGACAGAGTACACAAAAAATTTTTACGGATATTTCATTATCGCTTTCCTTTCGCAACTTCCCCCTCTCGCTCCACCAGGAGCGCCCAACTGAATCTTCCTTCCCTTCACTGCCGTCGTATCAGACTTGATATCATATTTCTGTACAAACTCCTTCATGGCCACATTATGTGCCCTCAGCTCTTAGAGTACATCCTACTGCGCGTTCCGCGAAAGAGCATGAGGGAATTCAGACCATTTCAGGTTTCTCCTCTTCATTCCCACTCCCCTCTGGACAGGATGCAGTGGTTATTTAACTCTTTTTGTCCTCACCTTGACATCTTCCAAAACTCGCTCTGTTCATTTACATTGGATGTTCGTAGCGTTGTATTCTAAATAGTACTTTATCACATATAACTCCCACTTTCTAGCCTTAAATTGTATTTACTTCACTTTTTGCTTTTTCTCTTGTTCAATGCTGTCTGTATCTTGAACTACTTTTTATCCGTTTCTTACTTATATTTCAACTTTAAACTTTATATTCGAATCTTACTGTCCCTTGTTCAATTTTACTTCTTTATTGTATTATTCTGTATTTCTAGCCTGTGTTTTAAGTACCATGCACTTGTTGCGCCTGGAATGGTTGATTATTTTATGTATATTTCTATATTACTATAATCAATGTCAGTTATCTGTTGTTGTTTTTTTTTTCTCTTCTATCTACCGTTCTTTTTTTTTTCTTTATTTCCTGGTGTGCTAAAAAATTCTCTCACTGTGTATATAAGTGATGCTACTCATTGTTTGCTTACTTTCCGTGATACTTTTCGTCTCAGTTTCATTTCATGTATTATTTATTTCTTTTTTTTGTGTTCTCTCTGTGTGTGTAAACATGTTTGTGCTTTTTCATTTTTTTTTGTGCTGCAGCACAAAGACCACATGGTTGTTCCTGCGCACATTAAATAAAGATTGATTGATTGATTGATTGATTGATTGATTGATTGATTGATTGATTGATTGATTGATTGATTGATTGATTGTTATTATTATTATTATCTTCAGAAACGCGGTTATGTTCTTTAGTGCAGAAATCTGGTCGTGGTTAGAAATTAGAGATCTGTGGTAAGCTTAGCACTTGAAGACCACGGCAGCAATACAAACGAAGCAGTACAAGGAGACGTAGGCTGGGCGTCTTTCCTGGAACGAGATGCTCGGAGCAGAATATTGTACGAAGAACGCCTCAGAAAAATGGACAAAAATAGGAGGGCAGGTAAAGTTTATAAACACTGGTACCGAAATGGCATTGACTCACAGTGGCGGAAAAGGACCAGAAAAGATAGGAAGATAGGGCGGAGAAATAAAGAAAATTAAACGACAGGTACAGAATACAAAGGCTAAAAACACGAAAATTCACTGGAAAGGAATGTGACCCATAGACATATATAGAAAATGAAAACTCGGATTAAGAAGGAAACCTGCTACAACTTCAGAGGGAGCGGTCTTCTCTGATCACATCAGGATGCCTTACAATCCAAAGCTGCAAAAGGATGTTTAATCAAGAAGAAACTTGTGCTATGTGCGGTAGATGCCAGGAAACATCTTATACAACAGTTGCATCTTACCTGTACTCACCTATTGAGCTAAAAAGTGGAGGCTAACCAAAAGAGTTCTACTTAAGTTGAGGACAACCCAGAGGGTTATGGAACGAAAAATGGTCGGTTTAACGTTAAGAGATAGGAAGCGTGCAGAGTGGGTCAGAGAAATAACTCAAGTTACCGACATTCTAGTGGAAATTAAGAAATGGGCATGGACAGGACATGTAGTGCGAAGAGAGGATAACCGATGGTCGCTTAGGGTAACAAACTGGATTCCAAGGGAAGGAACGCAGCAGGGGGTGGCAGAAAGTTAGATGGGTGGATGAGGTTAAGAATTTCGCGGGGGTCAAGTGGATGCAGCTAGCACAGAACCGGGTTAAGTGGAGAAATATGGGAGAGGCCTTCGCCCTGCAGTGGGTATAGTCAGGCTGATGATGATGATGATGATGATGATGATGATGACTGGAGTGTGGCAGTATTTATTCAGATGTCGATGCGGGCATAGTCACTCTTGTCGATGAAAGAGGCTTAGAGGTAACAAAGAAGACATGAATGAATCGGCGGTAGAGGTTAGCAAGAGGCGTTTGGAGGATTGGTGGATAAATAGCAGAGAGGAAAATAAATCAAATTAAAGAACAGTATTTTAAAGCTCCCCGGGTAAAAATTCAAATTCGTTGAAGAGTTCTCCAAAACAAAAGCATAAAAATAAAGTTTTGGCATGATGACATACATAAATCCATCCGTCCATCCATCCACGGCATTTGGTGAGAACAGTTCTTCATCCGTGCCTCGTTTATTAAGCATAGTTCAAGATGAGAGGGATCGCATGTAAGCCGTCAACAGAGTTGATACGATAGAAATCTCTTGCCTTCCCCGCATCACATCGGGCGTGTCACTTCAAAAGAATGACAGCTTAACACACCAGATGAGATGCTGAAGAAGTATGTTGCAGTTCATCCCTTGAATTACATAACAAAGCAATGTCCTCATCGAATCGCAGATTACTGACCTATTGTTCATCTATCCTTATACATAACTGCTCCCATTCCAAGCCTCTGAATACTTTCTCTAAGCAAGCTGTGAATATTACTGGGGAGATCGTGTTTTCCTGCCTAACGAATTCCATTATAGGAATTTTATTCTTTCTTTATGCAGAATAATGGTTGTTGTGAAGCCAGCGTGAATATTGCCGCAAACTATTCAAATCTTTATTTTTTTTTCGACAGCTGCTGGCGCGTGGCCTTATCACTGTGAGTCCAGCGTCCATTATTTTGTTCATAGTTTATCATTTTGTTCATCGTGAAAGATGCGTCGAGATGCATCTTGAAGATTCCTGCTACTCGCACGTGTTTCTACAATATTCCAGATTATGCTAGTTAGCTGCTTTATCTAGATGTTTCTTAGCAGCCTTTAAATTCAGTGTTGACGGGCGCGACAGGTATTCTCAGTTAGACGACAAGCGAAGCACGCTTACTGCTATCGCCGCCGCCGATTTTTTTAGTGCCGCTGAGTTGCCCAATAAAACCTTTCTTAGTGCACTCCCAGACTCTTCATTTGTTGTCATCGGACTTGTCACCATCACGTGACAATTTAACCTCCAGTACTTCCACTTAAGGGTAATGTACAATATGATTTCGCAATGTCTCCACTGTTTTTACTGAGTCAAACCCTTTTTCTAAATCAATGAATGATATGTATAAGGGGTGGTTATATTTCGATCATTTTCCTATCACCTGGTTGATGGTATGGGTATGATCGATAGTAGAGTACACTTTCCTAAACCGTGCTAAATATTTTACTTGATTGAAGTCTATGTCTTGATTCTATTAGCGGTTACTTTAGTAAATACTTTATACATGACAGATAGTAAGCTGATTGGTCTGCAATTTTACAATTGCTAAGCGTCCCCTTTCTTATTATAAAAGATAATGTTTGCGTTCTTCCATGGTTACGGTACCGTCGATGACACCAGGCATTGCATATACAGGGTGGCCAGTTCTCTTAGGACTATATCCCCTAGTCGTTCAACAAATTTGCAGTTACCTGTTCTTCTCCAGCTGCTCTCCCCCTTTTCATAGCTTTCTTAAACTCGTCCTTCGTCACTTGCCGAACGTCTGACTGCTTTTCCTTATTGCCAACCTCATTACTGTACTGACTGCTTTGGCTACTGAGCAGATCAGTATAGAACTCTTCGGCTTCTTTGACTATACTGTCCATATTCGTGGTGACATTGTGCGCCTTCTCCCTTACCTCAGACATCCGATTTTCGACCATGTCTAATTTCTTCATCACTTTAAGGCTTCCCCCATTCTTTTCAGCATGCTCAAAGAGAAGGAAAGAGTAGCAGGAGGCAGCAGAAAGTGAGGCGGGCGGATGAGGTTAAGAATTTCGCAGAGGTCAAGTGGATGCAGCTAGCACAAGACAGAGTTAATTGGAGGAATATCGGAGAGCCCTTCGCCCCGCAGTTGATATAGTCCGGCTGACGATGATGGTCACCCCCCAACCACCCTGGATGATCACCACCCACCCCCCTGGCACTTTCAAAACACTGAGGCAGATATTCTTGGTTTGTCCGGCGGAACGTCTGACTGCTTTTTCTTACTGCCAATCTCATTACTGTCCTGACTGTTTTGACTACAGGACAAATCTATACAACTCCTCTGCTTCTTTGACTATACTGTCCATATAGTCGTTGTAACATTGACCGCCTTGTCCCTTAGCGCATACATCTGATGTTTGCCTATGCCGAATTTCTTCACCGCTGGCAGAAGCGAGTCTCTCACCGAATCCTCCTCATATATTGCCTGGACGCAGGGGCCCCATCACCACACTCTCCTCGGCTTTATTATATCGGCTAACTTTTGCTTATTTACTTACCCCCGTTTTTCTTTTTAACTCCTTTAAGCTTTGTAGTAGTATAGATGCCTAATTTTTGGGTTCGGTTTTATTCCTTGTAATGAAGCGGAAGACATTGCTGTACACTGATCACCGCGTGACCTTAGAATCTGAATATTCTATAATCAAATTTCATTCCTCCCCTGTGTCGGTTTTGGTTTCAACAGCCGAGAGACAGTCGTGATGTCAAGTTGAGGTCACGTGACGGATGAAAAAAAAAACATAATCGTTCTTCTATCGTTTGCATTGAGTACGACGCTAAAGCCCGCCTGCCTCATGAACAGGAATTACAACGAGTGAAGTGTCAGCAAATATATCGTTGCTATTTTCGTGCCGCTCATGGCCTAGACTAGATTGTGATGGCTCAGCCATCTCTCAGCTGCTGAAACCGAAACCTCACAGAAAAGAAAGTTCGTTATAAATCTTTCCCGGTCGTGGGCGAAAACTACATAGTGTTCCATTTAATGGAATGTCTTATACGTACATAGCAAAAAAAATACAATGATTGGTGTCTATACTCCTTTAAAAAATAAGTTATTACAGAAAGAATTCATGAGTGGAGCCACGGGTGCAAAAAATAAGGTTGAACAGAGTGAAAGAAAGCCAAAGAATGACAAAATGAGCTAGCGTAAATAAGTCGCATCTAGCATAGCCTTATAAATAAGAAATCATTTCCATTAGGGTTAAACTCACTGCATTTTCACTCTTGTTTCTCTCTTTTCATCTTTATCGCTGCTCGCAGAAAGAAAACATTGTTTAGTTAGGCCTAGTTTATGGAGTTTAAGAGGAGCCTTAGTGAAGGGCTCGGGAAATTTCGACCATCTAGTGCTGACATCGCACAGCTCACGGATACCTCGTTTTTCGCCTTCGTTAAAAAGTGTCCGCCGCGGCAGCAATTCGATCCTGCATCCTTGGATAGAGCAGTCAAACGCCCTATGGATTGCACCACCATGACGGGGTACTGAAAAAAGCTGAGATCAGCGTAGAAACTTATGCTAAAGTTGGTTGCCCGTAGAACTGGGATTGCAGGCGAGGTCAACAGCAAAAGTGCGCGCCGTGACATGGACCATGCATACACATTTGTTAGCCTATCCTGCCATTTGGTAGCGAAATGGGACCATTTGGCACCAATGCGGGAAGAAATTATTTCTAATTAGAACCGGTTATTTGAAGTTAACGATTTAGAGCTCGGTTTTGTCATGTCGAGTCCTTTAAATTTCAAACACTAGCTCAATCCCCACGTGTTTCACACTAGAACCAGCTAAGCGTTGCTGGCCGAGAACTTATGTGCAGAGGTAGAAGAGCTGAGATAACAAGTCAACTTACGTAATGGACTTTTTCGACCAAGTGTGGTGGTGTATCCCGTAGAGCGACAAAGTAGAGATCAGTTCACGCAAGGAGCTTTTTCTGCGCAGCGACCCAAATGAGGTGGACACCAAATGCGGAGGAGGAACCACCTCCTTCTCTGGGCTCTCGGGAGAAAGCGGACTCGCCACCTCTGGTTTTGGACTCTCGGGAACGGTGATATCTGGAACTGAAGGCTGCTTCCCTGCTGCAGACTTGCTCACCGAGAGCGTGGAAACTTTCTCGTCCCTCGAAAGAGACTTCTTCCTGGTCTTGGGGGCATTCTTGGCCTTGCCTTCAGCCCGCTTGGACATGACGCCGGTGACTCGATCGAAGAAATTCTTCTTGTCTTCTTTGCCGGGTGCGCACGTGACACAGACCAAGCTTCTTCTTTGAGCTGCTCAGTGGACTTTCTCTTGAACTCTAACAAGCCTCGTCGTTATAATACAGCTCGAAAGAACGAAGACAAGAAATGACGCACAACACAGGACGGGCGCTGTAACTAGCCTCATCGTGTAATTCAGACCTCTTCCTGTGCTGAGTATTCTTTCTTGTCCGCGTTATTGTTATTTTGCGCTGCGCGTTTCTCTAATAGCAACGAACCAACTAGCCTCGATCACTATCCTCATTCACTGCAGTATACTGTCCTTACGCACCTTCGATTCTTTATATATGTGCACCAGTGTATCGGCCATCGAAGTTTAACCACCCTGGGACTACCATTTGGATAAAATTTGGGGGGCGCCCGTTTGAGACAGAATATTCAAGTTTGTGTCAAATATGATTAGAGATTTTCTAAAGAATAAAATTGCTAATTGAAAGAAAGACTAAAATATATGCGAATGTCGCACCGACAACCCTTCTGCTTCAAAACCCTGAACATTTCGGGTCTTCGGGCGGCCATTATGGTCGAACTGTTTTGCCATGTAGGGTGCCGGATGCTATCGATGATTTATCTCGTTGAGGTGTACACGTTTATACTATGGAGTACGTGGAATGTATATATATATATTATAACGAACTTTATTGTAAGGTGAGATTATCTGCTAGGGCTAGGTCGGCACTTGCCGGCACTTGCAAGTAGGCGCTGGCTCGAAAAGTGGGTGCTCGCGTCTCGTGCCGGCGCTCTGGGGCCACGTCATCTTCTCCTTTACAATCCTCCCCCAAGAGAAGAGGGAGCCATCCTGATGACTTAAGGGGACAACAATACGTCTGGCTCGTAGTAGCGCTTTAGCCGAGAAACATGGACCGTCTCACGCCCACGCCCATGTAGTCGAAGGCCTGGCGAAGGCGTGACGGGCTCAACAATGTAATTGACGGGTGAGTTGCGCTCAAGGACGCGGTAGGGTCCTTGGTATTTTGGCAGTAGCTTGGAGGACGTTCAGTCAACAGTATCTCTTGCTGGGCTAGCTGGCTTGGGGGAGAGGCCAGGGGTGTACAAGGCACACGTATCCAAACACGGGCTTGCGGAAGAAAGCTGTCGGCGGCGTGAGCGGAATCAAAACGATTTTTCTGTCGGCGTTGGTCGGAAGATGTGAGTGAACAGGTGAACTTTCTGCACTCCTCAGAGTATCTAGAGGCTCCAGATATGGTGGTGGCTTCAGAAGAATCGGGCCGGTGAGGAAGTATGATATCGAGTGGTGAAGATGGTTCACGTCCACATAAGGAAAATGGCGGGAATCCCGTAGTGGTCTGCGTAGCGGTGTTGTGGGCATACGTGACGAAGGGTAGCAATGTGCCCAGTTGGAATAGTCGGCAGCCACGTACATCGACAACATGCCGCCTAGGGTTCGGTTGAATCTTTCAGTCAGACCATTATTCTGCGGGCGGTAGGCCGTAGTAGTGCCATGGGTGATGTTAGATTACTGCAGGAGGGATGAACACGTTTCATATAAAAATACACTACCACGGTCACTCAGCAGTTCCCGTGGGGCTCCGCGACGAAGGATGAAGTGGTGTAAGATGAAGGCAGCAACATCGCGTGCCGTAGCAGCAGGTAGAGCGGCGGTTTCGGCGTAGCGGGTGAGGGGATCTACCGCTACAATGACCCAGCTGTTTCCGGTTGCAGTGCAGAGAAGCGGGCTGTAAGGGGTCAATGCCTCCTCGTTCGAAAGGTCTTGATAGGAAAAAAAAAAGAGGCTGCATAGGGCGGGTGGAATGGCGATGGCCGACCTTGCGGCGTTGACATTCAAGGCATGAGCGAACGAACTTGCAGACGTAGGTGTATATTCGGCGCCAGTAGAAACGCAAGCGAGGCCAAGTATTCGTATTGAATGCCCGAGCGTGAGCGGCTTGGGAGTCAGTGTGAAATGAAGCGCAGATTTCTGAGCGCAAGTGCCGAGGAATGACGAGCAGCCTTTTGCGGTCGGAAGAAAGATAATTTCGGCGGTATGAGAGACCATCGCGAATTCTAAAATGAGCAGCATTTCGGCGAATTGCACGAAGCATCGAAGTGGGCGAAAGGGCCGAAAGGAAGGCGAGATGGGAGGCGATCCGTGGATCTATGGGCTGCTCGACTGCCATGTTGGTCAAAAACAAGGAACTGCAGTCGATCGGGGAATCGGAAACACCTTCATGGGGTAGCGGAGAGCAAGACAGTGCGTCGGTGTCGTTATGCTGCCGTCCAGGTCGATACACAACACGGATATCATATTACTTGAAGCTGTAATGCCCAGAAAGAGCGAGGCGGCCAGTGAGGGACGTTAAGGGAGGACAGCCAACACAGAAAACGATGGTTCGTAACGACTTCGAAGGGTCGGCGGTACATATATATATATATATATATATATATATATATATATTCATTATCTTTCTCCTAAACAGATTACATCACTAATTTGTGTGATTATCCAAGTAAACAATAAAAAAAAGAGACAAAATACCATCCGTAACGCTTTCCTCGGCCTCGCCGACTGTTGGCTTCTTTCCATCATATATATATATATATGTGTGTGTGTGTGTGTGTGTGTGTGTGTGTGTGTGTGTGTGTGTGTGTGTGTGTGTGTGTGTGTGTGTGTGTGTGTGTGTGTGTGTGTGTGTGTGTGTGTGTGTGTGTGTGTGTGTGTGTGTGTGTGTGTGTGTGTGTGTGTGTGTGTGTGTGTGTGTGTGTGTGTGTGTGTGTGTGTGTGTGTGTGTGTGTGTGTGTGTGTGTGTGTGTGTGTGTGTGTGTGTGTGTGTGTGTGTGTGTGTGTGTGTGTGTGTGTGTGTGTGTGTGTGTGTGTGTGTGTGTGTGTGTGTGTGTGTGTGTGTGTGTGTGTGTGTGTGTGTGTGTGTGTGTGTGTGTGTGTGTGTGTTTTACCCTGAAATTTTACCCTGAAGAAGGACGGTCCATCATTCGACCCTGTTGGTATATATATATATATATATATATATATATATATATATATATATATATATATATATATATATATATATATATATATATATACCAGTATTTCAGTATACCACTGAAATAGAGATAAAATACTAAACTGTACATAGTCTTAATTGTTGTATTGGTGCATCATATAAGGAATCTAACTGTGGTGAATTCATTAGCTGGTATATTTATCTCAAAGTGTGGTGCAACACGCACGCACGCACGCACACGCACACACACACACATATTTTCCTCCCTCTTGTTTTTGTGCTATTCAGGCAGTGCTACAATTGTATTCAAATTTTATTAATGCCACTAAAATTGCAGGCTTACGCTGTAGCACTGTAGCCCAAGCAAGCAATGAACCTAACATATTTTCAGCGACAGCTTGCATGCTGTCAGTGAATCATATGCTGTTCAATGCGCTTCTTAACGCATATACCGATTCCAATACCGTGCTTATAGATTGGGATGTATTAATTTTGAAAATTTGTTCAGAATGTACAATATGAGCTACGCAAGCTACATTTCATACCGCAGGAAAATAGTTCCTAGCCTAAGAACCTGTAACGAAATGAGCCGGATATATGTTAGCCCGCCGCCGGTTACCTCAAGTTTTGTCACAATAAAAGGCGGAACAAACATAAAATTGGCACCCTAGCCCATGGTAGCATGAAACCAAAGGAGAGGCTGTGACGTCTCAATTTTTTAAGCCGAAAGTAAATTCTCCGCCATATGCAAGTGGGCCAAATCGGCCAGCCACGGCCACGTCGCGCATACGGCTTGTGGGCCAAGGACGAGCAGACGATTTTGCTCAGCCAGTCACAGCGCTGTGCGCATGCAAGCAGAAGGTTGGAACTGCAGGCGACCTTGTTTTGCGTCTGCCGCCGTCAGCTACAAAGGGCAACATTTTTTACTTCGATCAGGAACGAAGCATGTTCTGTTCTGCGGAATATTTTACATGGAACGAGCATGCTAAATATTTAACGTTAAAGTCATTCTAAATCCCAAACCCCGTTGGACGGAATGCGTACAAAACTCCCCGAAAATAAACGAAGTGCTTCACGTAACAAATGTTGGTGCGGTGCTCGAGTACGCTTTCGTGGTATGGAAACCTAGGAACGCTAATCTTATAGAAAAGATTAAATGCATCCAAAATCGAGCCGCAAAGTTTGTTTCTAGTAATTATATATTTCGTAGCAGTATAACATTATTTGTAGAGAATCTTGGTTGGATAACTCTAGCGCGCCGCCCATTAAGTCCAAATTTATAGCTTTTTTCCAAATTTACTCCGTTCTCAGAGCAATGAACAAGAACTCGCACAGTTTCCCTCTACACTTCAACTCTATGCGTTGTGATCGCAAGCTGAAATTTCTTTAAACCCAGTGTCGAACTGATGTCTATGATAATTCTTTTTTTTTTCGCTTACATCTGCGCACCCGAGTAGACTTCCGAAGAGTATATATTGAAGAACTATAATATGTTTCAAGCTTCCGTCCTTTTTGTCACACAGTCTGCCATAGATGGCCATCATTCTGTTTAGTTCATTTGTTTTGGACCCGTGATTTTGCTTCATGTGATAGTTTAATCAATCAATTTGCTTTGTAGCAAGTTTTTGAGACAAGTCGCCTTGAATACTTTTTGTCGTTGAGATGATTTATCGGTGCTGTGTATTCTGTTTCTTACAAGTCTGTGTACATGGTAGGTTTGCTTTTTTTGGGCAAAGTTCGTTTAAATCACGTGTTTTCCTGCATTTGCCCCGCCCCCTTCCTGCAATAAGTGCTATGCCCGACAGCTGCATACCTGCGAACCGGTCGCACACGCCAGGAAAAAAGCAGAGCATCTCGTCGCGCAAGTAAGTTTACTCAGTGATAGAAGCATTCGTGCCACAGCCTTCATCGCGTATTTTTATTCCGCCTTTGGGCATGTAAACGTATTCTCACCTACGCGTTTACTAACAGGCATGCATTGCTCACAGAAACGACTGTACAGCACCAGACACATACCAAAAGAGGATTGCGGCGCTTCTATGCTAAGCCTAATCGTTGCGTGAAAGTATAGTCAAAGGCTTCCAACATAAAGATGGCATGCCAAAGTGCACTACATTCGAAACTATAACCACGATTAAAAGCCTCCCACAACTTGTGACCGCCGCATAACGGAATAATTACACAGAACAGCAAATTTTCAACTGCACTCGGCTGAGCCTGACTAAGCCTTAAGCCATAACCTTAATGCGGCCGCGTCGACACGGCGATGTTTTGTTGGGCCATCAAATACGATGACTATGCACTCAAAATCACATAGCTTGCCATAATATTTGCAATTTCGTTCGGAAAACGGAACTTCTCCTCCTTTTTCCTCCGTTCAGCACCTTATAGCCATATTGCGGCCCAACACGTAGGTCCCTCAACGTGTGATTCTCTGTTGCCTCCGCTTCCGCGGACAGGATCAGGAACGTTGCTGTAAAACTGTCCTTGCGTTGTTCCTTTCATACGTAAAAGCTGGCTACACAAAAAGCTATGCACTATAATTGTTTAAATCTGGGGAAACTTCCGACTAACGCAGTTGGCCTGGCAGCTAACAACCAGATGTTTCAAGATCGTTATCACCGTTGCTTACATATTTCTCTATTTCATGTCAACCGCAGATGTGTGTGGTGTACCAACATGCACACAACAGGTTTTCTGCACGTGCTGCGAAAACCTGTTTTATTTGTTGGTTCAAAGGCTTGAACATCCCAAACTTCTACTAATTGGGCATTAGACCAACTTGGGTTGCCTGACTAGCAGTGTCTTCACACAGTAAACGGGTGCGAGGCGTTCCACCTTTACGACAAACTTCTCAATACCCTGCGGGACAAATATATCAATACCTCTACCGATATCCCTCTCCCCTCTGCTTACATGGGCACCCAGAACCCGGGCATGGAATGTGACATCAAAGTAGCAGAGGTTCGCGCTGCTCTGAATTACATTAAGACCACCCCGGCCGCAGGTGTCGACCGCATTACCAATAAAATGCTCCGTAACCTCGATGGTCACTCGATCGAGGTAATTACGGACATTTTCAATCGCTACTGGCATGACAGTAATCTACCACACACATGAAAACATGCCCAAGTCGATTTTCATACCCAAACCAGGCAAGCAGCTGTGGCTGGGCAATCTCCGGCCTATATTACTCACATCCTGTTTGGGCAAGGTTATGGAAGATGTCATCCTTAATCGCCTTCACGCACATGCTGATAAACACAATTCCTCTTTCCTCCCACTATGATTGGCTTCCGCACTGGCCTTTCCACCCAAGACGTAATGTGGCAACTCCAACATGACGAACTCGATCCAGGTCCTATCCGGGCTACACGCACCATCTTAGGCCTCGACGTCAGCAAAGCGTTCGACAATGTGTCGCATGCATTCATCCTAACCAACCTCTCACAAATGAATATCGGCGCCCGCACCTATAATTGCATTGCTAATTTTCTCCACAATCGCCCAGCTGAGCTTAATATTGGAGACCTCCGTAGCGATAAAATCACGCTATGCACTGATGACACATTGCAGGGAGCACTATTATCCCCGTTCCTCTCCAATACAACAATGCGAGGCCTCCCGCCGCGCCATACCACATGTCAAACACTCGCCTAATGCAGACAACAGTACCATCTGGACAAACTCCGGCTCGGACGGGGACATCGAGACCTCCCTTAAAATGGCAATTGACCCTGTCCAGGCCTATGTCCAAGCCAATGGTATTTCTTGCTCGTCCACGAAATCAGAATTGCTAATAATCAGAGACAGGATCGAGGGTGCGCCGGCCCATCCAAGACTTACCTGAACCGATCGCGCTCCACCTGGAGAATATTCTCATGCCTTCAGTCCCGACCATCTGTGTCCTCGGTATGATGGTGCAGAGTAACACCCAAAACACGGAGGCTATTCGTCTCCGGTCTCCGGTTGCAGCCCATCAGATTAACGGCCTCATTCGGCGCATTGCCACTCGCCGCCGAGGTATGAAAGAGGGGGACCTTTGTAAGATAACCCAGGCTTTTCTAATTAGCCGCATTGTTTATGCCTTCCCTTACTACCACCTACGCCAGAAGGAAGTGGAAGCAGTGAACAGCGTAATCCGTTCCGCGTGTAAGGCAGCGCTATAGGACTGCCCCACTATGCTAGTACACAGCGACTGCTGCACATGGGTGTCTGTAACATTCTTGCAGAACTCATCGAAGCACATAAAATCGCCCAAATTCACCGCCTCTCACGCACCAGGTATGGTCGCCTTATACTTGACCGCCTACATGTAACTCCTATCGGGGAGACATATCACGCAGCTCTCCTTTCTAAAGGGATGTACAGCCGCCTCACGGTTAAACCCATTCCCAAGAATATGCTAGCCGGGCGCCACGACGCACGCCGTGGAATCAAGGCCGAGACACTTGACACCACTTACCTTACAGACGACCACGCATGCTACGTGGATGTAGCGAGACAAAGTGACTATGTCGCATGCATAGCTACGCCACACTCTACACTTGTTACTGCTGCCACGGTTAGCGCTCCCTCTCCCACCGCGGCGGAGAAAACTGCGATCGCGTTGGCCATCGCCGACCCATGTACGCACACAGCCCTTAGTGACTTTAAACATGCGATTCAAAATTGTTCGAAAGGCCTTATCTACCCAACCGCTGCACGCATACTCAGCGGCCGCACTCCGGATCATAAAATCTGCATAGTTTGGGTACCCGCCCACGCGGGGAACTCAGGGAACGAAGGGGTCGACCGACTAGCCCGAGGTTTAACAAACCGGGCGGGCGGCTCCGCGGATCCAGAGGCCTTCGCTGAGGCCCCCTTGACTTTTGCCGAAATCATCAACCTATACAGAGAGACGATAATACGCTTCACGCCTCCCCATCCTAACCTTGACAGAGCGTAGACCACCATGCTGCGTAAACTTCAAATTCTATTATCAGTTATTCCATATTGGCACTGATTACGGACGTGGACTAGGAACCCATTTGCCCCAATTGCGACTGTGCAGTAACGGCCACATTGGCACACACCATTTGGGGATCTAGGGGAGGACCACCCCCTCGTACTTTACCTCCAGCTCCCTAGCTGTGACCAACTTCTTACGCGCTCAGACAAGAAGACGCAGCTGGCGCTTGTCACGTGGGCCCAGAGCTTCGCCCCCACCTGGGGGCCACGCCAAGCTGACATGCCTTAATTATTGCTCTTTTGGCATTAAAAGTTGTTTCTCTCTCTCTCTCACCAGCTTTTTGCTGGATACTGCGTTGCCGTTAGAGATGGGTCGCTCAAGAGCGAGCCGGATCTTTTGAGCAGCTCTTTCAAAAGAGCGAATGAGTTGCGGATCACTAAAAGTGAGCGGGTGGCTCTTTTAGTGAGCAGGCGCTCTCATTCAGTGCTCTGGTCATCAAGCTAAGGATACGTTCCGAAGAATTATTTCAATTTTAAGGTTATAGCAAACCAGAATCTTTTCCAAAGTATCATGTTATACACTGTGAAAATAAACATAATAGAGCTACGAAGCGCGAGGCGCGCTACTCCGGAATCGCTGCGTGTCTGCTGGTTGACCTCGTGGAATCTCTGACCATTCGGAATGTTTAGCACAAAAGGACCGAGCTGGGGAAAAATACGGCAGCGGTAAAGGTTTGCGCTGATCCGTCGATCACCGAAGCGCGGGATGGAGCGAAACATTCAATAAAGAACATTCAATCAATCAATCAATCGCGCGCTCACCTGGCCGGTACTCCGAGAGTGACGTCACTTCTGCATGTTCCCAGTTTCCGCGTCCTCCCACCGGCGCTGCCGACAGCGATGAGAGCATCACAAAACATTACCACGCATGATTATCAAAGGCCCTTCTATCCAACTACTACATTTCATGCAACTTGAAAACCGTTTTAGCTTCCCTGTAAAGGAGTAGTTACGAACGTTATCGGTGTATTTTACTTTGCAACAAACTCTCAGATGGACAGCAGCGTCGGTCGAGCTGTGACCGACCTGACCATGCTACCAATCTCCCTTGAATATGACCCCGTGCCAGCACCGTTGATTATTCACCAAGTTTAGAACAGTGCGTATGATATAAATAAATATAAACGACCTCACGAAAATCTCTAGCACTTAGTAAATAATGTCGTTTGAATTTTGTTTTTGCAATTTTCATTTCGGTTTCTGGTTGCTGAAAGATGTACGTGACGTCACAAGCGAGTATTAGATCATGTGACGGATAGAAAAGATTCAATATAATCCACAGCTTTCCAGTTTTAATCCACGAAGTTCTTAAGCTAAGCTGCTCCTGAATCCGAAACGACATACATTGTCACTGTAGTGTATGTGGGCCTTACATGATCACATACCCAGCTTTGACGCCCCAACCATTTATTGGCGAGATGAATCCAAAACCGTATGGCACAAGGTATAGAATTAAAAGTTATCGACGATAGCAAATTTCACGTGGTTATCTATATTTATTAATGCCTTCAGCAGCCATTTCGAAGGGTGAAATGATTTATCTGCGATGGAAGCGACTGACAAGCAAGGTTCTAGTGTGCTGTGCGATGCCAACAGTTCTTTGCAATTGTGGTGGTGTTCCTTCAATGACAAGTGGTGTGTGTTCAAGAAATGTGCGGCATGTAGTGTTTCACGAGTAACAAGTGAAACCTCACTGTACTGTGACATCATCACCCTTCATTCACATCCTAACTCTTCTTTAACTTCCTCTTTCCCCCTTCCCCAGTGTGTAGCAGCCGGCCAGGGTCTCCTTACCGCTGGCCTACCTCTCCACCTTTGTTATCATTAAATTTCTCTCTCTCTCTCTCAAAGCACGATAAAGAACCGCATGAGGCCGAAATTTCCGCAGCTCTCCCCTACGGTATTTCTCACAGTCTTATCGGCAGTCTTCATAGTAATTATAAATTAAACCCAAATAATTATTCCAAACCTTAAATATAGTATGCAAACTTTGTCTGCCCCAACCACTTAAACGATCACTGACTGAGCTCAGGTACGCGTGCACAGTATCTCCCCCGCCTTATACAAATCCTGTTATATAAGCTCATAGCACTGACCAAGATTCGAGGTAGAAGAAGACCTATGAGCAAGCAGAAGAAGACGACACAGAAGTTTTTTCTGGCGGCGAATCGCTTGCAGCGGTCTGCAAGTCCAAGAAGGAGAAGATGCTTCCTAACTCATCTACCCGCAACAGAGGGAATGACAAGAAGTATGACAAAACGGGAGGTTTATCGGCGACCGCCTCCGCGACACCGTCGGACGATAAGGGGATCAACCAAGCCAATGCTTCGAGCAACGCACGAAAGAAACATCCGACAAAGGCTGACGCCGAAGTGAAATGCGACGGGAAAACACTTGTTAGTTCCCAGCAAACCGATCCCTCCAAGTGCAAACCTTCGTCTGCTATTGCGGGAACCGGTGTTTTCAAGTCCGACCTAGAGACAAGCTGTCAGCAGCCAGAAGGCGAAGAACGCTCAAGGAAGACTGGCGCCGATAATATTAAAGCACCCTCGCAACAAGATGCTGCATGCCATCCGGGAATGCGTGACTTAACGGATAGTTCTTTCACTACGGCGTCGAGCAACGTAGATGATGGAGAGAAACAGGCATCATCTAAAAGGGAAAGCCAGAAAGCCGAACCTCCTCCCTCCTTGCCACCTGTGCCCACGATTAACGACAGCAAGAAGTCGGCAGAGCCGCAGGGTGAGTCGAGAGAGGAAAAAAAGAGAGCAGCAGACCGAAGTCGTTCCACAACCCAGGACAAATGCTACAATCGCATTCCCGCATTAAAAAAGAGTAGCAAGAGGCGTGAGGATCCCGGGCGAAATAAAGCAGTACAGACGACCCTGACTGGGCCAGATGCAGAAGGAGTGGGGCCACCCATACACCTCTTGCTTTCTCCCTCGTCGTGCGGACTATGTGAGGGCAACAGCCGTGCACCGCACGCCTCCCTGTTCAGAAGGACCGCCACTGTGGATTTTGCACGAGCGAGTAACTCAGCGCACCAAAAGCCCTCTCGCGGAGTCATTAAGACAACGACAATTACCAGTCGGGTTAAACATGGCGCCGACAGAAATTTTTTTGATGACGAGGAAGATATCGCAACAGAAGTAACTGGAACAGTGGACGCTACTGATGCGTCATTGGCGAAACAAGCACATTCTGTGAATGGAAAGAAGCCATTTGGTTCTCAATCGATGTCTGCCAAGCCTGCGCTCGATGGAGTCGTCAGGAAAACCGTAACCACAACTCGTCGCAAAAAAGGTGCTGACAATGATGCGAGCAACTCCGACTCTACAGGTGTCATCGAAGAAACTATCAGGGAAGTTATCGGACAAGCAGGCGACGAAGACGAACATCGCGCTCAGAATGACGACTCGAACCCGAAAAGCGCTCGCTCGCAGTCATCTAAACAGATCGTGACAGGTGGAGCCTCGAAGAAGACACTCAAGAAGACAAGCCGACCCAAACATCGAGGACGACGCAATGACCGTTACGAGACGGTCACCACGGAAATTGTTGAATTGTGCGACGATACCGTGATGGGAGAACCAAGCGGCAGATCTCTACCGGCGCCTACTATCAGTGGGGTAGTGCGCGATGCTTCCAGCAGCCAGTACCGCTACACAGAATCGAGGCGACCTGCATCTGCTTCGGGCCAACCAACGCGCTGTACAAGGCATGCATGGGGCCCACGGATGCGGTTCCGGCCTCCTGGACACTGGACACATCCAGTCTATACAGGGTAATGTAAGAAGCACGTTTTTCACGGTTTTGGTATATGCAACACCATATACGCCTATACATGAAAGCTTCCGCGCGGCAAAGTCGGCTATTTTTAACAAAAAAAAATGTCAATTATTGAATACTCGTAATTTATTAAGAGAAAGGATTACGATGACCTCCACGAAATCCAAGTTTCAAATTAATGTTTCAGGTGAGCGGCTTTCGCTAGATTATCATGATTTCCTTCTGCCAGATCAGAGGCTTTCTGGATTTATGTACGTTGCTGTGCTCACTCGCACACAGAATTTTGCTGCGTCGTGGTTCTTACTTCTTTCTTCCCTCGACCCGCAGGATTCCAGAGTGTCCCATTCATCAGCATGGAGTAGTACCGCACATTCCCGGCTGTCAATTCTCCACCGTCTCCGGCAGAATACCAATGCACGGTGCTACGTGGGGACCGCTGTCGGGTTGCCGCCGTCACTTGCCCGCCCATAGTCAAACGTGTTTTGAAACACACCTGGGCCCTTTTCCCGGTAGGCAGGTAATGCCTTCGCCGATTTCTTCTTTCCCCGCATCTACTTCACCGTGCTGCTTGCTGCCCAAGAACGACATCCCACCTTGCGCCGTCCCCGAGGACTCACAGGTGTGGTCACCACCATGCGACTGCTGTGCTTCAAACTGCTGCGCGTGCGTTCCGGAAGCGCAAGATCCCCTAAGCGAAGACACCTATGACGTGCTCTACTATGCTGATCCGCCTGAACGTGCTGCTGATTACGCCGGCAGTGTTCAGGATGCCGCCTCAGGTCGTCCTACCAGGGGCATTCGGGAGACATTGCCACGAGAGGAGGCCATTTTTTACAGCCTCGCCGCCGCGTCTTCGCCACCTTCACTCTTCGCAGACCATCGGCGCGTCACGGACATCGACAATGATGGAGGCGGTCGTGGACAATACCACGCCGATGCAAGGGCAGCTAGAGCTGTCACTGATGTCAGCCTGCCCACTCGGCACCAGGTGACGCGGCAGTCCGCAGAAGAGGTCTTTTTTCGTTCTTATATTTAAGCTGAGAACCAAGCTCCAGTAGTATTTTACGTCCACTCAGTATGTTCCTACAATGATGGCATTCTGTTAAGTATCGGACCTCTTACTGCCTTTGCTAAATCAGTTATGAGCAATGAATACGGTTTCGAGGCTGTCTGTGCTGGTTGTAGATGGCTTGCGCCGTAAACCTTGTAATTCAACACCGCGAACGTCTTCGCATACGTGGTGTCATCGCGCGAATTCTTTTTCATCCAAGGTGCGAAATCGCTTCAATGAACAAACATATCTGGAAGGCATAGGCATAAGTCAGGTGCCGCCAGATATGTCCACTATTTCGGGTAGCTGTGTGGTAAGCCTGTAAGCTTTTGTTTTTTCACCTTTTCATTAAATTATTCCTTGTTGTGCCGTATGTTATTTGATATAAGCAGACATTTTGTGCTTTCAGATTAGAACGCTATTAGTGGTCGAGAGAGCAACAAACATTATTTGAAATAAATACGCCCTGTAGTCAGACCAGCAGCCACGGTCAGGTCTTCATGGTGGTAACTGAAAACCAACTCATGTATGAATCTGCAAAATAAATGAGCTAAAAGGATGCTCAAAAATTTAGAAAAACGATAATTTTAAGGGCTCTAATATATAATTAACGAATGCTATGTCCTTGTTTTTATGGGTAGATGTTTCACATTCTTTCCGGTATAGAAGCGCGGGGAGGCACTCTGGCGACTACTGTGATGTTAAATTTTCAGCAGTCCTGTGCCGTCGGTAGCACACTGTCGCGTGCAGTTGAATGCCTCGACACAACTCTCCTCGGACTTAGCCTCAAGCGTTTTTGCACTGGAAATGTGCCATTGCCTCTAATAACGTCTTCACAGAGTCTCCTTAATATGCGCTCTGCGCTACTGATAAGCCTGACCGTCGCCACGGCTCTAGTAGTTGAATGCATCGCCATATTAAAGGCTCACATTTTTCGATTATTCGCTGAATTATAAAACAAAGATGGCTTCTTTTAAAGGCGCGTTTACTCAGCACAGTTACGGAGGCCGTGCGACGGGTTTTGGCCGAATAGCCTGGGGCGTGGAGAACCAACCACGTCTCCAGAAAAATACTCGCGCAAATCGCTAACTGATTTCTTCCTGTGTTTGTCAGAGAAAGCCTCAGACAATCATCTAGGCTCTGGGAATGGGCTAGAGGGAGAGCGATATTTCTTGGCGTACGTCTACAAGAAAATTGCTCTTTAAGGGCGTGGTGGATTAGTCAACGTTACCCCAAAGCCTGAACACCTTAAAGGGCCACTGTTCATCCTCCTGTCGAAAATATTTTCTTCCCCGATGACTGAGACTTTGCCCCCAGAACGCAAGGCTGTAGAATGTTTTTTTAAAAAGAAAACCTAATGACGCAGTTACATGCCACCGCAATCAACGGATTCGTTCCTTTCGTTCTCTCGCAAATGTTTTGCACTCTCCTGCCCGGTCGTCTAGCCTCCGCAAGCCAAATTCCTCTTCCTCCGCCGCGTTTGAAGGGAGGTGGGGCGGTGCACTCTGCGTGCAGGAGAAAAAAAGACGGGCGAGGGAGCGCGCGCCGCTGCATTCAGTCCAACCGTGGCGAGGGGAAAGCGCGCAGTGGCAACCAGCGGAGGACACAATTAGTGGCGTACGTCCATCCTTCATCCGTACACCACTATCACCCGTCGCCCCGCCGGGGTGGCGCAGTGGTAAGACGCCCGACCACTGTGCCGGAGTACCCGGGTTCGAACCCGACCTTGGCGGCTGCGTTTCGATGGAGGCGAAACGAAAAGGCGTCTGTGTGCTGTGCGATGTCAGCGCACGTTAAAGATCCCCAGGTGGTCAAAATTACTCCTAGCCCTCCACTACGGCTCCTCTTTCTCGCTTTCCACTTTCACTCCCACCTTCCTCCCTTCCCTTACGGCGTGGTTGCGGTGTCCACAGAAACCAAGTGAGACAGTTACCGCGCCTTTCCTTTCCTATAAACAAACAAAATCATTCACCCGTCAGTCAGCGAGATGGGCCAATGGATGTAGTTTGCTACCCCGACGTCAGTCTAGCGGTTCGTAGAGAACGGGGGAGCTGGTTTCCTGAAGGGGAGGATGAGAGAGCTTTGATTTGTATTTGCGCTGTTTTGCAGCGCACGTATCGTTGTAGCATTTTGCACAGACTATCTCCGGTGCCTGATCGAAGCACTGGGCTCCTTTGTTTAAAAGGCCACACCCTGGACAGTGGCCCTTTTGCATCTGCAGTGGTTATAGTTATCGTGCCATTCAGTGTAGGATGGTGAGCGCTGGCGAGTCATGCTTGGTTTTGATACTTTAGGTAGTCAAAGAAATATAGCAGGAAAACAATAGCGCGAGGAAGTCAATACGTCCGCCTTGAGCAACAAGCAAATACTTAGCGGTAATACTTCTCTGGATGTAAGTCTAGGCCTATTTGTCGCTTCAGCGGAAACTGAACACATGAACCGAAAATCTTGAAACAGTGCGTGGTTTAGGCATTATTATTCGATGCCTATTTATTTTTCATGAACATTTTTTGTTAAGAGGAAGAAGATTTTAATGGTGGCGGTATATTTTGAACAAGTATGCAGTGAAATGAAGCTGTTCAAAGCAAGCTTGTTTGCATCTCTGAGGCCTTGTGGTGGTCTTCTTGTACAAATTTAGGAAACTCATTTAAGCTCAGCCTATCAACACTTCGCTATACCGCTTGCGAAAAAAGAGTAGTTGGCTACTAATGGAGGCAGCAAGGCAAAAACGTGTATAGTGTATAGTGCGAACAGAAGTTTACAAAAGTTAGGTTGTCACGTTCGACCATGACCTCACCGTTCTGCCCCCAACACCGTTCTATCCTGACTCACTCCTTCCCGCGCAGTTCTCCCCGAGTCCTTTCTTCACCACCCATCTGCATGCATCTGCGCAATCTCGTTCGTTTTCCGACAACTGCTCACTCGGCCTCCGAGATCCGCACCCCCACACACGCACATCACTCGGCCTCCAAGATCCGCACGCCTGCCCACGAACAGTTCTCCTTCGTCCCACTCTCGTGGGATTGGCCCGCTTGTGCCGGCACTCCTCCCTCACAACTCCCCCCACCCTCGAATCGTGCAGCCGGGTCAGAAGGGAGAAGTAACGGTTCGGGGCAGAGGACCAACTGATCGGCGTGGGCGGTAGATCAGCGACGTCTCGTTGCAGGATCACTCAGAATGAAGTCATTGTCACCCACTCGCTTGACCACACGATATGGTCCTCCTCGCTGCGGCGCCTACTTGACAAAAACACATTTGGTCGCGTTACTCAAGGTGTGAGTATCCAAGAGCACGAGGTCACCATTCCTGATGCTTTTTGGATGCCGATGATGGTCATAACTTGACTTCTGGGATTGACAAGTAGCTGCTTGATGCTCCTGGGCATTTCTGAGGGCATCTCCAAGGCACTGCCGGAGTTCCGCAGCAAGGGCATGGTGCGCTGCTTCTGGAGGCTCCGTGTCCTCCTTGCCATCCGCTGGTTCCCATGGAGTGCGCAACTCTCGGCCGTGACTAAGCAACGACGGTGACAACGCTCTCTGCAGTACGCATGACCAGGTCAATCTCGAGTATATGTTGCTCCCAGTTATTTTGGTTAGTGCAGTATGCTCGTAAACACTGCTTAATCGTGCCATTGTGATGCTCAACCATTTGGCCAGCCGGCCGATAAGGGACTGTATGCTGATCCTTAATTCCCCAGTTTTCAAAGGGATTGCATCATAGTGCACTAACGAAGGGTTTCCGATTGCCACTGCTGATGGCCACAGGTGTGCCATGGTGGCAGTAGACGTGCACCATGCACTATGAAATGTTTGCACTTGTGGCTGCTCGTAGAGGAAACAGCTCAGGGAACATTGTGAACTTATTTATAACTAATAGCAGATATTTGTGGCCACGAGGTGTAGATGACAAGGGCCCAATAATTCCAACGCTAAGCTCTTCAATGGGGACTGTTGCCCATTGACTGCTCACAATGCCCTCGGGCTTCTTGCGCCGAGCTTTTGTGCGCTGACATACACCACAGCCTCACACATACTTGGATATATCTATCCGCATTCCGAACCAGACAAATCGTGCTGCCACACGCCTCAATGTCTTGAAAAATCCATCGTAGGCTGCAGTGGGGTGGTCTTGCACCCTTTTCAATGCAAGGTGCCTGAGGTGAAAAGGTAGCCACGGCACTTTTTTGTAGCCTCTCTACTGGACGAGCAGTCCGCTGGGTGCCAGTTCTGTAGTTACTGCCAGATCCTGTAAAAGGCGATGATAACAGTCTCAAGTTGGAAGCATGGTTCCTTGGACAAAAGTTTTTCAGTTTTGAAAGATAGCTACCGCGAGCCTGCTCTTGTATGAGTTGTATATGTCACTTAAGAGTGTAGTATCCTCATACGAGGCAGCTGCTACTTGTTCTAGTCTAACTTTCCATTCAGGTTCTGGTGCAGCCATGGCAAACAACTTTTATGCAGACCATCACTTTGGTGGTCTTTACCCTGGACGGGCGCTCTACTCGAGTCATCTGCGGGAATATTTGCTAGTCCTCGCCTGCTTTTCCTAACCCACTACGCATAACGCCCAACTTTCCCCAATAAATTTTTCTATCAAATCAATCAATCGCCTGTGCTCCATTTGGCAACTGAAGCCCTGCGGCCGGAGGGCCGAACTCTTCGCCTTGGGTGAAGCTTGGTCAGTGCTAAACATCCATGATAGGAATGAATGATCGCAGTGCACCTGAAACTCTGTAAATTCAAGATGCACCTTAAATTTGCCCGCTGCCCACACCACTGCAAGGCATTCCCCCTCCTCGACAGTATAATGACTCGTTTCCCGAGCACTGGGGGCGGAAATGCCCGATTTCGTTGCATCGGAAGCAGCGGTGTGGGCCGCTATGTCGACCCATTGGGCAACCACAGGGTAAGTTCCGCAGCGATGGCAGCGATGGCAGGTAAATCCCCTAGCTGTCGAGCGATTGGTATCCTTGCGGTTGTGACGACGCAGGGGGACGCTGTCCGGTAGCGGAAGAAAGCAATCTGCGCAGCTGGTCTCAGTGGTAGGATGGCTGTATCGCCACGGGGTGCAACGGCCAGTTGGGTGCCGCCTACTGATACTGGAACGGCGCGGTCGCCACCGCCACTATAGCTATAGACAGCGTTCCAGGCGGGCCAGCCACGTTTATAGTCGGCTGGGAGGCTAGGTTCCTCGCGTCTTGGTCAGTCGGAGGCTGCGGTGGCTTGTATTGCAAACGCCTCCAATAACGCTCCATGAGGCCCTCGGCAGCCTTTGCCAACTTCGCAAGATTGGCAACTGTTTTCTCTCCACCAAGTCTGCATTTGCCGCAACACACGGTCGACCTTTTCGGACTCCGCTAATTCGCCGCCAATCCGGTCATAATAGACAATCATGTAGATACATTCTTTAAAATTTTCTTCGAGGTGTTGCGTGCGGAGCTCAAGTGCCTGCTTCAAGCGGCGCTTCGCGTCAATGGAAGACAAATCCGCAATAAAGGCAGCCGTAATTTCCTCCCAAGATGCAGACGGTCTCACGAAACGCCATCAACCCTTCGCGCTGCCCTCCAGCGCAGCGGGTACGATGTGCGTAAGACGTTTGTCAGCGGCGACACCGGCGACAAGGCAAAACTTCAGTCGGTCCAAATACTCCTCGGGAGACTGAGTGTTATTGAACCCTGTGTATCTTGGAAGCTGACCTCCGGAGGAGCGCGGAGCGCAGTCGACTGCAGGTTGACCCCTCATCGTCATCGCCGCCGTCACTGAACCTGCCGGCGCAGCCTCCATCGCCATTAGTCTTTGTCGTACCGCCGCCGCGACTTGCTCGTGCTGCATGGCGGAGCCGTTAGTTTGCCCCAACAGATGATGCAGCAGCTCTTCAGGCACATTCACAGACTCCCCGTTCATATCCATGTTCATCCCGGACGAGCCTCCACTTGTCACATTCGACCACGAATTCACCGCTGTGCCCCCAACACAACTCTATCCCGACTCACTACATCCCCCGCAGTTCCCCCCGAGACCCTTCACCACTCATCTTTATGCATCCGTGCCATCTCGTTCGCTTTCCGGCAACTGCCCACTCGGCCTCCAAGATCCGCACTCCTACACGCAAACACATCTCCTTCATCCCACCCTCGTGGGATTTGTCCGCTTATGTCGGCACTCCTTCCTCACAAGGTATAATCATGGGTATGCACTAAGAAATTCCGGTATTAACACGCTTTCCATTGAGGTCAGAGCCTCGCAACCGTTTTTCTGGTGTTTCAGCAGCTCGTACAATCTTATTCTGCCTCTCACGTTTCCTCTTCAGTTCTTCCTGTCGTTTGGCTACATGTTCAAGACCCATGCACTCCGCTTGCCGGTTTTGACGGGTGGTTCGGCACAAAAAAACTGGCACTGACTTTGGGAAAGGGTTAAACAGCTTTGTTTCAAGGAATACAATCGCATGCGCATACGTTCTTTTTTCTAAATTCAATACGAGGGAGGGGGGGGGGGGATTGGCGCCGCAGAAAATGCCACACAAGAAGCAGTAGGTGTTGTGACATGGTACAGAGGTGTCTATTGTCCATGCCGTCGACCCACTCGCTGCTGAAGGCGGCTGGCATCCCGATTGCTATGGCAACGACATAGACGGTAGGCTTTAGTTTTTATGGCAAAGGCTGGCGTCGCAACTAAAACTCTCTTGCAGGCGAGACTCCGCTGGCCGAGATCGATTACACACGAGGTGACCATGAGGACTGCAGTAGAATTTAGAATGTTCGAGTCTTGAGGAAGCTTTGTAAACCCTTCCATGCAATCATGTAGTCCGGCGTGGACTGAGATCACGAGACGTGCTTTAATATGATTACAGCAGAGCACACATATTTACAACATATATATATATATATATATATGGCAAGAATGCACCCAGAGCAGCACAAGGTATCCAGGTAAGGAGAAAGTGATGAGACAGCAACTGTTGTTGTGCGCCTGCTGAGAACCTTAAGAGGCTTGCGAGCGGGAACGCGCGAGTGGTGGACGTTGGCTTCACGGGCGTAATCAGAAGGCGGATGATCACATGTGCGAAACAGCCAAAATGCAATTGAGGCTCACGGCCGTACGAGAGGTAAAACGGGGAGTGGCTGGCAGTTTCTTGGCGGGATGAGTTATATGCTATTGTAACTTATGGAACCGGTCGACGTCCCAGTCGCTCTAGTTAGAGACGACGATGGCGAGTATGTCAGTGAGAATGCAGTTGAGCTGCTCAGGGGGGCCTTTAGTTTGAATGTGGTAAGCGGTGGTCAACTTGTGTCGTCCACAGCTGCTTAAGGGAAAGTGCGGCCACGGTCAGTGAGCAGTTGGGTGGGCAGCGCCATGATGAATTAGGAAGTGAAGGAGGAAGTCTGCCGTATTAACGGTATTTCAGGTGGGAAGCGCGCGTTATCGCGTACCGGGTAGCATAATCTGTGGCTACGGCAACCCAGCTATTGCCAGAAGTGGACTTAGAAAACGGTTAGAGAAGGTCCTATCCGACACGGTGGGCTGTGTAAGGAAGTCGATGGACTGAAGAATTCTAGCCGTAGAATTTGCAGCTTGCGACGCTGGCACCCCCTGCAAGCAGCAACACATTGGAGGACTGAGCCTTGTGTTTTCGAGGATGAGCACGGCCCCCTAAGCAGTGCCCGCCTCGCATGCCATTTTTTAACGAAAAAGTAACGCGAGGCGGAAAGAGGGGGGGTGTCACTTAAAATAAATGGCCTTCTTTATTTATTACTCTATTTGGAGCAAAAAATCAAATGACTGAAGGGAGTCGAGTCTGTGCAGGGGCCCCTTTCTCGGGATGTAACGCGGTTCTACATAAACTCAAACAAGTAACGCAAACTTTTCCTTTTTGTAAATCTATTTCTAGTTCTTCCAGTTTATATATATATATATATATTATAAAGAAAAGGTTTACAAATAGAAAGGGTTTATACAAAAGAAAAGAAATGCCGTTATATGGCAGACTTCCTCCTCCGCTTCCTAATTCATCATGGCGCTCCCCACCAACTGCTCACTGACCATGGCCGCACTTTCCTTTAAGCAGTTGTGGATGACATTCTTCGGGCATGCTTAACAAAACACAAGTTGACCACCGCGTACAACCTACAAATTAAAGGCCTCGCTGAGCAGCTCAACCACATTCTCACTGACATACTCGCCATGTACGTCGTCTCTAACTAGAGCGACTGGGACGTCGACCTTCCATACGTTACAATAGCATACAACTCATCCCGCCACCAAACTGTCAGCCACTTCCCGTTTTACCTCTTGCACGGCTGTGAGCCTGAATTGCCTTTTGGCTGTGTTTCGCACATGTGTTCATCCGCCTTCTGAATACATCCGTGAAGTCAACGTCCGCCACTCGCGCGTTCTCGCTCGCAAGCCTCTTAAAGGCCCACTGTCCACCCTTCGGTCGAAAATATTTTCTTCCCCGGTGACAGTGAGACTTCGCCCCCAGTACGCAAGGCCGCAAAATGTTTTTGAAAAGAGTAACTAATAACGCAGTTACAGCCACCGCAATCACCCGATTCTGTCGTGTGTCTCTCCTCCCGTTCCCTCGCAATCGTTTTTCACTCTCCTGCCCGCTCATCTAGCCTCCGCAAGACAAATTCCTCTTCCTCCTTCGCGTTTGGCGAGAGATGGGGCGTGGCACTTCGCGTGCGCGAAAAAAATAAACGGGCGAGGGAGCGCGCGCCGCTGGATTCAGTCCGGCCGTGGGGAGGGAAAAACGCGCAGCGAGCAGTAGACACCCATCCTTCACCCTCAGACAGCGAGACGGACCAATGGACGCCGTTTTCGACTAAGACGTCATAGTTGCGACTCGACGGGCCAGCGCAGGGAACGGGGAAGCTGGCTTCCCGAAGGAGAACATGAGAGAGCTTTGATTTGTATTTTCGCTGCTTTGCGACGCGCGTGTCACTGTAGCATTTTGTACAGACTATCTCCGGTACCTGATCGAAACACTGTGCTCCTTTGCTTAAAAGGTCCTTCCCTACACAGTGGCCCTTTAAGGTTCTCAGCAGGCACACAACAGCTGCCTTCTCATCACTTTCTCCTTACCTGGATACCTTTTGCTGCTCTGGATGCCTTCTCGCCATGTTGGGCTCTCAAAAGCTTCTGTACCGTTATGTGGGCCCGCATCTTGTGCCGCTAGCAATACAAGCTGCATCAAAAGTAAATGATGCAACATGTAGCTTTCCCGTCGAGGGAAATTCCTACCTACTTGCTTCCTGTACACCACAGTCACTTTCCGCCTTACGCTTTTCGTAAAATCCCTAACTCTAATGCGCTCCCACCGTCCTCCGTGCTTGTCTTCTATCAAAAACAGCATGGAAATAAAAAGGCGCCAAACAGTCGCTCTTCCGAAGGCGATCGGATCTCCAAGCTCGAAAGGAACGTTTTGTGTTCCCACACTTCACGTAATATGCCAGAGAGCGAAGTCCTAATTGCTTCGTCGGACGCTCTTCGTTGCCTCTGCGGACACGATAGGGAAAACACGAATTTCTGACGGCACAGGGCCTCGGTTTCACAAAGGCACACTGAGTGTTACGGGTTCTCGTTATCGCCATCCCTGAAAGGCACCCACGTTGGTCCACGCGTCGGCGCGGGCGGCTGAGTTCCTTCCTGAAGGTCGTTTCGGGAGGATGGAGACCCACAAAGCCGGCGTCGGTGGTCAGACATCCGGCCTGTGTTTTGTACCGAGAGCTACATTTGCCACAGTTTCGCCGTTTCGCGCGCCTCCAGGAGGTGTAGTTCTGCGCATGCGCGAGGAGCCAAGTGATGTCACCAGGCGCGTCACCACATCTCCAGCTGTGAGCACGCCCGGCGCATGCTACTGCGCATGCGCAAGAAGGTTGTGTCGCCATATAAATGAAGGGTGATACAGCAGCGGGATATATCCGCTTTATTAATTTAAACAGCGCAAACCAACTCTCCCAACAAAGTATCTTGGTAAGCCATATATCCGCTTCCCATGGAGAAAGAGAGTCGGGCCACTTCCGAGCGGCGCTGCAGATTGGATGGATAATCTCAACTTGTCTTACCCCGAGGTTGCGGCCTGGCGGCTGGCCGCCGAGAACAGGAAGAACGAAAGGAGCAAGACCAAGCGAGTGATGGAGGCGCCGGAGCAGAGAGAGGAGCGCCAGGCAAAGATATGTTGGAACGCGGAGCGACGGGGCCTGGCCTTGGCAAGCGACCCTCACACACAGAACACGCAATTGGGATCCACGATTGACCTGGTCTACCAGAGACAAACCTTCCTATCAAAGTACTGCGTTGGAGCCATCGTGACGGCTGCCTGGTGCTTTACCGATCATCGGGTCGTCTTTGTGGCAATTGGTAAACAAGATGAGCAAAATAAGGGCTGTAAATAATAAATGCTTCACACTTTGCTTCATCCCAGAATGTCTCGTCTTTAATGCAGCCACAATCAGACGTAACAGGGTGGAGAAACCAAATCTAAACGGCAAGACGTAACCAAGTTAGCTGCACCTCTCGCTGCATATATCCTGGCATAGCTGAGCTAAGTCATTGCCAATTTTTTCTCTACATCGTGCAGTTGAGGGTGCCGGAGTCATTCAGAGGCACGCAGAAGTGAGTGTCGGCCCTACAAGAGGTATGGCAGTATGAGTTCCTTTCCACTAAACTTACAGCTTGACTGCAGTGCACTGTTTGTGACGTTTCACCTGCCTGTCATCAGCATCCAGTGATTGCCACAGGCCACACATTAAATAATAAGCTATAGCCGCCTTCCGAAAACGATGTGTTTCAAATCCGCGCCGCTGGTTTTCTTCCTCGTCCCTTGTTTCATTTTAAGGGGGAATTCACTCGATTTAGCTGAACACAATCAGAAATGTACGATCGAGAAAATCTGTATGCACTCGGGAAAATACTACCCACACAGTATCGCTGTCTGGGATGTTAATCTGTCCAGCCCG
Organism: Amblyomma maculatum; assembly: GCF_055883805.1. Lineage (NCBI taxonomy): Eukaryota > Metazoa > Arthropoda > Arachnida > Ixodida > Ixodidae > Amblyomma > Amblyomma maculatum. The sequence goes on from NC_139347.1 coordinate 136,582,024, forward strand.
GAATTCCAGCTGTCACCTGATTATTTTTGTAAGCAAGCACAACCGGGCAAATGTAATAAACTGAGTCAAGCTTAATCGGGATAAGTAGAACAACGTAAGGCGTTGTACCCTAGCTTCGAATCACTCTGTCGCGTGAGCCACGTTACAAGACATTGCAGGGACGTTTTAAAAAAGAGCATTTGCAATACACTTCAGGCACCTGAGTCTAACTGCAGTGCACGATATTTATTTCAAAAGCACGTAAGGCATTCTCTAATACATTGATGTGCTAATAGAAACTTTTGTTGCCGTATTATCACGTAAGCTGTGAGAACTCCGTCGCATGTATACATGCAATGTAGACTTCAGAATTCATGGGATCATACTCGATGTTTCCGAGCAGTTTCTTGAAAACTCTACTGGGATGAATTAGGGATAAGCGATAGTGGAAAATAACTTAGCAGTCCCCGATTTGATTACATGTTTGGTTCGAAATGGCCACGGCCGAAATGCGCGGCATGATTGAGGACATAAACCGGCAAACGAGAAAACAATTGGGCGGGGAAGGTAGTTTGTGATTGGAATAGTAGCATTGGATTCATGAAAGAAAAATCTACGGAGGAGGGCAAAGCTGAGCTTTAGAGTAAGACGCGATAGCGTGACAGGCTCTCTATACTGTCGCTTGACGTTCCCATGGCGTTTAGTCTTGCAGGCACTGATACGCTTGTTACGAGCGCATACTGTGCTTTTAAATCCGACGTCACAGATGATCGAGTGCCGCTAATATAAAGCAGTTATTACCTAACCACTAGTTGGCTGTCATTCATCATATGAACCCAACGGCCAAACACAACCCACGCCATTCTTATCATTTTAGGTATTTCAGTCTCGTGATCTTCATCTGCTATCACTGCCTAACCAAAGTAGATGTATTTCTTTGCAGCTTCTAGTATCTCGCCACCTGACGTGAATTGCTGTTTTCCTCCGTCTGTCAAGTTATACTCTTCTTATTAATTTTTTGATTCATCATTCTGCTTTGATGTGCAGAAATTAATCATTATTGGCAATATGTCTTTTGATCTGCATAGCCAGGTAAAGCCATCGGATCAGATATGACACAGGTATCCTTCATTAACACTTGTTCCTATATGTTCCCAATTCCGGTCCCGGAATGTTTCCTGTAAACAAATGTTGGTTGGCTCTTCGGTCAGATCAATGCAAAATATCTGCGGCCTTCTATGACGGCTATCGGATACCCTTCGGTTATTGCCGGCCCCGTGGTGTTCCTACCGCTGGCAACCTACTAAGGTATTCCGCTATGGGAAGCTTCGTCATCTAGTGAAAAAGAATGACAGACACCAATACAATGTTTTCGTATCTTGCATTACATGTTGATGTGCATTTTTGTTAGGATATTTTTGAATTACAATTAAACTGTACTTACTGTTTTCTGCGCAGATTATGACCAGCCAAATGCAGCCGCAGCAACATTTCCGCGATGACAGCAGCTTGCGGCACATTTCAAGACGAACATCAAGGGTCATACATGAAGAGGGAAACTCGCCACGATATGACGCCACCCCTGAGAAGCCCAAGTACGAGGTGATTTCGTGGTCCACACGTAGTTTAGTAACCGAGAACAGACGCCTTTCAGTCGTTGGTGTGGAGAAACCGTCTTCACCGAAAAACACCGAAGAACGGCAAGACGAAGAGGGCCTGCCAGAAAAATACGAGATTAAAGGCACAAGAAAAGAAACGGATCTCGACAACCCGAGTAAAACCACCAAAACGACAAAAATAGAGGAGCCTCATCCTTCGAAAAGTCACAAGAAAGAACTAACATTTAGCATCAGCCCGAAAAAGACTTCATTCGACGGGCCGCCTGAGAAGCCTGTTAGAGAGGCCGCAGAAAAAGGAGCTAAAGTACATTCGATAACGTACTCAACAAAACACACTGCTGACGTACGCTCTGTTGTCCACCCGAGCTCCGCCAACTTGGCAGTGCTGGAGCCCAGCTCTGATCCGTACTCCGCTTCAATACAGCATACTATCGAAGGTCCTGACTTGTCGTTTCCATATATCGCAGGGTACGTAAGACGTGCCTCTGAGGACAACCCTATTCTCGAGGACTCACCCCATAAAAAGGAGAACAAAAGTTCTGCAGCTGATCATTTATCTGGACGGAAAGATCATCCATCCCACAAACTGCAAGATCCCCAATGTCGAGGCGTGTCTCAAAGCTCTTGCCACGTTCCCAGTTTATCGGCTGTATGCTGTGGGCCACGAAGATCAGATAGGTTTTTCGTTGATTCACACCATCATCTTCCTTCAGAGACAAAGCAGCTCAATATCACAAACGTCAATACTATTACTTCGCCGCTCTCATACGCGCCCTTTTATCCCGCAACGGACGTTTGTCAGTTAAACCACTTACAACGACAGGGCCCAAACATTTTAACAGGAAGGCAAGATGATAACCAGCCAACCGCGCAGAAAGCGAAGAAAACAGGTAATGCAAACAGAGAAGAGTTTTACGTAGTGCTTCCAACTGAAAGTGGACCCAGGAAAGTATATCATGCTAGCCGCTTATTGTTGGCAAACAGAGCACCTGAAGAACAAAACATTGCTGTTCGGAATGAAAATGACGCACTCATTGAAAAGACTACTGATGCTCAAAGGACGGCTTATGAAAGCAAGAAGGGCTCGGAGAAAGATTCCTGCAGGCTGCCTACTCACACAGCAAAGCTTCAACATATGTACGGACGTTGTAGTCCTGCTGGCTCGTTTTCTCCAGACACTTCCTCCGAAGACGAGTGGCTGGCAGAGCCTAATTCACACGCTTCACGTGGAATGCTGCCAGCAATGTTTTCGAAATATGTCGGCCACTCTTGTACAAGCGTCAATGAGGAGCCGGGAAATAATCCAGTGCATATGCCGTCGTACAAAAATGCATTCCATGGTCAAACGTCGCCAGATGATCACAATGACACGTCAGGTCAAGTCTCTCTATCTCAACCCTGTAAAATGCTTGCAGAGTTGAAGAGCCTTGCAAATCCATTTCTTGATATGGATCCATACACGGCTGTGGCTCTCCAGCTGACGAAACGTCCCCTTGAAGCTTCGCTCGAACCACTACAGCTCTTGGCAGTGCATCGCCAAGATGGTTACGACAAAAGCTTCCTCACGCCTTCTTTATTTGAGATTGACAGTGACGCCATTTTCAGCCGCGTTTCTTGCTCAAGAGATTTCTCTACAAAGCCCTGCCAAGTCTCAAGCACTTCGTTAGTTCCAGCGTACGCGTACAAAGTCGAAGCACCTGAAATGGCATCTGAACTAAAGCCACACAGAGACACAAGCACCGAGTATGGCCTGAATCCAGAAGGAGGCCACATTGGAGGCTCTCCAGCGTGTGCGACTAAAAGACTGAGCATTGGTAGCGGAAGCCTTCGAAACCAGCTAGCAAAAGATGGCTCGTGGCGACCGAAGCCGCTTCCACGCTCAATCACCCTCACGCGCAAAAAGACTCAGGTATCGACCATGCGACCATCTGGCGAGTGCATCTCCTTGCTTCAAAAGTTCTTCTCTGCAGAACTTGCAAAAAAAGAGCTTGAAATTAATAAAGAATCCAAGCGTCCCATCGCAAGTGAGCGTTACACGACGCTGAAGAGATTCAAAAGTGGCATATCATCTGCAAGATTAGTTCTGGACGCGCCGATCGACAAGCCTGAAAACGACCATGGCTTCGAATCGATGAGGAATACTGAAGGAACCCAAAAGGTGGAACCCATTCTCAGCGGCGATTGTTTTATGCAGCAAGTTTATCAATATAACAGCGCGTCAGGGGTATCTAAAATTATCAGCGAAGTTTCTGCTTCAACGGAAGCAATTTCTGCACAAAAGAGTGATTCATACAGAAAAGCGGGAGCAATTTCTACAATAAAGAGTGATTCATACAGAAAAGCTCGGGAGGACAATAGCTTATATAGGTTTAAGAGTCGCGATAAAGAGGACGCACCAAAAGAAGGAACTGATTCAATGCTCTTTGAACAAAATCTCTCACGTCCTCACTCAGAATTGAACGAACCGAAGCGGGTGGCCATAACTTGTACTGAAGAATTGCCGAAATATACGTCGCTACCGACGAAAATGCAGTCACCATTTCAGACAATCGAAAGAATAGGTGGCTGGTTATCTGAAGCAAGGGCTTTCCCGATTGATCTGAAGATGCCAAAAATTAGACGCACGCCTTTGTTATTGTACCCTGAAATTCCAGTTTCCTTAGCCATATCATTGTTGTGTGTCGCCTGGATTGCAGCTGTGTACCCTTTGCGCCCCCGAGATTCTACGGAGGCTGTGCACATCGTGGCTCGCAACACGACAATAATGTCGCCGATTACTGTGGTGCTGGAAACATTTCGGTACTGGACTGAAAGCAAAACGACGGTGGTGTCAGCTTCAGAGCCTCAGTCGCGAGCCTATTTCTGCTCATCTATTGTCTGCATGAAGGAGGCTATGTATCTACTATCTGCGTTGAACAAGGATGTCTCGCCATGTGACAACTTCTACCGATACGCATGCCGGGCTTGGGAAGGCAGTGTGCCGTTGCCCGCCAGAGGCCTCGGTGTTTCGTTTTCTAAAGATACGATGCTCGAGGAGTCTGAAGCTTTTCTGCTGAGGGGTTACATTATGAGCAAGAGCACCGCGTCTTCCACAGCTCGATTTCTGTACAAGGCCTGTATGGCATCCTACCACCACACTGCCACCTTTATAAAAACCAAGGTGTTGCAAGCTCTTCCAATGAAGACTTGGCCTTACAATGGATCCGCGGGACCGCTCGAAATCTGGAAGACTGCTGGGATCGTCGCGCGAAAATACGGCCTTGCAGCCCTCCTCAAAGTGGGCATCGGTTTTGAAGCACTTCGAAACGAGGCCACTGTTGATCTAGAGCTACCTCGCCCCCTGCTTTTCAGCGGCGACGACTCACGTCCGAAAATAATGCAAATGCTTAGAGACGCCATTCGGGAAGTAGCAACGGAGTTTGGTCATAGGGCCTCGGTGGCCAACCTGAGTGCGCAGATTGTGGCTGTATTCAAAGGCCTCGCCAAATTCAGTCACTCACCAGTGCCTACAGCTTGCCAAGTGAGGAAGTTGAAGCACGTCGAATACATTATCCGCGCCTTCGTCGAGGCGGTCTTCGAACAAGACGTCAACGGGAACACGACAGTTGTTGTCAAGAAGCCGCACCTGGTTATGGGGGCACTCGTAAGGCTTACGCACGACATGAGTGCGCGGTCGTTTCTTAACTATTTAGGCTTCCGCCTTGCCGTAAGCATGGGGATCCTGTTTCCAGACAGCTTTGTAAATGTCAGGCGCCTGTTCAGCATCGAATTCGCAGGACGCGTCGTGGCGGATGACATGAAGTGGTTCCTCTGCATGCGATTCGCAGAGCGCGTTGCACCAGGCTGCCTAGAAAGGGCACAAACTGATATGTTTGCTGGTAACAAAGCTGCTGGTTTGGCTCGACGCATGTGGCTTCAGCAGATGGAGGAATATTTCTCCCGGAACTTGCGTCACATGGCCTGGATTTCTGAGAAGACTCGTCGTCTCGTGGAAACGATCATAAATAGTTACCGCTTCCTTCATTTGTTCGCTCCTAGTACTGGCAGCAACGAGGCTCAATGTTTGGAGTTGCCGCGCGCATTGATTTCGAGACGACGCTTGAAAGAGTCCCAAGCTATGTTGATCATCCTAGCTATTTGGGAGATTTGCCAAAAGAAGTACCTGAGACAAATAATTCGCAATATTTCGCCCAGAAACTCGGGATTCCTCTTCGAAACAAACCCCAGGTGAGTAAAGTCAGCGTTGTTTGCTTCAAATTTAAATATTTTAGCGCATGCAACGTGTCCTCAGTGCTTATGCTTATATAAGCTAATTTTGACGCAGCTTAGATCTACAGTGGGCAACAAGTAAATTACAGTGGTATTATATGCAATTACTGCTAAATATCAGCTGACTAAAGATTCCACTACACAGAGGTCCTTACTACACACAGGCTGTGTAGCTTTTGCCGTAGCAATCCGCACTGTGAATATAATTAAAAAAATCCTAATTTTCCGCCATTTATTTTCGGCACAGGCGTTCCTCGGTTAGACGCCCGGATTATTTCGGGGTGTCTGCCTTTCAGGTTTACACGGTCTAACTAGAGTGTCAAAACAGAGGCACAACTATAGTGGTTGTCACTACCTCAGGCGATGTTTACAAAGCTGTGTTCTTCGGAGCCTCATTAATGCCGTTTGTTACATCATTCTCCTTGACTCTCGCATCCCAGCTAGCGTTCAAGCATTTACATTGCACAGTAACCACGCTCAGTGTTTTACTCCACTGTCTGCGCCTGCTCGACTTGTGCACGTCGTTATTTCAAAACGTCGTATTAGAAGAGTAGAATAAACATCTGGTAGTTCATGTCATATTCCATGAGCGTACGAGCGCCAAAACATATGCTAGTGGAAAAAAAAAAAAAAAACTTAAGCATCGCTTTGACTATGGCTAAGGAAGGATATACCTCAACAATATGTACAGCGCGAAAAACGAAGACAGGGGAAGAAACACATAAACAAACAAGCGCTGACTATCAACTGAAATTGTATTAGGAAATACTCGTGATTATAAAGCCTTCAAACCAAGCACGACCAGGCGCACGAAGCGTGAAACACAACAAAAAACAAAAGCAACGAACAGCAAACCAAACCACACGTGCGCATTACCCTCATTGCACTGCAGCAGTACTGTCAAGATAGTTAACTTGCGATGTGATAACAACTTCAATTTTCCACCAGATAAGGAGGCCCCCAATCCCCGCTCCCGACACGCAGGCCTAAGCGACGGGAGCCGAGACCTCTACACCACGTAGAACTGAACCATCTGAAGCAGGCAAAGACCTCTTTGCCTGCTTCAGATAGTTCAGTTCTACCTGGTGTAACGCCACCGAAGGTTTCGTAACGCACGGGGTGCGCAAAGTGGCGATCAGATACACCTCTGCTATTTCTGGGTACATCTGATTCCTGTGCCTGAAGACAACGTCGGCACGCCCCAAATCAGGAACACATACACTGTAATTTTATTTGCTGCATTCACGGCACAGGCGTATCTGATCGCCACTTTGCGCACCCCGAGGGTTGCGAAACCTTCGGTGGCGTTAGACCAGGTAGAACTGAACTATCTTGACATTACTGCTGCAGTGCAATGAGCCTAATGGGCACGTGTGGTTTGGTTTGCTGTTCTTTGCTGTTGTTTTTTGTTGTTGTTGTGTTTCATGCTTTGTGCGCCTGAGCGCGCTTGGTCTGAAGCCTTTATAAGCACGCGTATTTCCTAATACAATTTCAGTTGATAGCCAGCGCTTGTTTGATTGCGTGTTCTTCCTCTGTCTTCGTTTTTCGCGCTGTACAAAATGTTGAACGTTCACCAACTCGCTTAGTTTACAGTTCTGCTGAAGAATACCTGTTGAAAGGTTTAGCTTACGTTTAGGTGAGTTTTAGTTCTCCCGGCCGTTTTAGTTAGGTTTGGTTCTTTTTACTTCCACTTCTTTCTTCAGGAAGCAGGCCTAATTAAGATTTAAGTTGTTTTTTTAAAGAAGACAAGTTTTTCAACTGCGAGAAACAGTTCAGGATCAACCCTGCTAACAAAGTGATGCCGGAAGAGTTTTTGTTTCAGTCTCGCTCTAAGCGGGCAGACATGGGTCTGCAAAAGTTGTCTCCTTCAAAATTTATTTCCTAATTGTTTTTCTGAGCGATCGAAAATAAGCATAGCAAAGGCGGCTGCCTTCATCACGTGTGAGTTTTCAAACGTTATCATAAATAGGTGGCGCACAGGCCTGCGTAATACTCGCATGGATCGTTCCTGGCCGTTTTGCGAAAGGCTCGATGTAAGTTTCAGTCCCAACAAATAAATACAGTATAAACGCGTTCTTAATACAGAAAGAGGGGAGAGATATTTTGCTGTGAGCAATATATCCCGTGCTTGCTCCAGTGAGCAAAGCTGATAAGTAGCTGACAGTCACAAGCTGGTACTACAAGACAATGAGTAACGAGCCTAAAAAATATTTGCGCCATACGAGAGCACCCACGATCTATAAAAAGGCGACTTAGCGGTGTTACACAGCGGCTTCTATTTGGGAAAATGTGGCGAGAACAGGCTTCTAACTGCAGACTCATAGAGGCTCAGCGAACGGTATACGTTCCCTCTGGCCTCGTTAACTCTTCGGTGCCGGAGAACAGCACAATGCTAGCCTTCCACCTGTCTCGGGTGGCCACCCGTCTCTTCCGTGCCCTGGTGCCCCTGACCAGCAGCGAAGGCGGCCACTGCTCGGGTGGCGCCGCTCTGACGCTGCAGTCTCTGCGCTCGCTGGCTCGGCTCCGCAAGTGCCTGAAGAAGGACGCGCTATCCCTGCCGCAGCAACTGCAGTCCGGCGCTTCCGATGTTCTGCTGGACGACGACGGACCGGAGGCCCAACGAACAGGGCTCGCCATTCTGGCCCAGACAGCCGCCCTTGGGCTCGCTTTCGCTGCGTTTAAGGTAGCCATGTCGCGAGTAACTGAACCTTACACACAGCAGTGACAATTGCAATGGTGCAGAGGCTGAATTTTGACTGTTGTCTGTTGATCGTAAAACACTGATCTAGACACAAGGTTTAGGTCATGCACGGCGAGTTTGCTCACCTATCTCTCGCGAGAAAACAGAGATCAAACGAAAAGTAGTGGGGCGAGAGGCGTGTGTGTCGAGTTATTCTGCCTCTCGCCGCGTTTGCGCGCTGTTACTTTACTCATTACGAACTGAAACGCTTCACGTGCCTTCATACGCGAGACAAGAGGGTCAATTTAAGAACTAGCCGCGCTCGAAAAGATATCGTAGTGCATAAATTTAGAGTAAAATATTTCTGTAATTTTGAAACGTCAGTACACTCTGATTAAAGCTATTTGTAGAATGGTTATCCGACAAGCGTGAAATTAATGTGTGATATGCAAAGTACCGGCGCCCCGGTGAAGAGGAAATCACGTCCTTTATTACGAGCGTCTGGCTTAATTTCAGTGCAAGCGAGAGAGTGATTAGTTTATAGCGTGGTCACGTGAGAACCCTCGGGCGTTTCCATCCGCTAGCGGTAACCAGGTGAAAAAAAGGGTATAGGTGCACAGCACCTTATATAAAAGCACCCTCCTATAAGGAAGGTGCTTTTCGGTAATACTACATGGAAGAGCATTGTGCGAAATAAGGCCCGCAATACATGTTTTGCAATTCATGCAGGCAATATTAATTTTGGTCCCCTTATATACGCAGCTACTGAAATGTGTAACACATGGGAATGCAATCTGAAGAAATTTCACTCAAGAGATTTCTTTAGGGCAAGCTTTGAAGACGTCGGCCGGCGTTCTGTGCCGTCTTCCTCTTTGGCACTAACTGTTACAGGCTTTGATCCATTTCTAGTTGAAATGACTTGTACGTTATCATCAAATAAACCTGTATATGTAGTACAAGAGAAACGAAGCAGAAGATACCGTACAACGAAGCGCTCATTAACGACAAATTTATTTTTAAGCCCACATGTAGAACATAACTGTTCACCATGCATACATATCTGACACCTTATAGTACCTTATGGTGTAGTATATTCATTCACTGCACCGGCCTTCGTCATCCTCTCCAGGAGATGATCAACGTGGGTCGCATCTGGCGCCTCGACTTCCGGCTCGCTTCGCTCCCCAACGTCTCGGCCGAGCAGTTGTTCTTCCTCTACTACGCGCTGGACAACTGCGAACGCAGCGACGCCGCTTATCGCGCACACGTGTTTGACACCCAGCTCCACCTACCTGCTGAGCAAAGGGTCAACCTACCACTACGCCACCTGACGCCCTTCGCCGATGCCTTTGGATGCACGCCGGGTTTGAGCGCCATGGCGCCCAGAAACCACTGCTCGGTGCTGCGATGGCCCGCATCTAGAGCTGAAAGGGCCAGTCGCTGACACCTGCGCTGGGAATCAATGCCCGAACCTCAAAACTGCTGCTGAGGCCGGCCGATCAGCATAATGTAATTAAATGATGTCTGACTGATTATTTACGTGCTCTTATTGGCGCATTGCCACAAATCTTTATTCACGTTCAAGAATACCGGCTTTGGCACTTGCTTCTGACGAGCCACACACACAGGCGCGCACGCACACACACACACACACACACACACACACACACACACACACACACACACACACACACACACACACACACACACACACACACACACACACACACACACACACACACACACACACACACACACACACACCCTGTGTTCGGCAATTTTATCGTACGCGTTTTGAAAGCCATTACGCTGAAACCGCGCACAAAGCTTTCGCGGTATTGCCCCTTCCTTTACAGGATAAGTTTGCCCATGGTGCTTAATTGGTTTGGCCATGCATGATAAAATCCCCAAAACCGTCTGCGACGAAGAGCAAAAGACGCCAACGCAGTTTCCAGACGGACGGACGGACGGACGGACGGACGGACGGACGGACGGACGGACGGACGGATGGATGGATGGATGGATGGATGGATGGACGGACGGACGGACGGACGGACGGACGGACGGACGGACGGACGGACGGATGGATGGATGGATGGATGGATGGATGGATGGACGGACGGACGGACGGACGGACGGACGGACGGACGGACGGACGGACGGACGGACGGATGGATGGATGGATGGATGGATGGATGGATGGATGGATGGATGGATGGATGGATGGATGGATGGATGGATGGATGGATGGATGGATGGATGGATGGATGGATGGATGGATGGATGGACGGACGGACGGACGGACGGACGGACGGACGGACGGACGGACCCTTTGAACCCTTTGATCGGGCGGCGGCGCCACAGGGCGCCTAGCCGTGAATAGTAATATGGTTTGTACCTATTCTTGCCCTGATTTCAGCCACCAATCAGCTAACCTTCGTTTGGTTATTTCTACCCTTTTCAAGTCTACTTTTTCCTTAAACCCCAATGCTTTGGATAAATCTGCCTATTGCCTTGAACTAGAGGATGGAGCCCTTTACAGGAAAATATTAAATATTCAGCCGTTTTTTCATTCTCCCCATACACACTGCACAGCGTGTCTATCTCTTGGTACTTGACTTGCTACGTCATAGTCCGCAATACTCCTGTCCTAGCCTCGAACTACAATGAGCTGCCCCTAGAATTATCGTAATGTTTCCTTTCCCTATTTCCTGCTTAAAAGTTTTGTACATTTCCAATGCTGATTTGGTCTCCATCCCTGTTTTCCACAGACCCCTCTTTGTTTCTTTAACCTTTCTCTTAATTGATAATTCCTGGCTGGTCCCCCTACTGCTGTCCAATTATTTGCTTGCCAATTTTCTTGTCCGCCTTCTCTATCTTTTGTCAACATTCCTCATGTAGAGGTAGCTGAAGACTTTCTTAGCCCACCGCCTTTCTCCAATTTTGCTCAATCGTTGCTCAAACGCTATCTTGCTGCCAGCTTCCCTGCTCTCAAAGGAAGACCATCCCAGGTCACCCTGCACACCCTGGTTTGGCATATTTCCATTAGCTTCCAAAGCAAGCCTACCTACCCTGCGCTGCTTAATTTCTAATCATGCTTGGACCTCTGATCTCATACACAGGACTGCACTGGCCGAAATCAGACTAGGAACCATTCCCCCTTTCCAAACCCCTCGCACCACTTCATACCTATTGTAATTTCACAGCGCCCTGTTTTTCATGACGGCTGCGTTTTTTATTCCTTCAGCTGCCACATATTTTCATGCTCCGTTAGATATTCAGCTACATTAATTATCCTCATCCTAAGACACTTGTACTTATCCACTACTTCCAGCATGTCCTTCTGTATCCTATGTTCGCTGGCCTTATTATCATTAGAAATCATGACTGGCGATTTTTTCTTGCTAAACTGCAGACCTAACTTATCTCCCTCTGTACCGCAGATATCTATCAACTCCTGCAAATCTACCCTGTTGTCAGCCATCAGTACTATATCATCTACATACATCAGTCCTGGCAATGACTGTTGGATAAATTTTCCTTGCTTGAATAAGGTAAGGTTGAAGCAGAGACCACTCCGCTTTAGTTTAATCTCTAATCCTTGCAGGTACAGCATGAACAACAAAGGTGACGGGGGACAGCCTTGTTTAAGCCCCCTCTTTATCTCTACAGGATCCGACACATTTTTTTTTTTCCATTTCATTAGCACCTGGTTATCCTTATAAATATGTTTTTAAAAGATTGGTTACTCCACTTTCCCCAGCTAACACATCCGGAATACTCCTTAAGTCTTCTTGAAGTACACTGTGATAGGCTCCTTTGATATCCGGAAAAGCTAGCCATAGGGATCTGTGTTCCTTTTCTGCTACCTCAATACACTGTGTCAATGAGAACAGATTGTCCTCTATTGTTTCCGAAAAATATTCTACAGCTCTCCCAGCACCCCCTTGCTCTCTACTCATACCTGCAGTCTGTTCTTTATAATCTGCATCATCACCCTGTAGAGTACACTGATGTTACTGTTATGTAACGGTAGTTGCTTATGTCAGCTTTGTCCCCCTTTCCCTTATATATCATGCTCGTCCTACTCAGTCTCCATTCATCAGGAACTTTGCCGTCCATTAACATTTTGCTCAACACCTCTTTTAATGTTTCCTTAGACTTTGGGCCCAATGTATTTAATAACATAATAGGAATACCATCTGTGCCTGCTGATGTGCTACTAGAAACACTCTTCTCAGTCCATTCCCACCCCCTTTGTCCAATTTAAACAACCTCTAATAGGGCACCAACGACATTCCTTTGTTCTTTAAACTTTTCCGACATCATTAGTCATATATGTTCTATTGCCTTTTTTCCTTCTAGCCGGATACCTTGTTCTGTAACAATAGACCTCTGCTCTAGGCTAGGGAATTCAGATGTTGCCAGAACTTCTTAGCTGCATTTTATCGTTTTTGTTCACTTCTGACAGCCCCTGGGACCCCTGATTAGGTAGGATGCTTCCCTTCTTCATTTTATGTATTTATCCTATTTTCTCTCAAAGTCTGCTTCTGGCTATCCCCTACGCTTAGAATATCTTTGTTCCCTGGAGGCTTCCTGACGTTTCTCTATGGCCTTCATAACCTCCCTATCCCACCAGCTATTTGGTTTTCGCCTTGTCCTTTCTTTCCTGACTCGCACCTTAGCCAGCTCTAGCTCAAACAGTGCCATTAAGTTTGTGTATGTCCACTCTGCTTTATTATCCTCTGAGATTACTGCTTCAGTTTGGTTGATTGCTGTTTCCATTTGCTGCTCCGAGTAAAAGATCCCATCTGGCTGGTCATCATGCTTCATTCCTGATTTAGTTTTTATTCCAAAACTCAGCTTGATATGTTTGTGATCACTGCCTAGACTCCTGGCGCCATGTTCATCTATCTTCATGGCCACTAGCCTATCCTACATCATATGTGACATTATCGTATAATATATTGTCGAATGCAAACTCCCTACCTTCCACGTTATGACCCCGTCACACTTCTCAGTACTGTTACAGACAACTAAGTCGTGTCGTTCGCACATATCCAGCAGCATGGTACCTGTCGAGTCCTAACTGTGTATCCATCCATATTTTCTATATGAGCATTCATATCCCCTATTATAATTATCTCGCATCATTTTCCTAGCTCATTAATGTCACCTGCTATACATTCTACCATTTTTTGTTTTCCTCTTTGGCGGTTGCTCCTGTCCACAGGTATACAAAGCCAAGGAGTGTTTGCTGCACTGCCACTTTTCCTTTTAGCCATAAATGTTCCTTGCATTCCTGTTTGACTTTTTGCCAATTTGTACTTTTATGGATTAATTCCCCAATTCCCCCTCCTTTCTCCTGCCCTCTATAAAAAGGCAGCTGGAAAAGGGCAGCTGAGGCGTCATTTGGCGTCACTGAAGGAAAGCTCCGCGTTTCGAAAGCGCCCAGGCAAGCATTGCGCATTTTTATAATGATGCTAGATGGCGCCACCGCCTGGCACCGCGGAACATCATCCGAACTCAGACCGTGGCCCACTGCTTCCCATAAAGACTACGGATGAAGGACTGGGGTCTTAACAAAGCTCCTCCCGTCCAGGTTCGCCACAGAAGCTCCAAGATACAGCAGTGAGGCTGAGCGTAGAGAGTACCGAAGCTAAATCGGGACCTAGAGTGGCAAAGAACACCTCGTCTCCACCGAGAGAAGCTTAATTGTGACATAACCCACTTTACGTTCAGCGGCACCCAGACACAATATAAGGGCATCCACCGTAACGCCAGCTCAGCGAGGAATGACGCAGTTGATAAGCTTACTGCCAAGCCTATCCTCAATGTGACGTCCTAGTCTCCGGCGACGGAAACTCCTGGTGGGTAGCCGGGGCGCTACTGCGTCAAATCAAAGAGGCCAGATCTGTCATCAGCCAATCGACTACAGGGAAGCAACGATCGATACTATACACGCCAACTTCTCTGCTGATACCTCAGTGGCGGAAGACGCAAAACTAGGGTGGCGGTCCTGCATGCTGGAGCCAAATGATGTGATCAGGGGCACATAACCTGAAGCGGTTATTAAGGCTATCAGAGAGAAGATTGCCCCACATGCACAAAACCAAGTAATATGCTCTGTGATAGAAGTAAAAACCCATAGGCATCGGAATAGGCATAGGCTTTTCATTTGGTCTTATGGTTAGCTTTTATTCAGGTAAACAGAAAAGCCTTAACAGCGGACTACTTTCTGTCGCGCAGGAATTGTGTGTGGTGGTTACTCGAGAGTAAAGTTGTACCCGACTATAGTACACTCTACATATAACCCCCGGTGTGACGCCAGAGCGTGGCCGCGCTGTCAGGACATATCGTCCACCGTGATTAATATAATCTCATTAGGTGAAACATGGACACAGCACACACACACACACAACAAAACACAAATTTAGAGCACTGCAGAACGTTCCCTGGAGCAATTGCGAATATAAACCTGAGCGCTTCAGTTCCGACGCTAGACGCATCGCCATTATTTATTTGGTATTTTTGCTTTATTTTAAAACATTTGTCAAATCATTTTATTATTCTCAACACCCTCCAGCGTTACGATGGGAAATTATGGACACACTTGTCGGATCTTGGCGTACAGTAAGCATGGATACCTATACTCTACTCCCACTCTAAGGCTTAGCGAAAAAAAAAATCTCTAATGAAAAGCAGATAATTTAACCGGCCTGAAATTAGCTGGAATACTATTCTGCGTTGGAAAGAGAATTGGGAGAGAAAGACGGAATGAGAGAGGTGTGGAAAATAAAAGCAGGGGAAGATAGAATGCCGCCATTAAATGCGCGCTAATTAATGTACATCGTTGAGTAATGTTAAACCATGAAATGACGAGATGCTTATGTCCTACAAATGCACTTACAAAGTTCACACCGTGAAAAATGCGCGAGGGTGCCATAACGCGAAATTATATAATATCAAGACGTCCAGTGTACGTTTTAAATATGCAAAGTTCATTTCATGTCTCTGTCACCAAGGGCAGGCCAAGGGATATAACATACTGTCCAGTGTCAGAGGTACTGGGGAGAGCTTCACCATACAATGTTCCTAAAATGCAACCTCCTCAGCATACACATGACACTCAAGCAAGATATGGTGTATAGTTTCGATCGCGCCGCAGTTGTCATAATGCGGACTTTTCATTTGACCGAAACGGTTGCGCAAGCCCTTTTTAAATGCAGAGCTCAAGCAACGTCGGTGATTTGGAGTTGACTGATGGCGAGGAAATCTGGGAGTCCTGATCTTAGATGAAACATTCTTTAAACTGCATGCAGGGTCACTTCCAATTAAAGCATGTTAGAGGGAAAGGGACTCTTCGTGCCATAGCCTATACTATGCTAGAATTCAGAAAGAATAGAACACATATTTATTGATTGCTGGGACCCAAACTTCTACTGAGACATCCTGCAACGGACGCTAAGGAACTGCTTACCAGTAAAACCATACTAACGCGCTTTCTCCCAGTTCAAAATTATAGTGACATTCATTTTGATTTGATCATAGATTTAGGGCTCCACAGCATATGAAGGACTAGGATGGCTGTTAGGTACGCCGATGTAAACGTCCGCACATAGCACTTTACTGAAAGAATCATGTACTTATGTGATGTTTACCGTACGTTGCCAGAACCTCAAGGCTGGATTGGCATCCTTGAAGAACTTGTTAATTTTAAGAAGTTTTAAACATGCACATTCACCACGGAATAATGAACGTGTTTCATCTGTTGTACTTATCTAAGCACTCAATAAAGAAAATAAAAGCTCCGCCTCGCATTTGGTAGGTACCGTAGGTCTGATCCCTGGCACCGCCAGGGACCCACCAGTTATCAATGGGTACAAGATTTTTCTCAGCATGGTACTCGACTCTTTCGGGGTGATATACTTCAAAAGTGTTCATTGCCCAAAAATGTTTGGGCTGGACAAGTAAAAAAAAAAATGCCTTAACGTTACGCTTTAGATTTTGCCACTATTGCGTTTCCACTTCATCTTCTATTATTGTTTATCTATTGTTTATCTTGTGTTCCTCGACGGCTGTTACAATTTTCACCGCAACTTCACCGCATTCACCAAAACCGTTAGTGCTTGCTGCCGGGACACGTCCAAAAAGGATTGCTTTTGGACCGAAACGGTTGTTTTATGGTAGAGCATCCGCCTGGCGTTCGGGAGGCATCTGGTTTAATCCTTGATTCCGCCAGGTACCCACCGGTTTTCAATGGGCAAAAAGTTTCATACGGCCTGGTGCTCGGTTCTTGTAGGGCGAAACGCTTGGGAAAGAGTTCATTGACCAAAAACGTTTGTGCTTGCTATCGGGCACGTCCAAAAAGGATCACTTTTGGACCGAAACGGTGGTTTTAAGGTAGAGCATTCGCCTGGCGTTCGGGAGGCATCTGGTTTCATTCTTGATTCTGCCAGGTACCCACCGGTTTTCAATGGGCAAAAGGTTTCATACGGCCTGGTGCTCGGTTCTCGTACGGTGAAATGCTTGGGAAAGGGTTCATTGACCAAAACCATTTGGGCTTGCTGCCGGGCACGTCCAAAAAGGATCGCTTTTGAACAGAACCGGTGGCCTTGTGGTGGAGCATCCACCTGGCATTGGGGAGGCATTAGGTTCGATTCAATGGTGCCGCCAGGTACCCACCGGTTTACAATGGGCACAAGGTTTCGCCCGGCCTGGTGTTCGGTTCTTGTATGGCGACATGCTTGGGTAACAGTTCATTGATAAAAGGTGTGTGGACTTCCTCCCGGGACACGTCCAAAAAAGATAACTTTAGGACCGAATCGATGGCCTTGTGGTAAAGCATCCGCCTGACATTCGGGAGGCATCAGGTTCGATCCCTGGTGCCGCCAGGTACCCACCAGTTTTCAATGGGCACAAAGTTTCATCCGGCCTGTGCTCGGTTCTTGTAGGGTGAAATGCTTGGGAAAGGGTTCATTGATCAAAACCGTTCGGGCTTACTGTCAGGGCACATTCATAAGGGTCGCTTTCGGACTGAAAAGGAGGAATGTGGTAGAGCATCCGTCTGGCATTCCGGAGGTATCAGGTTTGATCCCTGATTCCGCCAGGTATCCATGGGTTTTCAATAGGAACAAGATTTCGCCTGGCCTGGTGCTCGGTTCTTCTAGGGCAAATGCTTGGAAAAGGGTTCATTAACCAAAAACGTTTGGGCTTGCTGCAGCAGCACATCCAAAAAGGATCGCTTTTGAACCAAAACGGTGGTCTTGTGGTAGAGCATCCGTCTGGTATTCGGGAGGAATCAGGTTCGATCCCTGGTGCCGCCAGGTACCCGCCGGTTTTCAATGGGCACAAGGTTCTCCCGGCATGGTGTTCGGTTCATGTATGGCGACATGCTTGGGTAACAGTTCATTGATCAAAAGTGTGTGGGCTTTCTCCCGGGACACGTCCAAAAAAGATTGCTTTTGGACCGAATCGATGGCCTTGTGGTAGAGCATCCACCTGGCGTTCGGGAGGCATCTGGTTTATTCCTTGATTCCGCCAGGTACCCACCGGTTTTCAATGGGCAAAAGGTTTCATACGGCCTGGTGCTCGGTTCTTGTACGGTGAAATGCTTAGGAAAGGGTTCATTGACCAAAACCATTTGCGCTTGCTGCCAGGCACGTCCAAAAAGGATCGCTTTTGAACCGAACCGGTAGTCTTGTGGTAGAGCATCCACCTGGCATTGGGGAGGCATTAGGTTCGATTCCTGGTGCCGCCAGGCACCCAACGGTTCACAATAGGCACAAGATTTCACCCAACCTGGTGCTATGTTCTTTTAGGGCGAAAGGCTTGGAAAAGGGTCCATTGAACAAAAAACATTGGGCTTACTGTCAGGGCACATTCAAAAAGGATCGCTTTCGGACCGAAAAGGAGGAATGTGGTAGAGCATCCGCCTGGCATTCCGGAGGCATCAGGTTTGATCCCTGATCCCGCCAGGTATCCATCGGTTTTCAATAGGCGCAAGATTTCGCCCTGCCTGGTGCTCGGTTCTTGTAGGGCAAATGCTTGGAAAAGGGTTCATTAACCAAAAACGTTTCGGCTTGCTGCAGGAGCACGTCCAAAAAGGATCGCTTTTGGACCAAAACGGTTGTCTTTTGGTAGAGCATCCGTCTTGTATTCGGGAGGAATCAGGTTCGATCCCTGGTGCCGCCAAGTACCCGCCGGTTTTCAATGGGCACAAGGTTTCGCCCGGCATGGTGTTCGGTTCTTGTATGGCGACATGCTTGGGTAACAGTTCATTGATCAAAAGTGTGTGTGCTTCCTCCCGGGATACGTCCAAAAAAGACAGCTTTTGGACCGAATCGATGGCCTTGTGGTAAAGCATCCGCCTGACATTCGGGAAGCATCAGGTTCGATCCCTGGTGCCGCCAGGTACCCACCGGTTTTCAATGGGCACAAAGTTTCATCCGGCCTGTGCTCGGTTCTTGTAGGGTGAAATGCTTGGGAAAGGGTTCATTGATCAAAACCGTTTGGGCTTCACGTCCAAAAAGGATCGCTTTTGAACCGAAATGGTGACCTTGTGGTAAAGCATCCGCCTCGCATACGGGAGGCATCAGTTTCGATTCCTGGTGCCGACAAACACCCACCGGTTTACAATGGACACAAGGTTTCGCCCCGCTTGGTGCTAGGTTCTTCTAGGGCGTAAAGCTTGGAGAAAGTTTCATTGACCAAAAAACGTTTGGGCTTGCTGCTGGGGCACATTAAAAAAGAATCGCTTCTGGGCCGAAACGGTAGCCTTGTGGTAGAGCATCCGCCTGGCTTTCGGGAGGCATCAGGTTCGATACCTAGCCAGCCAGGTACCCACCGGTTTTCAATTGGCACAAGGTTTCCACGGCCTGGTGATCGGTTCTTGTAGGGCGAAATGCTTGGACCAATACTCGCATTCGGCAGGAAAAAACATTGTGTCGTTGGGTGAGTGAATCGTTCGGCCATCGAACAAGTACGCCTTAAGCAGCAGAAACAATTGCCAATATGCGGCTTTTTTTTGGGGGGTTGTGACCCCTTTCCGAAGCATTTCTCCCCAGTAGAAATGAGCAGCCGGGGAAAGCTTATACCCATCAAAAATGGTGGGTTACCACGCTGGGCTGGGACATTAAAGGGAGGTGGTTCGAGGCCTGGCATGGAGATCATTTCTTTTTACGAGTTGTAGCCACGGCTGTAGTGACATGCTCTGTTCTCAGTTCCTGGTAGCCGGCCCTGTATATGCCATTCAAGAGGCAATGAGGTTTTCACCTTAAGAAGGAACACAAACGAACCACAACCACTGCGCTAACAGTATGAACATAATGTGAGCCCAGAATTGGTTCCTGTTTGAAAAATGGAACAATACTGCAGTAGAAAGTCGAACTATAGTTGGTTAGACATGATGAACCTATGTTCCTCTCCTATTTGTTGTTACCTATTCTGCTGCGTTGTTCATCATGTTGAAAAGTGGAGATCCACACACACACAAAATTGCGGGACACGCATTGTCCGCACCTGCGTCTTTCAAAATCTGCGCCAGGACACCGAAAACGCATTGGCGCTCATTATCCAACACATTTCCAAGATTACCTCGGAAGGAGACTGCAGCCATGAAATTAGGAGACGCCTGCTTCTGGGAAAGAGAGCAATGGTTAGCCTTGACCGCCTAGTAAAGAGCAGAGACATTAGTCTGCCAACCAAGATCCGTATAACTCGTGCTATGGTCTTTCCAGTTGTGATGTATGGATGCGAGAGTTGGACTGTGAAAAAGGCTGACCGCCGAAGAATTGACGCGTTTGAATTGTGGTGCTGGCGAAGACTCTTGAGAGTTCCTTGGACTGCCAGAAGATCAAATCAGTCGATATTGTCGACCATAAACCCTGACTGCTCATTGGAGGTCAAATTTTAAAGTTAAAGCTCAGCTACTTTGGTCATCTGATGAGAAGAGAGGAGTCGCTGGAGAAAGATTTGATGTTGGGAAAGGTTGAGGGTCGCCGGAGAAGGGGTAGGCAGCGAACGCGTTGGTTAGATGGCATCCTCGAGGCACTGCAGATGAAGTTATGTGATGTTAGGAAGATAGTGAGAGACCGGAAAGCGTGGCGTGACATGGTCCATAGGGTCACGAAGAGTCGGACACGACTGAACGACTAAACTGAACTGAACTGATCCAACACATTTGTTTACAGAAGACAGGGCGATGTCTTATAACGGTATCACACCTTACTTTAAGTCCTGTGGAACACAAGTTGGTGCTGTGTGCTCAAGTGGAACGTACACGAAGGCAAACATTTCATATGGCTGTAAATCAATTTTACAATTGTTAATTACAAAAATACTAAAACTGCTTGATTTCAGGAGTCAACATTCAAGTGTGGTAATGAAGAGAACGTTGAAGGTGCGTTGTTTTCACATTCTCTTGATCAGCAGTTTTGTGAGAATACCAAACTCAAAAATAGGCATTTTAAAGGCCCACTGTCCACCCTCCGGTCGAAAATATTTTCTTCCCCGGTGACTGTGAGACTTCGCCCCTGGAACGCAAGGCCGCAAAATGTTTTTGAAAAGAGTAACTAATAACGCAGTTACAGCCACCGCAATCACCCGATTCTATCCTGCCTCTCTCCTTCCGTTCCCTCGCAAAGGTTTTTCACTCTCCTGCCCGAGGTCGTCTAGCCTCCGCAATACAATAGACAGTTTTAGTTTCACGTACGTGGGAGCTTTACGTACGTGAAGCGCCTACGTGTGACCAGTGCGCATGCGCAGAACGTGAAGAGTCTGCGGGAGTTTTACGGACGTACGTGA
Source organism: Amblyomma maculatum (assembly GCF_055883805.1). Classification (NCBI taxonomy): domain Eukaryota; kingdom Metazoa; phylum Arthropoda; class Arachnida; order Ixodida; family Ixodidae; genus Amblyomma; species Amblyomma maculatum. The sequence continues at coordinate 136,603,375 of NC_139347.1, forward strand.
GATTCGGATTTTCACGTTGGCGTCTTCACGTTGCTGGCGTACGTAGAGTTGACAACATGGCGACGCCCTGCCCGCCCGCTTCACAGCAATAACAGCTTCGCCGCTAATTCCTCGGCGCGATATCGTGTTCTAAACTGTTGTATTCGCTTTAAGCTTACCCAATCTTACCCTCGCGTAAAGTTTCAAGTGACAAATAGCCTTTTGTTTTTAGATAGAAGGACGATTTTTCAGCTGTTAAGCCTAACGCAGAAGCGTTTGTCGTCGTCATAGCAACGATCTCGCGAGGTCACGCCAGCCCAGCGTTGAGCGAGAAGTGGCTAGAGTGCCAGATGCAAGCCGGCAGCCAACCAGGGCCAATCCGTTGTAGGGGGAAGGTCGTGAAGTTGTAAGCATAAGTTATGTTGCCCAGCGAATTCGCTTTTCCAAAAGCGACGATCTGGATATGCTTCGCGACGTGAGAGAATGCAATCTATTCGAAGACTGCATGCGACACGCTGTTCGGTGGACGCATATAGGTATGCGTCTTGCTAATTGTTCATTGTAGAGCAACGACGTTGAGAACAGCAATTTCCAATTCGACCGACTCTTGGCTACGGCCGCTGCATGGCTCGGCTCAAGGCAGCTCGACTGAACAAAATTAGTTTGGTTCATCTGTACTAGATGGCGCGGCATAACACGTACGCACAGTTTTTCGAGGCTTGTATGAAAGGTCCATACATTTTGCTTCACGTACACCACGTACGTGAAACTAAAAGTAGTCCTGGCGAAATTCGCGCAGCGCACGTAGACTTCTCACGTTTGCGTACGTAACTCTGTACGCACCCTCCGCGTTTGGCGGGAGGTGGGGCGTGGCTCTCCGCGAGCGCGAAAGAAAAAAAAAACGGTCGAGGGAGCGCGCGCCGCTGGATTCAGTCTGGCCGAGGCGAGGGAAAAGCGCGCTGCGAGCGGTAGACACCCATCCTTCTCCCGTCAGTCAGCTAGACGGACCAATGGACGTCGTTCCCGATACGTACGTCGTTATCGGGGCCCGTCGGGCCAGCGCAGGGAGCGGTGAAGCTGGCTTCTCAAAGGAGAGCATGATGGAGCTTTGAATTGTATTTTCGATGCTTTGCGGCGCGCGTGTCGCTGTAGAATTTTGCACAGACTATCTCCGGTACCTGATCGAAACACTGGGCTCCTTTTTTTAAAAGGGCCTTCCCTGGACAGTGGCCCTTTAAGGCCCCGCCATGCTGTTTCAGCGGTTAGCGTGTTCGACTCCTGTGCCCAAGAATGTGAGATCGAATCCAGGCCGCAGTGGCAGCTTTTCGATAGAGGCAAAAAAGCAAGCTATTCGTTTGATGTGCGATGTCAGTGAACGTTAAAAAAATCAAGGTGGTCACAATTTCCGGGGCCCGGGCTCCACTACGGTGTCTCTGATAGGCTGAGTCACTTTGGGACGTAGAACTCCTTAGACTAAACCAAACCATTTTTTAAGGTCGCCGAGTTCACTTTCCCGCGTCTAATTTTTTTATAATACGGCGTAGCTGCGCTAACCATTTTATCGTCGGCGCTGCCATTTGTTGCAGGTGGCGCCACTTAGCAGCTACTAGAACACAACCGCCATGCTGGTCCACGGCCGGTCTCGGGGGCGGTCGCTTCCGCTGAACAGTGAGCTCTCGTGAACCGGGCAGTGAACGGCTTGTCCTCATTCCGCCGTGTCGCCACATTCCAGAGAGGAGGAGCCGCGCTGTGCACCCCACGTTCGAGGCTACTTCCCTCCTCGCCGCGAAAACGGTCTTATACTGTGGCCGGAACGAACACATCAAATAAACAGTCAAATGAGAACGACGGCAGTGAATAAATATGAAATGCGGGAAAGCCAACCCAACGAGCTTAAAAATACTGGTTTATTATGCTTATTTCGATCCACACTGTTGATTTAAAAATTTTTGAAAATGAGCTCTGGTGCGATATTGGTAGCCTTAATTCCCCAATATAACGTTGCCTCGTAAATCAAATAATAAAAGTTGCTTTGTTGATTACCGAATTATTTAATATTTTATGCTCAGATAAAATCTCGAGCACAGGCCAGTGAATAGGCAAAAATGGTGGACACAGTTACCAGAAATAATATTAAAATGCACTCAATTAAAAATGCTTAGTGCAGCTGAAGTTGCCCAATATGCATGGCAAGTTGTCGTCCTTGTAGTATATCCTACTGTCGTCACCTTCTTGCACTTTCGTCCGTCATGCTTGCAAACACTTCTAGGGAAAGTTTTTGCGGTACATTCGAAGTGAGAGATTGGGCATGAGCCTAAGTACATTGTGAGCAGCTTTATTTACAAGGAGGCCAGGAAAATACAAAATGCCAGATCATTTCTCGAGGGGTGCATAGTTGAGCAGCTTTTCAATGAGGTCCACGTGGCCCAGAAGCATCCTTCGACAGCAGTAGCGCTTCAGGCCCAGGGCGTCCAAGGCATCACTGCAGAGGTGCAAGAACTCCTTCAATGCATGCACATGACACGTCATCATCAAAACACTCTGTGGGCTGTGCAATGCAAAGCGGCCCGTCTATTACCCATATCAAAATATGAATAGCCTAAGGAATATCAATGACAGGGCAAATTGATAGAAATGCTGAAAAAGTCGGGAATGCAAAACAATGCCTTCACTACAAGGCCACCCGATTTCATTAAACTACACAAACAATGCTGTACACAGAAGCGAGAATTTTTCAACTTCCCTCCCAGGAAAAAAGATCGTCCCTTCTTTTTTTTTTTTTTTTAATATCTATAACAGAAACCGCTGAAAACGAAATGAAATAGCACCACCTGTTCCATTCCTGCGCCGGCTGTAAGTTTTGCTTCACCATTGCTGCAGGCGATGCGAACATCCGACTTCGGATCAAATAAAGTTCTCCAAACAAATTTGGTATAAAACAATACTCCTGACCAAATACCATTTCTATACAGAATTTGAGGGTTACCTGGGTTATCTGAAAAAAGCACCCTATGGGATGCGTATGCAAGTGCAATGCGCGATATTCATTACCTATTTACAAAATACTGTTGGCTTTACTGCAAAGCATTAAGAAGGAGTGGGTTTCAAAACCCACTTTCAAAAAGAATCAACCTCCTTGTAGCACACATTAAGCAGTACACAGAACAAAAAAATCTAACTAAAAGAAAAAAAAAGCCCATTATACAATGTTAGACAACACCTTGCATGAAGATTTTCCAAAATGAGCACGGTATAAAATTATTAAGAATTTTTAAACAAAGCTAAGCTGTAAACGATACCACAGTGAAAGCTCCTACAATATCTGTGTTGAGAACATTAAATTCCCGCACAGTAAGCAAAAAAAAAAATTTTGTATGTTTCACTGCAGCATGAGGACTCCCTTCACTTGTAAAGAATGGTAAGGTCGAAGGAGGGTTGAAATCTGGGTCAGTTGGTACATAGTCAGAGAATAAAAACCAGCCAAGGGACGAGGACGAAGAAAGACGATGTACACACGGATGTACAGCTTCCGTGTGTACATCGTCCTTCTTCGTCCTCGTCCCTTGGCTGGTTTTTATTCTCTGACTATGGTAAGGTCGTATCAAACAACCAGTGACGAGCTTAACGTGTTTGCCACTGTCAATTCCTAAGCTACTGTGAATGATTATATGTTACATATATGTACCCGAGTCTCGCAGTATCTCCTGAACTGAAGCAGTGGTTCCAAGCAACATGAGAAAATAGCAGCGCATTTTTATTTTCTAGCACGTTCACCTCCCGTAATTCCAATTTTTCGTTCATTGTAATGCCCATTGTGATTAGAAGTATTGCACTTCTTTGTGTGTTACAATCATATCATATTAATGCCATCATAACCATGTTATAAAAAATTTAACAATCATTGTTTACCTTGTACTGGCTTGCGTTGTTTTTGTATTTACTTTCATATTATCCCATATCTACATTTCACTGCAAATCTGTATGCACATCCTATTGCAATTTAACATGTACACACCTGTGCCATGACTTTGTGTTAACATTATTGTATACCTTTATATTTATTTTAGAATACCTTGTATCTTTTGCCCTGCCTTGTTGCGAATCGGGCGCTTGACCTTGTAAAGCTGACAATGACAGCTTAAAGCTCAGGTGATCCATCAATACTTTAGTTTTTCATCAAGGAATTGAACTGAAAACAAAACAAAAGAAAATGATAAATAATCCAGAATGATGAAATGTGTTGGTGCACTCGTGTGAACCTTACTAAGCAAAAAAAGATGAACAACATGGAGGGTGTATGTGTGATGCCTTCAAAGCTTAAAAATTTAGGCCCGGAACAGTAACGACAATATGTGTGTTCCTTCTTGTCCCAGCCTATGACCAACTGAACTACCTATACGAGCATAGCCTTGCAAACTCAATGGAAGCTTAATTTAACACTCCCAATGCTTCAAAGCTTAGATGACTGCTAGGGGAGAAAATGAGCATCAGGAAAAGTGGATTGTATGTGCTGTTTGTTTGCAGCTGTTTGCATTTTCTGCAGTGTTTTAGTTTCCTTTTTGCAAGCCTAATATTGTCATAAAGCATTATCATGCAATAAAACATTTGCACCCTAGAATTAGTTGAAAATTGCCATTATGTTGACTTGCTACTGTCTTCACCTAAAGCTGCTGTCACCTGTTACTCTCATGAGAACAGGTAATGTAGGCATGCAAAAGTACTTCAGTGTGGAAGCCTAAGCCTGGTCCAGGCCTGTTAGTTTACAAGCCCGAGCTCAAACTGCACCCACAGCCAAATGCCCAGAGCCGGCCCAATTTTTCGGGCAAGCCCGAGCTCAAGCCGATTTTCTTGAAATATGAGGCGTTAAACTGATTAAAAGATGCAGTTATGAAGAAAGAAACCAGCTCTGAAGCTTGCTGCCACATCGGTACGAATTTCTGCATTTCATCGACCCACGTCTCGGACACAGACTGCTACCTAGACTTGCTCTCCAGATGAAAGTTCTTTACCATCCCCTCCGTCTAAATGTTGCACTCACAAGCCTTTTATAGTTCTGTTTAGAACAAGAGAAATGCCATATTGCAACTGCAGATCAGTGCGAACAGTGCAGCATATTTTGCTAAAATGACCATTGTACGCTGATGAACATGCGCATTATAAGCATCGTATGGAATCACTGACCTCTGCCTCTAACTCTTGACTATGTAAAGACCTCCTCCAATTTGACTACGTCCCAAAGGTGTGGTGGTGATGTCATCGTCGGTGACTTTTGCGCGGTAGGCGAAACAACATTTCAGTAGCTTTTGCCTACCGTGATTACGGGGCAGTATGCTGGTTTGCTGCTGGCAAAAAAAAAAAAACACAGCACCATGCTAACTAGTTGTGTCATTGTGGCATGTGCCGAAAGGCGTAAAGGGCAATTTAGCAAGCTTGCACAGATTTCTTGCTAACGAAGGTCACCGTAAACGGTGGGCTGCCACGGTGGAGCACAAAGGCTGGATGCAAACATCGGCTCATTCAATATGTGGCAGTAGTAGTAGCAGTAAACATTTATTGATTTTGGAAACAAAATTTCAAAGACGTAGTCGTGGTTAAGGCTCTCATTTCAGAGCTCCCGTGGCCATCGCGGCTAAGCTAGAGCTTATTCACCTTTACACCAGAGCTGTCCGCATACACAAACGCTGCGAATACCTGGTGTTTGGCCTTCTTTACGGCACGTAATAAGATCTTTGTTTTGGTGCAGGTGCGACTGCGCACATAACATATGTAGACGAGACAGGCATATTATAATGTATAGGCCTGTTTCCTTATTGGTGCTTGCACAGATGTGTTTACCAATGTAAACAAAACACATTTTTTTTCTCTTTATTATGTGTGCGTAGTGAATTGCTGCGCGAGCGATCTGTGTTGAAATCCTTAATGGTTACGTTACATGGCTAACCTTCGCCGTGTTCACCTCAAATTATTTTAACTATTTCGTGATGAAGATTATCACTGTGCGTTGACAGTCGCTGATTTGCTCGATTGGAGCAGCAGTTTTTCATATAACGAGCAATTTTAGTTGTATTCACAGCGGCTAATTGTGAATGCAAGTTGTGGGGATCAGCACCACAGGTGGACATATGGGCACTAAAATGCAGCCATGGTGGCTGGGACTGAACTGGGGTGCCCTAACTACGGAACCACCACAACAGCTGCAGCTTTTAACCGAGAATACCCGTGATGAAATTGCAAACGTTAACGCCGACAGCCGTCTACGAATAGAGCAGATATAATGAATGCTCACCATGGCGATTTCAACGAATAATAATCAAATCCGTGTGGTGCCAAGGTGCAACGGCCTTGGTACTGTTTCCATGCTTACCTAAAAGCTGCTCGATGCTAGTGAGGGGCTTCGTGCTTAACAACGCTCATTTGCCGCTGAGTCTGAAGAATCAACCGAGAGTGCAATGATGTTTCCAGCGGATTGCTTCGTATATGGTTTGTGCACGCTATTTACGAGCCAGAAAAATCCACATTTACTCCATTTACTTACTTGACTGAAAACAGTTATAAGCATTCAAAGCTTTGCAATTTTTGACGCTTCCCGCAAATAATTTACTCAGTGAAAACAGCAAACAGATAACAATGTTGTTCATTTCCCCTGCCGGTCAGCAACACCTAATTTGTGCGACTTGAACCCACTCTCAGACTGCATGATACAACGTGCGGGATCGGACACTGCAGGCCATATACGGGGAGTTTTTCCATGCATCGCTTTTGTCCTCACCGCTGATACTATGCCTTGTGTACATGAACTCGACAGAATGCGGGTCAAGTCGATTATTCGAGAGAAAGAGAGAGTTTGAATCGGAAATGTGTGTCTGGTGCTTTTCTCTCTTCCTCTACGTTTTGCCCTTTCCCTTTAAAAGGGGACCTGACTCGACTTTTGTTGGGTCTATGTAAACCCTTGAGCACATGGGTATTTCGTCGGCCAAAAAGCTGCCTGTAGATTCCAATCAAATGCTCTTGACAAGCTTGGCCACAGTGCCGCTCCTGTGCTTTTTGCCTACCATGGGATCTCACAGTGCCTACCATGGGATTTTTGCCTACCATGGGTCTGGAATTAGAATGCAGCCTTCCAGGACCCTTGAACCCAGGATTGAAAATACTTACCCAAGACTATGAGGGCACATTCATATGGCTTAGTTAAAGCAGGGCTTTATATTTGTGTGGTCTATGATCTGGTAGCTTACAACTGTGTACTAATTAGCATGTGTGGGAAAACAGAGAGAGCAAGATAAACCTTTATTTAGAGAATGTGATTAATATTCGCCCTAGGTAGGCAGCCTCCTTTTTCCACGAAGCCTAGGACCTCAGCCATATCTCTAGTCTGGCATTGGCCAAAGCTACATTTCTTTTTTATTTCAACTGGAGACCGGTATTGCACAAGAAGGAAAGAATCGTAGAAATACAAGCGAAATGGTTTTCGAATGTTGAGGAGAATACTACAACGTCATCTAGGTAGCACTAACATGTGGTCCATTTGAAGCCACGCAGGAGAGTCCATAATACGCTCAAAGGTCACGTGATCGTTGCACAGATCAAAAGGCATAACTTTGAATTGGTACAGGCCGGCAAGGGTAACAAAGGCAGTTTTTTCACAGTCATGCTCGTCTACCACTATTTGCCAGTATCCCGAACGCAGATCTATTGATGATAAATAGCTGGCTACATACAGGCAATCCAGCATGTCGCTACTCGAGGCAGAGGGTAAACATATTTCTCGATGATCACATTCGCATTCAGGTGACATTAATCAATACAGAATTTTCGTCTTTTTCACTAAGATGACGGGTGGTGCCCATGGACTGCTGGAGGGATTGATGATGATGTTTGCCAGCATCTTGTCGACTTCAGACTGCTTGATTTAGCATTCAGAAGAGATACGTGCTCAAAGAGATACACAGATATTGCCGGAGTTAATGCGGTGTGTCACAGCGGAAGTTTGGCCGAGAGGACATTTGCCGAAATCAAAGATGTTCTTGTAGGAATCCAAGAGTTATGAGAGGGTGCGGGCGTGGTCTAGTGGCAGATCTCTAGCTACCATTGCAGAAGTAAGGTTGGAATGGGAAGTGGCCAAGAGCGCAGGTGCACAATGATTAGGTTGTAGCTCAGGTGTGAGAGCAGAAAGTGCGCGCCCGGTGGGGGGAACAGATCCGAGAATGTGATGCTTTGAGACAAGACTTGGGCAGAGAAGCTGAGGTTTAGAATCAGAATGTAAGTGCACATGGCAGTGACGGTGACGATGGTGTGAGGAAGAGTGACATTGTACTGAAGAACAAAATCAGTGATAGTGCAAGTAAGGCAGGCGCCATCAGGAACAAAGGGAAATGGAGATGTAGGAACATAGATGGAAGCTTCAGGTGGCAGGCGAACAAATTCAGCAGAGCGGGAGGTCCAAGCATAGAGGGCAAGTGGAGCAGTCGATAAGGGCAGCATAGGCCAACAAAAAGTCTATGCCGAAAATAATATGATGAGGACAGCGATCTATAACAGTGAACAAAACAGGGGTAGTACAGTTGGCAATATTAACATGGGCAGTGCACATTCTAACGACAGCAGCTGCACTCCAACGGCGACACGAATGACGGAGGAAGCGGCGGGGGTCCAAACCTTTTTCAAAAGTCGACGAAAAAATGAACTAAGGACAGAAACTTGGGTGCTAGTATCAATTAAAGCAATCACAGGTACGCCATCTACATAAATGTTGAGAAGGTTGTGTCGGTCAGCCATGTTCAGGAGAGGAATTTCGGGCCGGGTCGTCAATGCAGTCACCTTCAGTGGCGGAACGCAACAGCTACGGCAATGAGGAGGAATGTGGCCGACACATGAGCAGTTGAAGCAGATTGGTCGGGCATCCAAGGTTCGCCATTCTTCGGGGTTGCGGTTGCGGTATCGTGTCGGGAAGGGCGCAGTAGGAGCCGCAGCAGCTATCACCGGAATGGTGGGCTGGAAAGAAGACTGAGCAGACTGCTGACCGGAGTTGAGGCTGACATTCGCACTGAGGCCCACATTTGCGAATTCCTGGCAAACAACAGCTTGGATCAGGGCAAAAGTAGTGCACACAGGCTGAGGGGTGAATGCAGTGGGAGTCATAGCCTCCAACTCTCTGCAAACAATTCCGGTCACATTTGCTGGGTGGGTCGGCAGATGCAGTGTTGGCAGACCTTCGCATGAAGACGTAGCAGCTGTGTTTGGCAAGCGGTCGAAGCAGGGAGCAGTACGACGGTGTTTAGCTCGCTCAAACCACCAACATACTTCGAAGACGAAGTCGACTGTCATAGTCATATATCTTTGCAAAGCAGAAGATAAAATGCGTCGTCGGCGATTCTCTTCACAATATTGGCCCACCCTGTGGGCCTCTGACACGGTAGTTGACTGCGCTCAGCAAGCAAGATCTTTTTTTTTGCACTGAGGTTGTGTCCAATTGGCTTTTCAAATAAGTCTTTCAGCGTCTGCCTGAATATGTCCCAGGATGTTATATCTTCCTCGTGCATCTTGAACCTGACAAGCGCCATTCTCGCCAGGTAGAAAAACATGTTGGCAAGCATGACAGTAGCGTCCCAGTGGTTGTGCTTGCTTACCTACTCACACATGGAGGACCAGCGGTCAACATCGACTTCATCGGAGCCACAAAAGGTGCCCGGTTCCCGAGACTGTGCCATGACAACGGTCGGCGCTGGGAATGTGCAGAGTGGCATACTTAAAGAATTAAGCTGGCGGTGACTTCGAAGCTCCAGGTTGTGATCCCGTAATAGTCTTACCCGGCACTCTCAACCAAACTGTTACGAGGCATTTCTGAGCCGTAAGACTCTCAATTCAACGTCAGGAGCACCTCCAGAACACCAGAGCACACCAACACAACAGCTTTAGCTTCGGTGTCATCAGCGTTCAACACAGCGTTCAAAACATTCTCGTCAACTTTCGGCATCTTGGCTAGACACCGTAACAACATTGAGCGCCAGCACCAGCTCCAGAACTATTTGTGCAACTATACTGATTAAGTAAAACATTTCTGTATGAAAAAGTGAGCCTTAAGGTTCAACCGAAGCCCTGCAGCTTCTGCGACGGTCAGACCCTGTGATCCTGAACGTAGATATCAAAATACTTCAAACAGTACAGACCTTGACTCCAGTCTGCCTGAAAATATTTGGTGTAGTTTTCATGCTAGTCTGCCCGTTAATTCTCCCGTCCGAGGATATGCCGCCAGAGTTAAGGACTTGTACTCACGTCCAAAGTACGAACGCAATAAACATGAACGCAAAAAGATTTTTTTTTTTTTTTTTTTTTTTCAGTATCAAAGGGCTGACACCGAACATTCTAGAAACGAGGCTGACTATATCTGCAGGCAGTGCACCCAATATTATGTCCATAACTGTGAAAAGTGCGTCGCTTCCGCCCATCAGCTCAGCAACGGGGATGATCTGAACACGAATTCAAGGCAAAATGGCCAACCACAACGTGCTGCCAGTCAGAGACAACGCGTCAGCCAGCGCGCTGCTCACCCTTCGGTGTACTCAGCTTGCAGAAGGCCCAGGTAGGCTTCCCACTTGTTCCCGATGACTTTACCGCACGTGAAGCAGCGCACGGGAATGATCATCCTGCCGGCCGGCTGTCAACTCTCGACTGCGAGGAACGAAGAAACGACGCTGAGAACAGACACCGCGAGAGACAGTGGCACAAATGACTACACGTGTCCCGCTATTGGCACGCCAGTGTCAGCAGACACAGATCTACAAATTCTTTATGATGCTTACCGCAGATTTTTTTTAATGTCACAGGGCACAACGGTTACCAATGACACCAAATTACACGAGGTTGGCGATGTTCGCAAGCGCTAGAGATACGACAAGCGCAAAGTGCGCAAATTATGCGGTGAAGCAATTCGCGCAGTAAAGCCGTAAAGCCGGAAAGCCGGCCGGCCGACCACGAAGTCGTACACAAATCTTAAATATAAAATAAACTTCTTGTAGGAAAAGTTAAAAGTATATTTGTTATTATTAAAAGATTTTATTATATTTTTAGCAGTTTTGCTGACTCTACAGAAGAAATATTTTATTTGTTACGTTTGTTTTGTTTTTACATATCGAGCCAAGCTGGTCCAAATCTGTAGACACATATTGAGCCACATTTAGCTGGCAAGCAGGATGTGTTGTTTTTTTGCAGTCACTTGTGTTTCGTTTACGTCGTGACGCTGAGCGTAGCGAGCATACCCACGCATCACCGACCGACGACACGACCGACGAATATGCGAGACGTTTCCGTACCCCGGCTGGATACGTGTTGTGGCGGCTGACTGGAGCTGCCCACATTTTCGCGTACGAAGGGACATAACCAGAGGCAAGTGCGACTGCGGCGAGAACCCCGATGGAGACAAGTTGGATCGAGCGCTGACGGTGTCCGATTAACGCTGCATGATTAGCTGAGGACCTAAATCCGGTAAGGCGCTGACACCTCGATTTCCTTCGCTGAGCGAACTGCGGACGCTTGCATTTTTGCTTTTCCCAAGCGTGGCGAACTTTGATCGCTGCTCGGACCGCAGCCTGTTTGTGCGAGTTTACTTTCGTACGTAACGTTGCATAACATTTTAGAGGAAGGGCGGAAGTATTACATACGTGACCTTCTTGACGAGATGAATGTGGAGCGTGCGCGTAGTATCTAATCGCATTTCAAGAGCGCAGTTGTAGAACCTGTCTTCGCGTAAAGCTCGCGTGAACTTGAACCACTCGTCTGATTAAACTGCTCGAATGTCTGAGCGAAAGTGAGAAACCGCAGTTCTTTCGCTTTGTTGGAATTCCAGCGCACCTGTGAGTTCCGGAAGCATCCTGCACAAATGCAAAAGGCAGCATTTGGTCCCAGCACTGATCCTAAAATCGCAGCCGGATCGCGCAAACCCGGCGACGCCTCTCGTCGGCCGTTTACGGTGCAGCTGTGAAAATCCGCTTTGCAAGCATCCCGACCGTCGGCACGTTTGGTGAACTCGGGTCGGCGTGGCTTTCGTCCTTGAGAGCGTGTGCTATGTTTCGATTCTCATATAATTTCGACCGCCGCGTGCTGCACCAACGTGTTCGGGGCCGGAGGAGCAACTGGTGGTGATGGCAAGGCTGTGCTGTTCGAGCATGTTTGGTAAATAGTGCGCTCAGCGACTGGGCGCAAATTCAAGCGCAGGGGCAATCGTGATAACTTTTGTCTTTCTGTTGAATCTCGACTTGTGACATAAATTATTATTTTGGGCAAAATTCTTGGTGATGTCCGAGACTCCCGCGCTGCGCCGGGTGTTCTCCGGAGCCGACAAAGTCGCATTTGCGCTCGCCCACTTGTCCACGTCGTCTCGGGCGTATCGTCGCCACGAGTTTATGGCCCAGCGAGGATTGACGGCGCTGAGCGGTGCGGGCTGCCGCGTTCTGTGGCTGCGTGTCCTGCCGGCCTTGGCAGCGAGGCTTGGGAAGATGCGGCGCCGCCCCTCGCTGGGCTGGCATGTTCGCTCTGACCTTGCTCTCAGCGGCCGCCGCTGATTGACGCGTGCGACAGGACGCCCCTGCTGCAAGTTGGCGTGAGGTCTCATCAGGCCTCCAGTGCGCTGTTATACTTACCTGTCCCTACGTGACGAGCTTGCGCACCTGACCATTGAAAGGCTGGTCTTTTGCCTGCCTGTCAGTGCTTTTATAGTTGCTGCTAACAGTAGAGCACCAGAAGTGCACTTGACCGACCTTGTCAACAGGTGTGACGAAGAGAACGAAAAAAAAAAAAAAAAAATGACTGTGATAGTGTACCGATGGGGGTGGGAATCGAATTTCAGATAGCCTCACGTACATACATACTCGCTGAACGAGTATGCGGTAAATGGGTGGCGTTATCAAAAGGATCATTCAATTGGTCAAGGTCTGCATGAAGGGCTAATCAAATTGTTATTGTAGCTGGACAAATTTAAATGGCGCTGTCATTCTCAGACAGTCAGTGTCCATTGTGCTGGCCAGGTCACGTATTTCTTCTCATGTATGTGTTTGAGAGGAAATGGTCAGGAAATGGTCTTTAATACATTCTTGGTGCGAATGTTTTCAACATATGCTGTACAAGTCGCGTAGCATCATTTTCAGAAAAGGCGTGCGAATTCATCGTTGTCGTATGCGAAACCACAGCTCTCATTGTTTTGGTTTTTATCTTATCTTCGTGGGGGAGGTGGAGAAGACAGTTATGCTAATTGCTCCGTACACGTTTGCGCATCGGTCGCAAGCCGATACGGGTCACCGATAAGAGGATTCGCTTCCCGTGGGTCGGTGTTCGGTCGCGCGCAGCAAACAACTGTGACGTGTCGGGATACCCCGCGGCGCAACCTCTGAGCAGTATCTTTTGTGGAATGCTAGTACGCGGAGTTCGCACCGGCGGCGAGGATAGCAGTGCAAGCAGCCAGTTGCTAGTTAATGGCATCTCTTGGGAAAGGGTGCGAGAGTCTCTGTATAGCCAATGTATTGAATCTTCGTGGTGGGAACGATGTGAGGTCTCACGTCGTTTTTCAGAATTCTGTCTCGGAGGATGGGTGAAGGCGGGGCGACCTCTGTGTCCGCCTCTGTCGCTTTGAGCTACTTTGTCGAGTTGGAAGGCTTGACTACATTTTTGACCACTGCTCAGTAGAACGCAATCGACAGTAATGCATGCACTGTTTCACCCGACAGTTTTGCTAAATGGAATGCATATGCGCAGGGCATGAAGTGTAGAATTCGCAGGCTCGTGGGCAACGTCATAAGCGCAAGCACGTGTTGTGTTGAGAGTACGGCGATGTGCTCAAGCGCACAGTCGAAGAATACAACAGGGAATCACTGGTGGTGTTTCGTTAGATGTATTTTCACATCTGACAAACATCCGAGATTAAAGAAAGCCCAACAAGGGTTGAAGCGGAGCCTGATTTCGCAAGCCAACTTCTGACATGTTTTGGAGGAGGCCTTAGCATCGTCTAGAGAATCCATGGCAAGAACGGAGACACAGGGCGAGTGCTTGTTCTCTCTTGTATCTCACGCTGAGCACCCTTCCAAATGTCGAGAAGCCAGGTCGTTTTTTCCCGGAGTGTCAAGCGACTGTGGAAAGAACCGTCATGCACCACGACAGAAGCGTGATTGCAGCCGTTGGAAGCATAGATTATATGTGTGCCTACGTTGCCCTTTTTTTTTTGTCTTCTTGTGTGATGCCCTGTTGTAGTTCGTATAAGCATGGGTCTGGCGCCAGGTTCACTCTCAGGCCTTGTATTCTCAGGATGGCCTTCAGCCGTGTTTTGCGACGAAGAGCCTCGCTTGGCGGCGACGCTAGGGCAAGCAACAAGATCGTCAAGAAATGCCCAACAACCTTGCTGCTTTTGCGGACTGCTCGGCATAGGTTGGGCTCGGCCATTTTGAAACCGAATGAAACGCGTCGCTGTGCTCCGTCATGGTTGGCACCGGTCGTCCTGTGTACGTTTCTGAACGTACAGCGCTTTCATGCTGTGAAGTGGGGCGTGTTCCTGTCATTCCTCCACAGCATATATACGTCGCCGGCGGGAACAGCCACTTGCAGTAACATCATTATTACAAAGGTTACACCACTCACATTAGCGTATCGACAAATGAAACGAACGCAGCCCTGGCCTTGCGGTTTCCGGCGTTGCGAGGGTGCGAACCGCATTCGGCGGTTAAACGCGCGCGTTGGGGCATGTTTTTAGGTTTATCGTGTTAACGGGTATAATAAATATATCTCTACGCATCAACGGCTTCGGCCCTGTGCCGGTAGGGGCTACTTTGAGTCGCACGCTTGGAGCACGATGCACGTTTCTCATGTTACACGCACCGAGATGGAGTGGTCGAGCTGCACGGCTGCGCCTCATTGAGCCCTGCCACTATCTGCTCGTCACCGCAGCCTCGTTTGGGAGGAGCGCTAGCGGCCCAGGCGTACACGAAGCGGTCTTTTTCTAGACAGGCGTAGCTTCAGAGGCATTCATGCCGCTGCGACGCGATGCAGTTGCGTTCGTGACGTAACCAGCGCAAACGGGTACATTTCGCAGCCATTGCGTGGGCCGCCAGCTGGTGTTGTGCCAACGCGTTTTGCATCGCCTGCTTTTTTCCCTCCTTGGTGCATCATCTATCGACGCTCGGCAGCACCTCGCTACCGTGTCCTGAAAGGAAGTTACATAGGAGTTCTGCAGTGGCAGTCCCTCGATCGTAGTGGTACAGTGGCTATCCACTGTAGTAGTGGTTGAAGCGGTGACGGCCATGTTGGATGTGCTGGGGCAGCTGCGCGGGTGCTCATTGCCCACACCCGCGCTCTAGTTTGAATGGTGATGTGTGCGTATAGGAAAGGTTGTAACCGAGCCATCTGTTGTTCAAAATCGTTGTTGGGGCGCTAATTTTGCATCTCACGCGCCTTATTTTGGTGGGACTCGGAAGTGGGAGGTTAGCTGGGGTTCTTGTTTTGCCGATGCTGTATTAGAAGAAGGCATCTTCCTGTGGCATCGAAGGAAGCTCGCGTAGCACGTCCTGCACTCTCGTAAACGGAGCTGTGTGCATAATGAACGCATTTATTGACGCGTACCATTTTTCTATGTATAATGCAAGACCTAGAAATACGTTAGGCTTCGCATTACAACGCGGCAGCGTATATTCCCTCTACTGTCGTAATTTGCACGACAGTGGCATATAAAGTTCGCGCAGCTCGCTTAACTGCAGCATCTGGCTGGGCTACGATGCGGTCGGGGAAATGCAGGGGTGTTTCATGCGGATTGGACCAGTTTGCATAATTTACGCTTACCGGTTTGGATGCACGAGTTAGCTTCGATGACAGTAACTGCACGATGGCGCTTTAACGAAACTTCGTGCTATTTCAGTATCTCACTCCATAGCTTCGTTGACATCATTTCACTCCTGTACACGTTGCCGATACCTACAGTGACACGCGCCGTACCTCTCATCCTTCGGCTGCATAAACTGAGGTTACTGCCGCAGTGATGCGAGGCCAATTTTTTCTGACATTTAGAACAATAGCTGTAATCCTCCACGTACAAAACCGGGGGCCGCTTGGCTCCGTCTGAGTGACCTTGAAGTATTGAGCCAAGGCCAAACCGGTGGTGTGCTAAGCTATGGTAGGCTGGTACGTGACCACTTGACCATGACTAATGTCATTTGATCTTGGAAAGTGAATTCTCAGTGACGTCAAAGACAATTGTTGTAAACAAGCAGGTAGGAGGGAGGAGGAGGAGAAAAGGAGGGCGGAAGGCAGGGATGTTGACCAGAAAGCATGAATTCCGGTTGGCTACCCTGCACTGGGGAAGGGCATGGGGGATTGAAGGGGTAGGGTAGAAGAGGAGAGGGTGTGAGAAAGTCAGTCTGTCAATCAGGCTAGTCTCTCTTAAAAAGCGGAGAAACGCCTTTGAGAGCAGATGACTTTTGTGGCCATGGTCCCAAGATCTTCCCTTCCGTTAAGGGGTGAGCGTCCAGACGATCCAATGCAGTACGCAGCGTATATCGTTCATTTGCAAAAACGGGGCAATCACAAAGGAGGTGCTTTCATCAACTAAAATTACGGTTAATTACCTACTTTTTTCACAAGCTGTCGAACAAGCAGGTAATTAGCCGTAATTTTAGTGAACCGACAGTAACGCCGCTTACTTAGATTTCCTTCGGCACTCACACACTCATGCGCACGCACGCACGCTCGCACACCCAGGATCATGCGTCGGACGCAATGATTGGACTCATTGTTTGCCTGCACCTTAACTAGTACATTCACAATTAAAATAGTTTAAGGCGCAAAAAAAAAACACAAAGGTAAGTGAAGGGACGAAGCAAAAAAACAGACAAACACAAAAATAAGTGACGGGACGAAGCGCCATGGCTCTTCGTCCCGTCACTTACCTTTGTGTTTGTCTGTTTTTTACGCCTTAAACTATTTTAATTGTGAACCAAAACCAACTAGCCCAGCAGCAAGTGCTTTTAGATTAATTAGTACATTATGCAAGTTCCAACAGATATTAATGTGGAGTCAAACACGGAGCAGATATGTTATTTGTGTTTTCATTGCTGACTACCACGCCAGGTATGATTCTTGTCAGTATTCACGCACGAAACGCAGTGTCATTGTGCCGACTTGCCACTGCTGTGAAATTGGTTTTTATACGTATGCATGTGCCGATTTTTCAGATTCATGGGATTTTAGAACAAAATTTCATGCGACGACGGCGATGTCGCCATACGTTGAAGTCATCTTGACACAACTACGGCAGAGTGACCCTCCTTCTGGTTTGACGAAATCACGGTGCAGTCAGTTTTGTGAAAGCGGGAGTGGAAGCGAGGTGGGGCTTCAGCTCGGGAGAGCAGGAAATTGGAGTGGTGTTTTCTAAGGAGGCGCCAAGGGATTGTGGCCTTGCCCCGCGCTTTGGACGCCGGCTATCGCAACGGCTCTCTTACTCCTGTTGTCCGTACTGGCGTCCAGTGGAGAGCGAGATGGTGCGCTATCCACGCGCGGTAGTGGCAGCCGATAGTGGCGGCGTAAGAGCGGGCAGATAAGGCATCAAGGGCAGTGCTATGTGGGGCACCGGGTTGTTCGTACCCTGCTGGTGGACAGCACAGCCGCACTGCGCAGGGCTCGGTTATTTTTCACTTTTTGCGAGCGCACCGCTAAGGTTCTCCGCACAGCTGCGACGCAACTGTTCACCGAAGCGGCCTTACCGATCGAGCTTTGTGGAAACGTAATGTGAAACTTCACTTGACCGAACTTCTAGGATCCTTAGGAAAAAACGTTTGTTGAAGTGAAAGTTCGCTGGACTGTAATAAGTGCGTGGAAGCTTGTTTCCTTTACAAGAAACATCCGGCGCTCGAATTCCCAATTTCAATTTGTCACTGCGCTCATTTGCAAGCGTAGAATGCAGTAACTTTTTTCAGCACCCTTCAGCTTTGGGACTGCAGTGGTCTTGAACTCAGTCGGTGTGTGCAAGCTCCTGTAATCCTAGCTTGTCCCGCACAACAATCTGTATTCCTCCGAGATCATTGCTTCAGCAGGTCGCGGTTACCCAGCACGCATGTGTACGCCTTTCTTGGAGCTAAAGGGCTTTGTAGAGCTGAGGCTCTGGCTGTGGCTGGGTATGACTGTGGAGAAAGTTAAGCATGCAAGGCCAGCTATGAACTCCGCTGGCTACAAGCTTTTTTAGGTAGCCTTTTCAGTTTAAAGTTAAGTGACGGCCAGTTTAATTTCGTCACGCGGTAATGCAACGCAGTCCTCAACGGCAAATATTCAACAAAAAGTGCGGGTTGCTTGCTGAAATGCTCAGTATGACATAAGAGACACAGGATGACGCCGCGGAAAATGTTTATAGAACTGAAAGGAGCAATAACTTAATTAAATTAAAATGAAGGGTGTTTGCACAGCGTTCAGTGGAACTTCGCTGATGGAATTTAATGAAGTCCGTACAACTGAATGCTTCGTTTAAATGACGTTCGTCCAAGTGGTATTCTACTGTATACCTTTCGCCCGACACGACGCACGGAAGCAACGCGAGCCTTTCCCGGTGCTCACCTCGCTCACTCGCTTATGTACGTCACCGAAGCGCGACCTTGCGATTCTTCCATTGCTCGATTGTTATATATGGAGAGGCTTGAGTGGCGACGAGGTTATTCACCGGTTGATGGGTGAGGGTAAATGTCAACATGTCTAGCCTAGGAGTTTCTTTTTTTTTTTTTGCGCAAGCTTGCCATAAGGCATTTTATAGAAACATGTAAATTATTTTCTATAAGGAACCGGAGCAGGCTCCCTCTCTTATCGTTGTCGGTGAGCCATTTAGACAAGTCCTCTTCCCTTGTTGTGGTTAGTCCCACTTCGCGCAGAATCTGTGTCCTTGATGCCCTTGTCCCTGCACAAGTCCACAGCAGGTGGCGAACATCCACTTCTGCAGCTGGTATGGAACACTTCAGGCATGTTTGGTTTGGTTTGGTTTGTGGGGTTTAACGTCTTAAAGCGACTCAGGCTATGAGAGACGCCGTAGTGGAGGACTCCGGAAATTTCGACCGCCTGGGGTTCTTTAACGTGCACTGACATCGCACAGCACACGGGCGCCTTGCTTTTCGTCTCCATCGAAAAGCGGCCGCCGAGGCCGGGATTCGATCCCGCATCCTTGGGAACAGTAGCCGAGCGCCGTAACCACTGCGCCACCCCGGCGGGGCCTTCAGGCATGTGGTTGGTCCGATGTCTGCTTGAGATTCCCATCGGCATGTTACGGACGGCGTAAGGGTCGCCCCAGCTCTTATCCTTCTAAGGGAAGCCTCCTCCAATCTCGTTAGTTATAAGGGAGGGGGAATGAGGGCACGTGTACGTTTCCTTAAAGAGGATGCTAAGATGGGAACAGCGGCCTAGGAGTTATTTCAATAAATAATTGTCTAAGCTTTTGGATACGTGATTTCCAAAACAAAAAAAAAAAAAAATCACCTTTAACACTGTAAAATACAAATTCAAGCGCTCTTATTTGCTTCAGTTCTTGTTTTGTGTTCTGTTTATAAACTTTGTATAACTGTTTTTGTGTGTGTGTGTTTTGTACTCAATAATTCCTGCCAACAATTTGTACCGCTTTTCTTTATTCCTTTTGTTTGGTCTTACATTTTAATATTTCATTTAAATGTCCCACTCGCACAATGCCCCTATGTGAAAGGAGCCTGGGAGTTATTTAATGAACTAGGAATCCACTTCTTGGTGAAGTTATAGTTATGCATGTCTAGTCTTTTATACGAAACGGTGAACGAACGCTCTTGCAGCTGCGAAAGCCGACGATCAACACGGCTCCTGGCGTGTTTTTAGCGAAGAAAACGAGGAGAAAACATTATAATCAGGACTGATAAATGCCGACCGAACAAGAAACGGCGCAATTTGGCAACGGCCCACACAAACGCCTACCAGTCATATTCAGTGATGGAGTAATTATGCCGGGAAGCTTCAGCATTCATGGTCCGGGTGTATCGCTATACAAGACAGCATGCACCGAATCCGTGTCCGCGGGCATGGTTGCAAATGTAAGTCGGGCTGATGCTTCGAAGTGGGCTGAAATTGGTGGCAAGATCAGCACCGAAAGGCTCCCGCTTCAGAAGGGCATCAAGAAGTTCTTTGTGGAATTGTATCGATGGACAGGATCTTGTGCAAAACGCTGGAGGTGTTCGGCGGTCTAGCTGGTGAAGGCCCCAGCGACACACGGAGTCCTGCTCCCAAGCTTGGCACTGCGTGCGCATTTGTGTCAAGTCATCAAGAGTTCACATTTTTACATCGGTTCAATAATATAGGTAAAGCTCAACGCACCATCACGCGCAGTTAAAGACTTGGCAACTTCTGAATTGTCTGACAGGGGTTGTGCGTCGTGAGGCGAACGTTGAGATGTCTGCGATAGGGGCCCTGATTACCCCTGCAAACACGGTCGCATACACGCCTGTTCTTCGAGCCTGCGAGTCTTATGGAACCGCGGCAATGTCGAAGACAAAGCCGAAGGCAATATCGAAGACAAGACAGTCGGGAAAGCAGCAGCGACTCTTGATTGCTTGTCAGAGGCTCTCTATTTGCGTCCCCGCTTAGATGCGGGACACGTTTTTTCCGCCGAACCGTCGCGGCAGTGCGGACGAAGCCAGCGCAGTGCGTTCCGACGGCGGGTTGACACGGCCGCGAATAGCTTTTCCCGTGGCTTGACGGCTGTGCCTTCCTTCTTTCGTTCTGTACGTATACGCAGCGAGGCGACAAATGGCCGCTTGTCGGGCCGCAGCTGTCGCGGAGTCGGTGAATCGTGTCTCGGCCATATCCTACTGATTTCTGATCGCTTGGACTGTTTCCGTTTCAATTTTTTGCACCGACAGGCGCGTCCAGCATCGTCGCTTTTCCTTTGTCATTTCGCCGATGGCGTTGTTTGCATCGCAGGCGTGGAGAATGTTAAGCGGACTCTGACGGCCTCCGCGACAGAATCAGCACACAGCTCTTATAACCTCTCCCAGCTCTTATGTAAATGTGCCGGACGCGAAACGACGATCCAGAGCCCCACGCGCTGTTTTTTTTTAGTGTGTGCAGGCCTTCGCTCACTACCGCGAGTACCTCCATCTTGCGTGGCGCCCGCAAAAGTAAGAGCCGTGTGCCTGGCTTTAATTAATAAGCGTAACCCGCATCTCCGTTGACGTCCGCCCGCGGATATGCTAATGCTTCTCTTAATAACGGCCAAGAAGCTCTGCGTTGTGTCGAGCGCACTGACGCTGCTTTCGCCTGCATGCGCAGGCGTGTCTCGTTGACGTCATCGCTCTTGTCACGGGAAGCTGCGGGCGGCGACCGAACTAACCGAACGACCGCAGCTGCCCAGTGCACGCAGGCACGAGGCTTTCAGTCGGCGCATGGGGAGCCTGCTGATGCCAAACATTGAACGACAGAGAGCCACTTGTCGGAAAAGCTCACGAAAAACAACGCGCACCAACACGTCCGTGAATGAGCAACGTGAAAGAGCACCACGGCGAGATAGCACTGCACTGCACTGCGTATAAGCACTGCACGCGAGTCGGCTCTCTCTATGGTGGGTCCACTGTTTACACCGGCCAGGCTGACAAAGTGCTCCGTACTATCTGCATGTCTCCATGCGCGCTTGTGTTGTACTAGGTGACGAACGTTGGCTGCCCAACTTGGCCGATCTTAATTGAGGATCGGCAGCGAGCTGTGTTAACCGGGGGCGTATACGCCACGTACATAGGGCCGGCTGGAATGGCTATACCTAACGAAATACAAGCCTGCAACGTTGTTTTGTCGGACAGGCGCTAATTGTGAACTTATGAGGGGAGAAGATATAAAATATCACGATTTGGGATGTCCGGATCGATTGACGGATGGTATACCAGCGGCCCTTTCGTAACGGAGTGATGGCAGCTGCTATAGCTTGCTCGGTATCTTTTGTTCACATTTCTTTAACTAGTCCGTCCTGTTAGTGGGAATACCTATCTGCAGATCTGGGCATCGGCCGCACGTTATGAAGAATTTCTCATGCGAATGAAAGGAATAATTAAATGACTGTTCTGTCGAGTTAAAAGCTGCACAAACCGGAGTGTATCTTCCATGGGAACAGCACACTGTGGTTGTACATATACTTAATCATAACACTCCACTACGTTCTTTTGCTTTCTTATATCCGTCTCGTGAAAGAATACATAATTATTGCTTCCGTTTTAACCTTCCGATGACTAATAACGTGGATGGCAAAAGAACCCTCATCTGTGCTGCTGCCGTAATTTCGATAATTAAAAAAAAATAACAGGCCGAATTTGTGTCTCTTAACTCAAGAAGTTCAACCATTGTGACCAGTATGAGACGCTTTTATAAATTACTATTGGTTGATGCGCATACATTATTAGACTTTTTTGTTTTCATTTCTCTTTGTAACTATCCTAAATCTTTGTCAGCATGCAGCGTCATTATAACTCAGTGTTGTCTTATGTATACTTTATTTTATCTATTTTCATTCTGTGCTTAAACATTGGATAATTTTTGTTTGAAAATTTGAGTCTCAGTTTGTCTCGCTACTTTCGTTTATGTACAGTCTTTGTCAGAAGTGTAGAGCCCAGAAGGTCTGCTTCTCAGCCACTTCGTGCGGCTCGTAATGTATTTCAAGCGAGCTGAATCTTTCGATGGTAGGAATAATTTGTGTCCTACCCTCTTCGATGGGAAGGACCTCCACTAATGCTAAATCAGCGCCACTACACGGCTCAGAAGCAGGCCCCCTGGCCTCTACACTTTTGACAAAGGCTGTACATATTGCATGGGCCAAAGTGGAGATTTTTTATTCGAAAAGTTAGCCACAAGGCATAAGTTGAGAAAGGGGGAATGGGATGCAGAAGATAGAAAGTTAAAAGGAAGGAGTGAGGTCCAGTTGCACTTCGCAGAGGTTGGCGGTGTAGTGGTTGTTCATTGTCCACTTCTCGCAATCATAATTGCGGTTCTACCGCGGGCCCACCTTCATGAATAGCCGTTGTCTAACTGGAGCCTTTGCTGGACACGTCCACAACAGGTGACGCGCCTCATAGATCTCAGGTGCAGTGTCACAGTGAGGGCACCTGTCAGTCACTGGCAGATCGTTATCACGCCAGCGATGACTTACAGATGGGGTCAGAACCGCCCCTGCCCGAATCGGGCGCACTGTTACCTCCTCCTGCCGAGCAAGATTACGGGGGAGAGGGTGCGAACACGGGGGAATGAGAGCGCGTGTTCGCTGGCGCAGAACTTGAGAATCGGAAATGTGGGACAGGAACGGATCTAGGGGAAGAGGGGAAGGTGGTGGATCGCCCGATGTATTTATGTGCGTCATAGCATCAGCTTGAATATTATGTGGATCGCGAGCATGGCCGCGAATCCAGTGTATGCGCACAGGACATGGGCACTTTGAACAAAGGAAATGAATGAACTGTGATATTTGGAATGTTCGTCGAATGGCCTTAAGCTGTTTAAGGGCAGTGAGAGAGTTGGTATAAAGATGAACTGCATTGAATGTAGGAACTGGCGGAAGGGAATAAATGGCATTGTAAAGGGCTTGAAGTTCCAGTGCCAGAGGGGTGCACGTATCCGCGGTATATGTCACGTGAGAGTTCAGATGCAGGTGAGAGGGACTATACACAGAAGTAACTCCCCGCTCTGCAGTATGTGATGCATCGGTATATAATATGCACCCTTCAGGCAGATGTGCGGATGATATTGACGAGGAAGCAGTGGGGCGATTGTCCGTGAGCTGGCAGTACGACCATGGAGGTAGTGTCTTTAAACGATGGAATTGTAAAGACTGTTTGCGAGCTCTGTTTGCCATCCGCTGATCAATGAGTTCACTCAGCGTATTTAGCTGGGCGTACTCCTGAAGTACTGGTAGGGGTGTTAGGCGGGGGAATCATGTTATGACACGCATAGCCTCACGATTGATGGCCTCAAGGGAGTCCCACTGTCTGCGGGTGAGACGTTGAAACTGTGCCTCGTAGATTATACGCTGCTGGAGGTCAGAGCGAACAAGTTGGCGGGCCGTGTGAACACGCGCGCCGCCAGAGCGCATAGCTACGCGACGAATCGGACAGAGTAGCGTGAGCGGACTTACGGATGGCTGCCAGCCACAGGGTGCCAGTCCCAGAGGAATTAAGAAGAAGACCAAGAATGCGAACGGTTTGTGGCTGAGGAATCGGGGCATAAATTTGAATAAATAATGAGGGGAATAAAAAATGAGGAATAAAATTTATAGTGGGAGTTTTCCGTAAGTCAGGTTTATTTCCAATGCGAATGAAACAGGATATTGTATGCGAGAGAGGTAGACTAGGAGGGAGGCGGAATGTCAAGACATCCAGCGCATACTGGAGGGCCGCCTGATGGACAGACGTATCTGAGTGACAGCACCGTAAGGTTATATCATCGGCGTACGCAAGCACGCGTATAGAAGGGATGGTCTTTAGGACTCGAACAATAGTGTAGTCGAGATGATTGACATGTATTGTTATTTTGCTATTTCCAGCGAAATAAAATGCAATTGAATCGAACCCGAGGGCTGCATGACTACGCTTCATGCATTACCCCGTTCCCATCGACATGTCATCGTGCTCAAGCACATATACTTCGCATGATTCGGACGAGCGCCCTAATTACACCGCACCGTCAGTTCCATTTCTGTCTTCGTTCTGACCCTTCCGGTTCCAACTATCCTACGGTGCATGCCAGTATAGAACGCTGCCTTTTCTCTCGTCCTGTCACCGTAGTCTGTATAGTAGTAGGATGCAACTCAAGTGAGCAGTAACCGCCGCACACAAGCCCTCCGTTGCAGAAAGTGATCCAGTGTTTTTGGCTTTTCGTGCACCTAAATAAAAAGCAAAGGGTCAAACCCATTTAGAAGCTCATTTATTTCTGTGCCTATGGTTTGTTTGGTTTAGCAAAATATTAAAAACTCATCTAGTTTACTGTGCAGTGCAGCATTACACACTCCGCGTATTTTATCTTGCTGTGGTCCTTACATCCCCTTCTTTTCACTTCCCTTCTGGAGTGCTTAGTCGGCACAGCTGGGAAGACCAGCTTGCATTGGTCGGATAGGAGTAGTGCATGTTAAGGATCAGAATTTTTTTTTTCCAAAAAACAAAAAAAAAAAAGGGTCCCATGGTCGGCGACTGAAAGGGGAGCTCCTGTGCAAAACAGCGATGCGAAAAGTGAAACATGGCGTAGTATATAAACAGTCAAAAGTCACGCGCACCGTCTTTGCCGAAAGTAGCCAGGCTGCAAGTTTCGCTTCTTAGTCAAGTAGCTGAGAAGTATTACAACTACTGAAGCTGTAAATCTGTGCAAAATAAGGGGGAGCTCTAGCCCTCACTTCTTAACAAGTTGTGATCCTCTGGGAATTCATGTTGGCTTTGCAATACAAGCGAAAAGCAAACTATGGAGCTTGGTTACTTTTTGCAAAGTATATTGTACTCGTAATATGTAAACATTAGTATGTACATTGAACGCTTAATCTGCGTTCTGAAATAATTAAAGTATCTGTATATGCGAAAGTGGCTCAGGCAGAAGCTTTTTTCTTATCCTTTTAAGACTCTCTAAACTTACTCGATCTCTCTCTCTCTCCGACCCTCCCGTTGGAGCCACTTGGTCAAAATATTTCCTCCTGTGGCGGCATGGACACCCAGTAGAAGTGCGCCCATCAAGCCGCAATCACCCTTTATGAGAAAGCGCCTCTCGCACTCCACCATGGCGTAAAATGTAGCCGCGCCTCGGCACTTTGGACAAGTGGCCGTTAAGTACACAGCACTTTCTCTTGCATAAGTCGCCTCGGCTATTTAGTGGGATAGGTACAGAAAAAGGAAGCGTCTCTGCCGCGCTCATATACTGTGCGGCCACCCTCGTATCTCGTGCACTATAGGCTCTCGGTAATCGCACTTGATTGTGCGTGCCGATGCGCCCTATTAGGCGGAGAAATGTTAGTCACGCCCTGGTCGCCGTTACGTCAAAGCGCAGCTTCGAAGCAAGTTAACAGGTTTGCGCGTGGGGGCTGCTTATGCTGTGAAACGAGTTTGAATCGACATTGCGTTGCGACACGCTGTGAATAAAAGCACCTCGTTGCTGAAAGACCCGTGGGGCAATTGGCCAGCGGGGAAGTGCGTAAACGCGATCGTGCGGGCAGGAATCGGCTAACACGGTCGCTCATTGAAAAGAGTGGGGAAAATAGTAAGCACGGGGAAGACCACTCCAGTGATGCAAGAGTCGCATATAGGTGCGGCGTCAGATGTTAATTATCGGACCAAAAATGCAGGTTCCTAGACATTTTCTGGCGTTCTCACGTGCGCTTTATCCCGATATGTCCACTTTTACGCGACTCGCACATGTTTTTTTAAGGCGAAAGCCTTTATTGCCTCATCATTGTCGTCAGCAAAAGCGTCACGTTTTTGTGGTGGCTCTGATTGATCGAGACGGGATGACGTCATGGAGGTCTCGACCAATCACCGAGCCAGAACAGCAGCTTGGGCTTGTTGGTTATTCGTCTTCAGGTAACAGAGCAAAAAACAGACGGGGCACAAGAGCAAGAACACACAACGAGCGCTCGTTGTGTGTTCGTGCTCTTGTGTCCCGTCCCTGTTTCTTTTTGTGCTGTTACCTGAAAATGAACAATCACAGAGCACCACCACTGTATGCGCAGATGCGTGCCTTATATGGGCATATGCCAATCAATGATCAATCATTGAATAATTACTTACTATATAATTATTATTTACTAATAGCTACGAACCACTAATTATTTAGTATTTATTGCCTAATTTAATAATGACTAATTAACGTCACTTGCGTAGTTGATTAATTACTAATTCATGCCGCGCACCCGGTAAAATCAACCGCCCAAAAGTAAACGTAGAACAACTGCGAAGATTCATGCAGCGCGATCTCGCCGCTGCCAAGCAGAATTCACTGAATAAATGCACTCGCAGAAATGGAAGCATTCATCGCTACATGCGCAACAGTCGCGTAGCCGATGCAGCACTCAGGCTTTCATCACTTCAGTCGCCAAAGTGTCCTCGAACTTTTTTACTGTTATCTACTGTTATCTCGAGAGCAAAGCCTCGACATGTCGTGTTTTGTTTCCGGGCTTTTCCACAAGTGAGGAGACTAATAGGCATGCTCGCTCACGAGAGCTGTCTTCATTTTTAGTGGTCTCGAATTTACTCCTGTTCTGTTGCAGTCGTTCCGTATTTTATTCAGCGATGCGCCTGAGGCCCCCCTGAGGTAAAAAAAGCGAAAAAAAAAAAAAAATCTCTTTCGATCCCACGATTTTCTAGCAAGAGGCGAGTACGGAACCTCATAGACAGCGCTTACCTGAACTGTAGAGGTGAACCTAGTCTGTTAGAGATAGAAAGGCGATATAACATCGTGTGAAGATGATAGAAGAAAGCGATAGGACATGTGGTGAAATGGTGATAGCGCTAAGGGGATAATTATCGAGTTAGTGATAAGGAGGTGAAAGAGGAATTGTGTGTTCACGGCAGCGAAACATGCCTGAGGGGATGGAGGCATGATCCGTTCAAAATTTGGCAGCGCTTTAGCGTTTCTGAACATGGCCCTGCTCAAATCTGTCCCGGGCCACCAGAAATTTCACCTTGGCTGGACTTTGGCTGAAATTTGGTTAGCAGATATCCGAGAGGTGTCATTGACGTGTCCAGACTCAGATTTGATTTGGGCCACCATTTGACCGAATATGACATTATTTCTTGATGGCGCGTTCAAGCATTACTCTTGTAAGGTATGGCATCTCTTTTTTAGAGCCTACCCTGCAAAAGTCGAGCACCGCAAGACTGCGTCCGCTAGCTACTTGTCATATCTATTACATTTAGTGAATTGTGGTCACAATTTGAGCATTACGCTATACGTCGTCATATATATCGGATAGCTTGTCAAGTATAACTGCACCGGACTAATCGTCAGTTCGAATTAAGTACCGCTAATCAGTTATTTTTTATTATGAATAAACTTTATGCTACAGCATCAGGTCATATGTTGTTGGATAGCTTATATCAAGTCTGATTGTACCTAGCCTACGCAGCAAACTAATTTCATGTCATTATTAACTTTAATTGGAATTAAAATTGAATTTAGTCATTGTTAATTACTTCGTTTGGCTTAAAAATTGAGCGTGACCTACAACCTCAAGTGGTATTGTTGGAAAGGTCTGGTCAAGTAGAATCCGAAATGAAACGCTAAACCACACAGATCCACGCAAAAACCAAACTTTATTTCGTCTTACTCTTTAGTGTTGATTAAACGGCTGCCGGGTTGTTGTTTTTTTTCTTCTTCTTCTTCTTCGTCCCGCTTTCCTGTTTCGGTCGGTGGGTGAAGTGCTGACAGCTCTCTTTCCTTCACGTGTTCTCGGTATTTTGGCTGCATGGAGAAAAGAAGTGATGTGAAATTTCTTTGCTGCTTGGCGGTACAAGTGCTAAGTTTGCAATTGAACATGCCTTTGTTATCACTTTTTTTTGCGATGTTTATTGCCTCTTACTGCCCATGTATCATTTTACGATCCGTTGTTCTGCTTCCGAAGGAAAGCAGAGAGAATTACTCGGATACCGGTTCAAGTGGTCCGAAGCTTCTGGTAGACCATGGCTTAAATAAGACAAGCTGCGCTCGGATACAGCGTTGCATATGTAAAATCAGCTCAAGATATAGAAAATAGTGTGCCGCGAAATTACGCCACTGCCACGTGCATGCAGACGTCCTTCTAAACTCGTCGCTTTTTGCATAATGGCATCTGGCGTCAAGAGTATGTAGGGTTAAAAGACCCTTACTATAAACCCGCCTTCTTCAAATGTGACTTAATATAGTTCCCCGGGTTATTGGACGCAACATTTTTGTTTGTTTGTTTTTTTTCGGAACAGTTTGACAGTGTTGCACGTAATTCGTAATAGATTGGCCCGCTGAAGGTTATCATCTAGTTCTCGCCGGTACTGCCAGACCTGCAACGGCTAGATCAGAGCGCGGGCTTTGTCTTTTTTTTTTTTTTTTCACATTTGTGGGCGTGCTACCCGCACAGAACACAGTACCCGCCCTGCCATGGTGGCTATGTTAGGGCGCTCGACATCGGAGTCAAAAGAACTGGGTTCGATCCCGGCGGTGTTTTTTGCGCAGATGGAGGTGCGCAGGCACCCATGTGCTGTACGTCCGCAGTGCACGTTGAAAAACTGTTAATGGTTGCAATTACCCGATTACCCGGAGCCCTCCAACGTGGAGCCCCTCGTAGTCCGTGTCACTTCGAATCGCTGGATTCGCCGCGTAAGCCATAAACGAGCTAGCGTAGCCCTACACCGGTACCCCTATCTTCGCTATATTGCCCCACACATCGTCGTGCGCTGCCACATTATGTGAAGAGTATACCCTGAGTATAAGCCGTATACGAACGTGCCTGCGCGGCATGTATGTACGTGGTTGCACGTCTGACTCGAAACGCAAAGGTTCCATCATCATCGTCATCATCAGCCTGACTCTCTCTTTCTTACTTCTTCGGACTGTTTGACTGAACATTTAGCATAGAATTTTCTCTCACTCCTCAATTTTTCTACCCGTTTCTCCTGGCCTGATCCAGAACTTTGTGATCCCCCGATACAAAGGGGAATGGCCGCATCAACATATATCACTGCAGGGCGAAGGCCTCTCCCATATTTCTCCACTTAACCCGGTTCTATGCTAGCTGCATCCACTTGACCCCTGCGAAATTCTTAACCTCATCCGCCCACCTAACTTTCTGCCGCCCCCTTCTACGCTTTCCTTCCCTTGGAATCCAGCTTCCCTTGGAGCTGCAAGCTATCCATGCTAGCAGCTCCGGTGAACGTGGACATGTAATGAATGTGGTATCGTGACGTCCCACTGCCTGACAACCAATCAGTGCTTGGTCGTCTGCCACCTCCCAGGGACGTGTCCTTACCCGGGATTTTTAACTCGATAGCGTTGAAGGCCCCTGAGCGAAAATTCACGGTCATGACGCTAGAAGGCGGTAGCTGGCAGCTGACATTGCCGCGCGCTGACTGGGCGAAGGGTCTACTGGCGCTGTTTGGCAAGAGCTGCCAACTCTGGCCTATTCCTTGCATATGGGAGGGTGATGTCGTAATCAGACTGCCAGGACGCTTTCAGTGCTAGACCACGCAGGAACGTTTATACGACTTGGTTAAAGCGGTTCTTTCCATGCAGGTTGGTATATCCTGCGCTGTCGCGTCTTAATTAAAGCGAAGTTTAAGGTCGCCCAATTTTGTTCGTCCACAACAGCGACGCCTGATTTTCCGGAGAACGAACCGGCGCTGAAACGATGCTGTACGCGAGATGCCAAGATCTGAGGGGCGCTGAAGAATGTCGCCCCGAATAACTGCGCAACCTGGCTCGGTGACGGCGGTGTAGCCCAGCGGTGTTCCAAGAGCCAGGCAAAGCGGGGCAGGCTGCAGCCACTCGTAGTTGCGTGGCGAGTGAAATAGCGTCAGGCCTAGCGAGGCACTTTGCAGGAGCAGAGCCAGCCAGGATGGGAAACATTTTGGGCGATGGGCAAGACCCTTTTCCCGTCGTGCCATGTGAGTGGCGTGCCCCTAATTACCTCGGGCGTACGCAGACGGCGCGTGCCGGGCACGTGGCCACAGCAGCGCACCCTCGGAGGAGGGACATGGTAATGGATGCGTCTCCAGCTGGCGCGCTTTGTTTACTCGCTGCCATGGGTGTCGCGCCTTCGTGGCGGCGGAGGTGTTTCGTCTGGTGTGGGCGTCGCGATCCCCTCTCCCTCCCCGGGCAGCAGCCGGCGCGTCTCAAGCTGCTCAAGCCTGGTATCGCGGCGCCCCGGATGTCGACGGAGTCCTTCGCCGCCATCTACTGGCTCGCAATGCATGCTCCCATCTCTGACGCCTTCCTTCCGCAGTCGCCCGTCTCCTCCCGGGAGAAGGTGGGAAGGGCGTCGCCGACACGACGCGTGACCCGAGCGATGCGGAAGAAGGCGCGCGTCGGCACCCGCGGTTGGGAGAGTGTGCGAGTGTGTACGACGCGACGCCCATGCCTTGGGTGCCACACACAAACACGCCGTAAAGAGCGCGGCCGCCACCACCCCTTGCCTCTCCTCGTGTTGTTGCCGCATCCCGGAATAGTAGTCGCGGGCGCTGACGGAATAGCCCGCCCCTCCTCATTCGCTACCTCACGGTCCGATACGCGGGCGACTGATGCGATCGGCACAGAGTTCTCCGATGGGCTGCCATTTCGTTAACGATTTTTGGTGGCGATCTGAATTCGTTCACGCCAATCACAGTTGAAGTTTCGGTTTGACTGACTATTTATTCGCCAGGAATAGTGTCAGTTTAGATCAAATGGCACGTCCAGTTTTACACTATGCATTTGGTACAGTGCCATCGAGCCTTCTAGGCTTCAAACCGGCCGTGCAGTCTGAATTTGGCTCGCGCATGTATAAGTGCCCGCGTGCTTGCGTTTGAGGTAATTTGTCGCACAAAATCGGGAAATGCCTCCAATTGGGGCTAGCACAGGGAAGTACCGTCGTCAGCCTATAGCGCTCGAACACCGACCTGGCGCACAAAGAAAGTGAAATTTCAGAGCAGGGGCCCAGTACTGAGGACCATGATGACGCTGAAACGAAGGCACGTAGGCGTAATGTTTACAATGACAGCTTCACTATACCGCTTACAGAGCTGCCCAACCAATATCTCACTTTGCTTCGCAGCGCAGCGCTCTAGACAGCCGTGCCGACGACTGTACTTGCGTCCTCTTCTGTTCGGATTCTGTCGTGCATGAATGGGAATTAAAGACGACGATACCTTTCAGCGAAGTGTGAGAAATCGGCATGCCTTATCAGCGGGGAGGCTATGGCCGAGCAGCGGCAAGCGCCTGCTCCCGCTTCCTCGGAAGCTCTGTACATCGACAGACGTGTTTCCAATTCGTATGTCCGTTCTAATGCCAACGCATTAACTCGTTCGGGACTGCCTCACAGGAAATCGGTCATCTATGGTTCTTGATTTGCTGCAGAATGCAAATTTCCGTGTGAAGAAATACGTAGCCGCTTTTAGGCAGATGCTGTGGCAACCATAGTTTCGTTTTCTGACTAATTCACTTCTTTTTCGGCAGGCGGCAACGTAGGAGAAATAATTTATGTACTTAATTATTCGGAGCGGAGTGGTATCAACTGTCAATAAAAATGGTGTCGAACTGTCGCCAGGAGTCATTCCGCCGCTTCTACAGTTATATATATATATATATATATATATATATATGATGGAAAGAAGCCAACAGTCGGCGAGGCCAAGGAAAGCGTTGGGGATGGTACTTTTGTGTTTTTTTTTTTTTTGTTTAATGTTTGCTTAGATAATCACAGAAATTAGTAATGTAATCTGTTTAGGGGAAAGATAATTAAACA
This sequence comes from Amblyomma maculatum, assembly GCF_055883805.1. Classification (NCBI taxonomy): domain Eukaryota; kingdom Metazoa; phylum Arthropoda; class Arachnida; order Ixodida; family Ixodidae; genus Amblyomma; species Amblyomma maculatum. The sequence goes on from NC_139347.1 coordinate 136,635,791, forward strand.
CAAAGTAGAAGAAAAAACAACGTGCCGATGGTGGGATCCGAACCCACGACCTCCGAATATCGCGTCCGGTGCTCTTCCAACTGAGCTACATCGGCCGCTGTCCCCCCTGCTACTTGCTTGGGTATTTATGTTGTCTGTATATGAATCGTGAGAGTGTTCACCAGCGTTTGTGTTTAATTATCTTTCCCCTAAACAGATTACATTACTAATTTCTGTGATTATCTAAGCAAACATTAAACAAACAAAAAAAAAAACATAAAAGTACCATCCCCAACGCTTTCCTGGGCCTCGCCGACTGTTGGCTTCTTTCCTTCCTGTATTATAACGAGCACCCTCATTTCCCCTTAATTGATCTATATATATATATATATGCTACCCGAGAAAGTTCTACTTAAGTTGAGGACAACCCAAAGGGCTATGGAACGCAAAATGGTAGGGGTAACATTAAGAGATCGGAAGCGTGCAGAGTGGGTCAGAGACATAACTCAAGTTAATGACATTCTAGTGCAAATTAAGAAGAAGAAATGGGCATGGGCGGGACATGTAGTGCGAAGAGAGGATAACCGATGGTCGCTGAGGGTAACAAACTTGATTCCAAGGGAAGGAAAGCGTAGCAGGGGGCGGGAGAAAGTTAGGTGGGCGGATGAGGTTAAGAAATTCGCGGGGGTCAAGTGGATGCAGCTAGCACAGAACCGGGTTAAGTGGAGAAATATGGGAGAGGCCTTCGCCCTGCAGTGGGTATAGTCAGGCTGATGATGATGATATATATATATATATATATATATATATATATATATATATATATATATATATATATATGACAGCAAGCAGAGTCCGAAGACGACTCTGCGCGCCCCGATTTCAGCTCGGGTGATGCAAATGCCAGCCGGAAATTTAAACTACTACGCTTTCATCATTAGCTCGCTTTTGAGCAATTGCGCATAACGCACTCTGCGTACTCGCTGTTTTCATTCTATTCGCTATATAAGCGTTAGCAATCTATGCCGAGGCTTCAAAAGTCCAGGCACGTAAGATAGCTCGTCGTCCAGAACTTCGACAAGAGCGACGCTCTTTCAGCAGCATCGAGTGGGATTTGAGCACCGAGGTATCAGAGAACAGCTCTTATAGAGCAGATTTTCCAGTTTTATTGCCAAGCTAGGTTACACTGCTCCGCTCCCTAGAAAACATGGCAGCCATAAGCCACAAATTGTTCGATAACGCAAGAACTGTAGGCTATGCTATATGAGAAGAGGAAGACTCAACTGGGAATTAACGTTTCTTTTTTTTTTTTTTTTTCTTCAAATTATCATTGTGGGCATTATGAGAACGGCGCACCTTCCAAATAGACTTCACCTCGTAACATGTTTGTTGCCTGGTAATTCGGTTTCACTGCATTTTGTTAGTGCTGGTGGGAGAGTGGACACGAAGAACTCTCAATAATCGCCTCAGGATCTGTATTGGTCGACTGCTGTTTCCCAACAGCGCTAAAAGGAAAGCCGCTGGTAGGCGCGCCAAGTTTGTGCAAGTAATAAACGAGCCAGATTTCTCTCGGCGGAGTGCGAGCTGCCCCCTTTATCCCACTGAAGCATGCCACAACGTGTGTGCTAGACTTTAACCTTACGTTAAGGCTTCCGTAAAGCTTGCTTATTTTATATGATACTGGATTTGTACAGTACTTTCTTCTTTTTTTTTTTTTCGCGGCGATATACTGTTCGAAGATATAGCTTCAGATTTCTAAACATATTCATTTCTCAAATTTATACGCACTTTTGTTTTCTGTTTGGGGTTCAGTTGCGTAGCTTTAACTGAACATTTTAGGCATCTAAAGCGTATTAAGTGTATTAGGCGATAGCTTGTACACCTCGTTCAGCCGAAACACCGTCGGCGCCGTAGTAGTAGTAGTATTTGTTGTATAGTGGTCACCACCGCGTGTGGGAAATAATCAGTGGCTACGTAAAAAAGTCGTATCATGGTAATTTGTGGCTCTAGTGATTGATGACTGTTTGATGTGTAATAGGAGATGGGAAGTTTATGAAATCGTTGTAAATAATTAATTGATGAATTAAAGAAATGGAAAAGGAAAAATTGTTAAAAGGGAGTTGAGTCAAAATACTCGGAATGAAAAGTCAGTGCTTAATGATGTCAATTAAAAATATAGGCTGTGTAATTGATAAATTAATCAATTGAAATAATTGAAACAATCAAAAGTTGGAAAAGGGGACTTAAAAGGTGTCAAAATGCTCAGAATGAAATGGCAATACTTGGTGAAAAAATTAATGTGTAATTGGTGAAATAATTGAAAAACGAAACGTTAAAAAATGAGGTTACAAAGGTGTCAGAATGCTCAGAATGGAATGCCAGTGTTTGATAATGCTCAGTATCAATGTATAAAATAAACAATAAAATATAAACTATTAAAAATTGAAATAACATTGTCCGTGTGTGTGTGAAACGCTATTGCGTCATGCCATTAAAAGTGGAGTCCCCTTGCGTTGCAACGAACCCAAGCAGCGCGTTCCACTGAACACGCAACGGAACGCATCAAGTTTCAAGAAGCGAAGTCCGATCTTACCGGTGACGTGATCGCCCGGCAAGCTGTAAGAAAAATAAATGAAACAAATAAAAATAAAGTAGTAAAATAAAAGGCATCGTTGATGAGCGCTTGCTATCGCGTCGTACCCTTACCAGCGGAGCTTAAGTGCTAATTTTTATTGTGTGGCCTAATATACCACCTGGACTTTATTTGTAAGGAAAGACGCGCGGTAGCAGCCATTCAGCCAACTCTAGGTGGCGTTGATTCAGCGCGGATGGGCACGTGGACATTTCTATGAAAGGGGGGAGGGGGCATGATTACTGTACTCAGTTACGATGATCGCAAACCGTGCTCTTAATCGCACCGCTCGCGCAGAAGCACAGCACTGACAGTGGCAAGATCCGGCTGTGAAAGCGGCTCCACTATTTATATTTCCGTAAGAGAACTTCAAAAATTTTCCACAAGAGGAGCGATACAGTAACGCTTTATAAATAGCGTGTTCATGGCATGAGTTTGTTCTCCTAAGATGCCTCGCGAAGATTCTGTCGTGATAGTTTGTGCTCCGATCTATGGAATAGAACTTTGTGCGCGCCGCTTTTTTTTTTTTTTTTTTTTTGTTCCTTTTCTCATTTTGCTACGTAGGACGCAAAGGCCGTGGACAGAAGAGTGCGAATGCTCAGGGTGTCGCACACGTCCGCAGTCGACGATGGTTGGATGGAAGTTACGTCCGTCCCCTTTCAGCCTTTCAGCCCAACTATGAGTCCTCCAGCTTTGACTACTTCAGTTATAGACTGTCTTTATACTTAAATACCATTTTAATTCTGATTTAGCGATCATGCGTCCCCGACCTGCTATATTTAGCCACCAATCTTCCAAACGCTCCTTGCTAACTTCTACAACAGAATTCATTGACGTTTCCTTTTGTTATGTCTAACCCTTATAGGGCCTCAGAAGGTGTGACATTGTTGCCATTGACATCTGGATAGACGCTGCCGCATTCCAGTATAAGATGCTCAATCGTTTCTACGCATCTAATACACATAGAAAGGCTTCATCTTCTTGCCGTGGTTAAACATTTTTGTAGCTTTGCGTTCTAAGACGTCCCTAGGCACTGAGAAGGGGCGGCGTGGGCGGGGAATCGCAGCAGTTGGCTCGCAGTCCATCGACGCACTGGATGGCGGTGTGTGTGTGCGGCGGCAACTATCGACTGGCCGAGAGGAGTTCGATTGGCCGCCTGTTCGATCATCTCTGTGGAGGTGATTTGGGTGGGGAGGACACCGGGCCGTTGCGTTGTTGCCGACCGGCGCTCGCTATTCTGGACGATGTCCGAGTTGTCCGTGCGGAGGCGCTGGGCCCCTTTGTGCGGGGGGCGTTCAATAAGATTAGCTTCCCGGGCTTGCGGGCTCATTAGCGAGCAATGGAACCGAAAGACGGTGCACTGAAATGGAAAGTTTCGTGTCTCCTCTTTGACCTAGATCGCTTTTCGGCGTAGTCGCAAGCGGTCTCGGCGTGTCGTCGCGGAAGCAGCGGTGAACGGTCGGACGCGAGTTGCTTAGACCTCAAGTGCCGATTCATCCTGGGAGGCCTACCCACAAGTCGGATGGCGCGAGTTCCTGACTCCTCGCAGGTGGGTGGCGAGGACTGCAGTTCCTCGAGCGCCACTTGTCACGGCGGTCGTGGGAGCGAACGTAGTCGTGTTCAGTGCTAATCTGAGCAGTTTGCATAGTGTTGTGTACGTGGCATTCTCAATTCACCAGTTGACGGTTACTGCTGGTTACGTGTTAGCAAACACCTGAACGCAGCCCCCCCGCCCATGGACACGGTATCGAATCCTGGCCGCGGCGACACCTTTTCGATGGAGACGAAAAACAAGGCGCCCGTGTACTGTGCGATCTCAGCGCACGCTAAAGAACCGCAGGTGGCCGAAATTGCCGGAGCCCTCCACTATGCGGCGTCTCTCATAGATGGAGTCGTATTTAGATGGTACGTCCTATAAAACCAGACCACCGCAGCGGGCGGACATTGCCTCTCAGCCCATGGCAGTATCTTGGGCGTATTACCCAGGGGTCAAGAAAAATTAGGGCTCTGGGCTAATGGGCTTGTAGGTGCCTCCCCCCCCCCCCCCCCCCTTCCTCGCCTCTCCCTTGATAGTTCCTACCGAGTTGGGGCCACAGCCTCAACTTTATATATGTCAATGTTCGTGACGAGTTCTGCGTGCGGCTGGAAACATATCCCTGCCGGGCCGGCTACTCCCTGCTCTCCTCGCTGCCCATGTGGATCAAACGTCCGGGAGCTGCAGGGACGCAGCTTGGCCTGCCAGTGACGCCGTGCGCCTCCTGTCCGCACCCACGCCGATAGAGCGAACGACACTCTCTCTCTTGCACGCGCATGGAGCTCGTTCTTCAAAGCAGCAGAGACCGCTGGAAACCACTTTTCTCGTCCTATTTTCTGCACGCTGGTTGACTTTGAGCCCGCACAGCCTTTATTGGAAATTTGGAGCCCAGTGCGGTGGACAGAATCCACGCAGGTACGTTTACGCTATAGAACGAAACGCATACTCTTGCTGAAGTTCAAGGAAAGCTGGTCAGTACTTTAGGGAGGCCCCTGTGACCGTCTCCCCGATGTCGCACCGCTAATTAGCGCCGGATCATTGTTCGGCTTGCGCCTGTCAGTGATAAATGTGGGCAGAGAGAAACATCGCCAAAGAGCATAGATTGAGCGTTCAGCATATCCTGTGCCTGGATGGTGATGGCAAGCTGCAGTCTTCGAGCTGCGGCGACGCAGCCAGGCACTCCAGGAGGGGGTGAAGGAAAAGGCCAAGAACCTCGACTTAATAACCCATCGAAATTTCTTCTCTCGAAATGGTGGTGCAGCCTCTACTAGAGCAGCGTCGTTTTATATCGACCATCGATGACGGCCATGAAGGTCCTTATAAATGTTCATAGGTCAAGCCTTCCGTTGAGCCTATCGTTTCGTGAGCTATGACGACGCCTTGAAATGAAATAATATGATGCAAGCTTGCTGCTCTCAGTCCAGCTACAGGTTGTTGGCGTCATCAAGTTTCTTCGCGAGTCCCAGGGAAGTGTAATCATCATCATCATCAGTCTGACTACACCCACTGCAGGGCGAAGGCCTCTCCCATATTTCTCCACTTAACCCGGTTCTGTGCTAGCTGCACCCACTTGACCCCTGCGAACTTCTTAACCTCATCCGCCCACCTAACTTTCTGCCGCCCCCTGCTATGCTTTCCTTCCCTTGGAATCCAGTTTGTTACCCTAAGCGACCGTCGGTTATCCTCTTTTCGCGCTACATGTCCTGCCCATGTCCATTTCTTCTTCTGTCCATGTCCAGGAAAGTGTAATGCGGTTTGACTTCTGGTCATGTCTCTTTCGTCACATGCCCAAGGGCATTAGAGTTGATCCCGTTTGCTTATCAGGCGTGTCAGTTTAATCTCTGTGACGTGTGACTGGCGCATATACGGTCGGCCGTGCGGAATAATGTGCCCCTTTATCCTTAGTCCGCTGCTTCGCATAACGCCGCCCGCGTGGTCGCATTGCGCCTCGTGGGCGCGCTCGCTCGTAATCCCGGCTTTGTTGCGCCCGCGCGCTAATGCGGCTAGGGGTCATGTGCCGTCGCCTTTCAACTGCGCTGCCTTTCAGTGCTGCGCGGGGGTGTGCGCGAAGTGTGGGCCACCGCCGGGCGTCTCTGAGCAATGCCCTCTGAGGCGTCCTCGAGCCGGAATATGGAACGGCAACAACCCGCGCTAGCCGGAAGTATATAGTGCAGTACGGCTGGGCCGCCTTTGTGGCGCTTCTCTGACGCGAAGGGGTTTAAGTGAGCGACGCACTTTTGAGCAACCGGTTGGCGCATAAATGGGCTGACGTGTGTAAAGTGTATTCCATTTTGCCAAGTACGGCACGCGCTGTTCGGCTACGCATTGGCGATCACTCGTTTGCGTGTCGCCGTTCTTCTCCCTCGAGCGATTTTACGAGTTGGCAGTCGTAGTACCACTTCCTCCCGAAGTCCTGGCGTGGTAATTGTCGCAACACTGGGTGTACTTAGAACCACGAACAAAACTGTACGTCGTCTGCTCGACTTTGGGACACTGTCGGCGTCTGTATATTATAGAGTCCTGTTGCGGGTGGACAAAGTCCAAGTCCAGTTCCCCTGCAGTGTATGTCTGCACATGTTGCAAATCATCTTGTGACGCGCGCAGCTTTGTTTGCAGCATTGCAGCTGCGGAACGACTGTTTTCCCGCGTGACTGATTTTGACATCGACCAAAATCGCTTTCTTTTCGTACCTGCAACGAAATGCTTGGTTAAACATTGGCTGTACGCTCTCTTCTGCGGTGTCTTTTCATCACAAATTCGCGTCGTATAGCCATCCTTACTGAAGTTCCTGGGCTGACGGGCTTCCTTGATGACAGCGATGACCTCTCTCTCTCTCTCTCTCTCTCTCTCTCTCTCTCTCTCTCTCTCTCTCTCTCTGACTCTTTGTCAGGGAACAAATCAGTTTATTGGTCGCTGGCGTATTCACAAGGTTTAGAATAGAATAGAGGAATCATGCCGGCTATAGGGGGTTGGTGATTGCGGGGTAACAATGCGCACGTAGAACGGAAATGCTTCTGCCTAAATTCAGGACAACGCACAGAGCTATGGAACGGAAAATAGTCGGTGTAACGTTGATAGAAACAGTGCTGAGTTGGTCAGAGAAATAACTCGAGTTAATGACATTTTGGTGGAAATGAAGATGGGCAGGGCATGTAGTGCGAAGAGAGGATAGCAGATGGTCGCGAAGGATAACAAATTTGGTTCCAAGGAAAGGAAAGCGAAGCAAGGGGTGGCAGAGGACCAGGTGGGCTGATGAGGTTAGGAAGTTTGCGGAATCAATTGGACGCAGCTAGCGCAGGACCGGGCTAATTAGAGGAATATGAGAGAGGTGTTCGCTCTGCAGTGGATGTAGTCGGGCTGATGATGGTGAATATGCACTTGCGGAGTGATGCGCATAAAGGAGAGGGGGCGGGTTTCATATTGTTTCCCTATCCCACTAACCGATAGTGTCCCCCTATTCTAAAACTCGCTATTATTTTGTTGCAAGTTATTTCCGTAACTCGACTTGCGGCTGCTCGAATACAGTATACATTTACTTGGCACTCGCCGTTTGCTCTGCCATCGCGACTGGGAAGTGATGAGGGTGGCCTGTTTGCACTCGGCCCCGCGATGCCCGACTACTGTTCCGGAGTACCCGGATTCGAGCCTGACAGGCGGCGGCTACGTTTTGATAGAGGCGAAGCGGGGAGGCTCCGTGTGCTGTGCGATGTCGATGCACGTCAGGTGGTCAAAATTACTCCGTAGCTCTCCACTACGGCGTCTCATAGCCTAAGTCGCTTTTGGACGTTAACCCCCTAAACCAGACCAATCTTCGCACTCCGCCAACCACTTTTGCCTCAGACGCAATGTCCGAGCATCGTGCTAGATTTGCCGCGTAGCAAGAATGACGTATACTTTGGCCAAAGCTGTAGTCTGAAGCACGCCTTTCTGTTAAGTGCCTCCCTCCCTTGTTGCTGCACGCCTGCACCTCGCTGCTGCCTTGTCGCCATGAAGCGACCAATTTCCGGCAGTGAGGTTGCCGAAGAGCGTGTTCGTGCCACGCGGGAGCTGCGCTGTGGTCCTTCGAGCCACTATAAAGACTGACACGACGAGTTGGCGCTCTGTGTTGCGTGCGTCGGCTGTTTCGCGGGCCTTCCTCGCGGACTGCGTGGTCTGCACGCAGACCGTGCGCTTCACGTTTCCTATCCAGTCGTGTACTTCGAATTGCTCCCGGGGAGGCTGTAGAGACGGCGCTCACGGCGGAGCGCTCTTCCATCGTGTGGTGTAACGGACGTCAAGAGCAGTGCCCTCGGCGGCACCGTTGGGCCACGGCAGTTGCGAAGGGCGCACTCCGTCTCGAACGGATATGAGCCCCCGCACGACACGTCGCGGACAGCGTCGCCGTCTCGAAAGAATTCTGCGACCCGGGACACGCGCTCCTGCGGGCCGGCCTCGATTCCGCGAAAACCCGGGCGGCAGCTGTGTGCCGTCGCGACGCAATTTACGATGCGCCTATTGTGCCGCGGAAGTCTGGCATCGTCGGAGCAGCAGGCCGCCACAGATGTCACGGCGACGTTCGGCCGCCGAAGGACCCGCGCTCTCCTCCAAGACGAGCGGGTAGGCGGGCGGCATGGATGCTCCGCGGTCGCTGCTCAAGCGGCGGGCGTCTTCGTCGGCCAACAACGACGCCCGCGCCGAGGCGTTCCTGGTGTTGCGTGGGGGCGACCTGCTCGCGTCGGCGGCGGAGGACTTCCCGCGCTCCGTGTCTCTGCCCGCCTGGGTGCCGCTCGGAGGCCGCGCATCGTCATCCCGCCGCCGCTCGCGCGACTCCGGAGTCGTCCGCTCTCGGTCGCAGCAGCATCAGCAGGAGGACTCTGTGCTTGCTGCCGCAGCGGCCGGCATGGCGGCGGCCAGGGCTGCAGGAAGGACGCCGTACGTGCCCGTCGCCTCCAACGGCCAGGTAGGACCCGGCTGCACTCGTGTCGCTGTGCTGAAGAGCCTGCTTGGAGGCAAAGAAGGCACGTGACGTGCGCGGTAGCTCCCAGGTGTTTATGCACGCGCAGAGATTTGTCTCCTTTCGATGAGCAGCTGCGGTGGTCTGTTCACGGTATTCTTTTGCGCAGTGATTCTTGTAACGCTTGCAAACTTTCGCAACTGGATACTCCCTTTGTCACATGCATGCGTCTGGCCGGTCCGTTTGATTCGTCTCGGTTTCTCAAACCAACAACCTACCTGTGGTGTGCTTGTACGCACTGCAGAAGGATACTGAACACCTGTTCCAAAACAAAACAGAAGTACAGGCACTAGATTCCGTCGTGCCTGTTTAAGTTGAGCAGTTTGCTTGTCGCTAAGGCAGCAGCCGGAGATTAATATGTAAGCAAGATTTCTTTTTTTTTTCGTAAAGCAAGCAACGCTACACTGCCGTGAAGTTCTCTGTCATGTCACCGCAAGTAGATTATGGAGCGTGTAAAGGGGGGGGGGGGGGGGGGGAGCGGCGACTATTATGAAGCTTATTCGGTAACAACCCGGCTTCTGGAATATCCTGCATCATGGGCTTGTTTTTCACAGTAGCTGAGGAAATACGAGGGGCGCGAATACGTGTGCACCTGCAGCATGTATGGTCGGTCTGCAGCATGTCATACTAGAAAACTTTTTATCTTGGTTTGGCATATCGCCAAGTTTTGTTGCGGTAACCTGAGTTCGAGTGATATATCAAGAAATCGTGTACGGTCATAGCCTCCTCTATACTATGGTACGGTCGATCGCGGATATGTGCAACATTTCTTATGTCTAACTTTCAGAATGTCCCTTGAAAACCCCATGCAAAAGTATAGGCGTGTTCGTGTTTATCGAAAACCCATTCAGCGAAATATTTGATATATCGAACTGCGCGTCATGCCCCTGCAAGGGGCGCTTCTCGTAATTAGCTCCCCACGGTCACATGTCACGCGTGCAACTGGGTCGGCTACGCATCCTTGGGAATCATGCAGTGACGCTGAAAAACCGCTTAACGACGTGAACGTCGAGAAAGTGTCCTTCGGTCTGGCGTGTTTGTTTTCAGCGCGACTTTGCTGTCTTGCGGGAAAGGCGATGTTCGGCGCACTGGTGGTCGCGTGGAAGTCAGCCTTGCTGACCGAAGGCTTGCGGCGGCTCATGCGGGGCCTGTTTTCCTGCTGGTGGAATCGAAGGAATCAGCTACCCTATTGTAGCCGAGTTATTGTTGCTTTTCTAGGGCAATAACAGAGTTACACCTCTTGTGATCAGCGGTGGCCTTTCCCAAAGCGCTGTCCGCAGCTTTGATGGGAACCCCAACCTCAAGGGAACTTGTGCAACGCGACGCAAGACGCGATGTTGCGGTGCGCTCAGCCGTCATTACCGAGGTCTCAACAATAATGAGCCTAGCGTGTGCACACAGTATTCACTCTTCTGGCTTACAGGGAAGCTCATCTGTAGGCATGTTTTATACATCGAATTACTGGCATATCGAATTATTTCGCGCTCGCCTTTCACTTCGATATATCAGTCCTTCGAAACTTCTTGGAGGGGCACTTAGAGGTGCCTATTACATGCGGCTTCGCGAAGCTTGGACGTTTCTATCTGCTTGATTAGATTTTCTGAAAGATGGGGGGGGGGGGGGGGGGGTTGCCAGGCTATTTCGGGATGCCAGGCATGCTTTTCTGTATGTTTACAGCCTGATTGTCGTTGCAGCATGTCTATCTGGATAAAAATTCAGTGACGTCACTCCTGCGGCACCACTTGGCCCGATGACAAACGGAACGATGCATGCCGCTCGCATGTGTACCGAGCAGCGGGTTAGCGGCAACGTTGAGGCACCCAAAGTTGCCATACACGTTTGAGTTCTGCTATGACTTTTGGGGATGGTAGCCCCTTTCTCAGGAAAGGGATCTTTAAGCATGCCATGCTTTTAGCGCATGTTGTCGCACCGCCGGTGAGAACATGACACACAAGATCCCTCAAGGGCCTGCAGTATTCTTTAAATAAAATAAATAAATAACCGCAGGAGGGGAAAAATTAGGCCCGAACACTCAAGTTTCGCCTTAAAACGCGACAGGACCTTTTTAACACCGCCTTTTCATCCCACCAACTTTACTTTTGTTATTATAATAATTGGTGTATAGGAAAGAAGGAAAGAAAAAAACGCTATGTCTGTCACACGTTCTCCGTGGACACATGAACCGCGCAAGGAAAGAGGAAGATGGGACTGAAAGCTTAACGGGCAGTAATTTCGGCCACCTGGGTACAGTGTAACCTGGGGATCTTTAAATTGCACTGACATCACTCAGCACTCCGTTTCGCTTCCGTCGAAACGCAGCCGCCGGAGGTCGAAATTGAGCCCGGTTATTCCGTCGGGCGTTTTCATCTCTGCGTACCGCCGGTGCGGTGCATTTATACGTTCAGTTGCGGGGACTATCTCGGTGGGCATTTAATTGGGTCAAGGTCACACCGCCTTTTCATCCCGCGATTCTTTAAATATTATGTTTAAGTTGGTTTGTGGGGAAACAAAAGCGTCTTCACACCTTCACAACCAGCTCAAGATCATTCGGGCAGTGGAACCCGAAGTCTCACGCCGAGTAGCTTAAGCTCTGACAGCCACCTCTCGGCGGACAACTCGGCTCTCCGTCAAAACGAAAGCGAAACTATGTAAACACTTTCGCAAAACTGAGAGGGTGCATTCACTTCTCGGCGTACACTTTAAACGCTGCCATTAGCACGAACCAGCTGGATTCTATGCTCATGCATAGGAGGATCGGTCCGCCTCGGCAGGCAGGAGTCATAGCCGTCCGTCTCGTCGTCCTCTCCGCCAGGATGGTAAGGCACCCTTTTCCATCCGGTCCGTGATCCGCGGGCCCGGGAAATTCCGCGCTGCTCGCGTTCACGCCACGTGACACGAGATCCGCGAATCCGGTCCGCTCGTCTGAACCCAACATCGCACAAAGTAGATATTTGTGTCGAATGTGCGTCTCATTCGATCCAACGATTGCAAATCTAGGAGACAGAAGGGCAAAACGCGTACATCACTACTTTCGCGCCACATTCGAATTCTCTGCATTCTTCCCTTCGTTCATTCCGACCGTGGGTTTCCAGCGCACGTAAGCATGAAACGGGTGACGCCGTCCTGTTTCCTGGCTTCGCTGCTCGCCTTCAAAAGTTCTGACGATGACGTCATTTGTTACGCTGTTGTTGTTGTGGCTGTAGGAAAAAGGAAAAGAAAATGCACGGGCCTGCTACTGGCTCTGTAGCTGAGCCACCTCCGCTGCCTCGTGCGGACAGAAGAGATATTTTTTCCTATGCAGCAGCTCCACAGGCATGCTTGCTTGTTTGCGGGGTTTAACGTCCTAAAGCGACACAGGCTATGAGAGACGCCGTAGGGGAGGACTCCGGAAATTTCGACCACCTGGGGTTCTTTACTGTGCACTGAAATCGCACAGCACACGGGCGCCTTGCTTTTCGCCTCCATCGGAAATCGGCCGCCGAGGCCGGGACTTGATCCTGCGCCGTTGGGAACAGTAGTCGAGCGCCGCCATCTGCGCCACCCCGGCGGGGTCCACAGGCATGCGACAGGATTTTTCTCCGGGTAGCAGACTCAGGATTAGTATTGTTTCGCGCTAAAAGTCGTCGAGAAAGCATTTTGCAATTAAGTACACAAATGAGAACCGGGCGAAACTGCGCGTCTCGGCGGAACTCCGGAACCTGCGTAAATATGACCATGGCCTCCGAGATCACCCTCGCGCGCGAAACGTGAACACGGAGGTGATCTCGGAGGCCATGATATGGCTGAAGTGTATGCGTTTGAAGTCCACAGAGGGCTACGTACCAGCTGTCGAAGCTGCTTGGAAGCTGACGCCGTATAGTGGTGCAAAATTTCTCCGCCGCTGCGCGTTCTTTAATTCCACCGTGTGGATTCAACTTTCCCGGCGGTCTAACTCGCCGTGAGGAGGGGGCGTTGAGGTGAATCCGCGTGGATTCTGCGTTGACACCTGCGGTCAAATCTTCCTGGACATCGCAGACTGCTATCCTGACCTGCACTTTCTGTCCGGCTTCCGCTGCGGAGGCGATGCTTGATCATTTCTTAATAACTTGCCCTGAACTTTGGGCGGCTCGCAATCTGCACCTTCGAAACCACGTTTATCACCCTATCCGGCCACCTTATACAAGATTATGGACACATGGGCCCCACCACCGAAAGATATTGGAATGCACCACAGGCCTGCTTGTTTATATCTAGATATCTTATGCCGAAGGGCATATTTGCACAATGCAAAAAATAGCATCAGTTCCACATGCATCTGAGATGTTATGTTTCGCGCTTCAGAAGTGCCGCGGGGCGGTCGGCGACCTTCGCGATGCGCCGACTTGGCGGAAGGCCATTTGTGCCGGCCCCGCATCCTTCCGCTTTGCATGCACCGTGCCGAACGGTGTTCTTGGCACTGTACCTGCATATCTCACCCCAGAGAAAGCAGCGCTTCCATGGTCGCGCGCATCCTTGACGTGGGATGAACCGCCGCTGACAGACGTGCCACCCGCGAGCAGCCATGCTGCTGTGACGCTGTGCGCGGTTGGGCGGCCGAAGTCACCACTGCTGGGAAGCAAGCTGGAGGAGAAAGGGGCTGAAGCCAATCCAGACTACAGGAGTCTTATTAAGGCGACAGCCATGTTTCATGCAACGTAAAACAGGTGGCCGGAAGTGGTGGCTCTGAAAATCACGTGTGACGAGATGAGATACCATGATTCAAACATTAATTCTGGTAACTATAGGTGTGAAGTCAGCGGATGAAGCTAAAAAAGACCGCATATCCTATTAAGCCTGTCTGCTCGCTGCACGTCCGTCACAACTCGTTCGCAAAGCAACTGTGATGCGCCATGCATTTGCTCGCAACGCATGTAGGGCGTGCTCTTAATAGGCGAAGTTTCGTGCTCATTTTTTAAGGAAATTAAAGGCGCATTAATGGACTTTTTTTCCTCGGTGCCCTCAGCCGCACCGTGAAGTAATCGAGGAAAGTGGAAGAAGAACGAGGAAAAGAAGGCCACGGCATTGATAATGCAAAACACTTATCACCTCACATTTTAAATGAATTATTAGAAGATCATTTACAAAGTCTTCCCGTTAGCATAACGATAGCAGCGGATGCTTCTCAATTGAATGAAATAGCTGGCGTTGGAATATACTGTCCGCTTTTAGACTGGGCTTTTTCAGTCCGTCTTCCGGATTTTACTCCAATTTTCCAGGCGGAGTTGTTGGCGGTGGTGCTTGCTCTGCGCAAATAGACCTAACATACTCAACAGTGGTTGTAATTACAGACTCTTATTCCTTGTGCTTGTCGCTTTCTTCGAATATGGATTCGCCAATTTTAAACACCTTTCTTTGATTGCTCCCCTCACATTTGAGCATCATACATATAGTGTGGGTACCAGGACACAGCAATGTGACAGCCAATGAGGTCGCTGACAGACTTGCTAAAGAATCTCTGAATGGCCCTGTATTGCCCATCCTCCCGGCAACAGCGTACATAACAGCAGCACGATTTCGGCGGCGTGCCTTATTAAGCACGCAGTCTGGATCTATTTTATCATCGGATGACTACCTGCATCTCAAGTATTCCTGGAATAGGAAATCATGTCAATCAAGGCAGACTGAGGTCTCTCTAACCAGGCTACGCTGTCGTATTCCGCCCCTAAATTTCTATATGCACAGGTCTGGCTTGGTTGGTTGGTTGGTTTGTGGGGTTTAACGTCCCAAAGCAACTCAGGCTATGAGAGGCCTGGTTCGGCGCTTTCTCCCGTCTGCGCATTCTGCGGGGAACCGGAAACAATAGATCATTTCTTGATATTTTGCCGCCGTTTTACCATGATGAGAAAAAGGTATTTGGAGAAGCCGTTACAACAGCTGGGTCTTAATTTGAGCAGCCGAATTTTATTATCGTTCGGTGCCACCATGCTTGGGTACAGCCACAGGCCTGTTTTCAACGCCATTCAAAACTTCTTAATAGAAACAAAACGTCTACCTTGCTAATATGCTTTGAAGTTTTAATCTGTACATATAAATCTTACTATTCTCCTACTGCGTGCGTTAGTATTTACTCTTTTTTATTTTGGTTTTTCATATTTACATTTACTTTTATTTATTTTTGCGATGTAGTTATACATGTCAAAATCTAATATCTCTGCACCCCAATTCTTGGCCGATCCCCCTGTGTGGGTATGTGCCATCAAATTAGAGGAGAATAACAACAACAATAAAGCGCCTCTACCGACCACCTTCTGCCACCAAATACCTCTTGGCGGAAAATGCAAATCAACTCAATATGCTCGATGCACCAGGTCAAGCTTGTAACTCTACCAGTCGTTGCTTTGACGAAGGGTGACCGGTGACTTTCACCAGTTGTGCTTATATATATATATATATATATATATATATATATATATATATATATATATATATATATATATATATATATATATATACACACACTCTGGACGATTTCTCGCGTAACATTCTCGCCACTTCATTTAAGCTCCAAAATGAATTTTCTTTGCAAATCTTGGTATCTTGGTACTTCTGGGTAAACCGTTCTGCAGTGGAAAACATGCAGTGTTCTATGTTTGCATAGTGGTCAGATGCGGGGGATCTCTGATACGGTATAGAAACGATCGGGCAGTAGTAAGGAGTGTATTTAGTTGTATGCGTCTAAGTATGCGTATTTCCGTTGTAGTGAAGGGTTCATCAGGAAGAGGAAGTGTACGAAGAGTTTCCCTAACGTTGTCATAGTGAATAATATGGAAGTATTTTATTTCCAGCAATACGCGCTATTGTGAGCAGCCGCATTAATCGTTGGCGGGCCCAAAGCGCTTCTGCATGCTTCATGTGCATACTGCTGGCAGGCCTTTTCCCCAATTAAGGATGATGATCAACGTCTCTTCATTTTTAATTTTTAATCGGAATGGATTGGAAAGATTATGTACATTTTGTTATTTCTTATATCCACTAATGGTTTTATAGTAAATAAACAAACAGCTCACAATCCACAACGTAATTGGAAAGGGAGAAACTCCACGTAGTAAATCGTGCCTGCGACCCTGACTGCATGCAGTGCAGAAGAGACGTGTAGTTCCCTTGTCAGCCCCGCCTCTGCTCACCGCCTCCTGCAATTCCCTCCAAAATTTTAGTGCCCCCCCCCCCCCATCCCCCGGTAATGAGGAGGATCACTCCCTTACCCGAGGTCTCACTTTCCAGGCTGGGGAGGAACGGCCTTCCTCCGATGCCGGGGAGTGCCTGCTGTCCTTTCTTGACATTCTTAACTACAACCGCGAAAATAGGAGAACCTACCCACCCCCTGCCCCGACTATCACAATACAAGCTGCCCAAGCTACAAACGCGCACAGTCCCATACCCCGTCCTTCTCCATGCCCGCTTTCCTGATCAGTTTCCTTCCTGAAAGCTCTGTGGCAAACCTGGTGACTTTCTACACACATTACTAACTTGTCCCTCATTAATACAGCCTCCTTCGCCATAGGTGGCCCTAGATTACTGGGAGCACCTACTCACCAGTACCTCCGATCAGGACCTGCGCAAGATTATTACTATACGCTCTAGCTAGGACAGCCCTCCAAGGGCTTTCCTTTGCTTTTAAGAGGTGCCCTCCGTACATGTAGGGGGCTCTCAAATGCCATTTAGTGGGCGGCGCCCCCACCCTCTGTAATAGCAATAAATGTTTCTACCACCACCACCAGTCCCGCCCCGTCATCCTTCCCTCCGTCGGCCAGCTCGCCCGAGTCCCGAAGACGCAGCTGCTGTTCACTTTAGATACCCCGGACGCGTTGTTACTGGCGCTCCGTTCATATATATATATATATATATATATATATATATATATATATATATATATATATATATATATTGTGTGTTGGGAACTAGACACGATTTGAGCCGGTTTGTGAACCCTGCTATACGGTAATGGTGTAGGCCTTAGGGAGCTTGGGTTCGGCAGGAGATCCTCTCATTCAGCGTCCCAAGTTTCGCGTGAATTGTCTTTTGGCCTGCCTGCCGTTGCTCACGCTGGCACGAATATGTCTCGACAATAACGGCCGACCACCTTCGGCTCTGTGTATGGTGTCGTGCAGGCTTTGATGGCGGCACCGCTCGAGGTGCCGGTGGGCAATTCGTGTAGCCGCTAGGCATACGCGAGATACTCGAAATTTTGGTTGACGTGTTTTTGTGTGCATGTTGTTTCCCTCATGTACTTACTCAGTCCTCTGTTATTTTCCTCCTGCGCAGGGCCCCGTATCCGGCGGTGGCAGGGCAATGGGCCGGACGGGCTACACATGCGTCCGCCGCACACTCTGCTGCTACAACCTCCTCTTCTGGGTATGCGGCCACTTTTCGCTAAGTATAACAGATCACCGGATGCGGGTTTGCTGGAAAAAAGAAATATTTCGCGGCGTTCAAAAAAAAAAGCATGAAGGAAAAGCGTCATAGGACACGCGTATTCTATCCTCTGAAAGATCCATAAGTGAGGAGCCGGAGTGAAAACAGATAACGTTTTCTGGAGAAGTAAATGTTTTTCTGTCAGTTCCCAAAACTTTTCCCAAAGGCAATCTATATCTGTGTGCATTACCCGCGAGTTTGGGGATGGCACCACTACTGGGCAGATTCTCGCCTCTTTATATGTACGGAACACGCCATAGAATCCTGGTGTCTGAAATTAACTTCGGGCCGTCTGCCGCCGCATATGGACGGAGCTGAACTGAGATGTCGAAATTAATCTTGACCTCTCCACTACGGCGTGCCTCCTTTTTTTATGTGTGTCTGCGGTGGGCGACAGTAAGTGCAACGCTAAAAAGGGCCAGTAAGCCAGCAATCACCTCAACTTTCCTCGTGGCTTAGTGTTAGGCTTTTTCATTATTATTTTTATTTTTATGTATTTTTTTTAATTAGTAGGAGACACGCTTTTTCTTAAAATTAGGCGCGATAAACTAACACTTCCTTCTATTTCCCGGAATTTCGGCACTGAGAGACTGTCACAGATTCCTGCAGTGGTAAACGTCTTATAGACGTCTTATAGATGTCTTTTATATTATTTGAATTTGTGGAAAAGGGCGCAGTAATCTCACTCTTCGCTGGACACCCGCACTTATCTGAAGTATATATGCCGTCGGTTCGAATCCCCTTTGCAAAGTAGACTCCGACTTGGCTACCATATGGATGGTAAATGCGAAGCGAAATGAAATAACACCATTCTGAACGCTACGAAAAGCGGTTGTCACAATTTTGATAGGAAATCCTGAGCATAATTTTTTTCCGACGCGTTGTTCTCAGTTCTGGAATTCTGGGTTACGGCGACGCCTTTTCGACCGATAAATGGCCACTCGTGCGTTACAACACGCGGGGAGTCTTAAAAGTGACGCTTCACCGTATACGATCAGCCATGCATGAGTGGAAGATTGCTTCCCATACATCAACCTCGTTGCGCGAGGTCAGCCCCCTGGATGCTTTTTGGCTGGGCCTTCATTTTTGCAGCTTTCGTGGCGAAATTACAAAACTGAATGCGCACCGCGCTAATTTCGGCACGCCAGTCGAGCTTGAACTTAGAGTGGCAAGCCACCCTGCCGGTGATTCTGACTAGGGATTTTGTCGAAAGTTTTGGGGCTGATAGCACCGGCATGTGCTAACTATAGCCAAATTCCACGTGAAATGTGTGTAAGTGCGTTTAAAATTTGCCGTTGCTGTAGTGATTAAAGCACAAACTTTTGCTCGACTCAAGAACGCGGGGAAGATCCTCGAGTGGTCGAAGTGGCATCTCTCACAGCGTATGCAAAGCTGCATTAGACCTCGCGCATACACAATTACGGCGAATGGAGTAAAGTACAGTCGACGTCACCCTTGTGTAGAGCGCTCTGGAGACACACGTCCCTGCAAATAAATCCATATATCGCCGCAGCTGGTAGGTTCTTGTGGCAACACTAGTGAAAGTGGTGCCACAGATAGCGGCAACCAAGGTAGACACTAGCACCATAGCCCAGAAGCCTGGAGCTAGAGTCTATTTTCGGCTTTTGTAGCCCGATATGTCTTGCTCGAGTGCTCTGCACAAGGGTGATATCGACTGTACGTGCTTTGAAGGGCAATGCGGGTTGCCTTCGTTCTGCTAGCTGAATGAACCGTCACAGGGCAAGTTAATTAGTCCTATTTGGATCACCGTGGGTTGTAATTGAGGAGGAGGGGGAAATCAACATTTATTAGGCCCGAAATAAATCGGTGTGCAGGCACCAAACGGGCAGGTTCCCTAGTTGCGGGACCCACATGTTTCCAGCAACTCCTGGTCCCTGTCCGTCAGTGCGAGCTGAATCGATAGGGCGGGGCTGGATAACAAGGTCTCCCAACGCTCAAGGGGTTGGGGATTGGGGGTGTTGGCGGGAGAGGGTGGAGGAAAGGTCTTGAATTTTGTGCATTTTGCCAAAACGTGCGGCAGGGTGCCCTTTTCTTTTTTTTTTGCAAAAAGGACAGAGCAGATCGTGTTCCGCAGAGTTCATGCGTTTCATCAGTACGGCATGCACAAGCGATCCCGCCTACGCTTGACGCAGGATCGTCTGTTGTTGTTGCCTGGTGAGTTTGGGATGCGATTCTAGCAGTCTGCATCTTTCCTCTCGGTACATCCGGGTAATCTCCCGAAAGCTGGTAACCGGATGCGGTAGCTCTTCCGGCTCGTGCTCGCCCCGGATTGACATTTCTCGGGCATGGTAGTCTGTGATGGTGTTGCCTGCTACCTGCGAGTGAGCCGGCTATATATACAAGGGCGTGTACTTGTAATTGCGCCCAGGGCAAAGGCACCGACTACCTGCCTGCCCCGACTTGACGCTCGCGAAGGCCACTTGGCATGCTTAGCTGACAGGAAATTCTTACTCATATCCGGTATCCTTTGTTTACAGACAGGGCAGGGAGATGGGAGGGAGCCTTGCTGAACACGAGGAATTTGAATCAGGGTTGAACGAGATCCTCAGTACACTATGCAACGTTTCGTCGTGCGTTTTACGCTATCATGGTTGTCGGGGGAGGGGGGGGGGGGGGGTTAAACGGATTAAACAGGGCTTCCCTCCGAGGACGAAGCTTCGTTGTGGGGTAGGAGGGTTCGGTGTGGAAAGGGCGCTGGGGCGAAGAAGCGTGGCCTGGAAGATTTAGCTATAGGGCAGCTGCATAAAGACGAGGACTGAGAGGAGCTGTGTGTTTCTGTCAAAAATGTCAGGCGGACAGAGCTCTCCGTGAAGCGGAGGCCCGTGGACTGCAGGACTAGCTTGAGGGCCTTCCTTTCTTTTTCTCCCTTTTATTTTACATTTTAGCGCAAGTAAATCTTGATGCCAGCACCTCCGGTCAGTTTTTGTCTTCTTGCGTTTTACGCGATAGCGTATACAGTTCGTTCGGTCAAAAAGGCGTCGCCATCGCCGTAACCCAGAATTGAGAAAAACGTGTCGAAAAAAACCAAACCGAATTTTGTATCAAAATTGTGACGTAACCGTTCTCTCTACAGCTTTTAGGGTGGTGTCATACCATTTCGCTCCCCAGTTAGCATCCATCTGCTAGTTAAATTGTAGGCTAGTTTGCGACAGGGATTCGAGCGACGACATATGTGTACCTCTAACTGTATGCCGTTTTTGTGGAGGTCGATCGAAAAGTGAGGCGGATACTGCGCCTTCGTTTCCCCAAAAGCCCAAAAGCCAACTCAACTAAAAGCGTTTACCGCTTTGCCAAACTTATGCCAATATCTCATCAATGCCAAAAATTCGAAGAATGAAAAGGCGGTTTGAAGGCGCTGTCGTGTCTATGAAGCCTAGCGTCCTCATTTATTTTTTTTTTCCTCTTAGGAAATCTATTGTCCAGGCAGGGAAACTGTGACAGGTCCCCTGTAAGCAAGCGGTGACTGGCACCAGAGAGATCGTATCTAATCATCCGCAAAGAAAGTAGGATAGCCGATGGTCCTCGAATGATTCCGGTGAAAAGCGAACGTATAGCGCGGAGCGCGAGAAAGTCAGGTGTGCGGTGCTGCATTGGACGTAGTCAGGCTGATGATAAGGATGATGTCAGGTCTTGGGGAGAAAGTGAAGACGTCAGAGTTCATTTTTAAGCCTGAAGTCTTATATGCAGTTGTCCGGAAGGTGCGTGACGTAAGGTTCAAGTTTCCTACTCTGTATCTCGCGAAAGTGTTTTCATTGGACAGTGTTGTTCATGCAGCAATCCCTGTTAGCACTGGCTGCCTTCATGTTCATCGTGCATTGTCATAGTTTTGTTTTTTAGGCTTTCTTTCTCTTGTTCGAAGTTTGCTCGGATGGAATTTATCTTGGCTGTTGTAATCTTGCCCACTCTGCTTGGCCTAGGGCTGAAGTATTTTGTAAATAAATAAACGAGTCCCAAAGTATGGCCAGGGGTTCTGGTCCTAAATTAAGGTCCTTTGATTCCCGGGTAATGTCTGGGATTCGATTCCCAGACAAGGTCGTGGGTTTGAGTCCCTCGTTCACGTCACAGCTGTGATGCCGTACATAAGGTGGGGAGTTCGACTGCCAGATAATTAGAAGCCCCCAGCATCGGTCAAGCATGACAAATCTGCGATCTCTCAATGACTTATTCTCTCTTTCTTATTCTTTGCGTTTTCGTTGTGCCGTACTTCGCGACAGGCTTTACCAGCATATGTACCTAGTTCGACAGCAGTCTGCGTGCCCCCCTTCCCCTAATGAAGCAGTGTGCGGGGCGGGGGCGAACGCAGGTTCTGGGCTGCGGCGTGACGGGCGTGGGCGTATGGCTGCACGTGGCATACGGCGGCTACTCGACGCTGCTTCCCACCCACCGGGTTCTCAGCGCGGACGGCCTGTGCCTCACCGCGGGCGCCGTCACCTTCCTCGTGGCCTTCCTGGGATGCTGCGGAGCCTGGTTCCAGAGCCGATGCATGCTCGCCACGGTCAGTGCTTGACTGGCTTATACACAGCGATCAGGAGTACACATAACTATGTGTATTCGAGCTCCGAAACGGAAACTGTATCAGCAAGCGCATATCCACCTATTTGTTGCTTTTAGACAATCTTAATTCTACCGAAACTGCAAATAAGAACATTATCGGATTATCGGTGCTTGCATTCGCCGGACAAACCGGCAGTTCAGTACGTGCACGTGAATGCCGCCGAAAATGTCGGCTTTGATCTGGTTTCGTGAGCTGCTTAGCTTAGGTTATAGCGCTGCTCTGGGAGAAGCGGTGGCAGGCGCACCAGAATCGCGAGAACCTTCATAATTGTTTCACGGTGTGGTGCATCCTTCCGAACAAAAAGGAAAAGGAAAAACCGAGAAAAGGCACGGAAACTAATAATAATAATAATAATAATAATAATAATAATAATAATAATAATAATAATTGGTTCATAGGAAGGGAAAGGCGGAGTATCTGTCACACTTACTCTGTGGACACCTGAACCGCGCCGTAAGGGAAGGGATGAAGGTGGGAGTGAAAGTGGAAAGAGAGAAAGGGAAGCCGTAGTGGAGGGCCAAGGAGTAATTTCGACCACCTGGGGATCTTTAACGTGCGCTGACATCGCACAGCACACGGACGCCACTTCGTTTCGCCTCCAACGAAACGCAGCCGCCGAGGTCGGGTGCGAACCCGGGAACTCCGGACAGTAGTCGGGCGTCTTACCACTGCACCACCCCGGCGGGGCCACGGAAACTGAAATTGTAATTATTGGCCCGCTTCCAGGTCGGACCCGGGTCTCCTGCTCAGCAATCGATAAATTAAATTAAATTGGTTCACAGGAAGGGAAAGGCGCAGTAACTGTCACACTTGCTCTGTGGACACCCGAACCGCGCCGTAAGGGAAGGGAGGAAGGTGGGAATGAAAGTGGAAAGAGAGAAAGAGGAGCCGTAGTGGAGGGCTACGGAGTAATTTCGACCACCTGGGGATCTTTAACGTGCGCTGACATCGCACAGCACACGGACGCCACTTCGTTTCGCCTCCATCGAAACGCAGCCGCCGCGGTCGGGTTCGAGCCCGGGAACTCCGGCACAGTAGTCGGGCGTCTTACCACTGCACCACCCCGGCGGGGCAGCAATCGATACGCCTGACGCGTATTTGGGTTTGCTCGGTACGGTGGCTCCGCAAGGGACAAAACGACAGAAGAGACGAAGAAAGCGGGCTGTTCCGACTAGTATCTACCGCCCCCAGGAGCTGAGCAGCCTAGCGTTTAGCGGCGCATGCTTTTTCAATGGGCGTCACGTTGGACACGGCACTAGCTTGAGAAACCTATACTACTACTACTAATACTATTACTACTACTACTATTATTATTATTATTAGTAGTAGTAGTAATAGTAGTAGTAGTAGTAGTAGTGGCAGTAGTAGTAGTAGTAGCAGTAGTATAGAGGAAGACTCGTTTCACTAAGTTGGCACTGAATTGTCTGTAGGTAACGGCCAAATTAACTGGCTAAATATTATCTTCACAGTTTTAATTAATAATGATAATAATATTAATTGGTTCACAGGAAGGGAAAGGCGCAGTATCTGTCACACTTGTGTCTGTGGACACCAAGGGATGAAGGTGTCCACAGACACAAGGGAGGAAGAGAGAAAGAGGAGCCGTAGTGGGGGCTACGGAGTTGTTCAGGTGTTCATAGACACGTGTGACAGATACTGCGCCTTTCCCTTCCTGCGAACCAATTATTATTATTATTTATTAAAACTGTGAAGATAATATTTAGCCAGTTAATTCGGCCGTTAACTAGACAATTCAGTGCCAACTTCGTGAAACGAGTCTTCCTCTATACCACTACTACTACTAATGATAATAATAATAATATTAATAATAATCATAACAATTAGCAAATAAATATTACTGTGTATTATTATTATTATTATTATTATTTAGTAGTAGTAGTAGTAGTAGTAGTAGTAGTAGTAGTAGTAGTAGTAGTATAGGCTCTCTCAAGCTAGTGCCGCGTCCAACGTGACGCCCATTGAAAAAGCATGCGCCGCTAACCGCTAGGCTGCTCGGCTCCTGGGGGCGGTAGATGCTAGTCGGAACAGCGCGTTTTCTTCGTCTCTTCTGTTGCTTTGTCCCTTGCGGAGCCACCGTACCGAGCAAACCCAAATACGCAGCCCTGACAAACCATCGCGGCGTTTGTATTTTTTTTTTACTTCTACAGCGCGTGCCTAAAGGTTTTATTCCCAAAATCACCAAGCCCGCAACATCCTTTTGAAAACGTTTCGATGCGTGCTCGCTTGCTTTGCGATATTATGCGAAGCATATTAACATAGGTTTCGGGCCTTCGCGCGACGCCCGGCGGTGGCCACCATTGACCCTGAAGTGGGGTCACGTGACATGACGTCACGTGATGACGTCACACCGGCTGCAGATGGGGCCTCATATCGCGCCGTTGGTACAGTGGCTCGTTGGTCGCCTCCCGGCGGTGGCCACCATTGACCTTGAAGTGAGATCACATGATGTGACGTCACGTGATGACGTCACACCGGCTGCAGATGGGGCCTCATATCGCGCCGTCGGACGTCGCCCGGCGGAATATTAGCAAACCATATCCCCTAGGAGCACTCGAGCAGACGACGGTCTGGCGCGTGATTCCTCTGAGCAGCGCCACCAGGCGACAAATAGTGGATATATTGTCTAAATGAATAAGAACACATTTAAAGGCAACCGCTCCCGTTGTTTTGGTGGCGCAATGGATTAACACCACGCATCTCTTCACTGATGCTACTTAAACTTGCGTTCGACTCTTGTTTTTTTTTCTTATTTTTTGTTTTTCAAATTGCCTTCACTGTAATTATATCCTGCCTTCAGTGAGTGTATGTTACCTTTAGGTTGCGTTTACAGACACCTTTAAGTAACAATCGGTATGACAACAGTTTCACTAAGCAATTACCTTCCCCATAATCATTTCCTGCCTCGGTGAGTCTATGTTACCTTTAGGTTGCGTTCAGAGACATCTTTCAGCAACAATCTCCGTTTACAGTGAGTGTATGTTACCTTTAGGTTGCGTTCAGAGAGATCTTTCAGCAACAATCGCCGTTTTACTCGCTGAAGGCGTCGACTGCTCCAGTGCGCCTACGGGATATGGTTTGGCAATACGCCGCCCGGCGGAGGCCTCCACGCTTCGGTTCGCGCCGTCGCGCGCGACGCGGTGGCGGCGCCACCATCGCTGCATCACGTGGTATGTGACGTCACGGATGAAGCGGCGCGCGCCCGCCGTCGCGTCAGTGTCTGTGCCCGCAACTAGCCACTGTACCGCAACTGCGCTAGCGTCTTTGCGCCGGGCGTTTATGCGGTCAAGATGCCTCCAAACGCTGAGGACGTTAATAATAGGAATGCAAAACGAAGGCTGCAGCGTGCTACGGAAACCATAAGAGTGTGTTTGTCGGGCTGCAAAGAATAAAGTACGACGATTAACCTAATACCACGTCTCCGTTACTTAGCCCCATCCAAACTGAGGCAGCTGCTTAACATGATTCGCATCTACTGGGCTTAACCTTGATAAGCCTCCAATTTTTTCGCTCATCGGTCAGCCAGGCAGATTTCAAATTTCCCGCCGATCTCGACCTGGCGCCACCGCCGCCGCGGAAACTGAAATTGTAATTATTGGCCCGCTTCCAGGTGGCGCCAGGCAGCAAGCGAGCACGCATCGAAACGTTTTCGAAAGGATGTTGCGGGCTTGGTGATTTCAGGAATAAAACCTTTAAGCAGGCACTGTAAATTTTGCGATGGTTTGTCAGGGCTATCGATTGCTGAGCAGGAGACCCTGGTCCGACCTCGACCGCGGTGGCCGGGTTTCGACGTAGGCGAAACGCAAGGCGCCCGTATACTTTACGATGTCGGTGCATCATAAAAAGCTCCAAGTGTTTGAATTATCCTGAGCCCTCCGCTATAGCATCCCTTAGTATGCTATGTGATGTTAAATCCCAAAAGCAAAAACTAATAAAAATATATAGTCTTGCAAACAAAAGTAAAAACACTGGAGCCTATTGAAAAAGCATGCAAACGGCAAAACAAAACTAAAGGAACAAGTGTTTCTCAGTTTCTCAGGCTGGTTTCACCTACAGTACTGATCTGGTGATCTGGCATCAGGAGGCTTGTAGGAAAGGGTGGGGGGGGGGGGGGGGGATATTATTAAAAGAAGTATACCAAGACCAAGTTGCCTGGAACAGAAACTAAACATAACTGAAACTCAGCAGCACATTTGGCACAAAACACAGGTTACTCTGTTTTGTTCGTAAAATCTTTGGAGGTTGATACAGAATTGCAGTGCTTGCCATGACTACGAGCAAGCACCAGGACTGCACTAGCTATCAATGTTTCATTGGTTGTATGATGGCCTAGGATTCACCTCTGTGTGGGGAGAAAAAAGTGTGCTAAGGAAAATTGAAACTGGCTTTCAATTTTTGATGTTTAACACTCTTAGCATTCCTTCACTTTTCACTGTTTTACAGTACTTCGTTCTGGTGATCCTCATCTTCCTGCTTGAGTTTGCAGCTGGAACACTGGGCTTCATCTACCGTCGCCATGTGAGTTGCACTTTTCCTTGTAGCTTTAATTGTGTGCTTTCCTCACTCTTGCCGAGAGGGACGGTTTTTGCATGTGCAAAAAGCCCTCTAAATTGTGTTTTCAGCAGCATTTGAAAGCCTTACACCTATCCATGTACAGAGTCGATCACACTTGTCTAGGTGCTCGAGCAGTCTGGTGTGGAGCAAATTAAGCAATTAAGCGAAATATTTTGAGGATGCTTTACATTTGGCAAGGTACCGTGCTGCTCACAGGTCTCTTCAACTTCCCACGAGCACAAATTCGATCTGTGAAATCCAGTTAGCGCAGCAGAATTTTCCTTTATTTCTTAAGTGCGGCACTGCGTGAGCGCTCTAGACAAATGTGATTGACTCTGTACTCACTTGGCTGAAAACTACTCTCTTTGATAATCCTTGATGATGTTTGATATCATTGATAAGCTTTGATAATCACTGCTTGCTTATCTAAAGCTCTTACATTTGCCTTTGGTGGAATCTATTGTGATTAGGTATGATCACCCACCAAAGTGTTCATCAGCTTCAGGGCTGTCTTCTTGAAACTATTAGCTCCCTTCTGGACTGTGGCTTCTGACTGACTGAAAAGAACAGTATGAGCACATTTCAATAAAGAAACGCTAAAATTATATTTCATGAAACTAGGACACGCACTCAAAAAATCAGTATTCCATCATCTGTCACCGCTGTGAAAACATTTATAAAACAGTTCACTAACGTCAAAGGTATTGATGCTCCTCCTCTTCCCCTTCGACTCGGTGCACACTGGCTAGCAAGAAAAGAACTTAAGAAAACGGATCGTGACGGCACCCCATTGCCCACAGCCTAATCTCCTTGCTTCGCTTTGGAGCACCCAATGAGAGGACACACCCAAAAAGCCCATTTGAACTTTTTTATTATCAAAGAACTTTTATTTCCAAGCAGAAATACACATAAAGGTATGTCGTCGATCTAAGCACGCAGTGCTTGTGAGATGACCAGGCAGCCAGTGTTGCATGTTCGAAAGGAAATAAATCATTATAAATGCAGAAATAATGCACTATCGAGGAAAAAAACAAACAAAAAAATCACGCACACACAAACAAAATCATAACACTAAGTTTCTCACTAGGCAAAAAAAAAAAAAAGTCATGTGAAAACTCACACATCACAATATAGAGATAAACACCACTTCATACATTTTTCAGCATTTTCATTCGGGATTTTGCACCATACAGTGTTTCACTTAGTTCATTAAACGTTCCTGGTACATAATAATTTCTGGCTTTCTTTCCGTAGTTAGTGAATACCCTCGGTTTAATGTATTTCTCAGTTTTCTGCAATGATACATCTTTTTTTACTAATATTCTAAATACGTTTGAATAGTAATAGCGGGTCAGCACAGTATATTTAAATAGCTCGTGTACTGGAAGTATTTCTAGAATGCGGTATTTTTCTTTAATCTCTGCTTGTTCTCATTCTGTTTCATAGGTTATGCTGTTGACAATTTTTTTAACTATGCGGTTAATAGCTTGTTTTTCATAACTAGAGCATGTACCGTATAAAGTGATACAGTAGGCAATTACTGATTCGGCTAAAGCCTTATACACAGTTCTTGTAATGTTGACAGAACTTTTCCCTCTCAGGCAATACATCATAGCCGCAACAGTCCTTAGCTTTCTGCAAACGTAGTCGACATGATTGTTCCAACGTCAGCGGGAATGGGGAAGCTATCTAACGAGTGATGAAACATTGCTCTAATCGGTTGAGAGCAGTTGGCAAGAGCACTCTTTAAAGATTGCTTACAAATTATTGCGTCCGCACAGAGCTTTCAATTTTTACACAAAAAGTCACAAAGACACCTTCAGCGGACATGTTGCATTAGATTACTATCATTGCTGTGGGGTCGCTTTAACTTCACATGCCAGCAACCGTCTTCTAAGAGGGTAACAAAGTAGTTGCACCCAAATATGGTCAGGGCTGCATTTTCATTGCAGTAAAATTTTGTCACTTCACAGCACCTCATCCTGCTCCCAAGACTGAAGTACAGCATTACATTAAAGCACTTGCCAATTGCAGAACAATTGTTCAGCCAAAAGCACCAGCTTCATGCCTGGTAGTGGACCAAGACTCCTCAGCCTGCTCTTGCTTTTACATCCTTTAGTCAGCAACTCCGATATTTTTTTTTTTTTACCAGTACAATCTCGCTACAAGGAACATGGTTACAAGAGACACTCGGTTATAAGAGACACTTGAAAATGTTTGGTTGGTTTCCTTATGTTTGCCATGTTAGCAACATTGCATACAAGAGACATGGTTACAAGAGGCACTCTGTTACTAAGGACAACTTTTTGCAGGCCCCTAAAGTAAATTCTTCACTATTTAGAAGAGACACAACCCATGTATGTTCACCCAACGCAGCTGAATTGTACCAACTCATATGTGTAACAGTTTAGAATCACGTATCTAAATTCTGTTCCATATCAGTGCCTTGTTTTGTAGCAGTATGTCAGGAACCGGGAAGGAGTGCCTCCTCTTGACTGGGAAGTAAAAATGTTTCTATTCTTTCAATCACGCAGGAATTTGATGACAGTGGCTGAAGCAATAAGGACACTGATATGGAATATAATTTAGTTAAGGCAATCTAAACTGCCATGCATACGAGTTGGTAAGAATTTTTGGTTACAAGAGACACCTTTTTGGATGTCCCTTGAGTGTCTCTTGTAACGAGCTTTAACCACTTTCTCGCACCATTCTTTGTTCCAGTACATGTGCCACCTAGTGTTACAAAAAAAAGAAGAGAGCTGACACTTCGTCAGGCAGCTTTGTATGCCTTTTTGTGTCCTTCTTGGCAGCCAGGAGTTGTTTGAATTAAACTTTTTGGGTTGTGGAATTTTTGGGACCCTGCTTCTGCCAACTTGTGTGAAATGCTAGCTGCAAAACTGTTTGCCACTAACACAGTGCTGCGCCCACTCCGCACTGTGCATGCGGATGTCACTGCTGCTCGTAGCGTGTCTCCATCTAGCTTCTTTCTTTCTCTACATGTGTGCACAGATTCGTGAGTCTCTGGAGGAGGAGTTGAAGGTGAGCATCAAGTTCAAGTACAACCCAGATGGCGACAATGGGCTGGCTGAGCTGTGGGACCACATCCACACAAAGGTGAGGCAAGCACAGTATTCTTTCCTTTGAAGAGCACTCTCTGCATCTCTTCTGCAGCTAACCCAAGCATGTTCAACGAATGTAGGGCAGGGTAGAACATGCTGGATAAGCTAGTGCTCTGTTTGCAGCAAGCTCACTGCACCTGCAGGGGAGTGTGATGTTTCAGTCAGTGACAGCTGATCGGGGAAGGCACTTAGTTGGGAGACGATGCATTCTGCAGCAAGAAACTGCACAACATACCTGATAAAAGAAAAAAAAACTTGCAGCGATCTGTGCTGGCTGTCCACAACACTGCAGGATATTTCATTTGTCGCTCTTTTTTATTTTGGTTGTAGGACCACATCCACACAAATGTGAGGCAAGCACAGTATTCTTTCCTTTGCAAAGCACTCTGCATCTCTTCTGCAGCTAACCCAAGCATGTTCAACGAATGTAGGACAGGGTAGAACATGCTGGATAAGCTAGTGCTCTGCTGCAAGCTCACTGCACCTGCAGGGGAGTGTGATGTTTCAGTCAGTGACAGCTCATCTGGGAAGGCACTTAGTTGGGAGACGATGCATTCTGCAGCAAGAAACTGCACAGCATACCTGATAAAAGAAAAAAAAAACTTGCAGTGATCTGTGCTGGCTGTCCACAACACTGTAGGATATTTTATTTGTCACTCTTTTTCACTTTCATTTCTCAAATTTGCTGCAGAGAAGAAGGAAGACAAGGGTTGTTTTTAGTGCACGCATCATCACATTGTACTTGAGGCAGGCAGAGTTTGACTTCAAGGCAACGGACCTTTTGATAGGTGCAACCTCATTCTATGACGTGTTGTTTAGTGTTGCCACAGGCTGTACTGCAAAGCTTGACAAAGAACCTTGTTGCTTTTGCATCACTCTCTCTTCACAATGTACTCAGGTGTGCCTGTACATTTTGCTGTGGCCTCCCAGGTTATCACTTTTTATGCCGCTTGTTAGTTTCACTGAAAACCATTATCTGGCATATGTATGTTGGTTAGACGAGGGCTTCTACATCTTCAAACATATTGTGTTTTAAACGGTAGCATTAAAGGGCAGGTTACACATAAAATCCAGTGTCAGCATTGGTGTTAGGGTTAGCATTGTGAACGAAAAATCACGAGTTTGGTGCTAGCACCCAACAGTACATTTGACACGAACTGCCAACTCGGGCCTCTCCTTTCATATGCAAAGGTGATACCAGAATCAGCTGGACAGGACCCTTGCATTTTGAGTCACACAGATTACCCTTAGGCCTCACAAGCATGTTCACATGGCTTGATTAAAGCATGGCTTTATATATGTCTAGTGGTAGCCAATGCTAATGCATCATACGCTTAAAGGCAGAAATTAGTGTACCCCATAATTTTATTTTATAAATATAAGGGGTACATGACCGTGTGGAGGTAGTTGTACCATAGAAATGATTATTATGTGATATTAACACCTCGCAGGTGCAAAGTAACTTTGGCACGAAAGGAACAATGACGGCAAATGAACACTTATAAGCACATGCAAACATTCTTGTCTCTTTCATGTTGCAGTTACTTCACATCTTCACTATCGCAACAATTTTTATTGTCACTGTGTGCACCACTCTGAGCATTAGGCACTAAGCCTAATGATCAATGCTAATTGCTAATGCTGAGTGGACGATTTGGTTTTGCAGTTGTGTGATGATAAAGGGAACTTACTGAACATTCATTGATGATACTTTTGACAAATATCGCTTGTGCACAAGGAATAAGCTGGGCAGTCTATTCTGCATCTCGACACACTGGAGTATTAAGAACAACTCAATATATAACTTGGATTTTATCTGTATAAGCTGCACAGCAGATAAGGGACGCTTCAGATGCTGCGTGGTAGCTTGCTGGTAGGTTTGGTTTGAGCAGAAATAAGGTGCTTCATATATTCATACAATAAATATAGTGCCAGCAATGTTTTCCTTGCTCTGATCCATGTGATAGTAGTATCATACATCCATTAGTCATTGGAAAGGTCTTTGTCCTGAAGTACACTGAATACGTGCGCTGAAACATGGAGGCTAACCAAGAGAGTTCTATTTAAGTTGAGGACAACCCAGAGGGCTATGGAACGAAAAATGGTAGGGGTAACAATTAGAGATAGGAAGCGTGCAGAGTGGCTCAGAGAAATAACTCAAGTTACCGACATTCTAGTGGAAATTAAGAAGAAGAAATGGACATGGGCAGGACATGTAGTGCGAAGAGAGGATAACCGATGGTCGCTTAGGGTAACAAACTGGATTCCAAGGGAAGGAAAGCGTAGCAGGGGGCGGCAGAAAGTTGGGTGGGCGGATGAGATTAAGAAGTTTGCAGGGGTCAAGTGGATGCAGCTAGCACAAAACCGGGTTAAGTGGAGAAATATGGGAGAGGCCTTCGCCCTGCAGTGGGTATAGTCAGGCTGATGATGATGACACTGAATACATGTAAGTGAAACTAGGTGGGGAATGATTAGATAGATTCTTTCTTTTTCCTTCTTTAATAAATGTGGGGGGCATCGATTTAATTAGAAATTTTCATATGCTCCTTTTATTTCTGCTAGGTCGAAATAGGAGATGGTGGTGATGAAATGAGAGCACATTGTCCCCTTGTCTCCCTATCTCTTGGTGACTGCCGTGTGTTCATGGGGCACTGTTGCAGTTTGAGTGCTGTGGTGTGGACAGCTACCTCAACTGGCACCACATTGCGGCCTGGCCAGACGAGAAGCGGGTGCCCCAATCGTGCTGCCTGGAGGAGTTTGTCAATGGCACTGCCTGCGCCACCTCTGCAAACTCTGGTCTCATCCATCAAGGGGTCAGTTTTCACTATTCAAGCTTTGAGGAACTGCAGACTGGCATGAGCACTTGACCCAGTCCTTTGTTCATGACGATGATGATGCAGGGCTGCTACCACAAGCTGCACCTGTGGATCATGAAGCGGCTCTACATTGTGGGCATTGTGTGCATGAGCTTTGCCTTCGTCCAGCTTTTTGGCCTCATCTCAGCCATGCTACTTCTCTGCACCAGTGCCGAGAAGAAGAAGAAGAAACACAACTCGAGGTCAGAACCAGTGTGCACTTGTGGTTAACATAGTGTTCCCTGCTTGTATGTAAGTGTTCTCTCTGCATGTAGTGTTCAAAGTGTAATGTTCACGCACTGAGGGCCTTTTCACATGCAATGCTCTACACTTACAGATATGGGCACATGCACTCAGTTGCACATTGCTGGCCGCTACACCAGAATGAGCCTATAACTTTCGATAGGCCTGAAAAGTTGCCCGGTAGTGACTGAAACATGGCAAATTGAAAGTGAAGCAGTTTACTTCTAAATGCAAGACACGCAAGAGCAGCATGCATTTGCTTCTCACGCACCCTCTGACAGCACTTTAAATCTGAAATAAAATGAAATAAAAATCTGAAATAAAAATGCAGCAGCATGAGGGGTTGCAGCCTCACTGTAGCCAGCCTCTACAGCTTGACTGTCCATCTGAGGTCAGCTCACAAAGGGTGTGGTAGGTCTTGTTTTCAAATGCGGGTTTTCACTTGACACTGATGTGGAGCAGGGAAGTGGCATTAGTTGGTGTTGGCCACTGCATGCTGAAGGTTGTGTGCAGGGAAGCAAGCTTTTAAGCACTAGGTGTCTTGCATCCTCCAGAATTTCAGTGAGCACTTCAAAACAACACTGAACATTCAAATAATTTGTCTCCCTGCTCGCCAGTAATGGTCACTTGAGTTGCCATTTGTTATCTGACTGAACTGCAGTGCTGTTGTATGCATTTATTACAGTGCCTTGTATTCTGAGCCTCAGCTATGTCGAAGTACCTTATGGTTTTTACTTGTTCTTTGTAGTGCACTCAGGAGTGCATATCTTTGCTCGCACTATTTACTGATGAGTGTGCATTTGTCTTAACTCTAACACCCAGGCAACTGTGATTTTTGTCACAACTTTGTTTACCTTTCGATGGTTTTTCTGTTTATATGCTTCCAAGGGCTGGCAGCCTCAATTTGCACATGTCCATGATATTTAGTGAAGCTGTGTTTTCAAGGCCACCATTGCAAAGAAAACCTTGACCTTCAGATTTGGCTGTAATTGGTCTTAGAATCTGAATGATTCGTTGGTCATTAAATGGGCTTTAGCTTGCAATAAAGTAAAACCTCATTAAAATATACCCC
The DNA here is from genome assembly GCF_055883805.1 of Amblyomma maculatum. Classification (NCBI taxonomy): domain Eukaryota; kingdom Metazoa; phylum Arthropoda; class Arachnida; order Ixodida; family Ixodidae; genus Amblyomma; species Amblyomma maculatum. The sequence continues at coordinate 136,669,796 of NC_139347.1, forward strand.
CTTGAACGGTAGCTTCAGTTTAAGAGTAGTAAATTCAAATCCCCGACTGGGTGCCCATTGAACAGAATGCATTTTGTGTCTGGCTAAACCATACCATCTTACTGCATATGTATCTGTTAACACATATGTACTGTTTCATTTTTTCGTTATACTCACGTGCTGCGGAGTTACGGTAATTATGATGGCCAGGCATGCACATAGCGAATATCAGTGAATTGTAGCCAAGTAGAGGTCCTAACTGCTGATGCCGATAAGAATCCAGACCTGTGAGAGCATAGCCTTTCCTGCGATGGTATTGGTCTATGCATCTCCCTTTGTTTTGTTGATGCCAGTCTGTGTAGCAAGTCCGAGGTTAATGCCATGCCTAAGCTGAGGCAAAAATACCATTTTATTAGCATAAAAGAAAAGCTGAAGATATCTCGTGGTATCAGTGCAACACAAACATATCGGCGCCAGCACAGGAGCGAGATTTGCCACTGACAATTGTGCGTGACATTTATAACGCCAGAGAAAAGTTGTTCAGTAGTGCTGCTGCAACAGCAAAAAGATGTCGGGTGAGAGGTTTGACATTTCTGGATGTGGAGGAGACTCTGGTGCAGTGGCTGAAGGTAGATCGCTCGAAAAGGCTGCCTTTACGTGAACCCCTCCTTGTTGAGAAGGCGCTGGCTTCTGCCTTGCAGCTGAACCATGACCACTTTGTGTGCAGTTATAGCTGGCTGGCGAGGTTTTAAGCAAGGCATGTAATCGGCGTAAGGATCGTGGCAAGAAAATGTTCCACAGCCGACGTGGATCGTGCAAAAGTGAAGAAGAATGGTCAGTCGAGGCAAGTTTTAACGAAATACGTGCTTGAAGATCTTTTCAACATGGACGAGTCTGCACTGTTTTTCAAGCTCCTACCAGACAGAATGCTTGTGTACAAAGGAGAGTCATGCACTGTGTTTGGAGTAGTCATGTCCAGAACTTAAAGCTGGCCACTTCTTGTGATTGGGAAGTTGGCCTTGCTAAGATGCTTTAAAAGCGCCCAACTGCCATCGGTCATTGTCTACAGAAGAAACGTGAAAGCATGAATGACAGGGAGCTCTTTGAGGAGTATCTTTGCTTCACTGACTAGCATTTTGCAGTAATGGAAAGAAACATAGTGATCATCCACAACAGTGCATTGGTGCAAATCGCGCTAAATAGCCTTAAAGCTGTGAGGTTAGTATTTTTGCTGCTGAACACTGCAGCGATTACCCTGCACTTAGATCAAGCTGTCATTCGAGCTTTGAAGCAGATCTAAGGGAAATCTGCGCAGAGTTTTTCTAGCTCTTGAATGTGGCGTCGACCTGTTGGATGCAATTCACTCATTAGAGTAGTTGTGGCATCAGTTTGAGCCTGTGACTGTAGAACTGCTTAAAGCACACTGGCTTCTCGGTGTGCACGGGTGACGTGGTTGTGAGCAACAACCAGGCTTGTTGCAGCCTTCTCGCTGAAGCGCTGGAGTAGCAAGACACTTCTCACTGGGCTGCTTAGTTTTACATGGACAAAGGAACTGGACAAACGCTGAGGTTAAGCGCAATCTATCAACTGAAGTTTTATTTCTTAGAAAAGGAAAAAGGAAACACAAGCACACGACATAATCTGAGGATGGTGAATACACATAAATCATAACAGTGCACTGTAACAGCAAGAACAACTAAGGAATGAAACCATGAAAATGTGAAAAATAAACACCTTTTCTAAGCCCGGGATGAAATCGCACACAACCCCCCCCCCCCCCCCTGCGCATCGAACAGACGCACGGGTGACCTCATGCAAGTATTTTGTCTCTTCTCAAAATATCCATTTCCCGGCGGGAAGGAGCTACGGAAGGAGCGCTAACGTAATCGCCTTCTTTGCCAGAAACCATCCAAAAGGCCTCAACTACCTCACGCTTTTTCTTTTCTGTTGCCCGCGCCAAAATAACAGTGTTTTGGAAATATGGGCTGCATTCGTGTTTCAGGCAATGGTTCGCCAAGTTTTCTGCACGCTGCAGGGAACGACATTTCCTGCTATGCTCCAAAAGCCTTTCATTCAGGCATCGCCCAGTTTGCCCCACGTAGCACTTGCCGCAAGAGAGGGGAATTTTGTAAACCACCCCCTTAGAGCATGGAACAAAAGGCGAAACATGCTTGACCCCACACGCACTTTTCTCATCTGCAGATTCTTCCTGGTTAACTTTTTTGCAGATCCCTTTAAACTTTAAAGGAGCTGAAAAAACAACCTTCACATCAAACCTCTGCCCAATCTTCTTCAGCCGGTGCGAAATGCCGTGCACATAAGGAAGGACCGCGAAAGGCTTGTTTTCATCACTTTGCTTCGGAGGCGAAAGCTCTTGGTGTATTCTTAAGTTCCTTAGGCAAGTTTCAGCAACGCCAATTAGAAGCCTTAAGGGGTATCCAGAAGATCCAAGCCAGCCCATTTGGATAAGCAAGCTATCTTCCATTTTATGGTCACATGATTTAGTGAGGGCCTGCTTCACGCAGGACAGCGCGATGCCTCTTTTTACTAGCTTGGTGTGCCCGGATGCAAAAGAAAGTATGCCCTTATCTCCTCTTGTTTTATAAAACCAACACGTGTGGTCGCTTGAGAACACCAGACTGATATCCAGAAATTGGAGCTGGAAATCTGAGGGGCATTCTGACGTGAATTGGAGCCCATGATGTGCACACAGGAATAGTGATAAGATATCTTCAGTTCTGGTCTCTGAGTACAAATCATATGGCAGGCAAATGAGGAAATCGTCGACATACCTAAATGACCCTGTAACACGCAACTCGGTTAGCTTCGGATGCAGCTTGCGGTTGCCTCTGGCCAAGTACAAATCACTCAATATGGGTGCAATACATGAGCCTATGCAAATTCTATCCTTTTGGGAGAGAACCATACCCTCAAACAAGAAGAGACAAAATACTTGCATGAGGTCACCCGCGTGCCTGTTCGATGCGCAGGGGGGGAGGGGGTTGAGTGCGATTTCATCCCGGGCTTAGACAAGGTGTTTATTCTTCACATTTTCATGGTTTCATTCCTTAGTTGTTCTTGCTGTTACAGTGCACTGTTATGATTTGTGTGTATTCACCATCCTCAGATTACGTCGTGTGCTTGTGTTTCCTTTTTCCTTTTCTAAGAAATAAAACTTCAGTTGGTAGATTGCGCTTAACCTCAGCATTTGTCCAGTTCCTTTGTCCGTGTAAAACTAAGCAGCGCAGCATTTGTGAGAAGATGTTCCAACTAGCTCAATCTCAAGCACTTCCTAGCAGATTCCGGTTCCGCCTTGCGTGGAGTGCGGACGCGCTTCACGTCGGCTCCGTGCGAAGACGGCGAAATTCGCCAGTAGCCCGAACCAGTGGCCTATTTTTCACCAACAAGAGCCCTGTGAAGGTGAGCGCCACGCCCATACCAATTTTCGGCCCGATCTGGCCAGTTTTCGGGCCCCCACGGCCCATTTCGCCTTGAGCCACCGCGTCGCCCGAGCTAGGCCTCGCTCCGCTGGGAGCTAGGCCTACTCCGAACGCGACCTCCAAGTACAAAGCCATCATGAAGGTGCAAGTGCCAGGCGAAGCTATTGACCCTCGGGACTTCAATCCGCGGGACTGGACTCACATCCTCAGCGTTCCCGCCCGCACCCAGGAGCAACAGCAGATTCACCAGATCTCCGCTATGCAGACCGATCAGGCAGACAAGCCTACCACAGACGCTAGAGCGGCATCATCTTCCACCCCAAATACTAACAAGGCCCAGGCATCCGAGCAGCTGCGCGCCGCCCGCACTGCCGCACAAAGGTCACGACAGCAGCCGCCACTACCGATTGAAGATTACAAGGTGATTTTCCGATCCCGTGGAGGGCTTCACCTCACCTCAGTACCGCCACGACAGCTGCGCGTCTCAATCTTGAACGCCACCGCTTCACTCGAGGAGCCCACCCGCACCCAGCTGCGTGTTCATCCCACCAATAACACGTGTACAATGAGCACGCCACACCAGAACGACGCACTTATGCTGGTACAAATCACCAAAATTCATTACCAAGACACCGACTACGCCGTAGCAGCCTACATCGCTCCCCCGGACGGCGCGGTGAGAGGAGTAATCTCGAACGCTTACTGGAATGAAACCCCCAGGGAGCTACTGGAGGATCTCGTGAACAGCAATCCCCGTGCCCCAATAGTGGACGCTCGACGCATGGGTGCCACTCGATCAATATTAATTACTTTTAGAGAAGGACCGGTTCCTCGCACAGTTCTTTACGGCGGGGGACTCCACAGGTGCACCCCTTACAGAGGCCACATGGACGCTTGTATCAACTGCAGACAGCCAGGCCACAGGACAGATGTGTGCACGCTGCCACGTACGAATAACTGCCCGAGGTGTGGGAAACCACATCCCAAAGAGACTATTCCTTCCTGCACTCCGGAATGTATTTTATGCGGAGAAGCGCACATGACGGGTACGGGGAGATGCAAGGCTAAAGGGCGAAGACCTGCAACCAACCCTGCAGCTCAACACCTCTCTCGTAAGGACAAGCCGCCCGGAGACGCTACTCGGAAGATAGCACTCAACGCCACTCGATCCACGTCGCTTCGCAAAGGAGAACGCGCAAAGGACCCACAAAAGATGTCATGGGCCGACCGAGCAGCTGAAGGCATCTCTGAACAAACCCCGCCAACCCAGCCACATCAGGAAGAATCACGCGACAAGGAGCTCAGGGCCCTGCGGGAAGAGGTAAGCCGCCTTTCCTCCCTTATACAGACCCCACACCAACCCTCCTCATCCACCCTCCCTTCCCAAGCTGTACCTCCCGCCTTTTCTCCAACATCCCCAGCCACGCAACCACCGCCCAAAAAGAAACGTACGTCAGAACCCCCACCTGTCACACATGATGCTCTTGAGCAAGTTGAGGCAAAATTTGAATCAAAGCTAAAGGCTTTAGAAGCCCGGATAGATTCCAAAATCGACTCCCTCTTCACCCAACTCGAGAACAAAATTGACTCGATGTTCTCACGCTTGGTTCATACACTCGACATGAGAATGACCAGCATAGACACCCGAATTCAAACCTTAGAGCACACACAAACCGTTATCCTGAAGCACATCAATCTCCAACTACCTCCTCTTCATCCCTCGCAACCACCACCCTCTTCAACGCCTAGTGCACTTGGCTCCCAATCTCTCCACTATGGCGGGGCAGCAACTTAATTTACCCATTCTCCAGTGGAATTGCCGCGGCTTCCGGGGCAAGCGTGCGCCTTTCCAATTACTCATTCCCATCCTCACCCCGCCGCCCCAAATCATTCTTCTCCAGGATACGGCCACTAGAGCATCACTGTCTAGTTTTATGCCCCACCACTCAGATACCACGGACAAACCCAGGGTGTCCACTCTTATTCACCGTTCAATCACCCACCAAACACACACTATTACGTCAGAGACACCCTGCATTATCACGGAAATAATGCATCACCCACACACAGTGCCCTCCATCTTCATTGCCAATATATACCACCCCCCATCTCATCCAATGTCTTCCCTGGTGACGCTCTTGCGGGACCTCCACCGACTCGCTGGCAAGCACCCTCTCCTCATCGGAGGGGACTTCAACTGCCAACACACCGACTGAGGGTACAGTTACACTACGGGCCGTGGTCGATGTCTCTGGTCCTTAGTCCAGGAGCTGCGCCTAACTACACACAACAATTTCCACACACCCACGCGGATCGGCACCAGCGTCAGCATGGACACCAGTCCGGACCTGACGCTAAGTCGCTTCCTCGATGGCGTCACCTGGGCAAGAACACAACACACACTGGGAAGCGATCACTACATCATTAACATCTCGCTCCCCTTTAAACAATCCCGCCACACACATATCACCCACAAACTGGTGAACTGGGACGCCATCCGCGCATTGCGGAAGGACGACACAAACACAACTATCACGGACATCGACGAGTGGGTAGAATCACTTATGACCGATGTCCAACACAATACCCGGCTAATTACAACCACACAAGACACCCCCACTCTAGATTCCTGCCTCGCCCACCTCTGGGAGGCGTACCACAGCTTACTCGAGCGTTGGAAACGCAACAAGTTAAATAGAACGCTTAAAAAGCGACTGGCTGGACTGCAGACGCAGATACAACAACACGCAGAGGAGGTCTGCCGGTGTAATTGGAGGCAAGTTTGCGACGGACTCGCCGAAAAACTGTCCACCAAGCGAGCTTGGCAACTTCTGAGACATCTCATAGATCCAACACAGTCCAAATCCGCTACACAACACCATGTTACACGCCTCTTACACACACACAATAGCGACCCGGACGCTCTCATTGACACACTTCAGCGAACATGCACCTCACCCGGCACATCCGACTCCATGCCCCCCTACTCAGGAAAACCTAACCCGGAATTAGACGCTGATATTTCGGAAACGGAGGTAAGAGCGGCCCTTCTGACGCTCCGCACAAATTCAGCATCGGGACTGGACAAAATCTCCAATTCTATACTCCGCAATCTTGATGACAAATCAATCACACAGATTACAGATTACTTCAACAAATGCTGGTCGGAGGGCACCCTCCCACAGTCCTGGCGACACGCCAAGGTAATATTTATACCAAAACCGAACAAGCCTCTTAAACTAGAAAACCTGCGACCAATCTCGCTCACCTCGTGTCTCGGGAAACTTTTCGAGCACGTGGCACTTGCGAGATTGACACTTCACATGGCGGACAACGACCTTTACCCACACAGCATGGTGGGATTCCGCCCCCATCTCTCCGCTCAGGACGCCATGCTGCAGCTCACCCACGACATCTTCGACCCGGCTGTCCCGGGCCACACAAAGGCAGTCCTGGCTTTGGATCTGTCCAAAGCTTTTGATCGCGTCGAACATCAGGCGATCATGACTGCTCTTTCTCCTCTGAACATAGGTGTACGGATGTACACTTATGTCCGGGCTTTTTTAACGGACCGCATGGCTGAGGTTCATTTCGGCCCCCTTACCTCCCAACCCTACACCCTCAGGAGCGTCGGTACTCCACAGGGATCCGTCCTCTCTCCTTTCCTATTCAACGCCACGCTCATTCCACTCGCCCGGAAACTGTCCACGATACCTCATCTTAGACATACCCTTTATGCGGACGACATCACACTGTGGACCACACACGGTAGTGATGGCGACATAGAGGGTACCTTGCAAAGTGCCGCATCCCTCACACAAGAACACGCCCAGAGCATCGGACTCTCATGCTCCCCACAGAAGTCTGAGCTACTTATACTTCGACCCACGACCCGCGGATGCCCCACCACACCGATTGTTATCGAAGTCGATGGCCGTCCCGTCCCAGAGGTGAATACGCTCCGGGTTCTGGGACTTCACATCCAGAACAACGGCAAAAACACATTAACTCTCAAGAAACTAAAGCGGGTGACAGGCGCGATATCGCACCTCATCCGACGAGTTTCGGGCCATCACAGAGGCATGAAGGAGAACGACCTATGTCGTCTAATTCACGCCTTCGTCCTCAGCCGTTTTTTATACACAGTCCCCTATCTCCGACTCAACAGGCAGGAAACGGACGCCTTGGACGTCATGTTGCGCACGGCGTTCAAGACGGCCCTACATCTCCCAATTAATACTTCCACAGAACGCCTTCTACAGCTTGGCCTCCACAACACAGTTGGGGAGCTTGTGGAGGCCCATCGCCAAGCCCAATACTTGCGTCTCACCAAGACCTCCACCGGTCGCCATATCCTGGAGACTTTAGACATTCGTGTCCCAGCGAATGACCCTACCCTCCTTCCCATACCTCGCCCCCTACACCAAGACCTTCTCATCAAGCCTCTCCCTCGCAACATGCACCCCCAGTATAACGAGCAACGCCGCCGAGCCCGAGCAGCGGCGCTCCACAAATACTACGGCTCCGAAACGGACGCCGTATGGGTGGACGCCGCATGCACGAATGAGGGAGCGGTATTGGCCGTCACAAATTCCTTCCTGCAGCCTGTTGCGACTGTCCCCCTCCCCTCGGTCACCTCCTCGGAGGCAGCCGAGGAAGCAGCCATCGCCTACGCGCTTGCACACACGGAAGCACGCTACATAATTTCCGACTCGAAAACTGCTCTACTAAATTTTGCGCGTGGTAGAGTTCACATTTCTGCATTCAGCATACTGAACTCGCCCGCCACTAACCCACCCCGCTATGTGGAGCTGATATGGGTGCCTGCGCACTCCGGGAATCCCGGTAACGAGGCCGCCAATGCGTTAGCCCGAGGTTATTTAAACCGGGCGCCGGCGGCCTCCGATCCGGGATTCACGCGTGATCGCATGCACTCCTTCAGTGAGCTAACGCAGGCCTATCGGGCCGAGCGACTACTCTATCCCCCACCTCACCCATCTTTAGACAACTACCACCAGACGCTCTGGCGACGACTACAAACGCGCACCCTCCCGTCTCCTTATAGTGCATCTCGCCACCACCACACCCTCACCAATCCCTCCTGTACCCTTTGTAATAACCCCAACGCCACCCTCGCCCACATCCTGTTCCAATGCCCGGCGGATCCTCCCCCGCGGGGTCTAGAGCACCTTACCACCTGGGAGGACTGGGAGACCCTGCTGCACTCTGAGGACCCGGTTCGGCAGAAGATCGCCACAGACTGGGCTGCCGACGTCATGAACCATAGAAACATGAACGTTTGAGTGTAGTGGGGCCGTGCGGGGGCCCAGGGGCATGCATGCCCCAAACTCCTCTGTTTTAATAAAGTTATTACCACCACCACTTCCTAGCAAGACACTACGAACATGTCGTTCAGCAACTACAGAAGCATTGACATCTAAGCTCATAGTTCTCCACACATGTCCAATGAGCCCATCGATGCCCTCAATGCGGCCTACACGTCGTCTAATATTGAGGACAACAACACAAAGTGACAGCATGGGGGATTTGAGCCCGGCAGTGGCAGAAGCTGCACGTGCCATTAATGTCATATTGGTGTGTGCAGAGCAATGGGGACTGGCTGAAAAGCTGGCCCGTAGTTTATGAGTTCGAGGCCGCCGTTGTCGCTGCTAGGCTGTCATAACGAACTTTAGCAGTACAAAGTAAATAAAGATTTGTTTCTTCCTTCTCTACCTTCATACCAATCTGTGGTTTTAATTTTTTACACGTAAATGGGCAGATTTGTGCCATTTCGTTTTAAGGCTTACTACCGTTTAGTGCATACTTTTCCTGAGCTCCGGCCGGCTATGGTTTAATGAGGCTTTACTGTATAAAAAAGGTGACCACTCTGCGTCTTCATTGCCTTTGATCACACCCACTTATTTGTAGCACCATGGTAGCTTTCTCAGAAAAGTTAAGAGCTGTGAGCAGAAATTGTATGGTAAGGTTTCATGACTCTTTGAAATTAGCCAACAAACGGGTGAATATTTGATGGTTGACATTGTCACACTATGTGTAACGCTGCGGCTGGATGCCCAGAATCGCTTATAAGCCTAAATTTTATTTGCAGATACATCCAGTATGCTGCGATGGTTTGAGCTTGCCCCGTATTGCCTGGGAGACTGGCTTGCTGAGGTAGTGCCGCAGCAGAATGGTGAGAATTTCCCAGCTTCTGTATGTTATTTTCTTGGCATCGTTTATCATGTTTTCTTTGACCATGTGCATATAGATTCCAAGTGCACAGCAGTGTCCATGCAATTCTACACCAGTTCATGCAGTGAATAGTGTTTCCTCAGCTCAGTTCTCTCTTTAGTGCAAGGTCACACAATTGCAAAAGAGCTATATTGAAATTCCAGACAACATGGCTGTGTGGTGGTCATACACAGACAGAGTGCATCTGGCGTGAGTTTTAAACTCACGTAGTCATGTGCATTTAGATGGAAAGAAAAAAAAAACTGTTGGCAAAACATACTGTTACATATTGCAAAACAGCTTATTCAAGCCAGGCTGTGTGGTTCCACAGGCTGTTTCCTGGCATGCACTCACCACAAGGCAAGTGCCCTGCACTGCGTATTATTCTTTTATGGCACATTTTTGATTGTGATGTTTTCACTGCAATGAGGAAGCTTTGTAACCCTGTCACACGGGCACTGTGCAAGGCGGTTGAGTCGAGAGCTTGTCAGATTTTCAGCAGCCATTAGAGCCCGAAAGCGTTCTGCCGCTGCTATGGGGAGAACTCGATTTCAGTCGAAAGAATGTGTTATCTCGCACCGAGGTGTTGCGGTGCCATTAGCGCTGTCTGCAATTTTGCAGACATAAACCCCAAAGAGTCAAAAACAGAATGTTTATTTGTGGCAGTCACATTAATCACTCTTGGAACGAATTCTGCTGGTCTAGAAGAGTTGTATGGGATTCATGCATTTCAAGAAGAGAAGCAAGTATTGATTGTTTTTGTATTGGTAGCAACAGTGGTGCTGAGCTTGCTGTAGTGTTTTGAAACCTAGCCTATCTTTTTCTGCAAAATAAATTTCATGCACTTCACTTTCATAACTTTTCAGTGATTTTACTGCTCTGATTTCATTTCCCAGTGTGTTGCTGCAAGTGCTCTCTGTCTAAGAGGGCATTCTGCTGCTGCCCTTCAAAGTCCTCTGAAATTTAGACAGAGTGCTGAGCTGCTCCATTAGCTCGCTAGACTGTCGACTTGATGGTCATTGAAACAGCGCGTGTGGCAGAACTAAAATGCTTTTGAGCCAAAAGCGGTAGTTGTGACTTGGGTATTATCTACCCCATGACTACAGTGTTCTGCTTGATAGCCTTCAACGCAATACCATAAAAAAAAAAAAAAGGGGAAAGAAAACCGAGAAAGTATTTTTTACTTAAAGTATTGAAGCTTCTTCAGCCAAGTCTGTGACTAACCTTTAATAAAGAGGAGGCATTGAGGACGAACCGAAACATTGATATATTACTGCTTTATAATAGCAAAACAGGCTGCATTCACTGAAAATGGAGCTGTACTTTATGAGCTAGGAAAAGGCCGAAAAAGAAAGCAAAATACAGATGTCAACACCAGTGGCCTTTTTCAAAAGCAGATGTCTGGAACGAGGTTCCATAGCATGAACAACAAAACCACAAACAAAAGTGCTAACCTCCACAAAATACTTTTTTTTTGCAAGTCAGCCAAATAAAAGCATTTAGTGCAAGTTCGAATTTTTATCTTATTCTTTCATTGTGTCCCACTATGGAACCCCATCTGTATTACCAGCTAGCCAAAACCTCGGCTTTCTAAATTATATTTCAGTGATGCTCGCACCAGTCTTTGGTTGGGAATCATTTAGGCCAGGCCACAACGTTGGGCATTTCCAGCCAATGATTGCCAGATTTTTTTTTTATCCTGACGTCAGGAGTTTGAATAAAATGGCGGGAAAAAAAATTCTGACGATGCACTTAAGTGTGCTTACATTCAGTAATGCGAAAGCATTTATGTGTAATCATGTTTTTTTTTAATTTGTTTAATATTGTTAGTTTCTAATATCTCTTATTTTTGGATTAGTTGTATTTTTTAAATGTTTGTATTTTTTGGTTCCTTCAACGCTCTGCAGCTCTCCAACGCTCTCCTGGGCCCCTATTCCGAGTTTGCGTCATTATTAAAAGTGTCGCTATCTCACTGACCTTAAGTCATCTGATTGGTGGAAATGCCGAGACATGATGTTGCCACCTTTTCTGTTTCCGTAGTGGAAACACCTGGTTCCGGCGTTTCGACCATTCAGATGACTTGAGGTCACGTGAGATAGCGACACTTCGATAATGACGCAAACTCGGAATACGGGCCCGGGACAATTATGGACACGTTTGCAAAAAGTCAACACAGAGTAGTGGTTATCACACTCTGCTGGTGCATGCAAGGATGGAGGAGGCAGAGGAAACAACTTTATTTAATGCACTATTAAGCTTTGAGAATGTTTGAGTTTCGACTCCTGGCATGGACCCAATTTTTTTTTTCTTAAGTGTCAGTCCTTGCGGACATGTTCTGATGACCAGCTTTGCTGACACCCTCTGGTGATGCGACCCATGAGGCAAGAAATGCATTCGCATTAATAAAATGCCGCATGTAAGGTACAATTTCTTTATTACTAAACACAACTTTTCTTATCCAACTTCAAATCTGCGCCCACTATTTGCAAAACAAAAGGTGTTACCATATGTAATTATTCTTTAATTGCCAATTTCGAAGCAGGGGCACTTTTTAAATGTGTGATTCGTGAAAGTTTTCATGTGGGAGACATTTCTGCATTGTGAGTTCCTGTTGTGTTTGTTCAGATACTGTGGGCAGTGCAGTATCGTTAAGCCTTGATTAGAAGCCACCTACAATTTGCCATGAGGTTTGTGTGGCTAAGAATGTTCTTGAGAGTGCTTTCCTTTTGCAGGTGGCCATGCCCACACATGTGCAGTGAAAACAAGCTGCAAATTTTCCAGGCCGGTGTTCGGCAGCCGACGTCAACTGCACAAGTGCTGCATGCTTTTTTGCTCACCTTTGGTCTGCGTGTGAATGCAGCGTGGGGCTGACTGCCTACCACGATGACCCAGGGGCAAAATAGCTGTTATAGGGCTGATTTTGCTGAATTCTTATTTGACTTCGTAGCTTTCGTCGTTAGGGCTTTGACAGTCCTGTTTCCCATCGCAAGTGGCTCAACTGTGGTTTCGGCGTAATGCCCTTTTGTCGGCGATGCACGACTGCGCATTGTTGAGTGTGGTGTGTTTTCAGGCATGTGTGTGTGTGTGCTTTCAAACTTTTGATGTGCGTCCATCTCGAGGCCAGGTCCAGCATGCTGTCCTGTCTGCGTGGAGAGAAAATTGTCAAGTGGTTCACGCTGCACATTCGCTACGTGGGAGAAGAGAGCAGTAGTCGCAGTGTGGCAGCTACGAGACTCTCATGGAAAAGTGCACAAGGAACTGATTGCTTTTGTTTTTATCCTCGTTGGGTTGATTGGGAGTCAGGTTCTGTTGTTTTGTGTAAACCAGTGTGAGTAATGTGGGACTGTGTTGCCCGTAGGCTCACACAAGCTCTGGATTCAAAGCCATTTTGGATGTGTCACCAGTTTGGCTCTTCCTCCGCATCATCTTGATGTTGCCTAGAAACGGCTTATTCATTGGTGTGTGTGTGTGTGTGTGTAGTGGCTATGTTGAGTGACCAGGAAGGATACCACACCCTTTTGCACTGTGGGAGTGATGGCAATGATGTCCATGGAATTGGCTCAGGAGGGCCGGCATTTTCTCTTGCCTGGGTGTCCCAATGTTTACTTTTTTTTTTTTTTTTTTCAATAATGCAAAGAAGCTTTGGAGATAACAGAGCAGTTGTCACGGGGACTGTTGGCATTTCCTGGCAGAGTGCGCTTTGCATGATGGAGTAATTCTTGTGTGGCAAACAGCCCTTGAATTTCATTGCCAATGAGATGTGTGTTAACATTAATGCTGAGCCTGCAAAACTGTGTATTTTTCATCTATATTGCTTCTGGCCATATGCAACTAGAGGTGTAGTGCACAACTAGAGAAATATGGATGTGTAAGAGTTAGCTCAAAGGGTATGGCAGTTTGCTTTTATTTTGCAAGCTTTATAGTTTTCAGCAGTTGAAGCCTTTGCTGAAAACCGGTGTGCTAGGATCTTGTGTAATTTTATTTGTTACTGAAATGTTTTTCGTAACTTGTTTTCTTATTGGTGGCTACGGCAAAGGAAGAGTCCCAGCTTTACTGTGAGTGAACAAAAAGCAGTCATCAGCTTCAGCTAGCTTCCATCGCACACTGTTAAGAGTTTGCACTTGTTCACGGCCTTGCAAAAGGTTCCACAAGTGTTGTCATTGTGGTACAGCCACTTTTCTTGAGTAATGTAGCAGATAGAGTTTTTGTACTTTTTTTTTCACGCAGACACCTCATTGCAGTATGTTCCTTGTCTCAGTTTCTCTATTCGATTTATATTTTTCCTTTTTTTTTTCTCAGGCTGAAGTGAAGGGGACAGTACCATGTGCTATTCATCGTAGCTTGGCACTCATTTACAGCTTATTGTTACACATTCCACCGTCATTGTGTGCGTCTACTCTAATGCTGCTTCAGGCCTTGTTAGGTGTGTCGCTGCATTGTCTTTTTGAGAGGGGAACTGGAGCTGTCAGGCTTCGCTTTCTTCTCACAACTGTCTAGGCTAGTCTAATTCAAAATAAGAGTGGTAAGAAACATTCCATTCGCACATAAAACAAAGGTTTGCTGGGCCAGACAAAGTATATATGTATTGATGTATTATCACATGAGGCATGTGTAGTTGCTTTCACTGGGACTTTCTCGTGCAGCTTTCCTCCTCCTTCCCATGTGGTTTTTGTTCTGCCCATCCTACACCAGCGGCAGTGCTTTGGTTGCAGTTAACATGAGCGGTGTAGATGCGAACTCTCTTCAAGTCTTAGTGAAGCTCGAGCTGAGCTGGAGTCATTCATCTCTTCCTTCCGAGGGGGCGGGACAGGCAGCTGTACCTTTATTCCTTTGCTGATCGGTGTATTTTTGATGCACAGTGGCGCCATCTGTTGGGCTTTGAAGGCACTGCACCTATTATACATCTTGACTACTCATACAGTTGCCTTCCCATGAACCTGTAGCTGCATAGTAGGCGTCTGTGGCCCACCTGCCTTGAACGAATGCCTCTGATTTCCCTGCTAGGGCGCATGCATGTAATAACGTAGCCAAGCTGAATCGCCCTTCATTTATTTTGCAGAAGAGAGAAAAATGGATGTTACCCCTAAATGAGAACACAGGCACACTTTTTTTCCTCTTTCATCATGGAAGTCGAGAGCAGAAGCAAATTTTGCCTCTGATAGCATGATAGCATTACTAGAGAGTGACAGCTGTGGGAACATCCATAGGCTTGGTGAAAAAGTGGCTGCATGCAGCACTGTCTGTGCTTTTGTTGACAACGCTTTACTCAAGCGTAGTAGGAACCTTTCATACCTCGCATCTATGTGTTTTACAGTGCTAGCACAGGTGACCAAACTGATGTAACTGTGCACAATGTCTCGCGGCCAGCAAGATGTGTATGTTGTTGTAAGTGTCGCACTTTTAGTCACTCTGGACACTTCCTCCATATAGAACGCACATAGCAAGACTATATTTACTGTTTAAAGAAGCATGGTAATGCATTTTATTTATGAGACAAATAACGTTGAATGTGAATTCATATCTATATTTATGACTTTTTATCGTGTGCGCACAAAATACTATAGTGCACAAGTTTTGCAAGAAGTTCAGGCCTCAAGCAGCATATCATGTCTCATACAAGTGACAGCTAAAGTTCTTCAGGCATGGAGTACCAGCTTCATTTCTTTGTTTCTTTGTGCACTGCAACTTTGTTGTTGTCACCTTTTCGAGTAGCTTGAGCAGCATTTTCATTTGCTGTGCTTTCCATCTAGGTAGGAATAATGAAGGGGCCTGGTTGAGTGCAGTCATTTTCTTCTTCACACTCTGCACAGCTTGCCATGAATCTGCTTGTAGCGTACCTTAGCATGTGAAATGTGCCTCAGAAATGGTGTCTTGACTTCTGTGCCTGCCACGAGCTAGAATGCAACGACGCCAAATGTCCGCACTGCGGTTCCTTGGAAGACTGGCCTTCTTTTCTTCTTCTGCCGTTCACTGTCTTCTGGCCATGCCGTTTTTTTAGCCGCCAATGTTTGAAGTCCACTGAATTGTGGTGGCACTTGGAATATGCTGATGTGTGCCATCCGTATTGTCCGAAGCACTCTTTAGAAGATGCTGAAGTGCATTTAAGTTGCGGCTGCGTCTCTAGAAGGAAAAAAAGAAAGAAAGTCATGGAGATATTCATTGGCAGGTTTATAGGCAACCCTTGGAAATGGCAGCTGAGGGCCAGGCCTGTCTTCACAGTGTATTTCTCGAGCTTTATTTGTACCCTGCTGAAAATTCCTTTCTTACAGACCCCGCTCTAAAATTTTCCCCATTAGGCATTTTATTATGCAAATACTTTTTCCCTCATAATTTAAGTAACTGTTGATTTGTGAATATTTTGGTGGAGCTGGATTGAGGTTACTGACGTAATTAGCAGCCCGTGCTGTTTGCTGATCCATTGCAGCAATGCGAAGCCAACCATACAGCATGTTTTACCTCTAAGCTAGCCAAAACTTGCCCGTTAGAGTTTTCGTAACAATGTCGCTGACGATGTCACAAGTTATGTGAAAGAGTACAAAATAGAAACAGTCAGTTTGTGGGTGTTCCCTTTCTTTTTTTCACGAACGAAATGCACCTTGACGTAACTAGAAAACTGTGAACACAAAGCTTAAGTTTGCGGAAGGAAATAAACCGGGCACAAAATCATCTCTGTTGCCGCTCTAAATATGTACTAGTCTCCTGAGAAAACTGTTTTGCATATCAAAAGCAGCCTCGCATCTTCTCTTCACTTGGTCCAGAATGTTAGCACATATCGCATGGTCCACCAGGCCTTCATGTAAAGTATAAATTGTTATCTTACTTGATGACATTGGTTTGTGCAGTTCTTGATACATATTATTTACTCAGTTAGACTGCGTGAATGTAAACATGCATGGCTTAATTGAGTTTTACAACACGTATGCATGTTAGGACTTCTTTATTGCATTTGCTGCTGGGATGGCCAATTTTCGGAATAGTAACGACAGTGCAGCACTGTATGCAGTGCCTTTTTCTGAGCATGTGATGTCAGTTAGACTCTTGAGCAAATAGCACTAAAACAGCTCCAGAAAAATGGAATTCATGTTAGCGTGAACAAGAGCAGCTTTTACTAAGGAACCGCATTTTCACACTGCCTTTTTATTCAAATGCCATATTTAGAAAAAAAGATCGCAACAGCCTGAATGTGAGCACGCATTATGATGCCGTTGTGCTTCGTATTAAATAGCTAAAGCAAGCTTAACGTTGAAAGATGTGGATTGCAATGCAGTGACAAGATTCACCAATTGTCACCTCACCAAACATTTCTGTACCTGGTGGATTTGGTCAAAAGCCTCTTCTCCGTAAACACCAGGGGTGTGATATGACTAGCAAGTACATCTAATAGTTTAGTTCTTTGTTATCTCTGCCTGTTTTAGCCATTCAGCACGTGTTCCCTGATTTTGCCATACTAATAAGCTCAGCACCTGTGAGACCAAAACCATATGCGTATGTGCGGCTCGTCGTCACTGCCAGGAATTGCCTTTGCTGTCTTCTTGGCCCCACAAACATAAAAAGAAAAGCACTGGACATCATGGTGCACGTGGCATGGTGTTAAAGCATGCTTTGTATGCAAGGAGCAGTGCAGCTCCCTTTTGCGAAGACACTGCCACTCTGGCTTCAGCTGTCTCCTTTCTACCGTACCTTTTGAGAGCTTCTGTGAGCATTGCTGGCTGTAAACGATGGCTAGAGATGCATCTGGAGCCATGCGCATAATTTCACTATGTCCAGCAGCTTTTGGTCAAGAGTAGTGGCACTAAATAGTTTTGAGCTGTCCAGGAAAATGTAATAGTTAGTCTCCCACGTTTGCTCGAATGAAAGGAAAAAAAAAAAAAGAGGAAATGGGTATGGCCTCCTTACTGACAGGAATTCATTTGCTGCTTAAGTATATGTAGTCCCTTTGAAGCTTGGTTTAAGAGCCAACCGTAAAGTCACTATGCACTGCCTGTTTGCTAGTGTGGTGGGAAGTGCACTTGCCACGTATGGCCTGCCCAAGAAAGTGTGTGTTGTGGGCGGTTTGTTGTGCTGTGTGCTGCGTAATGTGGCAGCTGTGCCTATTGTCATAGAAATATGTACTCTGTGCTTTTGGCAGAAAAAGGCCTAGTCGTAGCAGGGCAGCCCAATGTCCCCCCAACACGCGAGCTGGCCGCGACCTCATTGGCTGGGTGATCTACAGAAAAGACCGTGGTTTAGCCTGATTTCTTTTGACTGCTGGTCAGCTTTTGCCCTCAAAGGTGTACCTGTCAGCTCTGTCCTTTCATTTGCCACATGCAGCAGAGCTACTGATGGCATGTTGGTGTAGTGTATTGAGACTGTGGCACCAGCAGCGACGTGATTATGTGGACTTGATTTTTATAGCACTGAAGAAACACTCCAGGAAAGAAAGACAAAAAAAGTACAGAAGCGCATCTGTCCTTTTGTGTCTTTTTTCCTGTGGTGTTTCTTCAGCGCTATAAAAATCAAGATCATGTACCAACTAATCTGTCAAAATGTCCTTCTGCAGATTATGTGGACTGCTTGCTTGCTTTCGAAAGTGCTCTTTGTGTTTTCTCCTTGACTGAGCAAAGGGTATCTATTGCAGCTTCACAAAATTGAGAGGGCACTCTGTCAATGTGCGTCTTCGGCAGCCAACTAGCGTTCAACATAAAACTGTCTAGCATGCCGGCTTTTCACTTTTGTACGTGCAGAGCTGCTATTATCGCTGTTGTGTATTCAGCAACCACTCTTCATTTGTAAACTGCCTTCTCTCCAAAGGGGTCTTGCGTGTCGTATGCACTCATGGGCTAGCTGGGCATAGAACTAGCAGCTGTAGACAACGATGTCCTGTATCAATGTGCACCTTTGTCAAAGTCATGTAATTTTTTGATGGACAGCAAACAATTCAAAGTGTGTGCACCTTTATGGACCACTTGCACGCTTTTTGTATGTGTTGCGCACAATGTGTTCGCACACTGAGCTCGCTCAGAGGTGAGTGTTCATGAAACTGCATGTTTTTTCGACTATGCATTGAGTACAAGCCTAGTGGTAGGTATTGTGTGGAGCTCAAATTTGCACACCGAGCCCCTGTTCCTGTCTTTTTAAGGATACTGTGTGCCTGTTCTGGCGAGGACAGGAGAACATATATTGAGGCATGAATGTGGAGCTTTTTCTACGCAGAATATTTCTTCGTTACTTTGCTCTTGTCTGACTTCCATGATGGCTGTTTCTGGGTGGACCGGAAAAGGTTTCTCATATCAGCATTTAGAAAGCGCTGTTTCGTCCACACTGTGTGGTGTTGCTTCGAGTTGAACATTCCAAAGGGAACATTAATGGAGCTAGCAAAGCAGGTTTTGTTGGTTTTAATATATTTTGCCTTTTCTTATTTTGGTGGGGGGGAGTGGGGGGTGCTATAAGTGACAGATATTTAACGAAGTTTTATAAAGCTTGTGGCAAAAGAAAGAAATGTTTGCCAGAAAGATAGCCATTGTATTTTTGATACAGCTTTCAAAGGCTCGTTATGACATTGTGGAGCATTCCACAGAAGAGTTGCTGTACTGGCCACGGCTGCAGATAGAGCTTGTTTTGATTCTTTCTCTTAGGATTTTTTTTTGTTTTGCATCTTCTCTTCCAACATATGCCAAACTGCGCAAACATGAAACGACGTATTGTTCCTTTTACATGTGAATCAATAGTACAACAGGCCATTAAGAATTTGTTTGTCAGGCATGTCGTCTGATTGTAGCTTGGCATATGGTCGTTGTGGAACTTGAGCACAGCTGAGGTACCTGCCTCACATGTACCTATACATGTTCACATCATGTGAACTGCAGGCATATCCCGATGATATATACCCCACGCAAAGTTGTAAAGTACAAATTGCCCTCTTTCCTTCTTTATATGTCAGATATATAAATATATGCAGATTATATACACATATATATACACACATTATAGATATAAATATATATATATATATATGGTTGTTGAAGTGATTAGGAAAAAGAAAGTGTGACTAACTGTGCATGTGATTGCTTTGTGTGTATATATATATATATATATATATAGGTATAGAATGTCATAAGCTGTATTCTAGAAAATGGAAAGGGTGAAATAAATGCTGTCTGTAGATGCGTGCATCTTGTCTCTCTTGAGAACTTTGTTCCATGTGGCTATTGTTCTTTGAATGTCAACACTCATTGGTGTTACTGCATTATTGTTTTCTTCAAACAGTGTGCCTGTTCTAGGGATAATTGAAGCCGATTTATGATTAGGCAGCATCACGCCTACCTCACATGGGTCACGAGCACGTCAGGATATTGTATGATGAGTGTACATGAGCTGCTTTAAAAGTAGTAACTGCATTGTATCCTCCACTGTGTGCTCAGCGGGGTATATTCTTTAGTATACGACAAAGATACTTCTCTGTGAGAAGGCCTCCTGGGTAAAAACATTTATTTTGGGTGCTCTGCTGAATTGTATGCTGATATATCAGCTGAGAGAAACAGCAAGCCAATTCATGCTGATAGAGATATTAGGTACTAGTTGCGTGACCTTGTCAAAACCTGTTAGGGCGGTACACTGGCTTTGGCATTCAGCTGTTGATTTGAAAGAAGACCCGAGCATTAACTGTCAGTATATAGGATGCAGCAGCCATTTGAAAACAGATGTGCAGAAGCAGAGATATATAGACACTGGAGATGGACTGTTTACGATTGTTTAACATTTTGTACAAGAGGCCATACATAAAATGGACTGATCATCCAATGAAACTGCTTTTGGCAGCAATGACAGCCTCTACACGCTGTTGGAAATTATTACAGGCAGTAGTAAGATGCACCTTGGCAATTTTTGCCATTGCATCAACATCTCTAAGCTGCAATAATGCTGTGTGGGCACCTACACTCCTTTAAAACTCGCCTCGTACGTCCACTGAATCAACATGTGGGGAACTGGGAGGCCACATTTTTAAACATGGTCGTGGACATTTTTAGTCATCTATTCTTGAGTTGTATGGGCTTTATGGGATGTTGCAGTGTCAATCTGAAAAACACACAGCTTTCTCATGCTACAGCAGTAATCTAAGAATTCATAAAGGTGTTCAATACCTCAGCTCGGGCAATTGCATTGGCCCTGACACCTTAAAAAAAAAAAAAAAATGTGAAGACATCAAGTCCATACACTGCTCATGACCCCGAGAACTGTCAATGAAGCTGAAAAACTGTGTATGATAGCTGTAACAGCCTCAGGATCTTGAGCCACGTATTGTTTTTCGGTTTCGATATACGAGAGATGGCTGTGACATCACAATCATGTTTTTATGCGCGCCATGAAAAAACAGCGATATAATCGCTCATTCTTCCCTTCTAACGATTCCTGTCCTTGAAACAGGCTGGCTTTATTATTGTAGTGAATTGAAATGACACAGCACTGATTATATCGCTGTGTTTGCATCCCTCACGTGACTTAGACTTGACTGTGACGTCACAGCCATAGCTCGGCTGTTGAAACCGAAACAGGTGAGAAACGAAATTCGATTATAAATTACTCAGTAGTCTTATTCGAATGTGACGTGGTGATCCGTGTACAGTAAAGCCCTAGGCATCATTATGATAAAACACTAATACAAAAAGTAGGCGAGGACATGAATGAAAGCATGAAAATGAGCCTGTCAAGAGATGGCCCACACGCAAGTGTATGGAATGCATCGTGGTCGCTGAAGAAGCAAGGACACCCATTTCGGACTGTGCAAGCCTGATGCAGAAATGAGTGGTGGAGGTAGGCTGTTTGCTCAGCTATTTTATGCAAAAACTCATATAGAGCCCGTTCACACTTGCGCCTGTTGCAAAAGGTCGCATTTGTTAACTTTACAGCCTTGCAACTGCTGCTCGCAAACCGCGGTAACCAATCAGAGGCGCAATTGAAGCAAACAAAAATTAGTTTTACTACTGTTGGTGCTGTACTAGCTGCTGTAGCATGGTAGAATTGCTGTAGCACACAATCACGTCACAAAAGTGACGTTTGTATTATTACGTCACTTATACGTGTCTTGCCGATGTCTCAATTTTTGTTTTTTCATTCTAATCGGAGGGAGTGAGAGGACTGGTACTCAAGATCACGGTGCTCAGGATATTTGCAGCCCAGCATATGGTACCTTGCACGTTTTCCATTACACTGAATACAGCAAACACACAATCCCTGCAGCGCGTTGAAAGCAGACTCACGACTCTGCGTCGCTAATGTATTCTATAGCTATAACCGTGCTCATAAAAAAGTGAAAAATTGCGAACGCACAGAATCGGCGCTCACTCTACGTCACCGCGCGAACTTTTTCAGGAACCTTAACCCTATTTGTAATTTGTGCAGTCTTGACCAGCGGGCTGGCGCCGCTGTCAATCATCACCGGTCACTATCATCATCATTGCCGTTGTGGAGGGAGAACCGAGTTCGTGCTGGCTGTTGGGCTGTCATGCCATAGAGAAAGAGATTGGTAAAGAGCGGTCACTCGGCGAAAACTGGCCCCAGGAGATGACGCGCGACTTTTTTGCGCTGCCGCCGATTGATGGATGGCGGCACCAACGTGCGCATGCGCGGACGCGCGCGCGACGGCACTCGCTGCAGCGGTAGTCCGCCGGAGCAGACGACAAGAAGTTGTCAAAGGGAGCGGTTGTGTGCTCGTGCCTCGCCGCGCTTGTGCGGCACACACCTCTCGTGGACTGCTGCGCAGAACGACAGCGGTTGGAAACGACGGCAAGGTGAGCAACGTTTTTTGCTTAACTACGCTGCATTTCAAGCAGTTTACGCTGACCATGCCGGCCGGTGCCAATAAGTTTCGCAGCTCGTGAACAGGCGCGCCGGCTGTTCAGACGCAGTTCATTACGCCGTAACTCTGGCGGTTCCCAACCACGGCGAGGTGTAATATGTTGTGTTTCCGGGAAGCAGCTTCATTTCGAACAGTTTAGCTCGTCACGCTTGACAAAGTGGCATGTGAATGCACCAAGGCACGCCGTTGCGCCAAAATGGCGTGTTCGCCGGCCGGTGCGGCCATGCTGACGCAGTTTGCCGAACGGCTATAGTTTTGCTAAGTGTCGCGTTTAGCAGAGCAACGGTAAAGGGAGAAACGTTTCATTCTTGACTTTCTTGTTAAACTACGCAGTATTTCAGGCAGTGTAGCTCAGTGCGGCGGTCTGCGCTTCACAAAGACGCACGTGAAGGGCAGCCAACAGGCATGATAAGGCGCTCGCTAATATGGCTCGCCGGCCGCGATGACATGTGACATGGCGTGAGGTTTTGCGAACGGCTAGTTTTGCGTGGTGTCGCGTTACATGTAACGGGACAACGTTAAAGTGAGAAATGTTTTATTATGCAGCAAGTTTCATTGCTTCAGCTGTTCAGTGCTCTTGAGGAATGTTGTTAGTTTAGTGGCTGTTATTTCACTCACTGTAGAAATGCATTTTCAGATAGGTTAGGTTAGCCTGCATTTCCTGACCTCTACGTTGCAACAGTAGCTTTTGTATCAGTTTTACGAATCACAGCTTTTCTGTTCTGGACCATAACTGCTGCTCACTAAGTCTTCAGTGCGCACCCAAATGCACAGTTGTGTGCGCGGTGCAGTGGCCTTATATTTCATTGCAACCTTCTGCATCATGCTCATTCCTTTTCCAACAGCACTGAATGGACCCACGGACTGCAGCCGAAGCGCGGCAGATGCGACGAGTGAACGGAGTGGCCTTCCCCCAAGCGTCAGTACTTCTCTCTGCCCTGAACAATACAAGTTACCCTTGCTAAGGTAGCCGCGACTGAGACTGTGTAGTTTATGTATAATGCCTGTTTTGTTACATATCATTTGCCATAATTTGGAAATCAACGTTATGCTATTTTTTGTCTCTAAGTGCTGTTTCTCGCCTTGTGCATTTTTATTCTCCTGTATTTTGCACATCGCCTAACGTGTGCCAAGTTTTGTCAATGCATCCGTCTACATCTGTTTCATCTCTTACGTGTTTTATATGCAGCAAAATAAATGTTCACTTCACAAAGCACTTGGCGTCTTTTCTGCAATACTGTTTTGCAAAGGCTGTGGCGCAGCTGCGTTGATGGCCAATTTAGAGAACTAGGAATCTATTTTTCATGTTGTTATGCATGCTGAACATAAACACACTAGCAGACCGTGTAAAACCAAAATAATGCGCCAAAAGGACAGGGAAGAGCGCAGCGCATGCTAGCATTCAAATAACGCGCCTTTCAGCAAGACAGGAAGTAGTTGCCGCCGGCCGCTTGGTGCACTACAGTCAAATGGGCCGCTGGGCCCTATGGGAGTGTCCGCTCTTTACCAATCTCTTTCTCTATGGTCATGCGTCATGCTGCTGTTCTCGCTTTGGTTTTGTAAAACGCTGCAAAAAAAAACAACTAAGAGTCCGTCGCGCCGCTTTCGTTGCCTGACCGGTTGGAAATCGCTTATCTTCGTTATGGATATCAACTGCAACGATACAAGTAAGTCGCAACAATGTCATAAGGGCCCCAACTCGATTCGGCGACAGTCGGCAGAAGTGAACAAGGACCGTTCCAGCCGTGCTTCGAAGGCATCAATGAACGAAGGTGTACCAAAGGCGCGGGGCCCAGCTCAAAAAGGTGCTAGGAAGCCTAAGCTTACAGTCGTAAGCGAAAATGCTACGCTGTCGGGCGCAATCGAGCCCGAGCAAGAAAATTCGCCACTTGAACATGCGCCTCCTGACTGTGGTAAACTGCCGACCATAGCTTCCGTTGCGGCGCCGGTGGCATCCGCGGGTAAGAAGAAACGGGTATCCTTCCAGTCTAACATAGAATGCGGTTCTGGGTACGAGGAGTCGTCATCGAAGGCTGGACAGCCGAGCGAATCTGATTCTGTGGATGATCAACAGCCGCCCAGCGACACGCACCTCCAGAGTCAAACGGCGGGCAGCGGTCGCTCTGCCGCCCGACAGCGTGCTGCAGAGAAGCGGAACGCCATTCGCTGCGACCTGGTCGAACGCAGAAGTCGAAAAAAAGCTGCGGCGACGAGCCCCACGAGCATCGCCGCCACTATCCTGTACCGCCCGGCTGACCGCACTGCTTCATTCCGGCTCCTTCCTCGTCGGGTCATTGTGGAAGCTCTGGAAGAAATGTGCGGAGTCACGGCGGTGCGTGTCAACTTTCAGCGCAATGTGGTTGCCGTCGACGTCGCGGATCGCTCTGACATCAAGACACTGCTAGCCATGGACAGCGTGAACGGCCTTCGCATCGTGGGTCGCGAGTGTGCCGCTCGGCCGGGAGTCAGCTCTGGCGTCATCTACACCGACCTGGAGGGCCGTGGTAAAGAGGACATTGTGTCTTGCCTGCCATTGGTCAACGTTCACCCGTCACGCAGCGGCCGCAGTGCGCTCTTGCGCTTCGACGGGACGCCGCACCCGCCGTACGTGTACTTCGACTGGCTACGCGCAGCCGTGTGCCCCAACAGGCCGCGACCGCTCCAGTGCAATAACTGCGGACGCTTCAACCACGCGGCAGCGTCGTGTCAGCATCCGACGCGTTGCATGCGCTGCGGTAAGAGCGGCGGACACTCGCAGAGCCCGTGCGAAGCGGCTGCCAAGTGCGGCAACTGCAACGGCCCGCACTCGATGACCGATTACTGCTGCCGGGTCTGGAAGCAGGAACGCCGAGTGGAGGCTGCACTAGCGACAGGACAAGTTACATCGCGCCGCGAGGCGCGTGCTGCAGTGCGTGCAGCCTGCAGCGACCTGGAGTCTCGCCGCTCCAAAAAGCGCCGTTGTGCGAAGCAAGCGTTGTTGCTAAAGCAGAAACATGCTGTGCAGCCAGGACAGGTGCAAGTTGCCATAGGTGAAACGAACAAGAAAGCAGAGTTACCAAATGCATTGCCACCATCACCACGCTGCAGCCTGCCTCAGCCCACTGGGGCGCAGCGTGCCAAGGCATCGGAAAAGACAACATCGATCCTGCTGCACAAGAGCAATGGTGCTGGAGATGCTGGCCCAAAGGGGAAACATTCTGGCAATGCACAGGTTTCAGGAAAAGGCACAGTGTCAGGTGCAACTGGTCATGCATTCGGTATGGCATTCAAGCTTCCACCTGGCAGGCAGCATTCCACATCAGCTGAGTGGGCAAGCATTCCGCAAGGCATCCCGTGTCCTGTGACAAAGACAAAGGGAGCTACTTCAAAGACCGCAGCAGCAGCTCCCCACCATGCTCGGAGCGCTGCCAGTGCAGCAGCTAATGGGGTGAGCAGCTGTTCCACTGGCACAAGCACCGAGGTCACTGCAGCACCTCGTGATCAGGAAGAAGCATACTATAGTGTGCTAGCACAGCTGGCCACAGCTCTGCAACGGTACTACAGTCAGCTCTCACCTCCTGTTGCTGAAAGCAGCACCAAGAAGAAGAACGGTGGGAAGAAGAGGTGGTAGTCATCCAAATGGCAGCTGTGTTTTAAGGTGCTGTGATAAGCCATTTGACTGTGACTTGCTTGCTTAACAGTACCAATACTGCCTGTGACTGTGTGGGGTGACTCTACTCAATGCACTGTCGTGCTCAGGTGGGTCACAATAAATTACACAACTTGTTAACAGTTTGGTAGGTTGCATAAATGCAGCTGTTTAGTCTCACTTGTGCCTACCAAATAGTTAGTTGACCGTTTTTTCTTGAGTGGTTGATGGTGTCTGATGCAACTCAAGAAAAAAGCAGCAGATACCCCTCATAGGAGGCCCTCCAACTTATGGTGGAGACAAATTCTTTTGTTTTTGTGGGTAAACTTAGACCTGCTAACCAAGCCTTGCCCTGTGTGGCAGATGAAAGGGGCTTAATCAGATGAAATGTGTCATGAAAATTGGTCAATGCCATTGACAAAAGGCCTACTCTGAGGGGCACCTGCCACTTTTTTCGAGTTTGGTCCAACTATAGTAAGCATAATCACAATGGGAATCAATCTCCATCTGATAAATAATTCATAATTGAATAGCAGCCGTCCATTCGGTGTCTCTCTTGGATTGAGTTGCTTCGCACGGTAAATCCTATTAAAATGACCAGCGTGCAGAAGTTGAATTGTTACAGCTTTTTGTTTATATATTGTCATTGTGGCATTTTATGGAAGTGGAAGGGCTCTAACGAAGTCATAGTTCATCAGAACTGTGATTGCTATATTGCTTTATTTTAGTACCTTGCATACCTATTTCAATTTTTAATCAGTGTTAGGCTGTTGAAAAAAAAGCCATGGATAGATGTGTATCAATCTACTTGCTATCAAGAAGTTACATGTGGGGATCCACGTATTTTCACACTGTTGCAAAGAAAACATGCTACGAAAAGTTTGGTGCTCATACTCATTACAAAACTGATGACGCATTTTAGGTGTTCAATTTCTTTTTAATGTAATGGCAAGTTTGCTGTATAAAGTGCTTTGTTTTATAAATTTTCTCTGAAAGTCCATTGAAAATTTTAGAAAAATTTTTCAGTATGTGCACATATTTTTATTTTTGATATCTCAAGCTGGGGGGGGGTGGGGAATAGATAAAAAAAGCGATCAAAAGTGATTCGCCAACAACTGATATAAATCTCACCTGCCAGACAGTAATTGGACAATGTTAATGCAGACAGTGGCCATTTATATTTGTACGCTGTTATGAAGGAATGTACACCTAGTCAGTATTAGACCCAGCGCATAACGTAGGCCTCCGCCTTGCTTGTGATGCATACAGAACGTCTCCTGTGGATAGCCTCTATGTGGAAACTAACGAGCCTTCACTGAGTGATAGACTAGCTTTACTTACATGCGCATATGTCCTCAGAATAAAGTAAAAAAAAAAAACACCTATGCTATTCAATAGTCACAACTTGCCCCTCCAGAGTCATTTTCACAAATAGTCCTCAGTCAACGAGGCCATTGATAATGCGGTTCAAAGAGATATGTTGCAAACTGCATATTCTGGACACGTTACCAGATATCGCTCAAAACAACAGCCCTCTACTGCCATGATACAATCTTCGCATAATCTGTAATCTCACTCACACAGTTTCCAAAGACTAAAACCCCACAAGAGCACATTATTCAGGAATTCCTTCAGGAGGACTACAGAAGCTTCACAGAGTTTTATACCGATGGATCGAAAACAGCTGCGTACACGGGAAGTGCAGTTGTGCGAGGAGATTCCGAGGAAGTAATAAGACTTTCACTCTGTGCATCTATTTTCATTGCTAAATTCCACGCCATTTCTGTTGCCATAGAGAAAATAATAAAAGAGAATGTTACAAATAGCATTATTTACAGGCTCCCTAGCAGTCCTCAGAACTCTAAATCTAAGTAATGCAGCTGCTCCGTTACTCGGAGATATAATACACAATATAGCAACAGCCATTGCTCGAGGACATAACATGAAATTCTGCTGGGTCCCGAGTCACGTGGGCATTAAAGGAAATGAGAGAGTAGACACATGTGCTGTGAAAGCCCATGACAAGCAAGTATGAACATACCCTATAAAGACTGTATGAAACTTGTATATCGCAAACAAAAAGAAAAATGGCAGTCTTCCCAGAATAGTAAAGTGGATAACAAACTACACTTGGTAAAGCCCATTTTGGGGGAATGGAGGTAGTGCCGGCATCAGGAACGTTTCATACAATACTATGCCGCCTCCGCATTGGACACACGCACCTGACACACAATTTTCTGCTGACAAAAAAAAGACAAACCTCAATGCAAAAACCTCAATGTGGAGAACAATTAACTGTTAACCACGTTTTATTCTCATGCACAAGTCTCGAAACACTAAGAAAAAAATATTTTACCCCATTTTACAAACAACACATTCCTTTTCACCCAAAACTGATTTTAGGCGAAGATGGAATTGTAGATTTGTCGTGTGTTTTCAGTTTTCTAAGGGAAGCAAATGTTTTACACAAACTATGGAATAAATCAAGTGTGCATCAGTAAACAAAGCCTCATGCTTTCCACATAATTGCGTTAGCAGCTTATGCTCCCTAAAAACTAATGCAACCCGTTTCCTAAAAGAAAACTGTAAAAAAACTGTAGTTTAAGCACACCCGTTTTCCTCCTTTTTTCACAAAAAAAAATTAACCTTGCTCTTGGCGCATGATAGCCTTAGTTGCTTATGTGCCAAAAAACACAACACACACACCTCGTCAGTGAAAGTCTTAGTGGGCAATGGATACCATTTCAAGATATTCAAAACACTGGTGCCATCTATAGTCACATGTCAGTGATGCAAAGAGTGTTGCTTTCTGTTGAAAGGCACACTGAGGAGGGAGTTAAATACAGAACATGAGCACTCCTGAAAGAAAAGCACTGTCGAGGCAACAGAATTTAATATTTTGCAGAGATGTGGTTACATGGTTCACTCCAGGCAGCACTCCATTTCCACCATAACCTCATTCTGTTTTGGTCAGTGCTCTCTGGTACTTATTGGGGTGAGAGTTGATTGAGTGTTCATACATCTGCACAACTTGGATTGTCTTTTATTTGTTTGTGTGATTAATAGACTGGAAAAAAGACATTAATACACACGACAAGCTATTCTACTAAACGAGCACAATAGATGATTTCAACACTGCGAACATGAGACACAAGGAGAATTAAGATGGTAAACTGAGGAAAAAAAGAGCAGTGTCGTATCTAAAGGCTGTTTCTCCTTCAGCAGTCTATGCTGCTTAAAGCCAGATGTTCTGGTGTGGGAACACGGTAACAATTTTGGTGGTGGTCCAGCTGTGCCATTTGATAAATTTGTATTTTCCTTTGTTGTTATGCTGAGAAGTGGCAAATCGATAATGAATACACCATCACGGCGCCATAGGAGGCAGATATGTTAGTGAATATACTGGGTGTCCCAGTTAACTGTATCCAAGGGTTAAAAATAAAATTTGATGTAGTCCAGGCAAACCAGTTGCATACAGCTGTACCAGCCATCTTGCACATCACAGCTAATTTTTTAAGGCAAAAGGCTTTCTAGGTTCATGGTGCATTGGCAGAAAGGGATCACCAGACGCGTCATTGTTCATCGTATGAAGATAGATTAAAGAAGAAAAATTGATTGATAGTGATATTAACAGAGGTTATAATAGAGATTGGTAGATGCTATGATGGCTACTAGTGACTTGTAAGGACCTTGTGTCTAGCTACTACTTGTAATGACTTAAAATGCTTAGTAATGAGCGAGAGTGACTAAAATGACCTACTAATGGCTTGCAATGACCAATATACCGAACCAAAACTAACTACAATTTGTTAGAAATGACTAAAATCCTTAGTAGAGAGCATTGATGACTAAAATGGCTGCTAATGACTTGTTATGACCAGTATGTCCAACGATGACCTGTAAAGACTACAATTGGTTAGAAATTAGTAAAATGCTTAGTAATGAGTAGTAATAACTAAAATTACTACTAATGACCAATATGTCTGATGACTACAATTGATTAGAAATGACTAAGATGCTTAATAATGAGCAGTATAATTACTAAAATGACTACTACGATTACTAGGCTTTCGCCGTTCACCTCTTAAGAGACCCTTAATTTTTTGGTTTGTAATTAATTATTTCATTAGTTTTATTTTGTAAATTACTAAATATTGGCTTTAGACTGTAAATGGGATTTGCAAAGTTGGAGAGCGCCTTCAGAAACGCCCATTCGCGATAGAAACCTCGTGTTTATTTTTTTTTTTTCAAACGCGAAATAAAGGCCGCGAAATACAAAAGAAATATTGTAACAGTCTTGACTCCACGTAACACAATGTTTTTGGGCATGGTGCACACGAAACAGGTGGCACTTCCACTCCTTCGTCCAACTACCCCAGAGTTGCTCATCATCATTATTCATCTGGACTAACATTTGCCCCATTTCGCAAACGAAGCCCTCTGGCCGATTCAGGTGTTGTCACGAGAGTGGCACTTCTTCAAACGGGCGACATGCGTAACCTCAGTTTTTGCCGAACGTCGTCCACTGGTCGTAAGGCGTGCAATCCGGTAGTTCGCCGAGTCGTTCTAAGATCACGTATGGACCAATCTAGCGTGCCAGCATTTTCTGGTATAAGCCGCGCGTTTCTCATTGGTTTCCAAAACCAGACTAGGTCACCGGGGAAGTAGATGATCTGGCGATGGTTGTCATCATAGCGAGCTTTCGATCGCTCTTGTGCTGCCACAGTCCTTAGTCGAGCTATATTTGCCGCGTTTCTTCAGCTAAGCACGGGTCGTCTTCAGTGGAAAAAGGGAGGATGGTGCCGAGGGTGTGTCGAGGGGAGCGGGCGTACAGGAGGAAGAACAGATATATCTTTTGGTATCATGACTGGTAGTGTTGAAGGCGCATGTGATGAACGGAAGAACACAGTCCCAGTTTTTATGGTCCAATGCAACGTACATTGAAAGCATATTCGTGAGAGTTCTATTGGTGCGTTCAGTTAAACCATTTGTCTGAGGGTGGTAAGGGGTCGAATGTCTGAAATCAGATGCACATAAACGGAGAATTCTTCAATTACATCGGCAGTAAACTGGCGACCTCTGTCATTTAGTACAACTCTCGGGGGACCATGTCGCAAGATGACTGAATGCAGCATAAACAGGGAAACTTGGTATGCTGTAGCGGCGGGAAGAGCGGCTGCCTCACAGTAGCGAGTAAAATGGTCCACGCATAGAACAATCCAACGATTGCCCCCTTGCGACTTTGGAAAGGGACCCAGAAGGTCGACTCCGACTTTCTCAAAAGGAGCCTTGGGCGGCGCTACAGGGTGAAGCATTCCGGGTGCAAAACCAGTAGGACCTTTGTGACTCAGGCACTGATGACAGCTGGTAACGTATTGGACAATCGTGTGGCGCATCCGCGGCCAGTAGAATCGCTCCTGAGTGCGGTGCAAAGTTCTCGAAGAGCCCAGGTGTCCCGAAGCTGGATCATCATGCATGACGCGTAAAACAGAAAGACGGAGGCTTTCAGGTACTACCAGAAGGAATCGATGGCCAGTGTCTGGGTAAACTTTCTTGGCTGTTCGAGGCTGGGTCCTGAGCAGCATTTAAGAATAGCTCCAGGTGCTGGTCGTTATGTTGCTCTGTTCGAAAGATGGGAGTGTCGGGAAATCTCGGACATAAAGCAGCGACGTAATGGTCGAAGTTGTCCGCGTTGCATTCCGTCGTGGCAAGTGGCAACCGGGAGAGGCAGTCCGCATCTGCGTGCCGTCGGCCACTTTTGTATGAAGTGCTGTAGTCATATTCTTGCAAGCGAAATGCCCAGCGGGCCAGGTGACCAGACGGGTCACGGAGATTGAGTAGCCAGCATAGAGAATGGTAATCGGTCACCACTACGATCGAAAGGCCGTCCGTACAGGTAGCAGCGAAACCGCTGCACGGCGAAAACAACCGCAAGACATTCCTGCTCGGTGAGGGTGTAGTTGCGCTCAATCTTGCTGAGAGTCCGACTGGCGTAAGCAATCACATGTTCACGGTCGTCATAACGCTGAACGAGGACAGCACCGAGGCCTATGCCACTTGCGTCCGTATATACTTGGTTTGGTTTGGTTTGGTTTGTGGGGTTTAACGTTCCAAAGCGACTCAGGCTATGAGAGACGCTGTGGTGGAAGACTCCGGAAATTTCGACCACCTGGGGTTCTTTAACGTGCACTGACATCGCACAGCACATGGCGCCTTGCTTGTCGCCTCCAAAGCGGCCGCTGAGGCCGGGTTCGATCCCGCGTCCTTGGGAACAGTAGTCGAGCGCCGTAACCACTGCGCCACCCCTGCAGGGTTGTATTTCAGTTGGAGCAGAAGGGTTGAAGTGCCGTAAGATATGATGTGATGTTAGGAGGAACTTAAGTTGTCGGAAAGATGAGTCGCATTCAGATGTTTACTGGAATGGAGCGTGTAGTGGGCACGTGAGCGGGTAGGCGACATCTGCAAAACGAGGGATGAAGCGTCGGAAACATGAGCAAAGGCCAAGAAAACTGCGAAGCTCCTTCACATTTCGAGGTTGCTGAAACGCGGCAACGGCTACGGTCTTCTAAGGATCAGGCCGGATGCCGTCACCATTGACGAGGTGACCAAGCACCAACGCCTGTCGCTCACCAAAACGGCACTTCTTTGAATTGAGAACAAGACCAGCTTGGCGCAAGCAGTCCAGCTAGAGGACTAGGCGGTCGTTGTGAATGTCCGGCCTAAGATACGTCGTCCAGATAGCATATACACATCTCCCATTTCAGACCACGTAGTATAGAATCCATGAATCAAATGTCGCGGGCGCATTGCACAAGCCGAAAGGCATAACATTAAATTCAAACAGTGGTGGTGGTGGTAGTGATTTATTATTATTAAATAATCAAAAAGAAGGAAAAGAGTGTTGCCGGCCGCTGCAACTTACTGTCTACATCGTCTGAAGCACCTGAGCGGCGGCCGGCGCGAAAGAAAAGGGGGTAGGGAGAGGATAACGAGGGGAAGTCTATAGAGGGGAGCGATAGAAAGAAAGGACAAAGGGAGATTTGTACATTATTTACAAAATACAAAACGGTCAACGAGTTCGCGTCGCTCGCGCGTGTCCGAGCACTGTCCACAAATGCCTGCGCGCGAGCGGCCACTGCAATTGTTTAAAAAAAAAAATATATATATATATATATATATATATATATATATATATATATATATATATATATATATATATATATATATATATATATATATATATATATATATATTTACATTGCTGTATATACATAGCCACACGCACGCGTAGCATCCTACCGCAGGCACATCGCGCGCGTGACACAATCCACGAGCTGCCGGGGTGGGGCATCCGGCAGCATACGTCCAAGGTAGCACACACGGAGCGTTCGGGTCACGCACGCACTACCTGGCGAAGAGCAAACGAGGCTTCAAGCCCGCCTGTTCGATGAACGCACAGAGGCTCACCATTGTCCTGTCACGGGTGCGCGCAGTGCCTCTGTCCGGGATGATTCAGAGCGCCCTATAAGCTGCAAGCAGTCTCGCGACGTCGCTCCGCGGATGCGGTACAGCGAAGCAGCATGTGCTCCAATGCCGCATCCGCAGAGCCACGTCGCGAGATGCTCGCGACTTATAGGACGCTCGGTCCATCGGGAGTGATGGAGGCCGTCTTCTCCTTGTCTGCGTCTGCTGGGTGCATTGGGATTTGCCAGTATTCTGATCGCAAATCGGCAGATGAAAAGTATGATGCGGAATACAAGCAGTCAATGGCGTCATCAATGCGGGGAAGCGGGTAGACATCCTTTTTAGTGACTGAATTCAAGCGGCGGTAATCTACACAAAATCGCCATATGCCATCTTTCTTGCGCACAAGAGTTACTGGAGCCGCCCAGGGACTGCACGACTCTTGAATGACACCCTGGTCCAGCATTTCACGTACTTGCTCATTGATGATCTTGCGCTTGGACGGCGCCACACGATATGGTTTTTGGCGAATTGGATGTGCATAACCGGTGCCTATTTTAGGGACTCCGGAACTTTTTTTTTTTTTTTTTTTTTAGTGTGTGTGTGTGCGGGGGGGGGGTCAAATTTTGTCAGGTCATAATTGTTATTTTCAGGTAATTTTGATTTTATTTTTCTTTTAATTTTGTTTTATTGTTACTTTATCATTTTATCTTAACTTTTTAATTAAATTTAGCCCCAAGTTTACACTTTGTAAATTTAGTTATACGCAATTTGAAATCATGTTTTACCCCTAAAGAAGAATGAGGTCATGAATTGTTCGCAAATACGGCCTTCTAAAACGCTATCGCACTTCATACTTTCAAAATACTCATCACTATACACACTCAAAATTACTAGCGTGATTCAAGTTCAAGCAATCGAAAAGGTAGTTTAAGAGAATACATAACTTCAGGGAACCAACAAAAGGTTGTTTAAGGGTCCCAACAACTTGCCTTCAGATTCTTTGCGAGAAGAAATTGTTATGTTGGCTCAAGGGTGCCCTATTCTTGCAACCTGTCAATTTTCACCTCCACTGATCATGCCAGGGCAAAAGGTAATGACCTTGTTTTGAAGAACCGCTTATACCATCACTTAGCAAGCCCAGGTAGACAAGAATGTTGTGTGCTGGAACGTCATCCGAGAAGAAGGTTTTATATTTTTCTTTGAGATATTCCATGCACAGTCGTTTTGTTGCTGTCACGAGTGCACCAAACCACCTAATGTGGCAGCTTGCAGTTCACCCCGTTATTGTTGGAAACGTCAACGCCGGCGCTACCAATCGGTGAAAGGATCGATCTGTCCTGACCACGACCTATAGCAGGTACGCGTACTTATTGATGAGAGTGCACACCGCTCCGGTTCGGAGTCCATCTCGAACTGCATCAAATGGTGGTTCATGATCAAGTGAGTTGTTACTTAGACCGTGTGCAGAGGTTGGCAACGGTGTCAAGGTATTACAGCATTGACGAAGCTGACACGTTACGTTCCAAACTGTGTAATTGAAGCATCGGCGCTGTGGCTAAGTACAATAGCTGCTTTACCTTGCTTCCTTATATAAACGCAGACCTTTTCTAGGTATCCACGCCGGTAGCAATATAAAGTTGCGCGTAACTTCTTGAAACTGTCATGTCGGTGTATTTTGTTCGTCACAGCTATTGCCAACAGCGGCGAACTTTTGCAAGTTTTTCCAAACTTACCTTCGTGTTGTGGCTCTGGTTGTTCGAACAGCTTGTCTGGTGCACTGTGTTGATGGGTTGCCACATGCTTTCTAGAACATGAGGTCCTTTCCAGCGAACCGGCGCTCTCGTAATGCTTTGTCACGAAGCATGACCACCAATGGGAACATAGTCGGGTTAACAAGCGACAGCGACGACACTGCTTTGGCTGACTGTTCAGTGGCTGCTATGTTCGCACAGGCACTGTTCCAAAGTTGTAGTCGGCAAACAGTTTACAGTTCTTCCTCTAACTAGTCTCGTCATTGGAAGCGAGCCGGCTGTTGACTTCAAATGGCCGCGGGTTTATATGCTTCTTCAGTGCAGCTACCATGCATGATGTAGTACTCTAGCAGACCGCGGTAACTGGCAGTGGCGTAGCCAGAAATTTTGTTCGGGGGGGGGGGGGGAGGGGGGGGGGGGGGGCTCACGTTGCAGCGCGTCCTCCTCCATATAGAATTTGTCGATGTATCAAATATGATTAATTCCAGCCAATAGCCAATAGCCATTGTGTATTAGGTGCTGCAAACGAATTCTTGAGTGCCACGCAGTATGCACTGCCAAGACAAATGTAAAATATTAACTATAAAAGAACATATATGTATGTGACAAACATTGTGGCAGAAATAATTGACATCAATGCTTCCCTGATTCTGTCTGTTGATTAAGTACAGAAAATATTAAACGAAATCTAGAACTATATCAGTTCGAAACCAGCAAAGCAGTGCATACCGCTGATATGAAAACGTAAAGGCCAAGAAATGAACACTTTGACGGGAAATGCTTTATTGAATCCGTCATCCAAGACGCTTGTTTACATTTTTGTACACGTCCAACGGCCAATGACGCTGTCCTTTTTTCCATTTATCGCACAAGAACACCTGTCACCGGTCGTATACTGTGGGTAATTTAAGTGAAATTATAGTCGCAACAGAGAGCGCACTGAAAAAGCAGGAGAGTTCCGAAACATATGTACATACAAATGCGAAGATATAATGGAATATTATAAATGAGATGATACAACTTGATAAGGGCAAAAAATTACCACTGGAAACAAACTTCACTATATGTATGCACAAAACCTCTCAACATGACATTTAAATATACATACAAGTCTCCAATATACATATATATATATATATATATATATATATATGCAGCTAAGCAAAGTCACTGCATATGATGCGTCAAACAAGGCACATAAACATGTTGCGCAATCACAGATAGTAAAGTTTAAGCACAGAAAGACAGACGATCTAGGCAAGAACAAAGCTATGATCGCCACGCTTCGGTCGCGACAGCACCATATGGGTAGAATAATAGAGGAAGAATGGAAAAATCAATACATTAAATGTAGATTTTAACTGCCTGCACAGCGACAACAGTTATTCTGTACCCAAAATTAAAGAAGGGTATTTGCTTTGGTTAAAAAAATGTTGCAAAAAGCAGGACAGGTGTGTTTAGAAAACGTTTTATTACGCATTAGACATTCAGATTAGACAATCACATGGGCGCCGACAAATGACCGAAACAGGAAATGCACATGATTAAGAACAAAGGAAAATACACATAAAATACAGCCTAATAAATACATCACAAATCAGTATTTACATGGAGAATAAAATTTGGCTGTTTGTGATGATAATATATACAATTTTGAACGGCACTGTACATGAAGGTATAGGCAGTAGAATAATTTGCCACATAAAATAGATATAAACATATACATGAATCGCATGCACAATATATATGGCACATTGTTGCGGTGTATACAGCTGTGAGTTGGCATATATATTTGCATTATATTACAGGTACCAAGCAGGACGGACAGGTAGCTAAAAAAAAAAGAAAGGGACAAACGAAACCCTGACACGATGCGACAATTCGAACTACCCATTATCCGAGTGTGCTTGTTGAAAAACGCCGCGTGGGCTGGGTTTTCAATGAGCAGGTCGGTCAAAATTGTTTATCGATGTCCTCGCAATTTTCGCATTCATGTGATAATTTTGATCTAGATGCTGACTGTTACAATAAGAGAAAAAAATGTCTGCGGTTTTAAAAGCTAATGAACAATCATGTTTTTATAATTACGCGTTTATGAACCCGAAGGAACCGTGCTTTTACTTGCATTATTTTTCCTGACAATTAATTACAGTCTCTTTTAAAAACACCGGTTTAGTTCCGGATAAACGCAAAACCGTTCAATAACAGG
Organism: Amblyomma maculatum; assembly: GCF_055883805.1. Taxonomy (NCBI): domain Eukaryota; kingdom Metazoa; phylum Arthropoda; class Arachnida; order Ixodida; family Ixodidae; genus Amblyomma; species Amblyomma maculatum. The sequence continues at coordinate 136,707,336 of NC_139347.1, forward strand.
GACAACAAACGAAAGAAACGCCACTGCGCTGTCGACGCGCACGACAATACACTGCCAAGGATAAAACTTAACTAGGGTCAGGGCTTCACCGCGGCAAACAAAACACACTGCGGCAGGAGCAGCCAGGGAGTAGAAGTGAAGAAGAAACGTTTTATACAACTTTTTAAATGATCTGACGAAAAAGGAGTTTCGGTGGAGACAATCTGTCGTTTAAATATGGTAGGTTATCCCCAATCCCCTAGCTGGGGAAACAAAGTTTAATCTGTACAGTCCAATCAGCGGGGCACAAGCATGGACTTGAGATGCCGCCCACTGCCGAGGGTGGTGCTTGAGCCTCCTCTCACATCTTTCAGTGGCGAGGGCTAGCTTCTCCGATGTCGATGACAATTTTGTGCATGCTGGCGGTGGAAACCCTTCACTAAGGTAAAGTAGCCGCAGAAGTCGTTCGTTGGCTGAGGTCATTTCCCTGGAGTTACTTCTCAGAAGTTCACCCGCCTGCTTCGAGAAGTCGGCGAGCAGGGTCAATGCTGATCGGCGACGCGCCTCCGAACCTTTATACAAAAGATCAGGTTCCCGTGGTCGTCGCCGCGGGTGCCAATAGGATTAAGGTCTGAAAAAGCAGCTCCTCTCCGTCTCCATCGCGAAAGGAGGGGGGGGGGGGGGGGGGCTTGGGCGCCGCAGTAGGAGACAAACGATCACTCCGCCGCCGTCGGCGCCGCTTCGGTGCCTTTGGTCACGGTCGCTCACCGGCGCCCGTAAGGTCAGTTTCTGTTTTAAGGGGGATTAAGGTCTGCAAGGGCAGCTCGTCTCCGTCTCCATCCCGAAAAAGGGGGTGGCGGGGAGGGGGCTTAGGCGGCTTATCAGGAGACAAACGGTCACTCCGCCGCCATCGGCGCCGCTTCGATGCCTTTTGTTCGCGGTCGCTCACCGGCGTCCGCAAGATGCGTAGGGCGGCGTAGAGCGGTGTAGGAAAAAAAACGAGGTGCAATAAAAAAACCAAAACGCTCCTGGGCCAATGTTCAGCTCCTTCTCTTCGACGCGTAAGAAGAAGCGTGAAAAAAAAAAACAACCACAAAAAAAAAGCGCAACCACGGAGAGAGCATAGTGTACGGCGAGAAGGGCGAGGGACTACCACTAAGAGCTGCTACAGCACAGTGAGGATTCGCAGAAGGCACGATAAAAAAATAAAGCCCCAAAAGAGAGACACAGGGATTTTGAGGAAGCGGGGAGTCGAAGGCGAGGGAAATACCGCCTTTGAAACACTGAGCGGGAATGGAAACCTGTCTTGTTTCGTCGTCCACCCCCACCTCGGCGGCCGGCGCGAGTTGACGCGACGAGCCCGCTCGCTATCTAAACGCCCTTGAAACTTAGTGCTCGGAAATGGTTCCTGGCTTTACGTGACTCCGTCTGCATGGGCGTTGCTACGAAATGTAGCCCCCAAGTTCGTAATGTTCGTGCCGAAATGTATTTTCGAACGAACCGGAAAAAGATATTGTAGACAAAACCCAGAATGCTTTCGAGCGCCGGTGGTTGCTTTTGTCGGCGGTGCATGACAGCACGAAAACATTTCGGGGGGGCTGGAGCCCCATAAGCCCCCCCCCCCCCCCCCCCTGGCTACGCGCCTGGTAACTGGCATGTTTGGGTAGACCACGGCACAGACAGCGTCGTTTGTGTCCTCCCCGCACGGCTTGAGCAAGTGCGGTTTCTTTTCTGGGCGCTCTCCGTGACACCGAAGCCGAACTAAAGCCGTTGAATTCCGGTATCCGTGCGGGAAAAGCGAGCGTAGCCAAGGTGTTGCACGAGCATAGCTTAAAGGTATACTGAGCAAATATCTAAGAATATTGAGAAAGCACCACAACTGCATTCTTAAGACACGATTACACTAGTACAGCCACTGAATTCGGGTTAGTTTTGAGCGGATGGCTGTATTTTTCACGTTTTCTGACTTTTGAGCGACGGCCGGATCAGAGGCAGCGCTCATGGCCCCCCGATCCTGCCGCCGCTGCCCCCGCACCTGAAGTTGGTTGACCGGCTAAGGTACACGCAGTGTCGATTCCCCCGCGTCGCGCCGTGCACAGTGCTAATGTGGAACGCTGCATACGAGGGAGGTCGAGGATGACACTACACTTGTTTGCGCGCTGGGAGGGAACGAGGAATTATTGGGCGCCGGAACACGAGCACACACACACACACACACACACACACACACACACACACACACACACACACACACACACACACACACACACACACACACACACACACACACACACACACACACACACACACACACACACACACACACACACACACACACACACACACACACACAAAGAGACTACTTCCGTCCGTGCGCTTTGCGAGTGTCACGGGGGAAAGGAAAAATGAACAGGTGCGACCGCTCGTGATGGGGCTGGCTAGGGAGGCATGAGGGAGGCAAGTAAATGTGCCGTGTTATCCGGTTTTGTCAGAGCTTTCACAGGAGCCCGCTAGGTGCGGAGATTTGAGAAATATTCATTACAATACTTACTTCCCGCTCATTTCTGTTCATAAAGTGGATTGTTTTGTTCACTCCCAATGCGATAGCTACTATCTGCGCTGGAAATCTGGGCGGCAATTATTTTATTCAGTGTACCTTTACGCTGGACTGGGATCTGCATCCTCGTCACTACTGTTATATCAGCCATTGGCTTTACAGCAGCCATTTTTGGGACGCGAGAAAACTATTTACACTCGTCTAAACGACATGTTTCATGCACACCCGTTACTGGGTCACCCGCGTGAATCCCCCACGTAGTCTAGGCTCCAACTTACTATTGTAACATTGGGAGATATTTATATAGTTTTACACACAAAAAAAGAATTGCCCACGATTACATTACTTCCTAATGCAAAATTTGAGCGCAGCTCGTCCGCTGTTTAACCTTTTCGATATATTGAGGCAAAGTTCGAGCAAGACACGTATTGACAATTACAGACAACCTTTTTTTTAATTTTTCACATGTATTTCTTCAAGAAACATTCCACTAACAGTTCTTGGATGTATTAGGTTTGGGGCTTGCGTGCTCAGCCCACCGCTGACGCCAGTTATTACATTTGGTTCCTGGCCTCTCGGTAGCGTTGGCCTGGTGGCTCCGTGGCTCGGCGGACAGCATCAACGGTCCCAGCAAAGACGAGGCGTCTTCTAACGAAACAACCTTTACTACAACATCATGAAGGAACGGGCAGAGAAGCTGACCCGGAGAGAATACAGACGCTCTTACACAGCTGGTGTCTAGCGTCGTCTCTACGGCGCGTCAAAGTAGTCTCTCGCAGCGGAGTCTGCCGTTGCTTTTTATAGGCTTGCCAGTTCAGAGGGAAAGGAAGAGCCCTACAAGTTCGGACAAGACGAGATGACTCAATCGCAGGTGGCGCTACCGCATCTCCTCCACCTCCTGCAGACGGGCGAAGGCGATGCACTCTTCCTCGAGCGCCGGGCTTGGCCAGCGTTTGCACACACACGCACGCACACACATTTGGCGCGTGGCAAGAACACGCCGAGACTTGCCCGCGGGAGGAAGCGTTGGGGGGCCGACTGGACGGCGCCGAAATGGCCGAAACGCACGCTGTTCTGCCTGTTGCTATGCCGTGGCCGCGTCAGCTGTCACACTTGTCGGTGGCGAAACGTAACAGACTGCCCCGCCGGGGAAGAGAGATCCCGAAGGGCAGGGGACTGCATCCGCTGTCCGGAGGGATTGGTATGTTGCTGCTAGCCGGGGTCATCCGACTCTGCTTCTTTTGAGCCAGTCGGCCTGAAGAGGTCCTTGGCAAGTCTTGGTTTCCAAGGCACTCTGCAACTTGTCTTCGGAAGAGTTTTCTGACAACCCACAACGTCACAACCACGCTAAAGACTAGACCGGTCAGCCAGCCAGAACGGCACAATCTTCACTAAGTTATGCCAGACTATTCCCCTCTTATGACCCCATCTATATAAAGGGCAGCTCAGCAGCACTTGGAACGCGTCCACAAATTTGAAAATTGCGCTTTCAAAGACATCACTTCAAACAAAGATAATCAATACAAATGTACAAAATCCTATGTCAGGAAGAAAAACACCAACAAGTGAAAACAGGCTTCTTCTGACGTTAGGGGCTCCGACTTAAGCCATCGGCGTTACCGTTGAGACCACCCTCTTCACTGAAGCTTCGGCTGTCCGTTTCCCGGAACAACCTTACTCTCCTGTTTCTGTGCGAAGAACCACATGAGGATGAGTCACTCGCTTTTCTAAAGAACCTATCCCTCTCCTTACGTGTTGCGCACCAATCACTCATTTTCTTTGTACGGGCTCATTTGTGCCTTTGGGATAGTCGCATTTTTTTTTTTCGCGATAGCTTCAATTTGCTCCATTCTTTCTCACGCCTGCCTTTCCGTTTTTTTTTCTGCGGCAGCACTAGACTAGAACACAGGCTTTCTGCTTTCTTTTCGCAATCGTTTGCTCTCCTTACGATGGCAGCAATCTTTCTCGCGCCTGCTGTTCCGCTTTTTTCGTTGGCAGCACTTGAATGCTCTCTTTCTACTTCCTTTTGACGCTATCTCTGATAAGCTAGCGGTAACCGGAGCTAGTAGGACACCAGTGTCGTCAAAGTACGGCGCCGCGTCTGCTTCGCGGCTAGCAGCGCATGACTTACTTTCAGTGAAATCCGAACAACCGCTCACGTCAGTCCCCCTGCTAGGAATTTGATCTGGCCGCTCGCCACTCAGAGCGTCGCCTCGCTCAGAGCTAACCGGCGCACGATCGAGCTCCTTCGACAGCTGGGGCGCTTCGGATTGTGTGAGGGTCATATGTATGCCGCATTCGCGCTCGCGCTGAGCTTGCTGCTCTCGTGAATACAACCTAGCGTGGTATCGGGGCACGAACGATGCTGACTGCTCTGGTCGCTCGCTGTCGCCTTCACAAGTCTCGCTCTCTACAGCGGACGCGCACTTCTCGTCGGCCTGCCCTGGCTGATCACAATTCGCGGGCTGCGCATAGAGAAAGAGACCAATCTCTTTCTCTATGGGCTGCGCAGTTTCCCTGATTGGCACTTCGTTTTTCTGCGTGCCCTGCTCTACCACACGGTCGATTTCGGAACCAGTGATTCTGTCATTTCCTAGCTGGTTTCCATCTCCGCCACGCTCTACACAAGCATCTGCTTTTGTCTCGAGAGGCGGTTCACTTACTGATAGTTCTCCACACTCATTGGATGGAACCGTATCACATACAACTACGTAGGTCGGCGTGCAGTTCACCTCGCTTTAACGGCGTCACTTCGGACTTCTCGCCGTTGGAGCTGGCGCTAACTCTCAGCTAGTGGCTCGACCAATGTAACACGATACTCTCCTGTTCGAGGGTCGGTCGGCTCGCTACTGCGGTCACGTTGCTCGGCCGCTTCCCCAAGCTGTGTCACACTCCGGTGCAAGTTCGATTTGCTCCGGAACTTCCGCACTGTCTAGCCATTCGCTTACATTGGCTTTCAACTGATACGCCAAATCAAAGTACGACTTGTAACAATGTTTCTCGCTCTCATATCTCTTCCGAAGATCATGAAGCGTTATCTGATATCGTATCGGCAATGACTCTTTTAGGTCATCGTAATTTTTCAAGCGGTCGCTAACCAATCGCTTGATTTCTTCCGACGCTTCAACGGAGAGAAGAGCTACCAACTTCTGCGCTCAACTATCTCGCTCGAAGCGTTTATTTCTACAGACACTCTCGAAGTCTGCCAAATACTCTGCCACATCCTCGGCGATGAGGAACGGTGGCGGACCCTCTCGCGGTATCGAACCGTTACACTTCATAGCAGTGAGGCCAGATGAGGAGTTAAAGTCAGACTGTTTATTAATACACTTAAAAAGAGATTCGGTTGATCTGCAGAGGGTCTCCTGGCTGCATAGAGTTTCTTACTTTTACCTAGAGGGAAAGCTGTGCTGCCGTCTATGGGAGTTTACATGGAGTTTTCAGACGCCAGTTCAGCCACCATGGGCGCTCAAAGCATCATGGGCCGGAGAGCTACTGAGTGCAGAACTACAACTTTTGGCCAAAACTAATGCAAAGATAAATGTTGTTCTACCGTAAATAATGTCCTAAGATTGAATATTGTGACTACAAATTGCAAAAAGAGAGAGAAACAGCATGTCAGTGTGATATTTATCCAATATAAGCGCGGGCTCTTTCTCCTATTGGCTTAGTTTTGAGCAGCACAAATACCAATATTTCGCACTTAATAGGCAAAATTTGAAATAGAAAAACGTTATAAAAATATTTATGGTTGTGCGATCACTTAAGGAAGTTTTTAGTGGCATTTCGGGAAACAAAAACCATTTATTGGCGACGTCTGTTTTTGCGCCTTCGCTACTATGGCTTTCGCGGTCTATGTACGCACCTTCAGATGATGATGATGACGAAAAAGAAACATTGCAGTAACGCCACTCCACGTACCCGAGAAAAACCGACTGTCCCGCAACAAGTAGCACACCGGCCCATGATTCTTAGCGCGCCCATGGTGGCTGAAGTGCAGCGCCCTCAGCTTTCCCTCTAGTTAGTGTAAGGAACTCTATGCCTGGCTGGATGTGGTGCGCCTTCGTGCGCGTCTGTGCTTCGTCTCGTCTCGGCTCCGAATGCTTTCTCCCCGAGGCGTCGGGTCCTCGCGTTTCTTACTCAAGTTTCGCCGCGCTACGGCAGCGCCGCATTCCTGGCGTGGTGGCGAAATGTGAAACTATGGGGCATCGCCGGAGCAGACGCTCCGCTAGATTCCTGTGCACGCGCGGCGATCGCGTTGCGCCTGGCGGTTATTTGGCGATACAAAAACGCTTCCGCTGATGCGGAACGGATGTACCGTCTGTTGCAGAAGTTTGCAGCCCAACGCGCAGGGCGGAGGAGCAGTATCGCTCCCGAGAGGCGGCGCTGCGCCCGCCGGCGCTGCCTGGTGACGCAGCTATAACGAGTGAGGAGGCGTGTTCTCTTCCCCTCATCCCACGGCTGAGAGCAAAGATGTGCGATATCTACCGCGGGATGAGGGGAAGAGAACAAGCCTCCTCACTCTTTATATTTACGTCACCAGGCAGCGCCGGCGGGCGCATCGCCGCCTCTCGGGAGCGATACTGCTCCTTAGCCCGGCGCGTTGGGCTGCAAATTTCTGCGATAGACGGTACTAAGTAGCATTGTGTCATGGGAAGCCACAATAGTAGGCGAAGCACCAAAATTCGAGGCTCACGTGTGAAACTCTGCAGATTCCTTTGGAAGCGCGTCCGCAAGACCTGTTTTCCAACCCCATGACAGCGTTCTGAGAAGTCTCGCGTTCTTTGTGGAAACGAAAAGAGCCAATTTCCCCTTTCTTCGTAAACTCAGAAATGTTGACAGTTGACAAAGACGGCAGCCATCAAAAAAGTACAGTGGTTAAACACCATGCATAAAGAGTGAAGAGGATGGAAGATTATCCTGCTCGTCGCTCCCCGCGTGTCTAGTTTTGCCGATTTTTTGTGCTATCTCCCTGCTTTGTGAGTGCTCTGAAAGCAACCAAATTAACAGATGTGACGTCCGCAATCGAGACTGATGTGTAAATGTGCCCTAAGTGTCCACAGCTGCCTTTTCATTTTTAGATCGACCAAGAAAATATCTATGAACGAGGCCTTTTTTTTTTCTGGAGTGGGGGCGGCGTTGGAAAACATGCCTTGCTGAGACGCTTTTACAGATTTTCGCAAATTGGCCAATACGTGAACCAATTATTATTATTATTATTATTATTATTATTATTATTAACGAAGATACGTCGGAAGTGCAGTACAAAAGTGATCCTAGCTATGGCTCGACTAACACTACTCGCAAGGAGCACCCCATTCTCGTCACAGGGTTCGTGAGTGCAAACCAAATATTATCATAAATGAAGCGCAACCATTTAATAAGAACCGAAAAAAAAAAAAAACACTGTGTAGTACAAGCTTGGATTTCACCTGCCTTCCGAGCTAGCGAGCCGGTTATATCGCGTGTAGCGCACGGAGCACGCATGTGCTTATGAGATTGCTAGCGTTCTTGTCTTTGAAGAAACACCTCCTTCGGACTATATACTTATTCTTCTACTGCGAAATTTCCTTTGGTAACGTCGTAATAATAAACAAAAATATCCGTATATAGATCGCATGCTACAGGCCAAAACGATGGTCAACGAGCGGGCCACTTTATTCCACAGTACGGATGATACTTCAGCAGTTTTTAAAGATATTATGTACGGCAATATAATTACATAGCGGACTTACCTCGAGATAAAGTTAAATTGGTTCACAGGAAGGGAAAGGCGCAGTAACTGTCACACTTGCTCTGTGGACACCCGAACCGCGCCGTAAGGGAAGGGAGGGAGGTGGGCATGAAAGTGGACAGAGAGAAAGAGGAGCCGTAGTGGAGGGCTACGGAGTAATTTCGACCACCTGGGGATCTTTAACGTGCGCTGACATCGCACAGCACACGACGCCTCTTCGTTTCGCCTCCATCGAAACGCAGCCGCCGTGGTCGGGTTCGAACCCGGGAACTCCGGCACAGTAGTCGGGCGTCTTACCACTGCACCACCCCGGCGGGGCTACCTCGAGATGCATTCCTACCTTTTTGCTAACGTGGGACGCATTTCCTACCTTTTTGCTAACGTGGGACGCATTCACAATCAATATTTACTCATCCCCGTCTGTCGTCTGCTCTACAGTGCAGACGTGAATAAAAAGTTTCCCGCTTATAATAAAGTATTCTTCATGGAAGTACGCGTCAGGTTGCCCAATCAAGACGGAATGCGGGTTGCATGTCGCGGTGCACTTACGGGGGCGCGTCAATGCGCGTGCTCGTGCGAGAGAGAGCGCACGGCGCACGCCGTGAAGGCAGCGAGCGAGCCGGCGGCGTCCAGTGAGTGCCCGCGCGACAAAGCAGCGCGAGACGTCTGCACGTTTGCACGTACGCAGACGCGAGCGAGCGAAAGGAGAAAACTTGCACGGGATGCCTAGGTGGTGCCGCCGCGTTTATCCCCAGTTTCTATTTTTCTGTCAGAAATGGCGCTCCCTGTCAGGAGCAGCAGCGCCGCTCGACTGTTCACTATAGCTCGACGGTGCTTTGGAAGCCTATAGGGAACCAAAGCTGGAGTTTGCTCCGCGACGCCAGCGCTCGGTTTCCAGCGGAGCGGAGAGGAACTACAAAACCTACGCGCATCCGCGCCCGCGCTGCGCGTGGCTGTCTGCGGAGTCTGCGCAGCCCGCTCGCTCGGGAGCGCGTGCTACGTTCAGCCGCGCGTGCACGCGGAGCGGGAGAAGGAGAGTGAGGACGAGGGGGGTTGGTGGCGCGTTCTCGCGCGCAAAGCCGGCGCTCTTTGCCAGTGGGATTTCTTAATTTTGCTTTTTTCTGTGCCCCGGCTGACATAGAGGCTGGCTGGAGGCATGTTTTTTATCGGTGCTTTTGAAAGCAAGAAATTATGATTAATTGATCGCCAGACATTGTTTTCAAAGAGCGCTTGTTGGCAGGCTCAGACATACATAAAAAAAAAATGAACGCGAATTCGCTGCTTGAAGGCGGGAGGCAAACGACAGGTATCTTCAAGGACTTGAGGCGGCACCTCTTGATGCCTCTGTCCATGTTCACAGAATGAAGGGTCCAGCCTGCGAGTGCTCCTTCCTTTCCCTTTGTGACTGGTCACTTGAAAGGGGCCTATTCAGCTCTTTGGGGACAAACGTTTTAGGCAGTGCTGCCGGCGCCGTGGGGCCTGTTTTCGGCGCGTTTAGGATGCGTTCCCTACAAAGGCACAAAGCATGCCGCCTTACCCTTTGGTTCCTGCCGACACCGGCCAGGGGAAGTTCACTGCTGCGGCGCTGCCATCCGAAATCAATGACCTAGCTACCGTTAACGATGAGGGGTTTTTTAACGACCTGGGTCATTCCCCAGAAGCCGAGGCATGCCATTTTTGCGGCAGTTTCCTCTCCACGAGACGAACAGCGAGGAAATGCCTGACGACTTTCCATGCAGACGGGGACATCTCTCCACGGAAATCTTTGTATTCTTAATTCCACTGTTACGCTGCGCAATTCCTAGTTCAGTTATCTCCTATAGCGAACGCGCAGTTTTGAGCTCCCGAAGCAGGATCGCGTATGAGGATAGGATGATTGACGTAAAGTGATCGCATTAATAACGAATATCTGTTTCTTGAGGCCGACCCGGTTCCACGATGGCTGCTTCAGCACCGCCAGTTAGAGAAGTACGACACACGAACGGTACGAGATATCCCCCCCCCCAAAAAAAAAAAAAAGAAAAAGAAAAAAAGAAAGGCCCACAACCATCCCATTACCGTTTCCACACAAGCTTCGCGAAAAAAGTGCGCCGTCATTATTTTCCTTCTAGTTCTTTTCTTTCTTCTTCCCCCCTCATTGTTAGAGCGCGACGGTGGGCACAATGCGGCCGGAGGAGGAGAGAAACAACCGAGCGCGCGCGCGCAAACACGTGCTGGAGAGCAGCGCGGAGCAGACGACAACATGCTTTTCTATGCGGCGGCTAGCAGACGACGCGGCCGGGCTGCGCGTAGATTTTGACGGGGGCGCTGACGCACAGAGCGGCGCAGCGCCCCCTGGCCCAGGTTTTCTCCCCTATAGAGGCTAGAACATTTGTTTAGCCTCTATAAGCAACCTGCAATGGAGTTTGCTGTAGGGTGCCCCGATGCGGCGCTGGCATCGAGGCACCCTAGTTTGCTGAGACATGTGGCGCCACCTGGCGGCCGATGGGAGCTAATACTGAGGCGGCGCAGAAGCAGACGCCGTATATGTTGCGGCCGCTGTGTTCCTTCTGCGTTCGCTTTTTGCTACGCCAGTGAGTGTGATTTCCTCATTTAGTGACTTCGGTGGTCTCGTGCGATGCTTCGACGACTACGGATGTGAACAAGAATAAAAATAAGCGCAGGGGCGGCGAGAAAGACTGCCACAATCACGAAGGAAGCGTACCGCTTGCTGGGAGAACCTGGGGAGAATGATGAGAGAAGGAGATAGAGGCTGCGAGAGAGTAATGTAACTGAAATTCGTTTTGTTATGGGGCCATTGGCATACACACGCCAAGAAGCTAAAATAAGACGATCACCCGTGAGCGGAGGAAACCGTATAAACTTCTGACTCGGGGAGTCGCACGCTGGTTGGGGCCCACTACTCAGTACGCTCTCCGCGCTGTAAAATCTGGCGTGTACTGGTATATGCTGTGCAAGATCGAGTGGCATGGTACTTTTAAAGGGGGTAGCGCCAGAAAAGCAACAAAGCCGCGCAGTCGCAACATCGTATTCCAGCGGCATTTCAACGGAGGCGAAATAAAAAAAAATGTTCGTGGATCTGTGAACCGGATTTCTAAAGCGGGGTCTATTCGTAACCACAAAGCCAAAATATGTTCAAAACTTCCAATTACAGATTTGAATAAGCATATTTATCTGTAAATTAGTTCTTAAGGTGCTGAAAAAGTCGAAGTGACGTAGTGTAGAGGCCCGTGATACTGTTGAGAATGAAACTTCGTTCTATCGTTCCGCGCCATACATTTCTTACACCGACTGCTGAAGCTGCTCAAGAGTTTCTTGTCCCAGACGATAGACTGTTTCATCATTAGTAGGAACAGTCAAAAATCCTACCTCTTAACGACCTCCTTTACGAAAGCTTTGCCGTTGAGTGCCAACATTACCCGCCGGCTTTCCCTAAGCTTGAGCTTGAGGTACGGAGGTACAAATTGCATGCCAGTTGTTGTTAAGAGCTTTATTTTTCCAACGGTGTAGAAGGCCCCTTACTCCCCGCCCCCGGCACGCGCAGTTTTCGTTGATGACGCACGCTACAACCGCACAGTGCTTGGAATCGCCACAAAATCCGTAACGGGTACCGCACCACGCCTGTAACCTCCGCGGCACTTTCGAAAGGTGCACCACGAACAAAAGTGTTCGTCATGATACTAAACTGTAAAGCGAAACCGCGAGGAAATTATTATGCTGCTGTAATCAAAAAGCAAGAACAAAAAAAAGAAGAAACGGCGATCAATCTCTTCTCAGGTTCTCTCTGCAATTTCAATGTTTGGGTATGAGGTGTGAACGCAACAGGTAAATGAAAAGCTACGTTTACAACATTTTTCATTCATTTAATCATTTCTTAATTCATCATCACATATCGGACTGATGCCCTGAGAGAATAAATTTCGTTACAAAAAAAAAAAAAATGTTCCATCTACACACGCGAAATTCAAAGCTTTGCGCGCGGGTGTTCCGTCGCGAGCGGCGCGCACTTCGCGGCGACATCGACACCGACATCGACATCTAAACATGGCCATTCTCGAACAGGGGGTGCCCCATTGGTTTTCGGAAGTAGCTCTGAAGACATTCGATTGCCTTAAAACTGCAGAAAATGAGAGCCGAGATGCTTCGAGCCGTACAACGCGAACGCAACCCGACCGCGCCGGCCGCCTCAGATTATTCGGCGCCGCCGTTGGCGGCGCTGAACGCTGCGCTCTACTAGCGCCGTCTAGACACTGCAGGTTGCCTATAGTTCGAGGGGAGATATAACTCAGGCGGGGTTCGCGGGGCGCGAATCTCCGCGCCGTCGTAACGGAGGTGTGAATAGATAACAGACCGACCGAGCGAACTTGCTCTTCGCGGTATCCGCTGTTGTAACTGATTCAAATCGTTACGGCTGTTGTAGTTTTAAGATAACTTCGTTTATTTACAACAACAATTGAGAATCAAATACAACATCTTTAAGAGGGGAGCAAGAGCTCGGAAATACACATGCTTATCGATGGGGCTCCCCGTTCGTTCTGTCCGCCCGCATTCTTTTCTCCCTCCGGTCGGAGGGGTCCGCGGTCCGCTTGTCCCGGCGTTGGCCCCTCTCCCATGGCATCCCGCAGAGGGTGGCCCGGGGAGGAGCTGTCGCCGGCCATAAATTACTGAAGGCGCCTGTTTAGTGTCAGGCGAACACTTTACACAAAGGGAGCAAAAAAAGGAGAGAAAAACGCAAGTTTCAACACTGCCCCGCCGAATGAGCTTGCTCATTCTCCGTTTTCGAAAAGCTCTAATGGGTACAGTAGCTGAACGGGGCGTCGTATCGTTTTCCCCTGCGACATCCTTACTTCACAAGAGCGAACTTTTCCGTCGCGCCCGGGATTTATGGCAGCGATGATCCCGCTCTTCCAGAGCAGTCGCGGCCGGTTCTCTCGGACCAAAACAACCTCTCCAACTCGAGGATTCGCGGAATTGGTTCGCTTAGAGGCGTACGCAGAGCGCAGCTGCCCCAAGTATTCTCTCTGCCATGCCTGCCAAAACAAGTTCAAGATCTGGCCTCTTTTCTTCCAGAGCGCACGCAGCGAAGCCGCGGACGTCTCAATGGCTCGTGTTTCAGGCGAAGGCAGAGCAGTTAGGCGTCTTCCGGTTAAGAAGCTAGCCGGTGTCAGTGGGGCGCCGTCCTTAGGGTCCTCGTAAGTGTACGTGAGGGGTCTGGAATTTATCACTGCCTCTACTTCGGCCAAAACGGTTGACAGCTCAATAGCGTCCAGGCAGTGAGGTCCGATCGTTTTCCTCAGCGCGGTTTTCACGCTACGGACTAGCCTCTCGTAGAACCCGCCCCACCACGGCGCCCGCTCAGCGATAAATTTCCATTTTATGCCTGAATTGGCGAAATGGTCCTGTGTGTCAGGGTGTCGCAGGAGCTTCCACAAAATGCCCATATCTTTCGAGGCTCGTTTAAACGAAAGAGCATTGTCTGAGTAAATGATTCGGCACAAGCCCCTTCGCGACACAAATCGTCGGAACGCCTGGATTAGACGCTCCGTACTCATGTCCACAACAAGTTCAAGATGCACGGCTCGCGTCACAGCACATGTAAATAGCACAATATATGACTTCAGCGTCCGACTGTTCTCCCTCACCATGAGGGGTCCGGCGAAATCCAGGCCCACGACCTGGAATGGGTCTGCTTGGGACGTTCGATCAGGTGGAAGGAGCCCAGTCGGTGCATCGAAATGAAAAGCACTATACCGCCTACACACCACACACGACCTCACCACACTTTTCACCAGCTGACGGCCGCGCACAATCCAGTACTTCTCTCGAAGCTGCACGAGTGTGTCCCTGGCACCTGCGTGGAGCAGCTGTCGATGGGCTTGGTGCACCAACAGAGATGAGTATCGATGCTGCCTGGGAAGCACAATCGGGTGCCGCTCATCGTGCGTTGTGTTCGCTGAGCAGATCCGCCCTTGAATTCTCAGTAGCCCGTTTTGATCTGTCCAGAGCGTGAAATCTTTCAAGGGCGAGTCGCTTGGGAGGCGGTTGCCTTTCTTGGTGCGCTCGAGTTCCTCAGAGAACGCAGACCTCTGAGCCCTTTTTAGCCAAAATGTTTTTGCATGTTCAATTTCTTCCGCAGTTAAAGGGCCTGATGTTTTTTCAGCAGTCTGCAAATTTCGCACAAATCGGAAAATCCAGCCTGTTACTCTGTTTACTCTCGACGCTGAGCTGAATTTCTTCAGATCCAGCAAGTCGTCTCTTTGATCGCAGGTCGAATTTAAGACACCAACCTCCCTTTTCTGTTCAAGCTCTTCAGTAGTGAAGTCGGCCGGTTTTGGTTCGGTTGGCCATTTTTCAGCTGCGCTTGTAATCCATGGTGGCCCACTCCACCAGAGCTCGCTGGACTTCAGTTGTGCGCTTGTCAATCCCCTGGTCATGAGGTCAGAAGGATTCGTTTTCCCTGGGCAGTGCTTCCATGTAGTGCCTTCCGTGTTCTGCTGAATCTCAGTTACGCGGTTTCTGACAAACTCCTTCCACCTTGCCGCATCTCCACGGATCCAGCTCAGAGTGATCATGGAGTCCGTCCACAGATACACGTTGTCGATCTCGACTTCGAGATTGTCTTTCAAAGATTGACAAAGTCGTGACGCCAGCAATGCAGCCATCAGCTCCAGCCTTGCAAGTGTGGCAGGTTTTACTGGAGCCACACGGCATTTAGACATTACCAAGGTGGATGTGCACTGCCCAGTGTTGCTTTCTGTGCAAAGGTAGGCTACGGCGCCGTAAGCCTTTGTGCTTGCGTCTGCAAATATATGCAGCGTCCTGCGCACCGGGTCTCCTGCGTTGTTTGTATCGTAGGTACGGGGAATCCTGAGATCGTTAAGTGAGGAAAGGTCCTCACACCACTTGATCCACTTCTCCAATATGTGACCTGGCAGCGGTTGGTCCCACGAAAGGTTCTCTTTCCAAATCTCTTGAAATAGTGTCTTCGCCCTCATCGAGTATGGGGATAAAAATCCAAGAGGGTCGTACAATCGTGCTGTTGTTTGCAGTAAAAAGCGCTTGGTGTTTATCCTTTCCTTGGAGAATTCAATGATCGGGTCCAGGGAAAAAGTGAGAATGTCTTCGTTTGCCTGCCAGGTGAGACCAAGCACCTTTAACAAGCCCGCTGGCTGTCCTAGCGGCCTTTCGTTCGGGCAACTTTCCGAGAAAATTGACTTCATCTTCTCGCTGTTCGATCCCCATTTATGCAAACGCATTGAGGCTGCTTCAAAAATGCCGTTCGCCTGCTCGTAAATTTCTGCGGCTTCTTCATCGTTGGCAGCACCACACAGCAAGTCGTCGACGTAAATGCTTCCCTTGAGAAGCTCAGCAGTATCGGGATATTGGTCTTTGACACTGTCAAAGTGGTGTCGCAGCGTCGCCGCCAGCAGGAAGGGACTAGACATAACTCCAAATGGCACGCGTGCCATTCTTAACACTACGGTTTTGGGGAGCGGTTTGTCCGTTTTGGGGCTGCTTTCATACCACAAAAACCTCAATGAATCCCTGTCTTCAGGAGCCACCCTAATTTGTAGAAATGCCTTCTCCACATCGGCCACCAGCGCGATTCTATGGCGTCGGAAATTCAGCAGCAGCCGAAGAAGCTCTGGATTTAAATTTGGTCCGCTTTCTAAATTCTCATTAAGAGATTTTGCTCCCAATCCATGAGCCGACGCGTCGAATACAATTCTCAACTTTGTCGTGCTGCTGCTCTCACGAAGTACAGGCTGGTGGGGCATATGGTAAATATGTTGACCGTCGCTACAAGCCTCATCGGGCACGATCTCCGCTATGCCTTCGGTCACCAAGCGTCGCACTTCGGCATCGTACTCACTCATTAGAGCAGGCGTCCTGCTCAGTCTTTTCCCCAGCTGGCGGAATCGTTTTTCTGCTACTGCTCGATTGTCTTGAAGATTGACTTGCTCCTTCCAAGGAAGCTTCACCTCATACCGCTGATCAACAACCTTTACGGTCTTGGTAAAGCCTTCCCAGAGACACTTGTCGGTGGTATCTTCCTGTGTGTCGGAGACTCCAATGCTTTCCAACTCCCAGAAACATCTCAAAACAGGCTCAACTTGTTGGTCTGCAACCGTAGTTCTTAGCACGACTGCATGGGCGCAAGTGACATCTTTGCAGGGGAAAGACGTTTGCCCCTGCACTGCCCAGCCAAACACTGTTTCGAGTGCCGTTAGCCTGTCGCCCAGTTTTTTAACCTTGCCAGTTAGAAACTCCCAAAAGTGATCTGAGCCCACCAGTACGTCGATCCCTGCTGTATTGGGATAACAGCATTCGTCACCCGGTGGCAAAGAAAGCTCGTGGAGAGTCTCTATAATTCGCTTATCTGGACAAGTAATGGCCTGTTCGCATATTGTAGGCGTTTCTAAGGCTTCAAATTTGAATTGAGTTTTCGGATCGTCCTTTGCCAATAGACACACTTCAACGCGCCGGAATGTGCGCTGCTTTTGCTGTCCTCCGAAAACCCCAATCGATAGTATCTCTGTTCCGAGCAATTTGCACCCAAGTTTTTTAGAGCAGACTTCTGTGATGAATGTTCTCTGACTGCCGCTGTCAAAGAGAACTCGGGAATTTTTTCTTGCTTTACTTCCCTTGTTCAAGGCTGTCACGGTAGGCATTAAGACGGTGCGGTGACTGGGGCCTTCTGATCCTGAAGCATGCAGGTTTACGGGTTGCACCCCTTCGTTGGCCGACCGTGCGTTTTCGGCTTCGTTGATTGCAGGGTCGCATAACGCTGTCGCATGTCTGCGCTTGCACTTTTTGCAGCTGATATTGACTCTGCATTGCCTTGAACGATGTCCATGCTTCGTGCACCGAAAACATCCGCCTCTCGCTGTTAATATCGCTTTTCTTTCTTTGACTGACATCTTCGATTGGCACTCTTGGCTGTCATGACCTTTCGATTTGCAAAATACGCATTCCATGCAGGATGCTGCACCATGCAGGGCTGAGGCGGAAGAAGGGTGAAAGTTCCCTCGTTGATTCCGGGTCTTGTGCCCATCAAAATGAGGAGAAGGCTTACCATGCGTGTCGTCGGGCCTGTCCTCCACCGTCCTCTCGCGGCTCTGCAGCTCGAAGCGGAAAAACCTCAGCAGAGATTGCAGAGGCGTCGCCTGTGCGGGGTCTGATGGCGAGCTCGTTGACCCAGAATCATCGCTCATCGTTGACACTGTTGCCTTGTGGGCCTCAGCATATGTGCGATGAAAGTCCAGGATCAACTCCTTCGGCATAGCACGGAGAAGGACGGGATACAGCATCGCCTGGTAACCACCTTCGTCGATGCCCAGCGCCTTGAGTCCCCGCATGTGAACTTGTACATCATCATATAGCCGCCGCAAGGCCGCCACGTTCTTCGCAGATAACACAGGTTTCACATCAATCAGGCCTTGCATGTGATCTTGAATCAACGCTTCCTGATTCCCAAAGCGCTGCTGCAAAATGTCGACCGCGTCGTTGTAGCAATCACCTGATGCTTGCAGTCCGGCGATTGCTGTCTTGGCCTCCCCTGTCAGCAGCGTCTTTAGGTAATTTAGGCGATCTATGTTGGAAAGATCTGTGTTCTTGTGAACTGCTACCTCGAACTGTTCCCAGAATGGCTGCCAGTTTTTCCGTTTGCCGTCGAATTTGGCCAGTTCCAGCTTTGGAAGTTTAATTTTCTGAGCCGCGGGACTGGCACCAATTGAAGCTTGATTCCGGATATCTGGAGTCCTGATTGCGTGTTCAGCTTCATCTTTTCTCAGTTTTAGACGGCAGATGCAGGTAGTCACTCTGTCGCTATATTCGATGACTTGTTCAAATTCAGCTTCTGCTTCATCTTCTTTAACGGTAGGTTCTATTGCCGCATCCACATCGATAAGCTGTTGCTTTACCAATTGTAAACGTTCGATGAGAACGCTCACCTTTTCGATGGTGGGTAGTGGTTCAGCGCCCAAGATGTCGTCCGTTTCTTTGGTCAGCCGCGTCGCTTGGCTTCTGATGGTCTTTCTCTTTTTCCTCAGAACATCCATGTCGCTGCTGTCGTTGGTCGTTTTAGTCGCTGGGTCCGGTCGATAGTCCTGATTTCCGTTCCCGGGTTTCGGCACCAAATTTCTTTTTTACTGTTGTAACTGATTCAAATCGTTACGGCTGTTGTAGTTTTAAGATAACTTCGTTTATTTACAACAACAATTGAGAATCAAATACAACATCTTTAAGAGGGGAGCAAGAGCTCGGAAATACACATGCTTATCGATGGGGCTCCCCGTTCGTTCTGTCCGCCCGCATTCTTTTCTCCCTCCGGTCGGAGGGGTCCGCGGTCCGCTTGTCCCGGCGTTGGCCCCTCTCCCATGGCATCCCGCAGAGGGTGGCCCGGGGAGGAGCTGTCGCCGGCCATAAATTACTGAAGGCGCCTGTTTAGTGTCAGGCGAACACTTTACACAAAGGGAGCAAAAAAAGGAGAGAAAAACGCAAGTTTCAACATCCGCGCGGTCGTAACGGAGACGGAGGTGTGGATAGATGAACAGACCGACAGAGCGAATGCGCTCTTCGCTGGTTACTGTAGCTGGGTTCCGCGTGGCGTAAGCACGCCCTCTCGTGTCGCCGCGGTTACGGGAGAGTTGGGTGGTCTCGTGCGTGGTCTGAAGTGATGAATTGCGTGCTGACACAGCCCCTCTAAATTTTGCGCCTGTCCTCAGGCGCGCGTATCCACGAACTTTGCGGTAATGATTTGCCACTTGCAGGAACAAGTGCAATTTCTTGACGTTGCTTTCGGGCTGGAACATGTCGACTGCTGCGACTCTCGCCTCGTCCAGGGTTCGCCCTTCTGCGGCGTTCCTATAGCCAAGAAATGAGATGTCGTCTCGCATGAATTGACGCTTCTTGATGTCCGTCTTTAAGCCGTTGACGATTACTGTTCTCAGCGCCTCATCGCGCAGTGACAGCGCTTCGGGGATCGTAGCTGCTCCCTGGCCGACATCGTCCATGCACGTGGATCGTTATTAATATAAACAGCGGGAACACGAAGACAAAGGACAAGATAAAAGAAAGCCACAGTACAAGCGCTGACTCACAACTATGCCTAAGCCCTTTACTCCAAGGCCCAGAAAAAACAAACATGTAGAAAACGAAACAGTCACGTGAAACAACCCCTGGGTTCACCTGCCGCACAAAAAAGTCACTTAAAAAAGGCACCTCTTTGCTTGAAAGAGCAAGAGAAGACACACTTATTGTCCGTTGAAATAAAATATGATTCCACTATCTCTCTCGTCATCTTCTCTTTGTGGCGACACAAAATCCTAGTCCTGTCAAACTTAGGAGTGCACTTCTTCTTCTCCTTCTTCATTACTTCACATGAATGGCAATGTGATACCAGAAACGTTTTGTCCTTTATATTAATTTTGTATTAATAATAAATAAGTACCAACTCGCCCAACACAGTATCTTGGTATGCACGTGGATGTTCTTTTCATAGCCAAGTGGTCACTGACTTCGTCCTTCATGAGCTGTCGATCCGCGGGGCAAGATCGGTACGACCCTGTGGCGACGGGAATGTTGTCCCTAAGTTCATCGCTGTGCTCTATGTACGTGAGCGCAAAGCCCCAGCGCATCTGTGCTCGCTGTGAACGCGTCGTCATGACGATTCAGAATTGAGCGGGGTTCATCTTTTTCGTTGGCGTTCGCGTCATGAGTAATTTTATATGCAGACTCTTCAACCAGGTCAAATAAATCTTCGTCGGGACCCAGGCCCTTCGAGTTCAGTCTAACGAAGCCGATGTCGCTCCCTGGTGAAATGCTCTCTATGACTGTGCAGTTGCTGAAGGCTGCTATCAGCGTCTCGCCAGTACGATTCATACTGCTGCGCCTGGAGTGTTTACGGTAGGTTCACTCACAGATGCCTGTACGAGGACGAGGGTGACATCGTTCGTAGGGTGAAACGTGACGTCGACGTTTGCGGCACGGCGCCAATCTGAACCAAGAATCAGATCCATGGCACTAGGCAAGGCGCGATCACGACCTCTGCGAGCCGCACGGTCGATGTTCCAACGGTCACAACCAACGCTGCCACTCGCGTCGGTCTGATGCATCGGTCAAGTACCTCTATGTGATCTGGAGACGCCCGCGGTCGACGTGTGACGAGAATATCCTTACGGCCACTGCACGGTAGTCCACGGGTTCGAAGCTCGTCGGCCAGCCGCTGTTTTTTCAACCCGATGAGAACACTGCGCATTCTCGATTTCGCTGGTGACCAGATGAGGGTGGTCTCGGAACTCGTCGAGGTTGTTCTGCTGCGCGCTGTGGAGTCCGGTGGTTCTTCGCGCACGCGAGACGCCTCTGCAGATCCTGTCGGCTGCGCCATGATAGCAGTGAGGCCAGATGAAGAGTTAAAATCAAACTGCTTATTAATACTTAAAAAGAGATTCGGTTGATCTGCATAGGATCTCCTGGCTGGATGTGGTGCGCCTTCGTGCGCGTCTGTGCTTCGTCTCGTCTCGGCTCCGAATGCTTTCTCCCCGAGGCGTCGGGTCCTCGCGTTTTTTCACCGAAGTTCGAGGGGAGACATAACTCAGGCGGGGTTCGCGGGGCGCGAAGTCTCCGCGCCGTCGTAACGGAGGTGTGAATAGATAACAAACCGACCGAGCGAACGTGCTCTTCGCTATATCCGCGCGGTCATAACGGAGGTGTGGATAGATAAACAGACCGACCGAGCGAATGTGCTCTTCGCTGGGTTCCGCGTGGCGTAAGCACGCCCTCTCGGGTCGCCACGGTTACGGGAGAGTTGGGTCGTCTCGAGCGTGGTCTCAAGTGATGAACTGCGTGCTGACACACTGAATGGCATTGAAATCTTTAATCTTTTCCACGCTCATTCATCATCATCATTATCAGCCTGAATATACCCACTGCAGGGCGAAGGCCTCTCCCATATTTCTCCACTTAACCCGGGTCTGTGCTAGCTGCATCCACTTGACCCCTGCGAACTTCTTAATCTCATCCGCCCACCTAACTTTCTGCCGCCCCCTACTACGCTTTCCTTCCCTTGGAATCCAGTTTGTTGCCCTCAGTGACCATCGGTTATCCTCTCTTCGCACTACATGTCCTGCCCATGTCCATTTCTTCTTCTTAATTTCTATAAGAATGTCGGTAACTTGAGTTATTTTTCTGACCGCACGCTTTCTATCTCTTAATGTTACCCCTACCATTTTTCGTTCCATAGCCCTCTTGGTTGTCCTCAACTTAAGTAGAACTCTCTTGGTTAGCCTCCACGTTTCAGCCCCATAGGTGAGTACAGGCAAGATGCAACTCTTGTACACTTTCCTCTTGAGCGATACCGGTAAGCTGCTAGTCATAATCTGCGAGTGCTTGCCAAATGCGCTCCATCCCAATCGTATATTCTTCTTGTTATTTCCTTTTCGTGGTCCGGATCTGCGGTTACTACCTGTCCTAAGTAGACATATTCGCCTACTACTTCCAGTATTTCGCTACCTAATGTAAACTGCTGTTCCTTCCCGAGGCTGTTGAACATTACCTTAGTCTTCTGCACATTGATTTTCAAGCCTACCTTTCTACTTTTCCTGTCTAGGTCATCAATCATTATTTGTAGTTCATCCCCTGAGTTGCTTAGCAAGGCAATGTCATCAGCAAATCGCAGATTACTGAGGTATTCTCCATCTACCCTTATCCCTAACTGCTCCCATTCCACGCTCATTCCATGTGCTAAAATCTCCAGCTGCATCAGTTGCCTTACGCGGGCGTCCTCTTTCTCGTGACGTTCCCTACGTTCACGATCCTCTTTCTCGTGACGTTCACGTTCACATTTTTCTTTCTCTTGACGTTCACGTTCCTCTTTTTCGTGAAGTTCGTCAATGATCTCAAGGCATTCCGAAAGCTCGTCATCTTCAGCTTTCAACGCAAGAATAGTCTTTAACACTTCTGGTTTTCTGAGTTTGCTGACAAATTCAGATCCAATTTCTTCGCAGGCTCCAGCAATTTCGGTTTGCGCAACGACTTCGAATCCAAATCCATGGCTGTTCCGAGTGCTGCCTTCTCTACTGCCCACTATTGCCTTGCTGCAATTATTGCAGCAACAATGACAACACAATTACCAGCTCTGTTTTCTACTTAACAAAAGCCTGGCAAAACGCAGTAGAAGAAAGTCCTGCACTTACCAAACCTCGCAGCCAAGAATCCAACGCAGTCGTTCCGCTGCGTTGGATTGGACGAGCAGTTCGGCCATTTCGGCGCCGTCCAGTCGGCCGCCCAACCCTTCCTCCCGCGGGCAAGTTTCGGCGTGTTCTTTCCACGCGCCAAATGTGTGTGCGTGTGCGTGTGTGCAAACGCTGGCGAAGCCCGGCGCTCGAGGGAAAGTGCATCGCCCTCGCCCGTCTGCAGGAGGTGGAGGGGACTTTAGTGGAGGAGATGCGGTCGCGCCACCTGCGATTGAGTCATCTCGCCTTGTCTGGACATGCAGGGCTCTCCCTTTCCCCCTGAACTGGCAAGCCTATGAAAAGCAGCGGCAGACTTTGCTGCGAGAGAGACTACTTTGACGCGCGGTAGAGATGGCGCAAGACACCAGCTGTGTGAGAGTGTCTGTATTCTCTCCGGGTCAGCTTCTCTGCCCGTTCCTTCATGATGTTGTAGTAAAGGTTGTTTCGTTAGAAGACGCCTCATCTTTGCTGGGACCGTTGATACCATCCGCCGAGCCACGGAGCCGCCAGGCTAACGCTACCGAGAGGCCGCGAGCCAAATGTAGTAACGGGAAAACGCATGCGTGGCTCTTCACGTGATTTCGGCACTGCTGGGAGATGACACATTGCACCCGACACGCGGAAACCGCCATCAGGGAAAGCGTGCTACACCCTTTGCTACCGCTTGTCGGTGCGATTCTACAGCTTGTCCCCTTAATTTCTACGGTGGTCAAATGCGGAGGTGTCACGAAATCGGCGCCCATTTTCATCAAGCCGGTACGGCGCGAGGCCCGCACGGCGTCGCGTGGAAGGCATGGAGAGAAAAGCTCCCTTCCCCGCGCGGGAGAGCGCGTAGCTTTGTACGCGTTGCCGTGACCCTCTTTCCCATTGCCCGGGGAGGACGGTGGTTCATCGGCCTGGAATGTGCCAGGCCTTTCGAGAAGGTTCTATGGGACCTGGCCAATGACGACGCGCGGCTCGACGGGAGGAGAAGAGGGAGCTATAACCAGCGAAGCTATGTGTGTGTGCGCGCTAGCTTTGGCGTGTGTTAACAAACAGACGCGGCGCGCCCTATTTAAAGCGACCGCGCCGCTTGTTGAATCAGTCAGTCAGTCAGTCAGTTCGTCAAGTGTTTTGCGACGTGCTCGCCTGTGTTTCGACTGGACTCCCGGGGGCAAGCCCACGGACTTTCAAGGGAGCGGCGCTCGTCTCGTATGGCGGCCACATCGTGACTCTTGAGGCGTCGGACTGCAACAGTGCCCGGTGAACAATTTGGTGTTTGTTTATGTACTCTCTCGTGTTTCATCTGTTGTAAAGCCTCTATGTTATTGGATACCTGTGTAATTGCATGCTTAGCGTTTGTATTCTGTGAACCTCTCGTTTGTTGTATTTCAAGTGATCTTGTGTATTCCTTTGTATCGTCTCTTGCTGTGCATAGATTGTGTTTTGTTTGTTACTTCTGACTCCGATCCTTACTCTGGTTTGAACCGGCGACCGCTGGGCACCAAACGACCACCCCCTTCTGTCACTACAAGGTAGCTGAATTCCGGCTGAGCTTGCCACGCAGGTCGAGGGCATCTCCTTTGCGACCGGAACAGCTACCCCCACTCACTCTAAGGGTGTCTGGGAGTGTGCGCACCGTTAAGGGCGCATCGTTAATAATATCCCCCTAATTATTAACGGGTGACAATTATTCTGGCGTCCGCGACAGGACGTTTGGTGCATTCAAGCTCAGAGGACGGAGAACGAGTTGGAAGAGTTTACGAAGAGGTCGTAAACTGTGTAGCAGCAGAGCGATAGCGAGAGGTAGTGCCGCGCGGAAGCGTTTAGGCGAAGTTCGCTAAGCAGTGTTTAGGCTACACCCAGACGGTTCGCGCTTCAGATATGAATCTGAAAGAGTTGGTGGAGACTGGCACCCAGCTGGGGTTGTCCGGTGCCGAACTGCGCAAATGGGTTAGCCAAAGAGAAAAAGAAGAAAGAGAGAGAGAAGAAAAGGAACGAGAGAGAGCAGAAAAAGAACGAGAGAGGGCTCGAAAGGAAGCCGAGGAAGAAAGAGAGAAGGCTAGAAAGGAGCGTGAAGAGGAATTTCAGCGAGAAAAGGAATTACTTACTATGAAACTTCAGCTTCAAAACTCAGGGAACAACAACGGTTTAACTGAAGTGCATAGCTCCAGTGAAGGACATAGCAGCTTGCGGATAGACGCAAGTAAATTGATCCCGAAATACGACGAGAGAAGAGACGATCTCGACGCGTTCCTCTTGCGTTTCGAAAGGGTCGCCATAAATGCAAATTGGACGGACAGTGAATGTGCTACCATCTTGAGCACTTGCCTTAGCGGCGAAGCATTAAGTGTGTTTGGAAGACTTCCTCCTGAGGATGCAGGCAGCTATAACAAAGTGAAAGCTGCATTACTTAAAAGGTTTAGATTTACGACGGATGGGTTTCGAGAGAAGTTCAGGACTGGAAAACCTATGGACGGTGAAACGGCAACACAGTATGTTGCGCGATTGAGTCATTATTTCGACCGCTGGACTGAACTCTCAAAAATTAAACTTGAGTATGGCGCACTTCGCGAACTCCTAATTAAGGAACAATTTCTGGGTAGCTGTCACCCTGGTTTGTCGCTTTATTTAAAAGAAAGAAAGGCACATACATTGGATGAAATGATGGAGCTCGCAGACCAGTATTTGGAAGCCCAGGGAGGCGAGAATTTGAGCAAAATTGTAAATTTGGAAACCCCTCGAAAGACCGAATTCCGACAGACACAACCTATTGTAAAGTCAACCCCGAGGTGCTATCTCTGCGGACAACTAGGCCATTATGCACCTGACTGCCGCAAACTCGCAACCAACAATCCATCCTCGTGTTGGAAATGCGGACAGAAGGGCCACAAAGCAATGTCGTGCCCCGGCGCTGACAAGGCAGCACCGCAGGCGGCATGCGCGAGGACTCCGTCAGAGTCAGAATATCGCCTGGAGGAAGAAGATGCCGATGGCTTTGTTGAGCTTAAGAACGGCAGGAAAGTCCGCGTGGTGCACGGCCAAGAGGAGGAGGAAGCAGAGAAAGTGGTTAATCGGAAGGACAAGAAAATCCGGGTAGTGAACGCCGTAGTACATGCACAACCTGGATCTGCGGTGAATCGGATGCCGGTTTCGAGGGGAAAGATAGGAAGAAAGTCAGTTTCTGTGCTACGAGATACAGGTAGCAGTGCCGTAATCGTGAAACGAAATTTGATTCATGAGAATGATCTGACTGGCGAGAAATGCCCTGTGAGGCTAATTGACGGCTCAATTCAATTACTCCCTGAGGCAAAACTGGAAGTGCAGACGCCATACTATTCTGGAAAACGGACAGCCCTGTGCATGGAACGCCCTATATACGATTTAGTGTTGGGAAATATCAAGGGCGCGACATTTCCCGAGGATCCTGATCAAAGTCTCGCGCCTGTGTGCTGCAAGGAATCTAAAAAGAAAAAGGCAAGGCGAGGAAAGCAAGGCCATGAGAAGCCGGAAGAAAAGCCTCGAGACAAGAATAAACAAAAGGAAGCCCCTCAGGAGGAAACCGAAAAGAAAGAGACAACACGGGAAATAAAGTCAGCAATGCCTAGGCCTTCGTTGATGCAGGCAGCCCAAGTGTTCGTCCTACTTATGGGGGCGTTACTTGGGATATTTCACCTTCAGCGGAAGGAATACCGGTGCCTAGGAAAGAACACTATTACAGTGATTCTTTTTGTTGGTCTGTGCGCGTTGGCACATGTTCCCGTGTATCCGTCGGCGCTACTGGTTGTAGGGGCAATTATCGGCACACATTGGTTGTGTGATTTGCAAGAGGATAAGTCCTGCCTCAGGGAATTTTCAGTAGCCCGATCGGAGAACATAGAAGCGTCTCAAATGCGAGAGCCTAGAGCGAAGGCAGAATTCCTGGCGGACAGAAGCGTGTCGCGCACTGATCGCGGGTTAGAATTACGCTCGGAAATTTAGGTTTGTGCGCTTCGCATTTGAAGAGCTGTGTGTTGTTGATTCCTATGTGTATCTGACGACCGTGTGGTGCTATGTTTGTGAACATCATGGCATTGATGTATGAATTTTGTAATGTGTTATTGCAGTTTGTGAAATTTGCGCAATGTGTGTGATGTGGACATTTGCCCCGTATATTTGTGAGCGCATGCATGTGCGCGCGATGTTCGTGGTTGTTGTGAATATTGTGGGACAATATTCTTTAAGGGAGGGGCAGTGTCACGAAATCGGCGCCCATTTTCATCAAGCCGGTACGGCGCGAGGCCCGCACGGCGTCGCGTGGAAGGCATGGAGAGAAAAGCTCCCTTCCCCGCGCGGGAGAGCGCGTAGCTTTGTACGCGTTGCCGTGACCCTCTTTCCCATTGCCCGGGGAGGACGGTGGTTCATCGGCCTGGAATGTGCCAGGCTATGGTGGCTAGAAGGGGAGGTGTGAGCATCGTCGCGGGCGCGCCGTGTTCAGAGGCGTGCTGGTGTTTCATGCCGCCGCGGGGCGGCGCGCACGTCGCTACCGAGATCCGTCGAGAGCACCCGCCGACCGCTGTCGCCGCACGTTTCGTCCCCTACAGACAGGTACTGGCAC
The DNA here is from genome assembly GCF_055883805.1 of Amblyomma maculatum. Classification (NCBI taxonomy): domain Eukaryota; kingdom Metazoa; phylum Arthropoda; class Arachnida; order Ixodida; family Ixodidae; genus Amblyomma; species Amblyomma maculatum. The sequence continues at coordinate 136,734,416 of NC_139347.1, forward strand.
GTGTTTTCGTAATGTCTGCGGTGTGCTGGCTTAAATTTGGGATCGCTACGTACCGACGTGGCCATGCCACAGTGATGTCTAAATAGCAAAGACACTGTTTTGCACCTGGATGCAAATCAGGCTATGTTTCGGCCCGCAAACAAGGGAAGAGGGCATGGAGGAAGAAAAAGGGCGTCTTTCTTGGCTCTCTTACCTATTGGTTCTGTTTCAATAAGTTGAAAACGGATAGCATCATGGACCTCATCTCTTGCCTGTCTGTGAAGAGATTAAATATGGTCGGCTGTGAGTAGCACAAAGTGGAAGTGACAAATCAAATCATTCGCTTCTTCACACTGACAAGCTGATGCATTTTCTTGTTGCTGGAGAAAATGCATCCAATCAAAAAAAAAGAAAAAAGATGAAGTTCTTGAAGTTGAGACGTACCACTTAAATTGATAATGTTAGCACAGCCAGCAAGTTTTTTTTTTCATGTTATTGTACACTACCCACATTGTGTCGTCTTTTGTGAATTTTTTGTAATGTCTTCTTCACATTGTTACAAAGGTCCCATTATCTGACTGTGTTTCGTAAATTGGTTTATGAATGCATCTGTGTTTGCCAATCAAACCTCAATGCCATGTGTGTATGCCCATTTTAACATTGCATTAACTTCTTTTTACTTGCCTTATTTACTTCCTTGAGCACAGTGTATAGCTTGCAGTTCTACCCTACATTGATGCATATTTTCTGTTCATTTTCTTTTGGTGGTGTTTTTGAGGTGCATTTGTAAGAGAGTGTCAAATAAAAAAATGTCTTTCTTATTAAAGCTTGTACGATATAAACCTAGCTTTTTGATGTGCAAGCCATCAAAACAAAGCATTCAGGTATGGTTGCTGATGCTTCTACCTGAATTGAGACGTCATGGAGAACACTGCGGCATCAAAACAAAAACTGCACGGACGTCGTTTTGGTGACAAGCTCACAGCAAGTCATTTCATTTGATTCACCATCTTCCAGCGCTTCGGGGTACCAGCGGCGCACGTAGCTAACAAGCAGGGAAGCAAGTTTTCAGTGCCAATACATGCTAGTTTTCAGTGCCAATACATGCTTTGCTGCGAGCCGTGAGAAAAGTGTGCCAACTAGCCTTTGTTGTAATCCGCACGGTATCGTGAAATAGCTGCAACGGAAAGCGGCTGCTACGGCTGCTGCGCGCGCGCGCGCGGCTGGCGTCTCGGAGCCGACGGCAGCGCCGCCGCATCGGGATGAATTCTCGCTCTCTCTCCGGCGCACCGATGCTGACACCTCTCCTTCTAGCCACCATAGCCAGGCCTTTCGAGAAGGTTCTATGGGACCTGGCCAATGACGACGCGCGGCTCGACGGGAGGAGAAGAGGGAGCTATAACCAGCGAAGCTATGTGTGTGTGCGCGCTAGCTTTGGCGCGTGTTAACAAACAGACGCGGCGCGCCCTATTTAAAGCGACCGCGCCGCTTGTTGAATCAGTCAGTCAGTTCGTCAAGTGTTTTGCGACGTGCTCGCCTGTGTTTCGACTGGACTCCCGGGGATCACCCGCTGCTGGCAAGCCCACGGACTTTCAAGGGAGCGGCGCTCGTCTCGTATGGCGGCCACATCGTGACTCTTGAGGCGTCGGACTGCAACAGTGCCCGGTGAACAGTTTGGTGTTTGTTTATGTACTCTCTCGTGTTTCATCTGTTGTAAAGCCTCTATGTTATTGGATACCTGTGTAATTGCATGCTTAGCGTTTGTATTCTGTGAACCTCTCGTTTGTTGTATTTCAAGTGATCTTGTGTATTCCTTTGTATCGTCTCTTGCTGTGCATAGATTGTGTTTTGTTTGTTACTTCTGACTCCGATCCTTACTCTGGTTTGAACCGGCGACCGCTGGGCACCAAACGACCACCCCCTTCTGTCACTACAAGGTAGCTGAATCCGCCTTTTGCGCGAGGATGTGGCGCCATCATGCGGGAGCGGGCGGGAAACACATTGAGCGGCAGTGTAGCAGACGACGCGAGAGCACACCATACGAAATGGCCACGCCAACGCTGGTAGAAAGCGAAAGCTTCCCCCTTTTTTGGTCTCGTAGCGGAAAGTAGTGACAGTGATTGCAGCATATCATGTTCACGCAGTATGGGGGAAGGTAGAGCGTTTTCACAATCCACTCATAACGCACGTACGCATATACTATCTTCGTATTGTAAGAGCGTGTAGCGCGGGCCGTGTTCGACGTGACAGAATGAGACGCTCTCAGCGTGCAGGTTTTCGGCAGACAGGAGAGCGTGGGGGCAGAGATAGAGAGAGGGATCTCAAAGGGCAAAGCAGCCAGGGGTTTGTTGATGCTGCAGAGCTAGGTGGAATCGTCTCCTGTGACTTTGAGCGGCGCATATGCGCGGGGTGTCTTGAGTTACCGAGCACAATGCGGTCTCCGCGGCGCCGGCATGGTGCAATGGGCGTCGCTTCCTCCTCGCGTCATCTACAACCGTGCAGCTATAGGATTTCATCCACGAAGATCGGCAGAGAGTCACATATACACACCCCGTGAAAAGGGCATTGTCCCGGCCGGAATGCACACCTGCAGGAAACGCGCTGCATTTTTCTGGCAATGGATGATTCAGAGCTGTAGCCGGTTTCTGGCCTCAGGAGTCAGAACGGATGTGGTCGCAGTGGTGAAAAGGTTCTCGGTGCGCAGAGAATGGTCATTCTGTTGTGAAAGGATCTCCAACGTTCATTTCTGCCTCCGCCGCGATTTCTGCGGAATCAACAACTTGGTGACACATGTGAATCTCCTACATATCTGATGCGCATCTCGGTCAGGAACCAACCCTGTTCTACGTCCAGAGCGATCCACTCTGCAAGTGAACGAGCATGAACCCTCCAGGAGACTCATTTATTGTGCCGGGCGGTTTCCTTGACGTTGCAAACGGTTGGACGAAGACTATGATTATCAAGCTCCCTAACGAAGTGCATCTGATAATTCGTACACCAAAGGAACAAAATCCGGATGCTTTGGCGTGCACGAAGGCGAGCTTTTAATTAAAAAAAAAATACTGTGCGTCGTGCAAGTGTCAAGTGCGTCATATGCTCCGAGCGGCAAAAACACAGATACTACAGGTATGTATGCATCTAAGCGAAATAGGCATGATGAAAAGTACCTACTGGAGTTTTCACCTAGGCTGTAGCGCACCAGTGATAGCTGCAATGAGGATTTCTTCGGTGCGTGATTGCTCCAGTTGCTCCGGGGCCTGAAGGCGATGTATTTTGTCCCTTCTTATCTTTATGTGCGAAACGGCTAGGTAGCTTAGATATCACAGGCGGCTGTGTGCGCTAGGCCGTAATATTTAGCATGTTTTATCGTGACTGCCACCTCACTAACAAGAAAAAAAAATACGGCGTTTTAATGCACTGCCGTTCGCGAGCGTCATGACCAGCTCAACCACTCGGCTCGCTAACGGCGGTGCATCACAACAAACACCCTTTTTTTCTTATTTTTAGTCAGGCGGCAGTCGCGATAAAACATGCTAAATATTACGGTCAAGCGCACACAGCCACCTGTGATATCTGCGCTACCCGGCCCCTTCGCACATAAAGAAAACAAACGACAAAATACATCGCCATCAGACGCGCCGAACAAGTGCTCATTGCGGCTATCACTGGTGGGTTACAGGCTTGGTGCAAACTCCGGTAGATACTTGCACATCATGCACATTTCCTTTAGATGCATGCATACCTGTAACGAAGTGTTTTTCGCACAGTCGAGAGCACGCAGTCGGCTGCCAAGGTCGCCCATTCACGTCTTGACGCTTGGTTGCCCTAATCCAAGCTTCACGCCGTTGCAGGTCGCGGCTCGCCGAAGGAAACCTAACAAAACGCGTCTTGCATCCCGGCACGCCTCGAGAGTGGCAGCCGTAAGCGGCACAGGTGGTTGGCATCGTTTTACCGAGGCTGTGAACGTACCGCGCCTCCAGCCCCCGTGCGTTGGCTATGAGTGCGGCGACCAGAAGCGCCGTCGACGCCTCTCAATGTGTTTTCATCAGTCGCCGCTGGGGCTTCGCGCATGCGCAGAAAACTCGCGCAAAAGGCGGATTCCGGCTGAGCTTGCCACGCAGGTCGAGGGCATCTCCTTTGCGACCGGAACAGCTACCCCCACTCACTCTAAGGGTGTCTGGGAGTGTGCGCACCGTTAAGGGCGCATCGTTAATAATATCCCCCTAATTATTAACGGGTGACAGGAGGCGGAGACAGGAACAAGGGGTGAAGGATGGGCTCCCGGCGGTACGGAGAGGAGAAAAACGCATTCCCCAAGCTGTACAAACTCAACACACCTCCACCTTCTCTGTGCCCCTCCATCTGCGCCCTGGTTCTGCCAACCAGGCCAGCTGCCGACATGAGAAGGCAGTGCAAGACATTTGGCTGCTACAGGAGAAAGTATGCACTATGCACGGCCACGTCAGTTCCACGGGGGGCAAGCTTTGGTGGCAGCTGTGGATGTTAGGTGCACCTCAGCAGCCTCCGCTCTTCGAAAGCGCTAACGGCCCCGGCACTTCAGTGCCCGGGCTTATGATTCGGGATGTCTCTGATAAAGATTCACAATGCGCGAACTGCAGCCTAAATACAGAAGCGGGGAATGCGCTTTCCTCGATCCTCTCCATATCGCGGAGTCAGTGCCCTTCTCCTCCTTCCCACCCCACTTGTCCCTGTCTGCACGCTGCCAGCCCCCGTCTTTGGATCTTTATAGTTTCCTTGTGTCGGCGAATGCCTTGTTTTAAGTAAACGGCGGACATAACAAAGATGACGTTATTGGCAGACGCTTTTTATATTTTACTTTCCGAGGCTATAGTTGAAGTAAAGATATTTTGAAATTCGATGAGTCGAAAGACAGGCTTACTCGCACCCGTAACATGTGACCTACTTGCGGGCCTCATTTTTTATTCCTTGGCCTTTCATTGTTCCGCCAAAAGAAAAAGTTGAAGAGTTTTTATCGCCAAACAAATGCATGCACTACTTAGGACATCGCTTACGCGCTCTATACGATCCATACGCTCAACAAAAAGCGCGATAAGATTGTGGTGGTTTGGCGTGGCCTCACGAGCAGAATGGAGCTGGTGGTCTTTCTTGGAAAACTGGCTTATGGGGTGCTGCACTGGAGCAGGCGAGGCGTGCTTACGGGAAACGGTGAATGGGTTGGTAACATGCTGTAGAAGGCTTAGAGTGCCGACTTTGCAAGAGGGTGGGCCTTGGGAGAATCCTGAGCCTTTCGGGAAGCGGGGAAACTGTCGTGCTCCCTATCGCTGGTGGCGGCCGACCTGTCGAAAATGCTAGTGCACAGCTTCCCTGTGTGGCATTGCAACCTGGGATATTAGCCACCTGAGCAGCGACTCCAACAGTTGCCGTTTTACTGCTGCTCTTGCGTCGCCGGCGCGGCCGCAAGAGCACAACATCGATTGCAGCTGTTGTCACGTTAGAGCTATCCATCTTTGATCCGCTGGTTCATGGTTTCCGTTACACTTGTGGCATTTAGCGCTCGAATGTTAGCGCTAGCATTACGTGTCGTAGTACCACCTGCAGCATACCTTGTTTGAAGTTTTGCACGCAGGTGCTGCGTTGCTTGGCGACATGCAGGATATCGTGGGTAAGTCGCCATGTGGCTGCCTTTGCAGTTTTTGCATACTGTATTACTGCCAGGCCTACGACATCGGAATAATTCTGCTGGTCATGCTGTGGGCCGCCGCAATTATCACAGCGTCTTCTGTGCGGGTTTGGACATCCATTTTGGAGGTGTCCAATATTGAGGCACACGTTATCATATTGTGACGTGTGGAGTAAGTGTGGACCTTGACTTTCCACAGCCCAAAATACATTGTCGCTAGCGCAGTTTGTCCTTCATTCAAAAAAAAAAAAACCCTGATCTGTCAGGGAGACTGTTCATTACTAGAAAGATATGTTTTTCAATAACCTTTGCTAAAGTGGACAGGATGGAAATGAGGCGATAACTGTGTGCGCACTTAACATCCCCACCTTTAAGAAGTGGTTGTTTTTAATCACGACTTACGGCTGTTTTTAATCACGTAGGGACGTTTCCGCCTTAAATCATTTCGTTTAGGATTTCTAACAAGGCATTCTTCAGAACGCCGAAATTGCTGAAAAGGTCGATCATGCGAATTTTATTGATTCCTGGAGTCTGATGACGACTGAAGCTGCCTAGTAAAGTGTAAAGTTCTTCCGAGATGGTGGGGAGAAAAGCGGATTCAACTACCGGAGAAGTTTTCAAGCATTGTACGTAACGCAATTCCACGGCCTTCCCGAGCTGGGTGAAAAAAAAAAAAAAATGGTTGGATGTGTTGACGACTGTTGACAAATCAGAATCTAAATATTCTGAATATAATTAGCCGAGTCTGAAGGTATACCTCTTACCTCATTTATCAGATACCATGTTTTCTTGGGGTTATTACGAGATTGAAGGAAGTCGTTCTTGCTGTACGAATGTTTTGCGGCACGAATAAGAACATTCACCTTACTGCGTGATGCTCTGAACTGGGGACGCAGAGTGCTATCACTGGGCGTACGTCTGCAAACGTTGCTGCAGATTGTCATTTTTTTATAGTGCTCAGTATCAAACTGTTCATCCAGGGTTGGTTATTTATAGTACTGCGGTGGCGAACATAAATTTTCCTTTCACTAGGTTTGTAAATGATTTCCATTGAAAGCGAGAACTGAGTGTACAGATCGGACCTGTTGGTGGTTTCAAGCAATCCTGACCAGTCGAATAAAGCGACCAGTTTATCGCAAGATTTGGTTTCAGTAGCATAGCGGAATGTGAAGGTTCCCTGACGATGCCGAAGATGGAAGCGCAACCTACAAGCGAAAAAGTAGTGATCAGCAACTTTTTGCTGCGCCACTGCACCGTCAACTGAAGCACACTCCGCGCGAGCGTTGGAGTGATCAATACAAGATTGAACTAAATTATGAAGAAGGTACCTCTTCCCGAGTTGCAGTGCCAATAATGCTTTCCATGCCATACCTTGCAATGATATATGCAAGTAACAGCATACCGAGGGTAATGGTGAATTAAGAATATCTATGTTAATATCCCCCTTCATGGATCACTGCCTTGTCGTGGCGGAGGGGCTTGCGAAACTCGATGAAGTCGTGAGCTCTGTTCTGTAGGGCCACCCAAGATAGACAGGTCACGGCAGAGAGTTCTGACAAAATATGATTCACTGGAGAAGGTAATGGCAACCCACTCCAGTATTTCCTGCCAAGAAAACCCTATGACCAGTCACAATAGCATTAAGGATATGGCGCTGGAAGATGAGCCCCCCAGGTTGGAAGGCGTCCCAAATATGTTACTGGGATGAACAAAGGGCAATTCCTAGTAGCTCCAGGACGAATGAAGCGGCTGGGCTAAAGCCAAAAGGACGCTCAGTTGTGGATGTGTCGGGAAGCGACCGGAGTCCGATGTTGCAAGGAGATATATCACATAGCAACATGGAGTATAAGATCTATGACGCAAGGTAAACTGGATGTCGTCAAGTGAGAAACGGACAGATTGAACATTGATATCTTGGTTATCAGCGAGCTCAAGTGGACCGGAATGGGAGAATGTGATTCCGGCGACCATTATGTCTTTTATTGTGGGCACGAATCCAGGAGAAGGAATGGGGTCGCTCTCATAGTGAACAGAAGAATGGGCAAAGCAGTGCTAGGATGCAACCCCAAAAACGACCGAATGATTTCACTTCGGATCCAAGGTCACCCTTTCAACATAACAGTTATCCAAGTCTATGCTGACGTTGGGAAATTTTATGCTGACCTGCAACTCCTTTTAGACCGCACTCCATCATCAGACGTCCTTTTTTTTTTTTTTTTTTTCATAGGAGACTGGAATGCTAAGGTGGGGAGTGAAGGAATATCCGGAATTACAGGCAAGTTCGGTCTTGGTGAGCCAAATGAAGCTGGGCAGAGGCTAGTAGAGTTTTGTCAAGAAAACAACCTGACCATAGCGAATACTCATTTTCAATAGCACAAGAGGCGCCTGTACACATGGACTTTACCGGACGGTCTGTACAGGAATCAGATTGATTATATTCTTTGCCGGCAGAGATGGAAAAGCGCTATACAAGCAGTAAAAACAAGGCCTGGGGCCGATTGTGGCATCGATAATCAGCTTCTTGTTGCCAAATTTAAACTTCGATTGAGGAAAACGCAGAAAACTAAAAGGCCTCACAGGTATGACATGGATCAAATTCCATCAGAATATGCTGCGGAAGTGAGGAATCGATTTCAAGCATTAGATCTAGAAGACAGAGAGCCTGAAGAGATGTGGACTGATGTTCGTCCACAAGAAGTTGCTACTAAGGTAGTTCCAAAGCAAAAGAAATACAAGAAAGCAAACTGGTTACCTGAAGAGACTTTGTAAATAGCTGAGGAAAGGAGGATGGCAAACGTTATGGGGGAAAGAGAAAGATACAAGGTTCTCAACGCGGATTTTCAGAAAATAGCAAGAAGAGATAAGAATGCCTTCCTGAACATACAGTGCCAAGCAGTTGAGGGCAACAGCCAATTGAGGAACACAAGAGCTCTGTATAAGAGATATCACCACCAAAGATATCAAAGGAAGCTTCTGTGCAAGATGGGCGTGATAAAGGCAGGGACCTCACTGAAGCATCAGAGATAAAGAAGAGGTGGCAGGAATACACAGAAGATATGTACAAGAAGGACCCGGATGTGCAAACCCAACATAAGACGGTTGCGATTACTGATCTCGAGCCGGGCATCCTGAAGAGTGAAGTTGAATGGGCCTTAGCCAGCCCTGCTAAGAAGAAAGCTAGCGGAACTGATGGCATTCCAGCTGAGTAGCTTCAAAACCTCAACCATGACGCTGTTAACATTCTGCATACATTATGTCTCTAGAAGATTTGGACAACCCTGCAGTGGCCGCAGGATTGGAGGAGGTCAGTTTACATCCCCATTCCAAAGAAAGGCAGTGCCAAAGATTGTTCCAACTACCGCACGATCGCGCCTATTTCGCATGCTACAAAACACACAAAACATAGCTAACACCATATTCCTTCCAACTCGTATTACATCTTGTTCGTCAACATTAATTGACCTATTCTTAACCAATTTCGCAGATCATCAAGTCAAATCGGGTGTTCTTGCCGTGATCTCAGTGACCACCTGCCTATTTTTGTTTGTGTGAAACTTCTAGAAAAGGAGAAGAGAATAAATCGCAAAGTTACCTATCAGCAGATTTTACCATCGCAGTTAGACCGATTCCGTAATGAAATATCAAGAGTGGACTGGTCAAATGTTCAAGAATCAACAGATCCTAATGTCTCATACTGCTTATTCACTGAGAAGTTCGACGAGCTTTACAGACAACATTTTCCTTTCCGCACCATCAGTGTGTCTAGAAAAATAAGGAAACCTTGGATAAATCATTACCTCATGGTTAAAATTAAAGTTAAGAATGACTTGCTCCATAGGTTCATTCAGTCTCGAGACATTACTCATTTGAAAGAATTTAAGAAGTATAGAAATAGCCTAAATAAGGAAATCATAAAGGCTAAAAGTGATTACCTTGCAAATTCCTTTAGTTCAGTAAAGCATGATTCCAAGTCTACCTGGCGAAAGCTCAATCAGGTTCTTGGCCGTACACAAGTTCCCTGCCCGATTAGTGAACTTAAGATCAATAACAAGTTGCTTTCTGGTCCTGCTTTGGCGGATGCGTTTAATGAGCACTTCGTAAACTTACCTCTACCTGTATTGTCTAATCATGTAGAGCACCTCGTTAGGGAAAACCCCAGAAGTATATTCTTCAGTCCTGTGGCGAACAATGAAGTGTATTTAACGTTCACACAATTAAAAAACTCAGCCAGCTGTGATGTCCACAATGTGCAAATTTAGCCTGTAAAATATGTTCTTGATATTATATCACCTGTCCTAACACACATATTTAACTTGTGTATAAGCTCTGGAGTATTTCCCAATGACATGCAAATAGCAAAGGTCAGGGCTATATATAAAAAAGGTGATCATAACATTCTTACCGCCCAATTTCTATCCTTCCTGTATTTTCTAAAGGGTTAGAGAAAGTTGTGTTGATGCGCCTTGAATCCTTTTTTTTGAAAAAACAAACAGCATAATTGATGCACAGTATGGGTTTCGGAAATTTCGATCCACACAACTTGCGTTGCTAGATCAGAAAGAATACATTCTAACAAGCATAGACAACAAACAGTATGTACTAGGGATATACCTAGATTTCACCAAGGCATTTGACTATCTGAATCGCAACTTGCTTCTTCAAAAACTAAAGAAGTACGGTGTTCGTGGGTTACCGTTAGAGCCAATCAAATCATACCTTTCACATTGCGTGCAATATTTTAAACTCGATGGCCATTCCTCAAGTCTACTTTCTATACAGTCGGGGGTCCCACAGGGAAGTATTTTAGGACCATTTCTATTTAATGTATACTTAAACGACATCGTCAGTGTGGAAGCGCAGGCTAAGTTCGTCATCTATGCTGACGACACTAGCATTTTTTTGTGTCTCAGAAAACTGCACAGAACTGTTTAACATTGCAAACTCGGCGTTACTTAAAGTAGGTGATTGGGCAAAACAGAACGGTTTAATAATCAACAACAATAAGACAAAAGCGATCGTTTTCCGTGCGAAAACAAGACTAGTACCATCGGAGTTAAAACTTGAATTAAATAGCTCGGAAATAGAAATCGTGCATGAATTTAGAACATTATAGAGTCATTTTTACAGATACTATGTCTTGGGACCGACACATAGATTACATATTGTTACGGTACGCAGTGAAAGAGACGATGACGAAGTGCTGGGCTAGTGGAGAAAGACAACGCTGCAGCTACGTCTGGTTCTCCTGTGACTGTGTTTCTGACGGCGAACTGTTGCGGCTAAAACGTACCATCGCCTCCTAACATCTCGACGTGCCTCGTAACAATATGTAATAGGCTTGCGTCAGTAATTGGTATTCTGTATAGAAAGAAGTTTTTCTTACCTAAGAATGTTATGATGCTTTTATATAACTCTCTCTTTTTGTCTTACATTAATTATTGCAATCTCGTGTGGGGTACTACTACAGTGACTAATATGCAGAAACTCAGTAGGCTTCAGAGAAAGGTAGTTAGAATCATTACACACTCTATGTACGACGCTATTGCGCAACCATTGTTTCAAAAGCTGGGACTTTTGCAAGTGAAAGACATGTACAAATACAATCTATGTCTCGCGTTAATCAAAGGAAGAAAGCAGAATAGTAATATCCTAACAAATTTAGGAAACTTAACTCCCAAAGTTTCGTCTGGACATTTTACGCGGAAACCCGAAATCTGGAAAGTTGATGTCACTAGAACGAATTACGGTGCGCAAACACTAAAATATTGTATCCCATCGCTTTTAAATTCCTATTTGTCTAATAACACCGACATTTTACAGCTGAATGTTAAGCAGCTTAAGAACATTTTCTTTCGGTATTAGTATTGTATAACTTTTGGAAATGATATGACTTTCTCGTTATCTTGTGGTGATATCATTTCTGATGCATTAGTGTACTCCTTTTTTTTCTCCTTGTTTTGGAATGCTGTGTGTGCATGTGGCTAAACTGATTTCAAATGCAAGAGAGTTGCATATATTATCTCCTTTTTCAAGGTTACCTAATTTTTCGATTTCTTAGACTCCACTATGGGCCTAGAATTTTTGTTTGCCACTGCACATTGCTGTCGTCCTTGTCAGTGTCCACGCCAATATCTTTTGTGTAACCAGTATTTTCCATTGGTATTGTATGCCTTGCTGTCAAGTGCCACCTGTCGCTCTGTCGCTCTTATATGTAGGGGGGGGGGGGGGGGGGGGGGGGGCGAGGACCAGTCAAGCTGCAGCCGCAGCTTTTAGCCTCGTCTCCCTCCATCTTTGATGGAAAATAAAGCTTATCGTAAAGCAAGGTGATGTTGAAAATCCTTCAAGGTAGGCTGCAGCAGTATCTGGATCGGGAGCTTCCGTACGTGCAAGCTGGGTTTCGCAAGGGCAGAGGAACTAGAGACCAGGTTGCCAACCTTCGCTGGATCATGAAAAAAGCAAGAAAGTTCCAGAAACCCATCTACTTCTGCTTTATTGATTATGCGAAAGCGTTTGACTGCATAGATCACAGCACAGTGTGGCGAGCTCTCCAAGAGATGGGCCCAGTCAAAAAAAATCAATGGGTCCATTTGGGAAGACCAGTCAGAATGAATTGGTTCTGCCAATCCCAAATGATTTGTCCAATGGGTACTGTCCAACCCAGTTGGTTTCTTCACTCCCAATCGGGAAGCCCAGTTGGTTTGACTCCCTATTGGGAATGAAGAAACCACTTGGGGGTCCAAATTAGGACTGAAGAAACCAACGGGGCATCCCAATTGGGATTGAATAAACCCAGTGGGTTAATGGGAAGCCCAATAGGTTTCTTCAATCCCAATTGGGATTCCTTCGCTCCCAATTGGGACGCCCATTTGAAACGAATCGAGCTTCCAATTGGGCGTCCCATTGGTTCCAATTGGTCCTAAGCAAATATTCCCAATTGGGAAAGTCAAGTCAGTGATATACTTGACTGAGATTTGCACAGATATACATACCTCTATAAAGAGACAATAGTAAAAAATGCCGCTTAATCTTATTATTTGATTATATCGTGTTCACTGTAAATGCAGGCATAATTAAATAAGTTAGCTGTGAATAACAAAGATGTGTCACTGGTTCCAGCAGCACTGCTCAAAGAATGGAGTATATACGTCTGCACCCAGTGGGTATGTACATTGAATCTGTGTTAGTTCCGTGTGTGTAATTCTTGCTTGTCTCTCATATATGATTTCTCTAAGAAATTGTAATTTCATTCCACTTGTATAAAAGTTGGCTCCCCTATAACTTCTGGACACAAAACATTGAAATTGCACCTCCATTCTTTTTTTTTCAGCTATGCGAGTTCAAACCATTTGGGCTCAATGGGTATGCCATTTGAGTTCAATTGGTGAATCATTTGGTCTTCATGTGTGCCCAATTATTTTCAGTTGGGAGCACCAATTCATATCAAATGGTCAGGCTCAATGGGTGGCGAAAACACAATTGGTTTTTGACCAATTCATTTCAATTGGGAAATTCCCAATTGGACCCATTGAATTTTTTTTAACTGGGGGAGTTCCAATTCACCTCATCTGTCTCCTCAGGAACCTTTATGAAGGGCAAGAGGCCACAGTCAGAACTGGGCATGGTCTTACTGATTGGTTTCCGATTGAGAAAGGGGTGAGGCAAGGCTGCATACTGTCGCCCTGCCTATTTAACTTACATTCTGAGTGCATCATGAGGAAAGCCGGTCTGGACGAGTCTTCAGCTGGAGTGAAGATTGCTGGGAAACGTATCAAGTTTAATGGCAGTAAGTGCAGTGGAACTCAAGAGACTTCTGATGCGCGTACAAGAAGAGAGTGAGAAGTTTGGGCTTAAACTGAACACTAAAAAGACAAAGATCATGGCGTCTTGCGCTATCAAGTCCTGGAGCATCAAGGGATAAGACGTGGAAGCTGTGACAGATTTTTTCTTCTAGGGCTCCAAGATTACCCCGGAAGGAGACTGCAGCCATGAAATTAGGAGACGCCTGCTTCTGGGAAAGAGAGCAATGGTTAGCCTTGACCGCCTAGTAAAGAGCAGAGACATTAGTCTGCCAACCAAGATCCGTATAACTCGTGCTATGGTATTTCCAGTTGTGATGTATGGATGCGAGAGTTGGACTGTGAAGAAGGCTGACCGCCGAAGAATTGACGCGTTTGAATTGTGGTGCTGGCGGAGACTCAGAGTTCCTTGGACGGCCAGATGATCAAATCAGTCGATATTGTCGATCATAAACCCTGACTGCTCATTGGAGGGTCAAATTCTAAAGTTAAAGCTCAGCTACTTAGGTCATCTGATGAGAAGAGAGAAGTCGCTGGAGAAAAATTTCATGTTGGGAAAGGTTGAGGGTCACCGGAGAAGGGGTAGGCAGCGAACGCGATGGTTAGATGGCATCCTCGAGGTGCTGCAGATGAAGTTATCTGATGTTAGGAAGATATATATAGTGAGGGACTGTAAAGCGTGGCGTTATATTGTTACGATGAAATAAGAAGGGGTGTTTATTTACAGTGCTTATGTAGCGGAACAAGATGAAGCCTACTAGCGCCCAGAAACCAACGCTTCTTCTTCCTCTTCTGCACACCATCACCATCCTTCATCGTCGTCATTAGCGTGACATTTCCCCCCTACTCAGACGAAGCTCTGGGCGTGTTCGTGAGTCGTGCGAGGCTGACACGGCTTCAAGCGGGCAACATGACATAGTTCGGTTTTGGGAGACCGGCGATCTGATGCTGTCAGGCGGGCTATTCCATAAGTTAAATCACTAATGCGTTTGACAACCCCATATGGGCCGTCATAGTGGGCCAAGAGTTTTTGATGTAGGCCACGGCGCCGAATTGGACGCCATAGCCAGACTAAATCACCTACAGAGTACGTGACCCGCCGGTGACTGGCATCGTATCGCACTTTAGAACGTTCTTGTGAAGCACCAGACCGTAATCGGGCGATTCTCCGATCCTCTTCGGCGAGACAGAGGGTCTCAGCCAGGCAGGGGTCTTCACGGCTTGTGAAGGGCAGGATAGTATCCAGAGAGTAGCGTGGCGGTCTGGCATAGAGCAGAAAAAATGGACTGTATCCAGTCGTCTCATGCGTGGCGGTATTAAACGCATACGTGATGAAGGGTAGTATGGTGTTCCAGTTCTTATGTCCTGCGTCCACATACACGGCTAGCATGTTGATAATCGTTCTGTTGACGCGCTCAGTCAAGCCATTTGTCTGGGGATGGTATGGCGTCGAGTGTCAGAAAGTTACGGCGCATAAACGCATGAGCTCTTCAACAACATCAGCAGTGAATCGTCGGCCCCGGTCAGTGATGACAATTCGTGGCGGCCCGTGTCATAAGATGACTGAGTGCAGCAAGAAAAGCGACACCTGATGCGCCGTAGCAGATGGAAGAGTGGCGGTTTCACAGTAACGTGTGAGATAGTCCACGCAGATTACAATCCAGCGATTTCTATCCACGGACTTCGGAAACGGACCTACGAGGTCAATGCCTACTTGATCAAACGGAGCTGTCGGGGTCTTCACAGGGTGCAGCAAGCCAGACGGAGTTGCAGTTGGACGTTTGTGGCGTTGACATTGCTTGCAACTGGCAACGTATTGTTCGATCGTCGAGCGCATTCTGGGCCAGTAAAATCTTTCTTGAGCACGGTGGAGTGTTCGAACCGATCCCAAATGCCCAGAAGTTGGATCATAATGCATAACACGCAATACTCGTCTTGGGACCTGCAAGTAGGTATCGCTGGCCGACAGGCGAATAACTCTTTTTCCATAGGAGGCCATCATGCACACAAAAACGGCTTGTAGGTACGTTGGCTTGGGCAAAGAGAGGCTGCAGACTGCTATCATTTTGCTGTTCCGTTTTAAAAACATTCGTGTCGGGGAACGCTGGCTCGAGGGTCGATATATAATTGTCTAAATCGTCGCTTTCAGGTCCACTCGTGGCCATTGGCGTCCTAGAAAAACAGTCTGCGTCTGCATGACGCCTCCCGCTTTTGTACACCACGGCAAAGTCATATTCCTGTAACCGGAGGGCCCAGCGTGCGAGGCGACCACATGGGTCTCGAAGGTTCCGCAGCTAACAGAGTGAATGATGGTCAGTTACGATAGTAAACGAACGTCCGTACAAATATGAACGGAAACGCTGCACAGCGAAACCTACAGCTAGGCATTCCTGTTCGGTGACTGTGTAGTTTCGCTCCGGCTTGCTGAGGGTACGACTTGCGTACGCGATAACATGCTCTCGGTTATCGTGCCGTTGGACAAGGACTGCACCGAGACCGATTCCACTAGCGTCCGTGTGTACTTCTGTCATTGCAGTACCTAGGGTCGAAGAGACTTAGGATGGGTTTCGATATTAAAAGAAACTTGAGTTGACGGAATGACGCGTCGCAGTCTGGTGTCCAGTCAAAAGTAGAGTTTTTGTGGAGAAGACACGTCAATGGGTAAGCAACGTCAGCAAAGCGATGTATAAAGCGTCTAAAATACGAACACAACCCTAGAAAACTGCGCAACTCCACTGTCTGTGGGGGTTTAAAAGACTCAACAGCGGCAGTTTTCTGGGGATCCGGCATTACACCAACACCATTGACAAGGTGTCCTAGCACCAGCGCTTGGCGCTCTCCAAAGCGGCACTTTTTGGAGTTCAGAATTACGGCGGCGTTGTGCAGACAATTCAAGACACGTACTAGACGGTCATTGTGTTCTTGGAAGGATTTCCCAAATATGACGACATCGTCCAGATAGCAAAGACAAATGTCCCATTTTAAGCCGCGCAAAACTGTCTCCATAAAGCGTTCAAATGTGGCTGGCGCATTACACAGCCCGAATGGCATAACATTAAACTCATAAAGGCCATCTGGCGTTACGAAGGTGTTTTTTTCTTATCCGCAGGGTCCATTGGAATTTGCGAGTAGCCAGATCTGAGATCAAGACAA